>NC_138033.1:21140151-21740151 GCF_964106645.2 Podarcis pityusensis | reverse complement strand
CACAGCCATTTGGACGTGATTGGCTAATTAGCTTTTCCTAATGTTCAATGGCTCAGAAAAAGGTAGGCCTCCCATTCGCCAAGGCTGAGGCTGGCTTCATTGTCACAGTCATATCCCTCCCTTCCTTAATGGGGGATCTTTGGGGTTGTCTCATTTTATCCCCAAGGCTGTCGGGTGGAGAAACTTGACACCCTCTCCTCCAACAGCACTTCACATACAAAAAGAGGGAGATTTCTCTCTACTTGCAACAGGGCTGGCTGCAGCTTTTGGGGGGACTCAGCAAAATGCCTTAAGGTGCTTCCGCTCCTATATCAGCAGATGCTGACATAGAGACTACAAGATGGAGTATAAAGTTTTCTCCTTCTCCCTTAACACTAGAAACCAGAAATGTCCAACTTTTGAAGATTCAAAACAGCCAAAAGAAAGTACTTCACACAGTTAAATTATGGTGTTTGGTCCCATGAGAGGCAGCCACCAACCTGGATGGCTTTAAAAGATGGAAAATTCATGGACCACAGAACCTAGGACCTGCCAATCAGAGGGTCAGTGGTTCGAATCCCCACAACAGGGTGAGTTCCCGTTGCTCAGTCCCAGCTCCTGCCCACCTAGTAGTTTGAAAGCACATCAAAGTGCAAGTAGATAAATAGGTACCGCTCCGGCGGGAAAGTAAACGGCATTTCCGTGCGCTGCTCTGGTTCGCCAGAAGCGGCTTAGTCATGCTGGCCACATGACCTGCAAGCTATACGCCGGCTCCCTCGGCCAGTAAATCGAGATGAGTGCTGCAAACCCAGAGTCGTCGCGACTGGACCTAACGGTCAGGGGTCCCTTTACCTTTAATGCTAACCCTGATGGCTATGTCCTGCCCCCACTGTCAGGAGCAGTATACTTCTGAATGCCAACTGCTGGAAACTGCAGGAGAGGAGACTGTTTTTGCACTCAGATCCTGTTTTGGGGAATTCCATAGGCATCGGATTGGCCACTGTGAAAGCAGGTAGCTCGACTAAATGAGCCACTTGCCAGACCCAGCAGGCTTTTCTTAAGTTTCAAGTGTGCTGACTTAGGATGGTAGCAACAGTAGACATCAGCAGCACTTTGATATTGGTGTTTTGCAACTTTGACCTGTTGCAGGACCTTAGCCAGACCTTTGCAGAGCATACACAGAGTTCCAGAAAGCAAGCAGTTGCAGGCAGGATGTACGAAGCAGGAACAAGACGCTGCTACTAGTAACTTGGTTACTTAGAGGTGTTTATTAGTTACAGCAGACTCTACAAGTTACTATATACAAGAACAGATACGGATCTTTACTAGCTCTCTCTTAACAAACTCCAAACGACTCTCAGAACACCACACTGACCAACAAACACTCCAGTCAGTAAGGTCATAAATCATCATGTCTGTGTGAGACCTCGACCAATGGTAAAGCTGTATCCAAGGTCTCTCATCTCCAGGCAGAATAACTCCTCTCTGCTCAGTCATCCTTGGCTTTCAGCCAATGCTTAATTGACTCTTTGTGAAGCTGTACAGAATGGCACGTAGTCAAAAATCCCAACATTTGATCCCTTCTTAGTGGCTGAGATTTGACTTTTTGCTTTCCTAGGGACATGGGAACCTGCCTTATACTGCGTCAGACCGTTGATTCATCTAGATTTGTACTGTTATTCCCAGCCCTACCTGGAGTTGTCAAGGATTGGACGAGGGACCTTCTGCATGCAAAGCAGATGCTCTATTACAGGGCTGGGGACCCTTTGGCCCTCTAGATGTTGCTCAACGGCAGCTCCCAGAAGCCCCAGGAAGTGTGGCCAATGGCCAGGGATTATGTGAGTTGCCATTCAGCAACATCTGGAGGGCCAGAGCTGCCAACACCTGCAGTAAAATGGTAAAGGGACCCCTGACAATTAAGTCCAGTCAAGAACGACTCTGGGGTTGTGGCGCTCATCCTGCTTTAAAGGCCGAGGGAGCCAGCGTTTGTCTGCTAAGCTAAAGCCCTTCCCAAGTTTCCCACTGCTCCAAATTAAAATTATTTTGGAGCATCATGGGAAATTTAAATCACATCCTGGGAACCCAGCCACTTGGTGCTGATTGAAGTCCTGTTTGTTTGTTTGTTTGTTTGTTTGTTTGTTTGTTTTCAATGGTCAGTCCTGCCAAGATCCAGGCAGTTTCAAGAGAGTACCATATTCTAATTCCAGTACACAGATCAGGTATAACTGAGCATCTCCACCCCTTCATTGCACCTTGCTTAAGTATCTTCTCTGCTTTGTGCTTTTCCAGAAATACATTATTCTTGGTTGTTTTACTTATTTTTACGCTTTTAAAAACATTTGTACAAGTTGGTTTGAGTTCTTTATTCTGAGGAGAGCAAAGTAACAACAACAACAACAGCAACATAATTCTCTGTGCTAAACATATCCAGTTAAGTCAACTGTTCTTCAGGGGACATGGGGTTGAGTCCAATGTAGCAGCACTAAGTTAAAGTAACTTAGTGTTTTGCAATAGATTGCACAAGAACCAGGTGTTGCACAACAACCTTCAAGGCAGTATTATTATTATTATTATTATTATTTGAATTTATATTGCCTTAAACCCAGATGTCTCAGGACAGTTCACAGAACAAAATCAAAATATAAAACCACAAAATATGTAATCAAAATAAAAACAGCCACCCAATAACCCCCCCAAAAAAAACATTTTAAAAGGGCATAGGATGTCCCAGTAGCATAGCATGGGTTGCCAGTGCCCAGGGCCACACAGGGGAAAATGGATGGAGCACACATGCACATTCAACTACCTAACAGCTTCCACATCATCTAAGAGATCGCAGCTGCAGAGATAAGAAAAGGAGAGTTGTTCTGTTGTCTGGAGAGGTCACTCCTGGTTCACACGGAAAAGCATGCAGCTGTTTTGAGGCAGCACCAGGTGTCAAAATATTGTGCCCCCTAACAATTTTGCGCCCGGAATGACCATCTCTCTGCCCCCCCCCCCAAACTACTGCTCCAAGGAAACCATGAATGGAAACTCACTGCAGATATGTTTAAAGAATGAGGATGACATTTAATGATTTTATGGCAGTTGTGTACAGAGATGATAGCCCAGTAAAAGTGAACAAAGAGAGTAGCAGTCATCCCATTGGGGCTGTGCATTCCTGAGAGTGAATGCAAGGTCATCAGAGGGACAGGAGAACTAGTTTTACGTGCAATCACCCAGCCTCAAATTCACAGAAGGTGATTCTGTTTCACTCTATGCTGCCAGCCTCCTGGGCTATTTATCCAGGACTGTTTATATGCGTGGAACACAATATTGGCTTCAGCATGCAGAGCCATTGCGATTTGTTTAGAGGCAGGCTGTTACCAGAGAGAGGCTCGAAATGCAAGCATAAGCTGGTGGGCACAGATCATTAATCAGGCCGTAAAAACTTAGATTCCAACAGAAATAGGCAGGAGCCTGATCCTGCAGTAAAAAGGACTTTAGCCAATCTCCCTGTGGCTTCCTCTTGAGCCTTAAAAAAAAAAACCACACACAAAAAACAACAACCATGGAGCTGATATATTAGTGTTCCATTGCAGATGTCCTCTGATGTTTTCTGTGCTACATACGCCCACAGCATTTTTCTTGAGGGCCTTCAGATTTACTAGCAACCAAGGAAAAGGACAGTGGAAAAGAATATTCAGAATAGCAGCTATTCTATTTTGTGTGTGCATGTTTAAGAGTTTATTTCACGTTCAGTGTCCAAGTGTATCCCATTCAATTAGTTTCCCTTCCAAAATTCCATTCCTTTCCCTTCGTATAACTGTGGGCTTACCCTACTGCTCACATATAGGGCTTAAATGTGAAGAGCAAGGAGTCAGGGCCATGCTTTTTGCCCCACCCTGTCACAGAATCATAAAATTATAGCAGGGTGAAGGAGGAAGAGGATCCGGGTGAAGGGTGTAGCCGGGACTGGACACACCAGGGCAAAGCTGGAGACATTGACGGACGATGGCGGTCAATGCACAGGACCCAAAGCAGCAGGACCCAGAGGCAGAGGGGATCCTGTCTCCATGAACATGGCCAGCTCTGAGGCATAGGAAGCAGGGGGAGTCTGAGGCAGGCAAGGGCCCATAGCCCAGCTCTCTAGCTGACCAGGCGGGGCTCGCTAGCTCTGGGAGGAGAGGTATGATTCCTCAGCTGGAGCTGGCTCAGAGCAGGTGAGGGTCACCTTCCTTGTCAAGCCCAGATGCTGCAATCAGCATGCAAAGTACCAAAGGGAAGCAGAGCTGAGGTGCTGGGTCTGCTCAAGCCCATGTTGATGCACCTTGTTTTGGATGCTCCTGGGCCTCTATGGGACTGTGCATTGGGTTTGTCTCTGCACTGTGTCCCGACTGCTGAACTTCGGACTTGGCTTGCTTGGATTGACCCTGGACTGTGTTTCCTGACTTTTGGACTTCTGGATTGACCCCTGGTCTTTGAACTTTGGACTTGACAGATTGACTTGCCACCAGGTAGACCAGGGGTTCAGGGCCTGGGGTTCAGGGAAGAGACTCCAAGCATCAGCTAATCCAACACTTTGCAATGCAGGAATAACCGCTAAAGAAGTCTGGGTCATCCAACCTCTGTTTTAAAAATTGTATGCAAACATGTGTATGCTCACTAAACTAAAATGCTGCTCGGTTTTCACAAAGGCTTAAAAAAATAAAAGTCTGCAGTCTGATGTGGGAATGCAGAGAACTGGAGGCTGCAAAAATAAGAAACAGAGGAAATGAAATTGACAGATTCAACTATCCCTTTCGATATGCAGAGCAGATGCACTGCGACTGAGCTACACCCTTTTCTTCCACTTCTGCTCAGATACAGAAATACAAATATAGAAATATTTTAAGTCAGCAGTGTTCTCTCATCCAAAAGAAGAGAAGCCCACAGCAGAAAGTTTGGGGTGAGGCAGATAACTGCATTTAAGGCTGTAGCTTCAGGGACACATCCCACATTATAGCTGGACCCACCAGCCTCAAAGTCACATTTGGTGGGGATGTGGGGGAGGGCTTTCTTGGTGGCTGCTCCCAGACCTCAGAACTCCTCTCCTAGAGAGTAGGCTATCCCTGTCATGGGCCAGTTTACTGGCGGTTGAAGTCCTGGTGGAGGACGTCGGGACCGGGGGCAAGACGGCGGGGTGGGAGCAGGAACCAGAGTCCAGAAGCTGGGAGTCAAGAAGCCAAGGGTCCGAGGATCAGGAAGCAAGGAGTCAAGAAGCCAAACGCAGCAAGGCAGTAAGTGTGTTGCTGTGGCAAAGAGCCAAAGGGAAATGCTGACCTTATATCCCTTCCTGGCTCTTGCCACCAGGTGCTGTGAGTTATTAGTCAGCCTCACCTGTGTGGCCCCGCCTTGCCTCTTCAGAACAAACTTAGGAAAGTCCTAGTCCTGCGAAGCCCTACCAGTCACAGGGCCTGGCTCCTGCACGCACTCCTGACAGTCTCCTTTCTTGTCCTCCCGCCAGCAGGTAAAGACTGTTTTGCTCCAGCAGGCTTTTGGGAATGGACTGCTTCTAGGGGGAAAAGCTTCCAATAGTGCTGTGCTGTTTTTTACTACCTGCATTTTCAATGTTGGAAGGTTCGGGACAGAGAAAAGAAAACACTTCCTCTTGCATTGCATAGTTAAACTATGGAACTCAACTTCCAGAGGAGGCAGTGATGGCCACCAACTTGGATGACTTTAAGAAGAGGACCGGACAAATTCATTGATAGCTACTAGCCATGATGAACCGCCCTGAGATCTCTGGGTATAGGGCGGTATATAAATTTAATAAATAATAATAAATGGTGGCGGCGGCTATGCTCTGCCTCCACAGTCAGAAGCAGTAATGCTTCTGAATACTAGTTGCTGGAAACTACAGGAGGGCTCTTGTGCTCAGGTCCTGCTTGAGTTAACCACAGGCATCTAGTTGTTCACTGTGAGTACAGGTTGTTGTTGTTTAGTCATTTAGTCGTGTCCGACTCTTCGTGACCCCATGGACCAGAGCACGCCAGGCACTCCTGTCTTCCACTGCCTCCCACAGTTTGGTCAAACTCATGCTGGTAGCTTCGAGAACACTGTCCAACCATCTCGTCCTCTGTCGTCCCCTTCTCCTTCTGCCCTCCATCTTTCCCAACATCAGGGTCTTTTCAAGGGAGTCTTCTCTTCTCATGAGGTGGCCAAAGTGTTGGAGCCTCAGCTTCAGGATCTGTCCTTCCAGTGAGCACTCAGGGCTGATTTCCTTCAGAATGGATAGGTTTGATCTTCTTGCAGTCCATGGGACTCTCAAGAGTGTCCTCCAGCACCACAATTCAAAAGTATCAATTCTTCGGTGATCAGCCTTCTTTATGGTCCAGCTCTCACTTAAACTAAATAGGTCATTGCCCTGATCCAGCAGACTCTTCATATGTCCCTATGCTCTTATGGCTTTTCTTTCCTTATCATGCATGTCTTCTACCAATTTGCAAATTCATTGGGGAGGAACACATTTCTGCATGAAGCCTTGCTTGCTCATTTAATGCAGGCTTCTACAAACATTATGGGGAAAATCTAAAGTGCAATTAAATACATGTTTTTACATGCCTTCTCTTGAGGCATAGTAACCCGCTCTGATTAATGTCTTCCTTTCTCCCTGGGATGCCATTTACCACCCAAGAACAATGAAATGACAGATGATACCATGAGAGGCCATCTACCATTCCACTGAGTATCAACACAAACTGTTCACCTGTCCTCATTAGAAATGCAAATGAGTCTTATTTTTCCACACCTGGCTGTCACACTTTTTTACCATCATAATATACTTTAATTTACTTGTTTTATTATTCCAGAAGCAATAGAAGAGGCAAGAATAAGGTGCATAGAATGAAACTGTTCGGCACAATTAGCTGCATTGGTTCATTATGATGGGTGGGATACAAAAGTATTTGTGGGGTTATATATTTGCTGTGGATTGACAAACCTGACAGTTTCAGAGTTGTTTTCAGATTTGGTTCAGTTCAGTCTCTGCATCAGTCTTGTGAAAGAAGTGAGCAATAGTTAATTAACACTCTTCACCAGTCTGGAAACCAAAAATTACAAAATGAAAGTGTGTGTGTGTGTGTTGCAGAGGGAGATTTTCTGAGCATCAGAGACCTTGTAAAGAGGCCTTTGAACAACTCTCAGCACCCTTGACAAACTACACAAACAGGCAGTGCCCCAGGTGCAGCTGCTTAAATGGGCAAGGGGGCTGACACAGCCCAAGTCCCAGCCTGCATCCCCATTCACCAAAGCAGGGTACAGGCTAGGATCCAGTTCCTGATAGCCGTTGGGGCCCCAGTGGAGCCTCTGCCGTCCTGCACCAAGAGGCGTGAGCAGACTTGACAAACTACAGCTCTCAGGATTCTTTGGGGGAAGTCATGATTGTTTAACATGGTATGATACAGTTTTAAATGTGTAATACAGATGGCCCTTGGGGAGGGTGTGTATGCTGGCCAGAGTCTGAGGCACCTCATAGAGAGGCCTGGAGGGATGGATTTGGCCCCTTGATCTGAGGTTTCCTATCCCTGGGTTCACATGCAGATGCCAGAGCAGAGTTCTTCTCTTGCTGTAGGAGAGGACCACTACTAATGGGTGGTAGTGGAAGAAACCTCCTAATGTTGGGAGGTGTTCAGCCATGGGACAGAAAAGTCTCTGGAGCTCGTGGGCTCTCAGTAGCTGTAGGTGTTTAATCTGAGACTCAACAGCCCTCAGTCTTGGCCCACACAGTTAGATAGGGGCCCACACAGGAGGGGACCACCCTTGCTTAGTTCCTCTCCCCCTTGTCCCAGAACTGTTGTTCAGTGACATGCAGTCATATTATTCTGGTCAGGTTTTAGGCAAGATGAATTGGGCTCTCTGTTGGCACACATTGCCACAGGGTCTATTTCCCCTCACAGCTGGGTGAATCCTGGTAGACTCAAGCTGATTATGCATGGCAACTGCCCATCTCCAGGCCTCTGAGAATCCATTGCTAATTGGCCACACTTAAGCAGTTTATAACTGGAGTGTGTTTGCATACATGGAGGCATGTGCACACACACAATATTATATTGGCCTTTCTGCCTTGTAGCGACATATCTGTCTTAAGATTATTACTTTGTTGAGCAAAGCCATAAATATCCTTCCTTGGTTTGGGCAAGCACATGCCAGGTAATTAATGAAGAGCACAGCATGGGTTCAGAAAGCGTACAATGGCAAACGCCTGAGAACAAAATGGAACTTTCCATGCTGAAACAATCCAAGATGCAGCAAAGCCCTTTCCCTGGAATCAAACCAGCGCTTAGAAAATGCCCCATTGCTTAGTGGTGTTACACCAAACCTTGGTTTATCACGACAGTAGTTGTTTGATGGGTTTATCATGACGGTAGTTGTTTGACGGTAGTTGTTTGATGATGGGCATTGTATTCTAACCATGGCTAGATAAAAGGCAATGCAAAACCTCAGAGCAAAAGTTCACACCTCCTCCTTCTCCTTACCCTCTTCCCCCACTGCCTCCTTGCTTCTTCCTTGCCCGCATTGCCCCCAGCAGCGGAGCAAGCTGATTGGGCACCTGGGGCTGCGTGTGTGCCCTGTGCCTGGGGCCAGCCGCCTGTGGGGCAGAGCCAGCCAGGGGCGGACGTTCTGCGGGGCCTCCAAGGAGCTTGCCTGCCTCCTCCCACTCAGCTGCTCTACAGCTGGGGAGGAGGCAATGGGTGGACTGTTTGGGGCAGCGCGGAGCCTGTGGGCACCCAAGCCACTGTGTCACTCCCAGGAGAGACGTGTGGCTCGGGCGTGCTGCAGGGCCCGCCATAGCTGTCAACTTTCCCCCTTTTTTTAAGGGAAATTCCCTTATTCCATATAGGATTCCTCGCAAGAAAAGGGAAAAGTTGACAGCTATGGGCCCCGTGGTGAGTGCCGCCTGGCATTTTGTCACCCCCCTCAGTGGTGACACCCGGGGCGGTCCCCCTCCACCGCACCCCCTTCCTCTGCCCCTGATTGCCTCCACCCTGCTCCACTAAAATGGCTCCAGTGTGGGCACTCCCTACCTTTTGGGGGTCCAGCAAAACACACTCTAGGTTTGAAAACCTAAATCTTGGTGTTTTTTGTTTTTGTTTTTTAACAAAAAAAAGACAATACTAATGACTGTGGGAGATTTTGCAAGAGAGACCTTATTTTTCACGAGTATGAAAGATACAACCAGACTCACCCTTCTGTTCAGCAATTGTTCCCAACCCTAGTCTGGACCACGTGTGTACTTTATTCATTTGCACCCAACAGGCGTCCTGTGGTATTAGATGGGAAGCAAAATTGTGTTTATCTCAAATAACCACACTGTGTGTAATTAGTTCTTTAGTTTCAGCAGAATAATAAACTCTGCTGGTTAATGGCATGCCATCTTTTCCTGCTAGAGAATTTACATCCCAGAGGAAGAATAAAAAGCTAAAGGGACGTTTTGCACCCTGCCTACCACACAGTGTGGTTTCTGGAAGTGTCTACTTTTGTGGGTAGCTAGCCAGTCACTATGCACTTTCAGATTTGTCAACCCAGAGATTTAAAAAAGAAAATGAAACTATATGACGCAAGAAAGTAATGGGCAAAATATGCTATTTGGTCCTATGCCCATAATGAAGACAAGGGAGCAAACCTCTGGAAGAAATCAGGGCCAGATATTTATAAATACAAAATCTGCAGTAGGATAGAAAAGTAATTACCGTATTTTTCCATGTATAAAATGCCCCCGTGTATAAGACACCCCCTGCTTTCGGGGACCACAAATTAGGAAAATGGGGGGAGATGGCCCAGAGTTGTTGAGCTTTCTGGGGGCGGATTGCCAAAGTTGTTGAGCTTTCAGGAACGCCCCCAAAATCACTCACCCGATTCTGCCAATCGCTCGCTTCGCAGAAGAGAACAATCGTCTGCCCCCTTGCTGGCAGCAACCACCAATCACACGCAGTGGCAGCCAATCCGCAGCAGCCCTTGACGCAACCACCTATCAGCCACCCAATCGCCGGACCAGCAGCCAATCCTAACCAGCCATTGCAGCAGCCAACAGTGACCCACCCAATCGCCGCTGACAAGCTCCTGCTCGCAGCTGCAACCAATCGCCCATCCCCCATATGCACTATTTGTGTATAAGACGCCCCCCTCCATTTTTAACCTTGTTTTGGAGTAAAATGACCTCATCTTATACATGGGAAAGTACGGTACTTCACCCTGCTGCAGAGATTTTGAGAAGATATCATCCTCACAGAGCATTTGCATGCAGAAGGCCCCTGGTTTGTTTCCCAACATTTCCAGGTAGGACAAGGAGAGAACCCCAACTGAAACCTTCACGAGCAGCTGCCAATCAGTGTATGATACTGCAGGGGCTAGCATGTCTCATTTGCCAAATAGGAAGTGCCACCTTAGCCTAGTGCTGCTGCCGGTAGCAGTATACACCAGCATCAGCACCACTTTGGGGCAGGATCTGGCCTGATTTGGGCAAAACCTTCCCTAAATCACATGATTTCAGATGCACTTTCCACTGAAATTGGTGCTGATACTGATGCAGCTTCTGCACCCATGGCAGAGGGGGTGGGGCAGGCAGGGCCCCATAGGCCTGTCACCTCAGGGGCTTCTGCTGCATGAGGCAGCTGCTGGCTAAACCAGTGGTATGCCTCAGTATGTGGCAGTTTCCTATAACCCTCGCCCTTCCTCCTCATTGCTGAACCCTCCAAGGTGCTGAGGGGTTCAGTTTTTGAGGTCAGTGAGACTTCCAGTGCCCAAGGATGCTACTACCCATTTCTGAAAGCTGTAGACAGCCTCCTTTCTTTACTGTGGCAATTTATGGATGAGGAAGCTGTATACCTCCAGATGCTGTTGAATTTCACCTCTCATCAAGCCTAACTAACAGCCAGTCGCCATGGATGATGAAAGTTGTAGTTCAGCGACCTCTGGAGGGCCACAGCTTCCCCGCTCCTAGTTGAGAGAAATCACCGATGTGTCCAAATATTCCCTTCCCGTAAACCTGCACCGTGCATTTCTGTAGCCAACAGTGGATACCACATTGTTAGAATTCCTGCTCTGTGATTGCAGTCATGGGATTGTTGTCTTTCACATGACGGTATATGTTTTGACTCCACAGAGTGGGAAGTGAGGGAGACAGTACGTTTGTGTTACTGTGTTCCGTGAAGTGGGACTATTGTCCTTTGTTCTTTCTCTTTGCTGTCTGATGCTAGAGAGAGAGGGAGCCATGTTGCAGTGCTCCGTTTGGGTTTATATGTAAATAAAGTAGATTAGCCAAAATGCTGAGTTGCTGAGGTCTGTTATGCAAGCTGCAAAGACTCTGCAGATCCTTAAGTGTGCCGATGTCTGTTGGCATAGGTTGCTGTGATGTTCGGGCTGAAGAAAGCTTTTGAAGCTCCCGAACGATCAACCAGGAGGGAGAGAACATGCCAGTCAGGCATGTGTCTCTGCCAGGGTCCTACTCAAGAGTAGGACGAGCTCCTGACACACATGTCCAGTTACCTAGGCCTTTGGAGCCATAGCACCAACTCCCCAAGACTTGGGGGAGGGATATTGGGTGTCGAAAGTCCCAAGGGCCAGATAGAGAGGCATGAGGAGCCATATTAAGCCCTGGGTCTGAGGTTCACCATTTGCATTAGAGCAAATTCTCCTATAGAATGAGGAACAAGACTGTTGCAACATTAAATAACATTAATTGTGGGTAGGCCTCATATTAATTTTCATGGGTTTTTTTTTCTTTTCAAATAGCATTTTTCTCCCCCTTCCCCTACTTTGAATCACTCATCCTTGGAAAGATATCCGAAATATCAGCAATCATTGAGCTGAATTCACTCAACGGAGTGTGTGAGAAAGTGCATAACCCCCAATTGTTGTCTCCCTAGCATAACCTTTAATTTTCTTTTCATAACAAAATACTTCCTAATATTATACATTTTCACCTGAGTTGTTTGTTGATTCTCCAGAGGAAATTTTGCTTTCCCCCACTCAGGTCTGTTTCAATGTAAATTGTGCTTGATGGTTTTGAATATTAGGATTCCTCATTATTTATTTTTCTCTTTATTTGATTCTCCTTCTGAATCCCTTCTCATAAAATATCTTGAAGTCATTCCACAGTAAAAACAGGAAATGTGAAAACAATTTAAAACAATCCCTTATGTGTGTTTTTTTAAAAACAGCAACAACAACAACAATTAAACATAATTTCATATGTAAAATTGATATAAAATCCAATACATTCAGTATAGTGGTTAAAGTATTGGATTGAGGCTATTTGCCGCGTTGATTTCTATTGTGGATATGGGAAAAACATTGACAATTTATGCTCTTGTTTCTGTTGGAATTCTCCAACATCCCTAAGCTAGCTAGATCAGAACCTTTTTGGATTCAATGATGTTTTTCTTTTACTATCAGGGAGTTATTTTAAATGGAGAAACCACACACAAATTTCACCCACCATCCCCATTGCCATCTGCAGTGGCCATGGTCAATTCTACGGTCTCAAGCAGGCACAGGCAAACTCAGACCTCCAGATGTTTTGAGACTACAATTCCCATCATCCCTGAGCACTGGTCCTGTTAGCTAGGGATGATGATGGGAGTTGTAGTCCCAAAACATCTGGAGGGCCGAGTTTGCCTATGCCTGGTCTCAAGATTCCATCATATCCTTCTGTTCACACATGTATTCCAAAGCTAATAACACCCACCCACCCCAGCAGAGGGCACAGAAATATGCCCAATAGCTATGCAAAAACTGTGAGACAGTTCCCTACCCCTACGATGCAGGAACCATATCTGGAAAGGAATGCCTCGCCTTATACTTTCGAATTTAAACAAATACTTTAAACATCTCCAGAAGTGTTTGCATTTGAACACCCTTTCATCTTTTAAACCTTTCATTCTCTTCCTCTCCCCCACAAAAATTCAGCGTCGAATTATAAATTCAAATTTTCCTCTCAAGTTATTCCTTTCAGCTGCCACTGCGTGGGACCCTTGCCAAAAGCAATAAAACCTAATTGCATGTTCCATTGGAAATCTTGTTCCTGTTCCCTGATTGGAGGGCCAACGTAAAGAACCAGTTGAGAACAGAACTGAGCAGGCTCAGGCTGGATTTTGTTGCTGCCGCAATGCAATTCCTAAAATCGGAGGTCATGAGCCTAGTTCTGCTGGCCGGCCACTCCCTGCAAGAGATTCCATTCCGTTCCATGGCATCAGGCTGATTTAAAGTTGGAGAGAGCCTAAAACCCCCCCTTTGTGGATTTTCTTGCTTTTTTAAATGACTTCAGCTGAGAACATTAATGCCGGTTGAATGTAGTTTTTTCTAAAAGAGCGATTTTGCAAATGTAAATTTATTTCAGCATTTCCAATGCCAGACACTCCTCTTATCGGTATGTTACAGTCCCAAGCATAAATATTAGAAAGCAAACCCTTAGAGAGATCCTGTGTATACATGAGCTAAGCACTCCAGCCACCGACTAATCCGGGCAAGGAATTTCAAAACATGGATTATTCTTGTATTAATTAGGTGAGATAACCAGAGACTAGGAAACACAGATAGAGGGGTGGAGAGACCATCCTCCTCACCGCTGTTCTGAATTAGGAGAGCTTCTCTTCACATGTTGATTCTGAGTTGTCAGCAATGAAGAAACCTTTCTAAGAGCAGACACACAAAAACACCATTTGGGTGCTTTTTCAAGCTAGTAGCACACCCAAGAGTCAAAAGCTAGCATTAGGTAACCAGGCATTCTGAGGTCCAGATATTTCTGGTGTGAGAGGGACTTACAGGAGTGTTGCACATTGGTAAAGCAAAACAGTGCATCCTTAACTTGTGTGTGTGTGCTTCTATAAATGTATGTGGTGTGTCTATCTGTCTGTCTATAAATGCCAGCAGAAAAACTTCTTTCCATCATGGGTGTGGGCTGAGTGAGTTGCAACAATTCAGCCCCATCCCCTTGCCCCGGGAACCTCAGTGGAAGCTGTTGCCTGGCAACTGCCAATAAGGGAAGACTTGCCTCTTTCATGGGCTCAGTGAGTTCCAGCTGTTCAGGGATGGGGGAGAAATTTGACTTTGTTCCTCACTCACACTTCCTGAAACGATACGTGAACTGAAGTGCAACCATCCTTACAAACTTGCACCTCTCAAATTTGCGGCGCAGTTCTCCAAGCCATGTGTACGAAAATGCATATATATTAAATGACTCTGTGTGTGAAAATGAATGTGTTTATAAATAGGCACATACCCAAATGCATACACAAAAAGGTGTATATTAGTTAACACAGCACGTTTTCTCTTGGAAAGTGGCACAGAAAACTTTTAAAATAAATTGTGGCACTGTTTCTGGGCTGCTAACCTGTGGACCACAGGATGTTGGATTTCATCTCCCAACAACCAGAGGCAGCATGGACAATGATCAGGGATGATGGGAGTTGTAGTCCAACAACATCTAGAAAGCACCACATTGGCTGCACTTGTCTTAGAGCAGGCATAGGCAAACTCGGCCCTCCAGATGCTTTGGGACTACAATTCCCATCATCCCTGACCACTGGTCCTGTTAGCTAGGGATCATGGGAGTTATAGTCCCAAAACACCTGGAGGGCTGAGTTTGCCTATGCCTGTCTTAGAGCTTAGAAGCAGGCAGGGTGACAGCTACATACAAGGACCACAAACCACAGTTTATCTGATTTGGATATAAAAATGAATGGTGGTTATTTTGATCTATGAAATGGTGGAATGGAGAAGAGTGAGTTGCATGCTAGGCCAAGATGCAGCCTCAATGACCAAGCCATGGTTTTGCTCGCTATCAAAAAAAAGGCTAAATTCTTACTACAATCCAGCCAACATTTTGTGCCCCTGCCAGATGTTGGATGGACTATGCCTCCCATAATCCCACCTAGAGTCTGACACCAACACCACCTGGAGGGCCACTGCTTAGCCATCCCTGGCTACAGTTTCTATAACCTTAGTCTGGCTGGTATTTTAGGGTGAAAGAACTTTACAGTATAGTGGTGCTTCCATTAACACAAGAGGCTGGGAAACTGTAAAACCATCAGCTATTATCCTATCAATGTCAATTATTACCCTTCTAAAGCACCTAATAAGAGTGGAGGAGCTATGAATTCTTTGTGTCAAATAAGCGTTCTCTTTACATTTAATCAGTCGGTTATGTTAATTAAATATGAATTGATTGTAACTGGCATTAACTGAGATTGAGATTGCACCCATGCAATTAGCTCAGAATAACACAGCCAATAAATGTGAAATCTTATTAATATAATAACCTTGCAAGGAACATTTAGAGGATTTCCCCTTCCCCTCCCACTTTGTAGTTGGGTAAACTTGTCCATTGCGAGTTACATATCAATTAACACCTATTTAAGAAGATTGTTATTTTTGCTAACTGCTCTCACCCTTTGGCATTTCTTCCTGAATTAAAATTCCTAAGTTTTCTGTTGTGTGGTCCGTCTGTCCGTCGTCGTTCCCCCCCCCCCCCACACACACATTTGAAATTTAGTTCTGTATATATCAATCTTATATATCATATTTTGCTCTCTCACTTCCTTCAGATCTCCATGTAGTTTCCGAGGGTGCTGAGAGTTGTTAGGAGACCCCTATTCCCCTCACAGAACCACAGTGGTTTCACAGGCAATTCCTCTTTCCAGAGAACTCTGGGAACTGTAGCTCTGTGAAGAGAATAGGGGTTTCCTAACTCTCAGCACCTGTAGCAAGCTATAGTTTCCAGAATTCTTTTTGGGGAAGCTATGGCTGATTAAAGAGTTGCGATACTGCTTTAAATATATAGTGCAGATGGGGCTTGACCTGAGGGGAAGGAAGAATAGAAAAGAACATCCTGGCTGGAACACTGAACAGGAGCATCAAACACTGCAATTTTTTGTTACACTTGTAAGGATGCTATTTTGGACAAGTTGACTGCATTCTCCATTGCGAAGAGTGTGCGTGAACATTGACTTGGCAGCTTCTGGGACTCCATATTGAAGCCCCCAGCTGAAAGCTCTTAGCGGTTGTTGACAATTTTTGCTCTAAAATTTGTGGGTGGATTCCCTCCCTTTTCTTTCTGCCAGTTTTAATCTAGTGTGAAACATTGGCAGGACACCTATTCCATATGGCACCAGCGCATTAGGGAAGATATGCTTGCCTGTCTCCTGGAAGAGAAAATTAGTTTGGCTCTGGACTAGAAACTCATCAATTCTGTTGGAATTAGAAATGTCAATATTAGCTCTGTTTGCTCAAAAACACAAAAACCAAGGGGGGAAGTGATTTGCTGGCTTCTTGGAGGAACTACTCTGATGGGATCTAAAATGGCAAGATCTGTCAAGCAGTTGCTGTCTGGTGCACATAACCGCAGAACACATTTTATCCTTCAGAATCTAATGACTTGTACCAAAGGCAAATCTTGACCACTCAGCCTTAGAGAGCCAAGTCAGAATTGGAGCGTTTGCTTTGCAAAAGCTGTTGACTCCCAAGTATGCCAAGAAAAGAGAAACAGGTTGTTATTAATCTGCTACTGGTATCAGACTAGAGATATGCATTCATTTGCAATATGAATAAAGCAAATGAAAGTGGTTTCCCATTCCTCCAGGGGTTCACCTCGTGCAAAGGGGAGGAAGATGGCCCATTGCAGGAGATAGGACAGCAATGCAGGTGGGGTGCCCCTAGGGAGCAGGAAGATCACCTGTTGCAGGAGATGAATCCCTGGAGGACTGTGACATACAGAAGCATGACTGTCAGAAGTCATGCTGTGCCACTGGAGCTGCAAAATCGATTCCATGCTATCACCTCCGACACAGATTCTGGGCCAGAGGAATAAGGGCAGCAGTAGCAGACCTCAGAATATACCAAGGTGGGTGTGGAAGGTACAGTGTACAGAACAATTCCTGGCACTCCCCAGAGGAGGAAGAGACATGTGGTAGTGATCAGTGCCGGATTTACGTACAGTGGTGCCTTGGTTTGCAACCGTTTTGGATTACAACCATTTTGGATTACAACCACGTCAAACCCTAAAGTGTGTCCCTTTTTTTGGATTACAACCCATTTTTTTGGATTACAGTCATACTTCTGGTTACATCTGCTTCATGTTACATTCTTTCAGGTTATGTCCGGCGGCTACCCGGAAGTACCGGAAAGGGTTACTTTCTGGTTTCGCCACTCACACATGCCCAGATGCGCAAAATGACATCACGCGCATGCGCAGAACTGGCAAATCGCGACCCGCGCATGTGCAGATGTGGGTTGCGTTCCTTTCAGGTTGCGAACGGGGCTCCAGAATGGATCCCATTCACAACCAGAGGTACCACTGTACAACCATTTTTAATTTTTTGGGAGGCCCTATTGGCGAAAGCGTGCCTTGGGTTGCAACCTGTTTACAACTGCACCTACAGAATGGATTATGATTGTAAACCAAGGTATCACTGTATAAGCTAAACAAGCTATAGCTTAGGGCTCCACTCTCTTGGGGGGGGGCAAAAAAATGAAGGAAAAGAAGCTGGAGGTACATTTCCAAAATATAAGATAAAAAACAAATCAAATAAAACCTACATACAGCTACAGTGTTTTGTGTTGTGTAGGCTCCTAAGTAATGGGCCCCGCCTGCTAGCCTGCTCCCTACAATATCACTGGTTTATGAATATAAAAAATCATTTTAAGTTAGAGCGTAATAATTATTTCACTATTAATATACTTCTTCTTAATTGTATTTCAGTTCAACATTAACTGTGATAAAATACAAATTTTGTTATGTGCAAATGGCTTTAGATACCTATTAGGTCCATAAATTACCATATAGCATATATTCAACACCAAAAAACAGCGATCATTTGTTGTTGACAAAGGACAGCTGGACATATAAAGGGCCCCATTACCTTCAGTAGCTTAGGGCCTCATCAAACCTAAATCCAGCCCTGGTAGTGATAGGTCCCTAATGAAGGGTACAGAGGCAGCAGTGTGCAGAGATAACAAGATGTCCTTGGAGTAGGGTTGCCACTTTTGTTCTGGAAAAATATAGGACAGGAGGCGGGATTTGGGGGGGGGGTGAATTTTTCCCCCACCAGGTGCTGAAATGACTTCCAAGCAATCCATTACAATCTTTTGCTGCCCAACAGGACAGCCCCTCTGTTGATGGTCTTGGCCCAGGAAGAGAGAGGCTGCATAGCTCACCTGGTAGAGCATGAGACTCTAAATCTCAGGGTTGTGGGTTCGAGCCAGCATTGGGTGCAAGATTCCTGCATTGCATGGGCTTGACTAGGTGACAGTCGCCATCCCTTCCAGCTCTATGTTTTTATGACTTCTATGACCCTGTAATTTCCCCATAGCTGTTCTGGCATACAATTCTTTCCTGCCTTTTACATGGATGGAAAATGAGGACATCAAAGTGCACATAGGCATAAAGGGTGGTGACCTGTAGGATTATGTCTGCTGTTGTGTCACATCACACCCAGTTGTGTGAATGAAATGTAGCATGACATGGCGGCATGTCTATTATTAAAATAAATAAATCACAGTTCCATATTGCAGAATGCAATGCAGTGCACAAGAAATGCTAGAAACTGGGACAAAAGTGCTAGCTATATAACGAGGAAAACTAAAATAATGCAATATTCTCCACATCTGAATGCTCACATAGTCTCATTTATTTTATTTAGCTCATACTTGATGGCTTTGCTGTCAAGTTTAGCATCTCCTCTTTTGATTGTCTTTGTGTTCTTTTCCTTCTCCCTCTCATCTATTTATGCTATGATTATATCGTAATCCTTAGTTAATTTTACCTTTGTACCACACCGAGCCATTTTAGGAATTTTATAAGTTTTTAATTAATCAGGCCATTAAATAGTAGTGCTACTGCTCCCAAGATATTGATATGATTGATTTAAAGAAGTGAGACAAGCTTTTGACAAGCACTGTTCCTCCAGCTTGCAGAATTTCATAGGTTTTGTCATTAACTGGGATTAATCGTGTGCCATTTACTGTTCTCATTTTAATCTCCTAAGAGAACAAGGTCTCCGTGTTTTAATGCCACCAGGAATCTGTGACTTATGATCATGTTCCCAGGCTGTGGTGCTCTGATCTCTTCAATATTTAGATTTGTTGTTGGTGGCCTTTTTTTTAATAGCACTGCCTCTTCTATTAACTTTCTGTTTATAGCTTCACTAATCTGTGACAAAGGAGTAAAAGAGGCAATCCATCAAATTGCAAAATACTGAAAAGGACAAGGCAGGGTTGTACATTCCCACTTGAGCTGACATAATGAGATCCTGGGAGTTTGGGGAGCAGTTCACCTTACAGGTGAAGTGTGTTAGACTTCAAAGGAGGTTCTGTCCTGGCTCCCACCCCCAAAACATGCAAGCAGAGGCTCTTACCTGTAAGTAACGAAGAGATCTTTATTCAGACAAGTAATGGCACAGGCTCAGCAACAGGCACAAAGCTCAGGGCACAGCAAGAAGTTCAGAAAAGGATGGATGCAATGAAGATGTCCCAACAAGTTTCCATGCCCTGCCTACAAAACTTTTAAAGATGAGGTGTGGCGTACTCACTCATCATGTGAGGATTGCAAATGCTTACTCTTTCAGGGTCAGTGACTCTTATCCCATCTGTGAAAGCAGCACCTGATTCCAGGCAAAAAGACTGCAGCCTCCAATTTTGGATCCTGTTCAGTTGCTGCCGCCTCCACTTCCACTTCCCTTTTGGCTGTTTTAAGCTCTTCTCAGCTTCCTCTGGGGACGCAGGTGGTGCTGTGGGTTAAACCACAGAGCCTAGGACTTGCCGATCAGAAGGTCGGCGGTTCGAATCCCTGCGACGGGGTGAGCTCCCGTTGCTTGGTCCCTGCTCCTGCCAACCTAGCAGTTCGAAAGCACGTAAAAGTGCAAGTAGATAAATAGGTACTGCTCCAGCGGGAAGATAAACGGCGTTTCCGTGCGTTGCTCTGGTTTGCCAGAAGTGGCTTAGTCATGCTAGCCACATCACCCGGAAGCTGTACGCCTGCTCCCTCAGACAATCAAGCGAGATGAGCGCCGCAACCCCAGAGTCGGCCACGACTGGACCTAATGGTCTGGGGTCCCTTTACTTTTACCTTTAGCTTCCTCTGAGACACTGCACTCTGCAGGAAAGTCAGGGGAGAGCAGATATCCATTCTCCCCCTACCAATGCAACTGAAGTTGGGGGAGACAGGTAAGATCTTCCCTCCTCCAACTCAGCTTCTTGCCATTTAGCCCTAACCACCACCACCACCCCATCCCTATTTCTTCTCCTTCCTCTCCCTGCATTAGTGCCTGCCAATCCAAACCTGGTCCTAACAATGCTGTGGGACTCATGGCAAGGTCTCACAAGACATGTCTTGGGTTGTAATGAAAACCAGATTCCTTTTTGTAGGCTACCAATACATCCCTACAGAGTGTAAGTGTGTGTTGGGTCATTCCACATCAAATCAACACAAAAAAACAAGGGTTTCATCACCCACCATCTTGGATTTTGATGAAACTTGGTGTACTCCCTTCCCTAATGGTTGAAATAAACCCCCTTAATTTTTTTCCCTCTATCTCAAACGGTTTTAAATTTTATAGCACTTCAAAGTTTCGTGAAATCTGCGTTTCTGTCCATCTTGAGATCCTTGGCCTTGTGTACATTTTTTTTTCTTTCTCCATAACCATTTGAGATGGGGGGGAGGGAATTAAGGGGCTTTCTTTCAACCATAGGGGAAGGGTATACACCAAGTTTCATCAAAATGCAAGACGGTGGGTGACATGACCACGTTGACTGACATGGAATGACCCTGTTGTGTTTGGGAAATGTAGCTCACAATCTTCAATGACTGAACAGTTTGGTGGCAATAACTGGTACAATAAGATTTCCACTATGGTATAGTACAAAGGTAGCAAGCATGCCATACAAAGCCCATTTGTCTGAGCTGACATGAAGAATGATTAGGTATGATGGGAGTTGTATTCTAATGTATGCAGTGCACCACATTTATTACGCCTAGATTAGAAGCTCCAGCTGCACTATACACCTGAAGCAATTTAACACCATTTAAGCAATTATGGATTGCCCCAAAGAATCTTGGGATCTGTGGTTTGTTATGGGTGTTGATAGTTATTAGGAGACCCCTATTGTTCTCACAAAGCTATATTCTCCACAGTTCCTTGTGAAGAGGGATTGACTGTTAAACCACTCTCGGAATTGTAGCTCTGGAAAGGGTCTCTGAACAAATCTCAGCATCTTTAACAAACTACAGATCCCAGGATTCTTTGGGGGAAGCCATGGCAATTGAAAGTGTTGTGATAATTCTTTAAATGTGTAGTGCAGATGGCACCAGAGTGATGATTTAGGACTGGAGATACCTGGGATCTAATTCCCACTCAGTCATGCAGCTCACTGGGCGATCTTCAGTCAGACTTCTGCATCTCACCCTAGCCTACCCAACAAATGCCAAAAATTGGAAAAAGAAGTCAGCACCAATAAAAAAATAATAATAATAATGGCAAGAAAAATTATTTGATTAGCTTGAGTTGACTAGAACGACAGGTGCAATTAGGGGTCAGTCTAAACAAAAATTTCAAAAGGAATGGGGAAAATATAGAGATTATCTTAAAAAGCAGTGCCCTCAGATTAATACCTGGACTTGTTTTGATTAACTTTTGCAAAACAAGTTAAGGTGTAAAAGTCTAAAATAGAAAGAAAAGTAGGAAAAAATGAAATGAGAAGGAAACAGTTTATTAAATATGAAAGTAGACCCGTGCTGAGGATGAAGGAAGTCAATTAGAAGAAAACAAGAAGTGAAATATGATTATATGTTTTTTATTTGCTTAGTATTTGTATCTATATTCGAACTTGTATTTGTATTTTCTTTTTAAGTTTTTTCTTTTAGTGTTGTGTGTGTGTTGCAGCAATTATACACACACACACACACACACACACATACATATATATATATACACACACACACACACACACACACACAAAAAAAATGGAGGAGAGGGGAGACAATGTATATACAGCCCAGAGCTCCTTGGATGAATGGTTTTTTGGGCAGAGATAAAATAATAAAACAAATAACTCTTCTTATAGAACACTACACGATATGCTCTACAAACGGAGGTCCATTCTGATTGATACATTGTATTTGCCCTTGGGATTCGTCTCTGAAGTTAATATTCATTTTGGAGGATTTTTTTTTAGAAAAAGCTTATGATTTTATAACTCAACACAGTTCAGCCATAACTTGCGTTGTGGAATTATCATATATTCATTTCATCCAGAGTAAAAAGTATACAATTTGTAATTCCATTCATCATAGTGTTTAAATTCATTTCATTCCAACACTATTCAATTAACAAAGCTAATACTGAATTCTGTCTGCATATATCTCTAAATATTGCCAAAGGCACATTATGATTCATACATCTATTCCTGTAGCTCACAAAGTGATTCCTGATCTGTTCTTTCTTTATACTTACAGCATCTTGCAAGATGTGCAAGCCTGAACATATACACAATTTCCCAAGTCATTTTTACAGCGCAATCCCAGAAACATCTAATCAGAAGTAAAACTGAAGGAATTTAATGGGGCCTTAGGCTTAAAATCATATACACAGTTGCCCAGTAGAAAATCCCATTGAACACCCCTCTTTCTCCTCCTCCTCCTCCTCCTTCAGTATCTCACAAACATATTTGGATATATACCTCTTCAAATTTTCTCCATCACCCTCTGTTTGCATAAGTGGCCATCCCCTTGGTCTTTTGAAATGGTAGGGTCTCCAACTTAGGACCCTCTCTCCCTTTAGCTTTCTGACAGCTGCCATGGTTGGAACCTCCAGTAGTGCTGGGACAGTGGGCCTTGTATCTTGTCATGCAATAATAATAATAATAATTTATTATTTATTCCCCACCCACTCTGGGTGGCTTCCAACAAAATATTAAAATACAGTGGTCTGTTAAACATTAAAAGCTTCCCTAAACAGGGCTGCCTTCAGATGTCTTCTAAAAGTCTGGTAATTGTTCTTCTCTTTGACATCTGGTGGGAGGGCGTTCCACAGGGTGGGTGCCGCTACTGAGAAGGCCCTCTGCCTGGTTCCCTGTAACTTGGCTTCTCGCAGTGAGGGAACTGCCAGAAGGCCCTCAGCTCTGGACCTCAGTGTCCAGGCAGAACGATGGGGGTGGAGATGCTTCACTTTGAATTGTGCTCGGAAACGTACTGGAAGCCAATGTAGATCTTTCAAGACCGGTGTTATGTGGTCTCGGCGGCCGCTCCAGTCACCAGTCTAGCTGCTGCATTCTGGATTAGTTGTAGTTTCTGGGTCACCTTCAAAGGTAGCCCCACATAGAGCGCATTGCAGTAATCCAAGCCAGCGAAAACTAGAGCATGCACTACTCTGGCGAGACAGTCCGTGGGCAGATAGGGTCTCAGCCTGCATACCAGATGGAGCTGGTAAACAGCTGCCCTGGACACAGAATTGACCTGTGCCTCCATGGACAGCTGTGAGTCCAAAATGACTCCCAGTCTGCGCACCTGGTCCTTCAAGAGTTATTAAAGGTGCTACACCTTTTTAGCATTTCACTCCTCCGTTGCTGAATGTGTGATTGTTACATCACATGTCAGTGTTTACTTTCTAGGCTTGGAAAGTGTGAGAATGAAAGTCAGTCTTATCTCTCTTCCGCTGTACTGTACTTTTGTCCTTTCTTGCGCTCTCTCTCTTGGAGAAGAAGCGAGAGGACACCATGATTGCTTTGTCCTGTATATATTGCTTAATAAATACTTAGAATGCACACACTCACGCTCCACGATTGTTTCTGCTATACTCTGCTGATAGACCGTGCACATGTCTTTTGATACGTGTTGCTGGTGTGCACTATGACTGATTTGCGAAAGTCCCGGGCTGCGCTTAATCAGGAAGACGCCCGGAGAGGTCTGTCTCATTCCAGGAGCTGCGTGTGCCCCCCAGGCATGTTTCAACACACCTTACCATTCCACACTGGCCTAACTGTAGGCTGGAATGGGCGCCTTCTTCCTTTAGGGCAGCCTTTCTCAACCTGTGGGTCCCCAGATGTTGTTGAACTACAACTCCCATCACCCCTAGCTAGCAAGGCCAGAGCTCAGGGATGATGGGAGTTGTAGTCCAACAACATCTGGGGACCCACAGGTTGAGAACCACCGCTTTAGGGCAATAGATTTTATGGGACCCAGATGAAACGGTTATCCTGCTGTACTTTGGACAACAACAACCCATGTTCATGGATTCATTCCAGCTAGACAAAGATACTTGAGGAGGATGCAAAGAAGGACTGGTGAGGTGTGTGGCTCAGGAGGTTGTGTCACCTGGGGAAAGTCCTAAGGACCAGCCGGGGAGACTGGGAAAGGACACATTCAGCCTCTGGGCCTACAGTTCCCCACCCCCAGCTTAGCAGAAACTTTCAGTCACCACAGCTTCTTGCTGTCAGAGTTTTTCTACACATATCTCTTCAACAGGGCTAAATGACAGTTTAGCTGACATTTGGCTTCAAATATTAAAAGTCTAGGAATACCATGTACTCGGTGCATGATGAGTGACAGGAGGACAGTGAATATTGACAAGCTGAACAGCAAGAAGAGAGGGGGGGTCCATTTAGTGACTAATAAATGACAAAGGCAAGATAGGGATGGTTTTCGTGAATAGTGAATGACTTTGATGAGTCCTCGAGATCAACATGGAAAGGGGAAACTTGAGTGCCCATGGACCTAAATCAGCAGAGGTAGCAGCCCTGCCTGGAAGAATGAATTACATATTCAAGCAACACATGAGTAAGTTTGAAATAAAAATTCAGCTCAGTTGGCATTCTGATGAGAACCTACCTCATTCGCAGTTCCCCCAATCAATGAACCAAGTAAAGCGCAGCCACCCTTTGAAATTGTGTGATGCAATTCTCCAACCAAATGGAGGGTCCAAAATGCATATATTAGGGGACAGAGTATTTTGATGCCCCCACCCTAACCTCAGAAGAAAAGCTTTCTCTACACATGGATGGAGCAAAGAAGCCCCTGATGAAGCTGTGAGACAGTATACCGTAAATAGCTATTTGTTAATCAGCTATCTATTTATTTCACAGGCAAAAAATATACCACGTACTGGACAGAAAGCCTCTAAGCAGTTTATAGATATATATAAAATTATAATTAATGATTGCCATTAAAAACAATAATTAAAAATGGGTTTGTTTTAAAAGGTATATTTTTAAAAATTAAAATATAAATAAATAAGCAATAAATAAGCAATCATACATAATCATATGATTGGACCTTTAGTGTTGGGGCATCTGCCTTTTGGAATGCCCTCCCCTTATTAGACAGGCACTATCTCTGTTGTCTTTTCAGTGCCTTCTGAAGACCTTCCTCTTCCAACTAGCTTTTTCAAGTAGATATCTCCCCCAGTCTGCATCTGCATTAAAATTGTTTTTAGATTTTTAAAATTGAATCATCGCTTGTATGCTTGCCTCCCTGGGTTCCTTTGCAAGGAATGGCGGGTTGCCAATAATAATGATGATGATGTTGATGATGATGATGATGATAACTTGTTAAAAATTACACACCTCAGTGCACTTATTGAAGAAAAGAAACTTTTAGCTAACACCAAAAGCAATACAGTGAATGCACCTGCGTAACATCAATAGGAAGGGAGTTCCAACGAGTAGATGCCACCAAACGGAAGGATTGACTCCTGCAGAATGCAAAATGAATATTACATGGCACTTGTAAAAGCAACTTGGTGGGTGAATCATTTTTCTATTGTTGCATTGTTTCATTTTATATTTTGTCATTTAAAAATGTGTGCATCACAAATTTAGGCAAAGTTAATCATTTTCCCATCCTGCTGATTTTATTGGGAGACTTACGGTGAACCTCTTCACAGAATGTTTAATGGTTTGCTGTCCTGCTGCATCTTTTAATCAACCCAGCAATTGCAGGATTGTAGGATGATTGTGTTATGACCAATTACTGGTGTTGGGCATGGTTGCGGTGCTTGTTTTGCATATGCTTAAGCTTTAATTGAATTTTCCCCGTCTGTACTCTCTGAGTCAGATTATTTAACAAAGCTTTCATCCAAAGGAAAATTTGGAAAGTGTGCCATTTCTGATCCCAAGCTCTCTCTCAAAACATGCATGATGGCACGTGTGATGGCAAGTAGTCTCTGTAAAGAATTTCTTGGCCAATTGTGTCACCTTTTAATGCATTCCCCAGCTTTAATGCCCACAGGAGGCCTCACTCCATCCTTCATTATTCATGGTACAAGCTTCTTCCATCAAGGATGCCTAGGTGATGCCTAAACAGTGCTCTAAGTGGAAACAATCAAGTGAAAATGTTTGGGCAAGGGCATCCATGGGGAGATATGCAACAATGCAGTCTGCTAACTTGGATATTAAAGAGCTAGAAAGGGTTCAGAAAAGGACAGCCAAAATGATCAAGGGGAATGGAGCCACTCCCCTATGAAGAAAGATTATATATGGGAATGTTCATTTTTAAAAAACAGTGCATAAGAGGTGACAAGATTGTTGTTGTTTAGTCGTTTAGTCGTCCGACTCTTCATGAACCCATGGACCAGAGCACGCCAAGCACTCCTGTCTTCCACTGCCTCCTGCAGTTTGGTCAAACTCATGCTGGTAGCTTCGAGAACACTGTCCAACCATCTCGTCCTCTGTCGTACCCTTCTCCATGTGCCCTCCATCTTTCCCAACATCAGAGGCTTTTCCAGGGAGTCTTCTCTTCTCATGAGGTGGCCAAAATATTGGAGCCTCAGCTTCAGGATCTGTCCTTCCAGTGAGCACTCAGGGCTGATTTCCTTCAGAATGGATAGGTTTGATCTTCTTGCAGTCCTTGGGACTCTCAAGAGTCTCCTCCAGCACCATAATTCAAAATCATCAATTCTTCGGCAATCAGCCAACAAGCCACTCCAGTATCCCTGCCAAGAAAACTCCATGGACAAAGACAACAGGCGATAAGATAGAAGTGTATAAACTTACACATGGTACAGAGAAAGTGGACAGAGACATGTTGTTTTCCCTCTCTCATTACTCAAGAACACTGGGACAACTAATGGAGCTGAATGGTAGAAGATTTAAGGCAGACAAAAGAGAACACGTCTTCACACAGTGCATATGGAAATTTCACTATGGAAATTGCTCATACAAGAAGCAGTGATGTTCACCAACTTGGATCACAGTACTGAACTAGATGGACCAGTGCTCTGACTCTGCTTCATATGTTCCCACAAGTCAGTCCCTGGTAATGCTATGCCAAAAATGTATCCTGTACAGTGGTATCTTGGTTCCCAAATGCCTTGGTACTCAAACTACTTGAAACCTGAACACTGCAAACCCGGAAGTAAGTGTTCTGGTTTGCAAACTTTTTTTTGGAAACTGAATGTGCTCCGTTTTGAAGTGTTACACTTATGTTTTGAGTGCCATGCTTCCATTTTGAGTGTTATGCTGAGGTCTGCCTGTTTTTGCTATTTATTTTGCGTTTTTGTTTTTGCAGCTTTTTGTTTTTCTCACTGTGTGGAACCCAGTTCAGTTACTGAGGGATTGATTGTGTGACTGCAGTACATTGTTTATTGCTTTCATTTTATGGATCAATGGTCTCATTAGATAGTAAAATTCATATTAAATTGCTGTTTCAGGGCTGGTTTTTAAAAGTCTGAAACGGATTAATCCATTTTGCATTACTTTCTGTGGGAAAGCGCACCTTGGTTTTGGAATGCTTTGCTTTTGGAACAGACTTCTGGAACGGATTAAGTTTGAGAACCAAGGTACCATTGTACAGGGTTTTCTTTTTGTTTTAACACTATTCTTAATCAATTAACGAGGAAAGAATCAGTGAATTTCTCTGGCTTCTTGTTGCGCTTTCCTTTCTTTTGCGGTGGCCAGGGCTGTTTGTGAGTGTCCTTCCTTTCATTTTACAAGTCACCGCTCCGGTGGCCTGCATTCTGCAGCTTTCCTCTAAGCCTGAGGGAATACATGGCATGATAAATCCTCTGATGGGGCTTTTCCAGATCAGGAAGTGCAGGCAGGTGGGGAGGCTGCATGGAGCTGCCCTGAATCAATATTTACAGGAAAGAACAACACAAGGTGCTGTCCTACACATATGATAAGGTGAGCTCCAAACCTTGCACCTTCAGTGCATTGAGACTGAAGGGGAGAAACAGAAGCATCTTTCTCTGAGGAGGGAAACTTTCGAGATATTGAAAGATAGATTTCCAGGCAGCACTGGTCCAGATCCTGAATGTGGTTCTCCACATACGGAGTATTTTGCAATTCCTGCAAAATAAAGCTGAATTGGTCATAAAGTGACAAAAATAGCTGTTTACTTGGCCGTTTTCTTATGTCGCGAAGGCTGAAATTTCAATTCAGTGGAGGAGGGTCAAGATATTAACTGTTATGCATGAAATTTTAGATATAGCTACATAATCCCTGTTGTAGTAAGATAAGACCTTTGGAGCAGGCAATTTTTTTAAAAAAGTTTTTATGAACCACCCTAATAAGGAGTCATTAGCTTCTGACACGTTCCCAGTGAAATCAAATAAGTTTTCTGGCGTTCTCCTAAATATGCAATGGTTAACTTTACAACCTGAGGAAAGAGACAATGCACTTTTGTAAACCAAGAAAACCTTTAATAAAAAATTATTATTATTATATTATTATTATTATTTTAAAAGGGGGGTGATTGGGGCAGGATCATACATGAAAATCCCCCTTCAAATGTCCATGTGAGCTTTGGGCTCAATCACTCAGCCTCTGATCTCACCATTCAGGGAAGGTCTAGAAAGTGCCTTTTCCTTTTTATTTAAGCGAAAGTGAGTATCTGCCTACCATTTGCCCAGAACTTAGCACATAGATGGATGTGCTCAGGGACAGCGAGAGTGGGGTTTGCATGCACACCACTGTTCCCATTCCCGTTTTTAAACATCATCATCTGGAATGCAGCTGCCTCTTATAATAGTCATCATCATCACCATCATAATCAATGGCATTAGAGGCAAAATCTTAATACGGTTCCCCTCAGCTGATTGCAGAATAATGTATAAATTGTATATGTATCTATGTGCTAGAACA
The DNA here is from genome assembly GCF_964106645.2 of Podarcis pityusensis. NCBI lineage: Eukaryota > Metazoa > Chordata > Lepidosauria > Squamata > Lacertidae > Podarcis > Podarcis pityusensis. The sequence goes on along the minus strand of NC_138033.1, from coordinate 21,711,087 downwards.
AGGCTTTCATGAATATAAACTGATGCTTGGAGATACTTTTCTCCCCCAAAGGTTAAAAATAAGCCTGAGCTAAATGTATTTTCTCCATTCGGCATCATTATAGCCTAATGGGATTTTGCATTGCAATATAGTCAAGCCTGCACCTAGGCCATCAGGAGCGCCGTTGACTTTTGAAAGCCAGAAAAGCTCAGTGGGGTTTAGGGGAGGGGGTTGCAAATGCCTCTCAGCACTTTATTACAGATACTACATGTATCACTTTATGGCCTCTGGCATGAATAATGTGGAGCTACCAAAAATACAGTTGTCATGGCAACAATTTCAAATTGACAGAAAGACTTGCAATGGGGGAGGGGGTGGATTCTGCCCCTAGAGCAGGTCATTCCTAGCATCAGATTTCTTTTTTAAAAAAGCATTGCACTGAAATCCCATATACACAGTACTTACCTGGGAATAAATCCCACCAATCTCAGCTGGACTTACTTCTGAGCAGGCATGAATAGCATTGAACGATTCAAAACAGAAATATAAGTGGAACCTCGTGTTACGTACCGTCCGCCTTACAAATGCTTCAGGTTACAACCTCCTCTAACCTGGAAGTAGATGCTCCCAGTTGTGAAATTTGCCCCGGGATGTGAGCGGAAGTTGCGTGCCGGAGGCACGGCAGCAGCGGGAGGCCCCATTAGTGAAAGCGTGCCTCATGTTATGAACGGTTTCAGCTTAAGAACGGACCTCCGGAACTAATTATGTTCATAACTGGAGGTAACACTGTAACTGAGTCCCCTCCTTGATCTTTTCAAATCTAATTGACCTAGTTACAGACTTGTCCATAAAAACTTTGTTTTGGAGATGACCCATTCCATCTGTTTCTGGTTTGCAGTGGCAGATCATAGAGTCTCAAGTTTCAGCAATCCCCTGTGCAGCGCCAAAATTCGCCCCTCTCACGCTGCTTTGTAAACCATAGTTGTAGCTTCCCCAGGACTCCACACCCAGTGTGACTGAACCGGTCGGGCTCCCCTAAATCCACCTCTGCTGGTCTGTCTTATGTTTGTATGTGATTAATCACCCATAAATGCATGATGTCCTGTTTCCCATATTAAACCACCATTTTAAACAAAATTGGCATGAAAATCTGCATTTCAATAGGATTAAAATATATAATTTACAACAACAACAACAACAACTTATTTATTTATACCCCGCCCATCTGGCTGGGTTTCCCCAGCCACTCTGGGCAGCTTCCAGCAGAATATTAAAATACAGTGGTACCTCTGGTTAAGAACTTAATTCGTTCCAGAGGTCCATTCTTAACCTGAAACTGTTCTTAACTTGAAGCACCACTTTAGCTAATGGGGCCTCCTGCTGCCGCCGTGCCGCTGCTGCGCGATTTCTGTTCTCATCCTGAAGCAAAGTTCTTAACCCGAGGTAATATTTCTGGGTTAGCCGGAGTCTGTAACCTGAAGCATCTGTAACCTGAAGCGTCTGTAACCTGAGGTACCACTATACAATGATTCATCCAGTATTAAAAGCTTCCCTAAGCAGGGCTGCCTTCAGATAGTTGTTTATTTCTTTGACATCTGATGGGAGAGTGTTCCACAGGGTGGATGCCACTACCGAGTAGCCCTCTGCCTGGTTCCTTGCATTTTCACTCAAAATGTCTTTCTAAATGTAGTTTGAAACTTTTTTTCCCCAACTGAGACTTAGCCAGTAGTTGTAGTTAAGTGGGATAGACGCTGGTTAAATAAATAAGATTTGCAGTTTTTTGAATTTTGCAGCTCCATTCGCCAGCCAAATAATGTGTGTCAAATTCATATACATGGGTAAAGCATGGACATCAGTTCAAATTGAAAAGAAAACAAATTATGAACAGGCATTGTATTGGGGAAATTTTCTTGCAAAACTATACTTGTCAAAACTGCATACAAAAATTCACACTGAGATGCTGAGTTGCTGCATAAATGCGGAGAATTAAATTTAAGATTGGGGAAAAGGTGAAATTGAGAGAACTGCAACTTTATGGATTCGTCTATTTCTAGTGTTCAGCGACATGGGAGGAGTCACTGGTTTCCCAACCATGACCTATGAAGTCTCAGGTGATTGAGAATTCTTAATATATAATCATAAAATTGTAGAGTTGGAAGGGATCCCCACAATGCAGAAATCTCACCCCTTAAATGCCAGAATTTAGGCTCCACCTGCACTATACATTTAAAGAAGCAATAGATCACATTAAACTGCCACGGCTTCCCCCAAAGCATCCTGGGAACTGTAGTTTGTTGAGGGCGTTGAGAGTTGTTAAAAGACACGATTCCTCTTGCAGAGATACAACTCCCCATCTCCCAGGGAATTCTGGATTGCTTGTTAAACCAATCCAGGAGGGGGAGGGGGGCTTAAAGTAGTATATTATTTCTATCCATTCATTGCATTTGTTTCCTACCTTCTCATAGGAGCTCAAGGTGACGTACATATTTCACCCAGTATGGTACTGCTTTAAACAGTTGATGAGCTTATAATGCATCTCTGGACCGTTTTAAGCTTAGATGGGGTGCGCCCCCAACAACGGCGCCCTTTCGGGCTTCCGATCCTAAGGCTACAACGAAGCAGACAAGGGACACACGTGACTCCCTTTCCTGCATGATCTCCAACCCACGCCAGGCACCGGGTGCAGGAATTCTTACGAGGGTGGCAGCCACAGGGAGCCGCCAATATTGCAGCTGCTCAAAAACCACGCATGGCAATCGTGTCCCTGGGCTGGCTATCAAAATCCACTCCGAAATAGGCAGCACTAAACCTCCAGTAGCGCTATCAAGAGTCCAAATAGGAATCACCCCCCCAAACGGAGGAGGATGGTGACTGATTGTATAGCACCCCCCCCTTTTTTTTAGGTAACGGAAAACTACGAATATGTCTTCCACATCATAAAGACCAGAGGGAAATCTTGGAATAAATTTTGATGAATAGTATGATCATCAGCTGACAAGAAAATGATTTAATGATTCCCTGCCAGGAGGCAAAAGCATTTTTTTAAATAAAAAAACCATAGATGGGTCTTTGGCCCATAAGCTGTCTTGTAAATATGTTTAAATTACTTGCAACTGACGTTCTTACTAATGATTGCCCTGTCTTGTTTTCATGGGTTTGTTTGCTTCTTTAAAAAGAGAGAGAGAGAGAGAGTGCTATTTTGTTGAATCTTATTATGTTTGCTTGTGTTGATATGATTATTGCTAACCGGCTCAAGCAACGTTTTTCACTAAACATTCCTTAAGCCAGTTAACAATAATCATATCAACACGAAAAAAGCCAGATATTCTAACCAATAAAAAGGCCTGATTGAAACCTAGTCATGTTTAGACTCACTGAAACTGGTGGAACCCGTTGATTTCTCTGGGTACCACTCAAAGTATAATTATGTCCAGGTTGATAGATTGATTGCAGTCGATTTCCTCCCTCCTCATATAATCCCCAAAACAATCCTGTGAGGTTGGTTAGGCTGAGAGGCAGTGCCTCGCCCAAATTCACCCAATGAGTTTCATGGCTGAGTGGGTATTTGAACCCTGGTATCCCAGTTCCTCTCCTGATACCCTAACCACTTTGCCACATTGGCTCACAGGTTCAGCCCTCAATAATCAATAAATACATACATACATTGAATTTCAGAAGCTTGCCTAGGTGGCCCTTTCCAACAGTGTTAGCCCCTGTACAATAAAGAGTGAGTTCAGGGGGCTGTTCCCATGAGAATATTCTGCAAAATAAGCTTTTATCATAGCAAACATTATTATTAGCCTAGTGCAGGGGTGGGGAACCTCGGGCCCAGGGGCCAAATGAGGTATTCATCTGGCCCTTGGACTCTTCATAGGTTCTTCCTGGGTCATCCTTCACCTCTAGTTTTGCCTAGCTTGAATTTGTCCTTGATCTGTGCTAATGCCCCTTTGCTTGCTTGGCTGGAGAGGTGTGTGTGGCAGAAAAGTAGCCTACTATACAAAATTTCAGAGTTCTATCCATTGCTCCACAGAGCCTAGGGCTTGCCGATCAGAAGGTCGGCAGTTCGAATCCCCGCAACGGGGTGAGCTCCTGTTGCTCGGTCCCAGCTCCTGCCAACCTAGCAGTTCAAAAGTACGAAATGCAAGTAGATAAATAGGTACCGCTCCAGCAGGAAGGTAAACGGTGTTTCCGTGCACTGCTCTGGTTCGCCAAAAGCAGCTTAGTCATGCTGGCCACTTGACCCAGAAGCTGTACGCCGGCTCCCTCGGCCAGTAAAGCGAGATGAGCACCGCAACCCCAGCGTCATCGGCAACTGGACCTAATGGTCAGGGGTTCCTTTCCCTTTCCCTTTACCTTTAGGTTGGTTGATTGATTGCATTCATTTTCCTCCCTCCTCATATAATCCCAAAAACAATCCTGTGAGGTTGGTTAGGCTGAGAGGCAGTGCCTCGCCCAAATTCACCCAATGAGTTTCATGGCTGAGTGGGTATTTGAACCCTGGTATCCCAGTTCCTCACCTGATACCCTAACCACTATGCCACACTGGCTCACAGGTTCAGCCCTCAATAAGCAATAAATACATACATACATTGAATTTCAGAAGCTTCCCTAGGTGGCTCTTTCCAACAATGTTAGCCCCTGTACAATAAAGAGTGAGTTCAGGGGGCTGTTCCCATGAGAATATTTTGCAAGATAAGCTTTTATCATAGCAAACATTATTATTAGCCTAGTGCAGGGGTGGGAAACCTCAGGCCCAGGGGCCAAATGAGGCATTCATCTGGCCCTTGGACTCTCCATAGGTTCTTCCTGGGTCATCCTTCGCTTCTAGTTTTGCCTAGCTGGAATTTGTCCTTGATCTGTGCTAATGCCCCTTTGCTTGTTTGGCTGGAGAGGTGTGTGTGGCAGAAAAGCAGCCTACTATACAAAATATCAGAGTCCTATCCATTGCTCCACATTTTCTTCTGACCTCAAATACTTCTGGAATGTGACCCCCAGAAAGTTGTCCATGATAAAATGTGGCCCTCAGATTGCAAAAGCTTTGCCACCTTTGACTTAGTGGAATAGGATCCTTCGTCTCTAAAGTGTTGACATTCAGGGCTAAATAGTCCTTGACTTTTTAGTCTTTCTTTCTCTTTCTAAGCATTATTGGTAGTATTACTGCAGTTGGCCTGGCCAGTACATCACATAATAAGGCAGATTTACTTTAGGGGGGTTTAGACTGGAGCTGCTCATAACTTATTCATGATTCATTACCCATCCTTGGATGAAAAAATTGAGAGAAGGCCATTAAGCAATGCAGGGATGCATATTTATTCAAGTCTAAACTGATCTGTTTCCGAAGCGAGGACTGTGGATAACAAGCCAGAAAGAGATGGTTAGGATTTAGAGGCTCAGCAAGACTTCTCTGCCAATCATGAACTTTGTGAAGCTAATAATAATAATAATAATAATAATAATAATATGCATTTTCTCAGATGTCACCAGGAATGGCTGGTATGTTTCTCATCCCTTTAGGAATTGATAATAACAAAACAGCGTTGTTCTTTTGCTTTTGTCTTTATTGCTCAAGGAACACCATGAAAACACAAACCTTTGCCCATGCTAAATAATTTTAACAGACAGGGTGGAATGATTCAAAGCATTTTCTTTAAAGCCACTTCTAGATTTCTGAAATATAGGCATTAGGCTACTAGTGGAAACATCCGAGCTGTCCTTGGCCTCTGTGCATAAACCAGAATCAAATGCCGGCCTTTGAGACTGGTAAGCAGGCTTCGTGTAGCCATTTGGCTTGGCTTCTGTAATAACACGAATGCTGGGCTAGATGTCAAGAGATTTTTATTTTTGTGAGTTGCAATCTGAACAAACCTGCACCTCTGACATGAATGTGCAGATCAGAGCGCATGGTTTTCTTTTGGATTTTACTCTTAGCAAGGCTAATTTGCTACAAACACATAGTAATAATAATAATAATACAGTGGTACCTCAGGTTACATACGCTTCAGGTTACATATGCTTCAGGTTACAGACTCCACTAACCCAGAAATAATACCTCGGGTTAAGAACTTTGCTTCAGGATGAGAACAGAAATTGTGCAGCAGCGGCGCAGCAACAGCAGGAGGCCCCATTAGCTAAAGTGGTGCTTCAGGTTAAGAACAGTTTCAGGTTAAGAACGCACCTCGGGAACGAATTAAGTACTTAACCCAAGGTACCACTGTAATAATAATAATAATAATAATAATAATAATAATAATAATAATTTATTATTTATACCCCGCCCATCTGGCTGGGTTTCCCCAGCCACTCTGGGCAGCTCCCAACTGAATATTAAAAACACAATACAGCATTAAACATTAAAAACTTCCCTAAACAGGGCTGCCTTCAGATGTCTTTTAGAAGTAAATAGTTGCTTATTGCCTTGACATCTGATGGGAGGGCGTTCCACAGGGCAGGCGCCACTACTGAGAAGGCCCTCTGCCTGGTTTCCTGTAACCTCACTTCTTGCTCTGAGGGAACAGCCAGAAGGCCCTTGGCGCTGGACCTCAGTGTCCGGGCTGAACGATGCGGGTGGAGACGCTCCTTCAGGTATACAGGACCGAGGCCATTTAGGGCTAAGTGCATAGGTACATAGGGACGCGGGTGGCGCTGTGGGTTAAACCACAGAGCCTAGCGCTTGCCGATCAGAAGGTCGGCGGTTCGAATCCCCACGGTGGGGTGAGCTCCCCCATTGCTCTGTCCCAGCTCCTGCCAACCTAGCAGTTCGAAAGCACGTCAGAGTGCAAGTAGATAAATAGGTACTGCTCCGGCGGGAAGGTAAATGGCGTTTCCGTGCGCTGCTCTGGTTTGCCAGAAGTGGCTTAGTCATGCTGGCCACATGACCTGGAAGCTGTACACCAGCTCCCTCGGCCAATAAAGCGAGATGAGCGCCGCAACCCCAGAGTCGTGCATGACTGGACTTAATGGTTAGGGGTCCCTTTACCTTTACATAGGTACCTAGACTTTATTCTGTGCTGAGTCACTCTCTGACTCATTCTCACAAGTTTGCTGACTCACACTTGACCAGCTGCAGGTGCAGGACAGGCACTCCTAAATTAACCCTTTCTTGTCATTTTTTCTCTGCATGCATAAACTCACATACACTAACAGAGAAAAGCCTAGTTTTGATTGAGTCCTAAAGGCAATATAGCTTGTCCTACTCATGTTCCCCAGTGACTGGGATTCAGAAGCATGCTGTTCAGAGATATGTCAATATGGCAGCAATTCCCCTTCTGCTTTCTATCCCTGGGCTCCAGCTGACATTTCTCTGCCTGATGTGAATTGGTGTCAGCCACTTCTCATCGCAAATACAATAACACTGGATAATTCTCTAAGAGGATGGTGCCTTTCTTGATGACAGGCCCTTTTGGTTAAACTTAGACCATTCCCACCCAGCATTTCTGATGAATATTAGAAAGTCCTTTTCTTTCTGCATCTTAGATGTCAAGTCAATCTTTTAAACCCTCTCTTAATAAGATATGGGGGATTAACGGATCATTTTATCCTATTTAAAAGATAGCTCCGAGAGGATCAGAGTAAACACATACATTTCAAATTGTGTTAATCTCAGCTCCTCTCCACTCCTATGACTACTTGCCCCCTCTTTCTGCCTCGTCCAGATTCTTCTGGAGATGCAGCAATAGCATCACACAAAAATCTCCCTTCAGAACCGAAAAAAGCAGACATCGATACTAATGCATAGTTTGAACTAGTTTTGAAGCAGGTGCCACTGTGTTTGCAGATAACCAGCTCTTGCTGTCATTTTCTTTATTTATCTCGTGGTATGCCAAACTTTTTTGACCAAAGGACACATTTCGACACATTAGCACCAGCTAATGCTATTCTAGGCTGCATCAACAGAATTATAGTGTCCAGATCAAGGGGAGTAATAATACCACTCTATTCTGCCTTGGTAAGACCACACCTGGAATACTGTGTCCAATTCTGGGCACCACAATTTAAGGATTTTGGCAATCTGGAATGTGTGCAGAGGAGGGTGGCCAAGATGATCAAGGGGCTGGAAAGCAAGTCTTATATGAGGCATTGTTTAAGGTGCTGGGTATGTTTAGCCTGGAAAAGAAGAGAGTGAGAGGAGATATGACAGTCATCTTCAAATATCTAAAGGGCTGTCATATGGAAGATGGAGCAAGCTTGTTTCTCCTGCCCTGAAGGGTAGGACCCAAACCAATGGCTTCAAGTGACAAGAAAGAAGATTCTGACTAAACATCAGGAAGAACTTTCTGACAGTAAGAGCTGTCCAGCAGTGGAAGAGTCTCCCTCAGAAGGTTGTGGACTCTCCTTCACAGGCGGTATTTAAGTTTGAAATGTCATGGATGCTTGAGATTCCTGCATTGCAGGGGGTTCGACTAGATGACCCTTGGGGTCCCTTCCAACTCTACAATTCTACGATTCTATGAACCTACCAGAATCCCCCTGAAGCAGACTCATGTCCTTCCCCCTCCCCTGCAGAAGGCAGCTATGAGTTGCCATTTTAAATTTCTCACAATGCAATGGAGGTGCTGGACTCTCCTTCCTTGGAGGTTTTTAAATAGAGGTTGGACGATCATCTGTCATGGATGCTTTAGCTGAGATTCCTGCACTGCAGGGGTTGGACTAGATGACCCCTGGGGTCTCTTTCAACAATTCTATGATTCTATACTTCAATGGGACCACACAGAAAACCCACTTCTACTGCTCCAATTTCCTACAAAGAGTGCAATAAATAATGAATCTTCATTCATGAAATATTTAATCCATTATTTTTCAGCAGTCGTATTGTTATACCATTAGAGACCAGTCCTGTGCAGCTCTCAGCCTCAGGCAATGTGTCGATGGGGAGGTGTATATGCATATGCTGTGAGCTATCCAGCAGCCCACTAGTCTCTCTTTCCACAATTGTACTGAATCCTTTTTGGGTATTCCCAGGTGTATGGAGTGTTACAGGAGAGGTAGTGCTTGTGGTGGGGGGACATAATGGTCCTTCTTGGGTAGTTTGTCCACTTTTGGTTCCCACCAGTGGCGTAGCGTGGGTTGTCAGCACCCGGGGCAAGGCAAGTAATTTGCGCCCCCTAACCCATGGATTTTAGCACCCGAGTGCGAGCGCGCCCCCCCCCATGTTGCACCCGGTGTGGCCGGCACCCTTGGCACCCCCCACGCTACGCCACTGTTCCAACGTTCAGCTTCACTGGATGCCCACGAGTTATATTGTACAGAGAGAGGGATAAAAACTTTCCTCTCTGTCCACTCTCTCCTTGCCATGCCTTAGTTTTGCAGGCTTCTCTCCTGTCGCCTCTTGCTTGCCTTTTCTCTAAACTAAAAACAAACCCAATGCTGCCGCCTTTCCTCAGGGCACCAGCTCCATCCCCTTGCTTAGATTCCCTCTACCAAAGCTGAAAGCAGCCTGAAGTTCCTCCTGATCGTGAATGGGAAACAGCTGGCGAAGCCGGCGGCCTGCCAGGGAAGGGATCTCTTCCTAACCTGCTCCACGGAGCCCGTTCCTTGCAAGCGCTCCGTCTCCCTCGGATGGCGAGCGCCTTTGGAAACGCAGAGCAGGCGCTTGCCGGCGAGCAGCCCCCCCCCGCCCCTTCCCAAGCTAATCCTTTTAAAACCGAAAGCCCCTTAACCCGCTGGCGAGAGGCTTAGCCGGGCCTTGCCCGCCCACCGGCTTCCTCTCTGAGGTTTTTGGGGAGCGCAGGGCGCGGCGAGGCCCGGCAGCGCGTCGGGGTGCGGAGGCTGCCCGTGCCGGCCAGGCGTCGGTGGCGGCGTCGGCGCTGCTGCAGCGGCTGCTCCTCCTGCGAGCAGTGAGTGGAGCGCAGCCGCAGCGGCGGCGGGGGGCGCGCGCTAGGGCGCAAGGCTGGCGGTGGCTGCGGGGAGCCCGGCGGAGGAAGGAACTTGTCCCTTCCCTCTGGATTCGCGCCCCCCCCGATGTTGCGCCCGGTGCGGCCGGCACCCTTGGCACCCCCCACGCTACGCCACTGGTTCCCACCCTGCACCCAGCTCTTGTTGGAAAATTCTGTTCCACCTTTAGTTGCAGACATGGAACTGTTGCATGTCACATGTCTGTTTACATACCAGCACAGCTTGCTGGGAACTTCCGTTGTGTGTATAGCTTTTGCTTTTCACTGTCTCTCTGAGGAGAAGAAAGGGAGATGACATGTTTTCTTTGTCCTGATTTATGCTTAATAAATCTTTAGCTGTTAGTATGTTTCCACAAGACTCACGCCTGTTCTGTTTGTGCAGTGCGCTCTGCTAATATACCGTGCTCAGGCTTTTGAAGTCTGAGTCGCTGATTTACGTTGCACCAGAGATCAGGGGATTGTCATGGCTGGAAGGGCATGATCCAGCTGGGGGCTAGCCAGCTGGCATCTCGATCCCTGAAGGATTCCGACAGCTCTCACCTGTGGCTCCTAGAAGCTGGCATCATACAACGGCAGCCACACTCTGGGAACGACTTTGAATGGATGGCTAAATCAAGTGAGGGTGCCTGATGGGTCTCAAACCTCAGTGAGTTAAAGACTCCCTTTGCATGTGAAGACAGGTTCTGGCAGATTGAGCGGATGAGACCAATTGTTGGTCAAACAGTCAAGAAGGCGGTTTATGCATGTTCTGTAGAAGGAAGTAAGGGTCCTCAACCTGGGAAAACAGCCCATCTAGGAGAAGGAAAACTGAAACTAAACCTCTGCTGCTGTGTGGGATGTCTCTGGAAGAAGAAAAGGCTAAGGAGTAAACACTACACAAATGTGGAGTGGAGTCCCTAAGACAGCTGGATTGTGCCTTGTACATCTCCTAGAAATTCCTGCAGCCAAGCTGGTGCCAAACGTACTGCTCTGCTTTCCTTTAGACCACATCAGCAAGGCTGGATCTTGTCATCCTGGAGGCCCAGGACCTCCATCCATACATACTGCCCAGCGAAATTCTCCATCCTCTCCACATACTCCCTGAGTGGAATTCTCTAAACTTGAGTAAGCTGTCCCAGTTTCTCTTTGCTAGTTGTCCATGTCTGCCAAGGTTTCCTCCTCCTGTGCCGACCGTAGGAGAAAATCCATCAGAGTTGTGTGGCGAGTTCCCGCCTCCCACCAGTAGGAATAAAGACACATGACACCGTTATTTAAGGTTAATGGGCTAAAAAATGGCCACAACTTTATTGGTTACAGGTGATGAGTGGTATTGGCTTAGGTATTGGTCCTATCGACTATCCGGCTTCAGCCTGCCTGCTTGAAGACTGGGAAGGGTTATCACCAGCAGGGGGAGCCCTGCTGATGCACATCAAATAGGCACTCCCCCGGGGTCACCGCTCGGGGGCGTGCCTTAGGCCCTCACCTCCATAGGCTTCGGACGGGGCCACACCCCCCAGGAATCCTTTACCGGACTACCCTTCAATATCCGGGGGAGGTGACGGTGTTCCTTTCCCCCCATACATCTGCATAACAATACCCCTACCAATGCCTAACTGCCAAAACCAAGAAAGTTGTGACAATTTGCTATGAGGTAGGCGAAAAAACCAAATGGCTAGTGCCAATTTGCCAAGTGGAAAAATTCCTACCAGGCCCCATAACGGCGACCAACCAAAGTCCATAGCAAGGTCAAAGAAGAAACTTTGAAGGGCGGGTGGGTGGGAAATTAGTGCAGCTGAGTAGCCAAAGAGGGAGATCCTCTGCCGCGCTTGCCTTAAATGCAGGCAAGCCACACCCCCTGAGCCAGCCGATTGGCTGGCCAGGGGATGACGCAGCAGAGGATTCCCCCAGATCGCACGGGGCTGGGAGCGTGAAGCCCGCAACACCACCTCCTCCCGAGGTCGGAAGTGGCTTTCTCAGTAGATGCTTGTATTGGACAGCCAGGAGAAAGATTGAGGGAAAGTGGGGTAGGGAATTGTAGTTTGTTAAGGGTGCTAAGAGAGATTGGAAAACCCTTACTTCCCTCACAGTGCTACAATTCCCAGAGTTCCTTGGGAAGATGGATTGATTTTTAAACTACTCTGGAAACTAGCTCTGTCCGAACAAACCTTGCACCCATAACAAACTACAGTTTCCAGGACATTTGGGGAGGTAAGGTTATGACTGTTTAAAGTACTATGATACTGCTTGAAATGTATAGTGCAGATGCAGCCTGTATGTATGCATAATGCATGGGATATATTTCTCTATATGCAGAGGCTCCCATCTCAGTCAGTCACACAAAGTGCTATATATTAAAGCAAAACAATTACTCCAGGCAGGCATTGACATAAAAGGGGTTTGGAAATGTCAATAATCAAAACTTTAAAATGGTTAAATTCCCCATATCATTTAAGTCCAGCAGGCACCAACAGTATTGACATTTCGTTGGTTAGTAAGACGTCTCTATTTACTCTGGTTTCCTGGGTCTATGATGATTTAATACCAGTTTTTATTGTAGAGGCTGCTCTACGTCCGGAATTTCTCAGACATAGCCAGGATTCAGCCCTTGTAAACAGTGTCTGGGCAGAAATCATTTAAATGTCCGGGAAAATCTGGATGTATGACAACCCATGTTGGAAGTGTAGGTTTTGGCAAATTTCATGAAAAATATTTCAAAACTTGGGGGGTTGGGGTTGGGGGGAAAGCACAACAACTTTTGTATCCGGACTTTCACTTTTTGAAATATGGCAACCCTAATTTAAGTCTTTCGATGTAAGCTATTGTGATGTACTCCTATGCCGGCAACAAGGTTGTGGGTCTTGCTATGTTTTACATCACCTCTAACTTTCTCACTCATAGAATTGGGATCCATAGAATCCACAGAGTTAGAAGGTAACCAGGAGTCAACTAGTTCAACCCTGTGTCAGGTGGCCATCCAATATCTGTTTAAAAACCTCCAGTGAAGGAGAGTCCACCAGCTTCCGATGTAGTCCATTCCACCATTATGTGGCATAATTCAGCCTCATATAACCCAGCATACTTAGCTTTAGTTAATGCATGAAGGGGTTAAGTCTATAGAGTAAGCTGTTGACTAGGTCACGCCCCTTCACCTTGGGCGGCAAAGGGTTAGAAAAGTTCTTTGTTCATTCCCTTTCACCAGAGAAGACATCTGGCCTGATCACTCCAAGCTCAGACCATGTGTTTAGAAACATTTTATTGCCAATTTTGAAACTAAGTTTACCTGCCTGTGTTTTCTTGCTGCTGTATGGAAAAGCACATAAATCTGATCTTTGATGTAGTTTGTAAGTAAACCATTTTAAACTTATCAAACTGTGTGGTCTTCTCTATGCTAAAGGGGAAGTTTTGTAAGTGACATAAAATGGGATATTTTAAAGGTCTTAGAGTCTTACTTTGCTGCATGTTTTGTGATTTCAAACCTCTGCTGGGGCTCTCTTACCAGAGAGTGCTTGCTCCATGCAGAGGTCTAGGAAACCAGGGAATTATTCTTTAACCAAAACCACCAGAAGGTTCTTGGTTGAAATCTCATTTCTTGTAATTTGAATCAGTTGGTTCAGGTCCTACCCTCTGGAGCAGCAGAAAACAAGCTTTTTGCACATTCCTGTCACCTCTCAGTCTTCTCTGAGCTGAAGAACCTGCTCATGTGTAGCCTGCCAACAAACATACTAACACATGGATGTCTAATCCAGCCCCCTTCACACAAGTAACCCAGGAAGAGGGCTATTGCATTTTTTGTTTGTTTTCCTTTCTCAGGAAAGCTTATCCTATTTCTCAGTCACCTTGTAGTTAACACTAAGCATCAAAACATATCCCACATTGTGTTTTCCCTGACTTATCCCATCCCTCCCAAAAAAACCCCCCATCCATTTGTGTCAGGGACAGTCAACCATGGTATCTTTCAAATGTTGGAGACTGCAACTTCAATCATCCCTCACCATCTGCCATGCTGGGACTGATGGGAGTTGTAGTGTATAATATCTGCAGAGCATCATGTTGGCTACCTCTGGTTTAGGTAGTTTGCCTCAATCTATCTATCTATTGTGGAAGACAGGAGTGCCTGGCGTGCTCTGGTCCATGGGGTCACGAAGAGTCGGACACGACTAAACAACTAAACAACAACAACAACATCCACCTATTAAAATTGCCTGTAACATGGGGAGTCTATGTTTTCTTATCTGTCTTGGAATTTGGGCAGCCTGATTCTTTGGAAAGGTGGTTGGCATGCTAATACAATGGAAAACTCCAAAATCATGAATAGCGAAGAGTGCTCAGGTCTCCCACTCAAATGACTGGGAAGCAGAAACTAAAGGACATAATGAAATAGATGGAGTTCACTATGAAACAAGAATGATTTTAATGAATGAACAATGAAATGAATTCAGGCTTCAGCAATGAAAATGAATGGGAGCACCCTTAGTAAAAAATTGTTTGCAAGGACAACCTTTGCAGGTAAAATTTCAAAAAGTGAGCCAGCATAAAGAGATCTTTTGAGAAACAAGTAGCAGGAAAATTATTCATTGTTGCATTGATTGCTTTCATTGTGTTGAACTTTGATTAAGTCTAACCCAGTACACTGAACGGCTGATGGTGGGAGCATGCATTGTGGCCATGTGGTTTGTATCCAAAGAGATTAGGCTAGGCTCTAAAATTGAATTACATTTATTGTTTTGATGGTAGCATTGTGTGTTTTTTTAAAAAATCCCATCCTAACAGATGGCTCTCTAAATGATGGAAGACCTGCATTTCATTAAGACATTTAGGCAAAAGAATCAATATTGTTTCTCCATGCACTTTTGTGATAACACATACCCGGGGCATGTTAGCTGCAAAATAACGTAATAAGATTCAGCTTGTATGAACATATGTTTTCTGTGCAATAATACTTGATTTATTTATTTTTAAGAAACAATGGTGATGGAAACAAAACTAGTTTCATCATCATATTTTATCCCTCTACATTTTGGAAACTGAACTTTTGTCAAAGGCTAACAACAACAACCACAACAACAACAGCAGCAACAACAACAACAACAACATATTTATACCCTGCCCATCTGGCTGGGTTTCCCCAGCCACTCTGGGCGGCTTCCAACAAAAGATTAAAAATACAATAAAACATCAGACATTAAAAACTTCCCTAAATGGAGCTGCCTTCAGATGTCTTCTAAAAGTCAGATAGTTGTTTATTTCCTTGACATCTGATGGGAGGGCGTTCCACAGGGCAGGTGCCACCACCGAGAAGGCCCTCTGCCTGCTTCCCTGTAACCTCACTTTTCACAGTGAGGGAACCGCCAGAAGGCCCTTGGTGCTGGACCTCAGTATCCAGGCTGAACGATATTAGCAGGGAGTTAGGGAAGGAAGTCAGGGACAAGGGACAAAGGAGCAATTCGGGACATATGCAATTCGCTATAACTTGCAACTGTGTACACTGGCATTTTCCATTGCCTACTAATACTTTGGTGCAATGGAGTGAAATATTTGTCCTGAAAAGTTCAGGGAATGAGCCCTGAACGTTTCAGCTTAAAAGAGATGGAAAGCACTCCAGAAAGAATTTGTTGGCTTTAATGTACACCCCCCCACACACACCCTGTGCATACACTGCCTTCCATTCTACTCCATAAGCATCATTGATTCAATTCTGGAGTTACTTTAGAGTTACAGGCTTTATTGATTGATTTTGCTTGTAATGGTCCTCGTCTCTGTAAGTGGTGATGCATAAAAGATTGGTTTTAAACTTCCCTCTTATGCTACATTGATTTAGTGTGATGAAATGTGGATCCATAAGGCTTTTGCTAAGTACTTCTTGCTGCACAAAATGACGGCAGAGGGGTGGTGGTGGCGAGGGTGGAGGAACAGGGGCTTGGGGATAAAAACAGCTTCCAAAATGACTGATTAGATCAAAAGAGAGAGTTTGGGATGGAACAATCATCTAAGCAATGAATACGCAAGCAATGTGTATACTAATGTCAGAATCAGATTAATGACGCTAATGCAACATCCAAGCTTGGGCTCAGGAGATAAAGATACAGGCTCAGCAATAAACTGTGATTATCCCATGATGATGATGATGATGATGATGATGATGATGATGTATGAGCCTTCAGCTACATTTGAGGGCAGGAAGCATCCCTGGCTGCATCAGAGTGATGGTAGGAAGCAGGAAGTAATGCTCTCTGCCCTTACCTCCAGTGTCTTTTGAGGAGGAAGGAACTAAGTACAGTGGTACCTCGGGTTACATACGCTTCAGGTTACACACTCCACTACCCAGAAATAGTGCTTCAGGTTAAGAACTTTGCTTCAGGCTGAGAACAGAAATTGTGCTCCGGCGGTGCAGCAGCAGCAGGAGGCCCCATTAGCTAAAGTGGTGCTTAAGGTTAAGAACAGTTTCAGGTTAAGTACAGACCTCTGGAACGAATTAAGTACTTAACCCGTATTAAAGAAACAGCACCCTGTGACAACAGGGTGGCAAAGGTTATCAATGGCAACTAGCCACTAAGGCTCTATACACACAGGGTGTGCTGCCCCTCCACCTAATATATATATATATATATATATATATATATATATATATATATACTGGGAATCAGAAGAAAAGGCCTGGAATGGATCGGTGGCATAGCAAGATCAGGTGGTACCCAGTGCAGAAAATTTCTTGTCACCCCCCCACACACACATTGAAATTTATTTATTTTTTGCCTGCAAAAATGGTTTGACTTTATTTCGTATGCCTTTTTGCAGAGCCAAAGTTGTTGAGCTTTTTGGGGGGAGCCAAAGTTATTGAGGTTTTTCTACAGAGATTGCATATCTTCCAATGAGGAGTCTCGTGGTGGGCGGACCATTTCTGCAGCGGGAAGCCTGCACGCTCCAAAGCCACTGCATCTCTCACAGACGTTGGGTGCCAAACAGCATTTTGACACACACACCCCTTGGAGGTGACACCCGGGGCGGATCGCACCCACCTTGCTCTGCCTCTGTCTGGACGCAGAGCAGACAGAAGCTGCAGGTCCATTCCAGCCTTTTTATTCTGCCTGCATCTGTCTCTGCCTCATGTCTCTTCTTCACCTGAGCTCTGCTCAACATCTTTTGCTCACACCTGGGGAACGATGTCTCATTCTCTAGGCAAAGGAAGATCAAGAAACCTTAATCTGTTTTGGTTCTTTTGGGTTAGCTCGTTATCTGGTTAAAGATAAAGATAATGAAAACTGGCTTTATCTTTGTGTACTGCTTGTTATCACTACAGCAAAACATAATGGTATTCTGTGTCTCATTTTAACGTTCATATCTTTTGAGTGGAGTTTAGTTGTTAATTTTAAGAATGCATTTAGTTAGGTTTTAGTTTCTTCCTGTTAGTTTGATAAATATAAATACAGTGGATGCTCAGGTTGCGAACGTGATCCATGTGGGAGGCACGTTCGCAACCCACAGCATTTGCAACCCATGACCCGTGCATCTGTGCACACGCGGGTTGCCATTTGGTGCTTCTGTGCATGCGCAAAGCACGATTTAGCGCTTCTGCGCAAGCGCAAGTGTCAAAACCCGGAAGTAACCGTTCCAGTACATCCGGGTTTGGCGTGGTGTGCAACCCGAAATCGCGCCACACAAAGTGTCTATAACCTGAGGTA
The DNA here is from genome assembly GCF_964106645.2 of Podarcis pityusensis. Classification (NCBI taxonomy): domain Eukaryota; kingdom Metazoa; phylum Chordata; class Lepidosauria; order Squamata; family Lacertidae; genus Podarcis; species Podarcis pityusensis. Next base: position 21,693,560 of record NC_138033.1, on the reverse strand, counting down.
TGACTGTAAAGTCCTCAGTGATTGAGTATGAGTATGTATTCAATAACTATTTGCTTTTTAAAAAAAATATCCTTGCATGCACACCCTAATGAAATGTGCTGGGCACTCCTGTGTCCAAAGGCATCCGACTGGCTACTGTGAGAACCGAACGTTGGCCTGGGTGGGCCTTTGGCTTGATCCAACAGAGCTCTTCTTATGCCCTTATGTAACAGGTTACATGGACAGCAGCACAGCATGTCTCTGTTTATGCACCCTGCCCAAATCACCAAACTGTCTCCAGCTACCCATCCTTCAAACAGGTTGCCAAAATTGCAGGGGCTATAATTCCCAACACCCTTTAAAAATTGCAGTCCCCATGATTCTTTGGGGGAAGTCATGAGCTTTCAATATGCTATAACTATATGGTGTGCATGTAGCTTGAGATTCATAAGCAGCTTTTGCAGAACGGTTAATGGGTGCTGGTTGTTTTAATCTTGTTTACATTTTTAACAAGGAGAAATGTATTGTTGTTGGAATTATAATCCTGAGGTAGACACCTGAAAGCGTAGAGGAAGATTATGGGGTCTGGGTGGCATCTAGAGTGAAGAGCTTTCCTTTCCTATTTAGGTATATGTTTACTTCAGAGGTTTATGCATCGCCTCCCTACCGTAAGGCACTCGAGGCAATACATAGCAATTAAAAATCAATACAATGCAGAACAAGGAACCATGAAAAACCCAGAAATCCATAATAGCAGCATAATCAGCAACCAGCAGCAGTTTGGTTTTTTTTCAGGGTTTTGTTTTTTGGTGTGTTTTTTTTTAAAAAAACAACAGTTAAAGCAAACAGCCAAATTGTAAAACTGCGAGTGGGGGAAAAGGGGACTCAATTCAGCCATAAAATGCAGCATAACACGCACGCAAGTTACACATAATGAAAGTGTAGTAAAAGCAGCAGCATAAACCTTAATAATAATAGTGGTGATAAAAAGGCATAGAGAGATGAGCCAAAATAAAAGCATCTGCCCTAACTGCAGGCAAAGGCCTTTCAAAGCAAGGATGTTTTCACAAGCTGGCAGAATGTCATCAGGAAGGATAAAGACACACACACACACACACACACACACCGCATTCCATTATTTGACTGCTCTGCAGACTTTTTCTGTTGTGCTTTCCCAAACCAACTAAGTGTGTGTATTGACACTGTGGCGATATTAATTAACAAGGTGAATCCAGATGATTGGGGAGGGGCTCCCCCCCCTTTCCAAGTCAAACTGCAAGGTAAATATTTCTCGGAGTTGGATCAGGGCCCTCAAGAAAGCCTCATGCATTCTGTCACACTTTTTTGTGTCTGTTATTCCAGCAAAGTCTATGGACTGAGAGAAACATACAGGTATTTAGGAAAACATAGAACAGGCTTCCTCAACCTCGGCCCTCCAGATGTTTTTGGCCTACAACTCCCATGATCCCTAGCTAGCAGGACCAGTGGTCAGGGATGCTGGGAATTGTAGTCTCAAAACATCTGGAGGGCCAAGGTTGAGGAAGCCTGACATAGAATAATATGAGACAGAAATAAAGACTTAGCTGGAAGTGAGGCTGTCTCAAATGGTGCCTCTCAAACACTGGAGAGTTTGGGATTGTATTCTGTTAACAAATAGAAGTGGGTGATCTTTTTGAAAAGTTTTATTTAGGGTTTTTTTGAAGAACCCTACACTGTGCTGCTTAAGCAAAGAACCAACAAATCCAGAGTGCTTCGAAAATACATTTACACAAATACATTTACAAAGAAAACACACCCACACATTTCAATATGGATTTCAATATGTGTGGATTTAAAATAATAATAATTCACAGATTAGTGTGATAAAGTGACCTCTATCACTTTCATAACTTTCTTCTCCTTTTAAATTTTCTGTCATTAACATGAGATTTGGTCTTTGTTCTGTTTTTGTTTCTGTGGTTTTTTTTTTAAAAAAAGCTCACAGGTATTTCTTATTCCCCAGTGACATCACCAACCTCTTGAAAAAGCTGCTTTGACAAATATATAAAAAATCAGCTTCTTTAAGGAATTGGTTGGGTTACATGGGAATCTGTCCAACAGAGATTAAGTCCTGTCATTTTGCAAGGAAGGAGCATGGCAAGCAACAAAGCACAAAGAGGAAAGCATCATAACAATGAAATGTCACATACATTCAGTTGCAATAAAAATGATAGCATTTCTGCTGGAGTGTGTGTGTGTGTATGTGTGTGTGTGTGTAATTGCTTCACACTCATTTAATTCTGGAAATGTTAATGCACAATAGAAACAAGAGGCCTTTAATTCCGCTGCTAGATGAATAGTCCAAGTTTATTTCCACTATTATTTTTCATCTTTTCCAAATACATTTTATGACACTCGGGTATACCAAGAGCATAGTTTAATTAACAACGTTCCATTAAAAAGCCTAGTCACAATTTTCATGGATTTTTAATTGAAATATAATACTGCCTCATTTTGTTTTCTTTTTTTCTTTGCATGGCTTATATCAATGCATATCTCAACTTTCTCTGATTAGTGCATAATGTGTAGGGAATTAACAAGAAAGGGGGGCGACTTAACAGAGGCAGCTATTTCAGAAGTATAGTATGATCTACCTTAACCACACGCTGCAACTGTCCCCATTTCTCATGCATGCAGCCTTTTTCTGGTCTGATTCCAAGTCATTGCATGACCAGGCGGTGACAGCCCCAGCCCCCAGGAATCATAGGGAAGGAATAAAGACTCTGACAACATTATATGGAATTAAAATTAGGCCACAACTTTATTAAACTTCCGAATATAGGAAGACCTTGGCTTAGGCCTTGGGCGTGTATCCCTCCCAGCCCCCCAGCCGGGGTGAACTGGGGCTCATCAGGGTAAATGCAATACGGGGGTGCTCTGTGAGATGTAAGTGTAGGCAGGCAGCAGAGCCCATATCCCCGCAGGGTAGTTCACTGACGACCTTTCATTTTATGGCCAGTGACACCCATAAATATAACCCCTTTAAGAGGGGGACCCTGGAATTGCCACCAAAGGGGGATGAGTCACCACTTCATGCCCCCCCCATATAGGGAAGAAAAGACTAAAGGATTCTACTCAAGGCCATAACCATTCCCTCGGAAGTCATTGTCCTGCTTTTCTTCTTATTTTTGATTTTGGGGTGATGCTTTGCTAAATCTGTGTTACCACAGAATTCTTATAAATGCTGGTGCAAACACTCTCTCTGATTGGCCCAAGGAGCCCTTCTGATTGGCCCCTTTGGGAGGAAATATTGCAAGGCTTACTCCTGCACAGGGTGAAGTGAAAATGTGCAAGTCCAGTGGGCAGGGAGAACGACAACATTGTGCATGAGAAGAAAATGTCAGGTTACAACAGGCTCTTATAGATGACTGCCTTGATAGTACGAGACTTTTAACAGATGACCTAAAGAGAGGTTTTCTGATGCCTTTCTAGCTGTGAGTCCTAAATCATAGCGGTTAAGAATCTGGAGTTGCCCAGAAAGCTGCGAGAGTAGCAGTGACGGCTCAGAAAAACCTCACTCCAAATTCTTTCTCACTCTGTCTTTCTCTGTCAATAGACACATAAACGTGAGAGGTGAAAACAAATCATGAACCTGCAGCAGCTTGCAGGAGAAAATACCAACTACAAGAAAACAAATCAATAAGCTTTCTTTCTCTTGGATATCATCTTTGGCTTGGGTCAATAAATGTACAGTGTTGCATTGTAGCTCATGGAGTCCTACAGCAGATTGCTACCTGCTGAGCACATACATTTGCACAAATAACAGCAATGGAGCAACAGCTGTGAGATGAGTGTTTGGGGGGTGTATTTTTCTCCCCGTCTCCTCAACGGCAAATGTGGCTCATTCGTTAATGTCCCACTTATCAATTCAGGGCAGTGAAAAGGAACACTTGCCACTAGTCAGCAGGTGGACAGTGTAGGCTTGCCAATGATACAATGAGGCTTCTTCCTTCTCTGGAAGGTTTAATGTCTTTGGGCTGCTACAGAAGCCTCAGCTGACCTGAACAAGAATAATAAGCTTCTCTGTATTACAGACAGGTGCCTGGCAACCCCTTTGCCTCCAACCCTCTGGGCCAGTGTCCCTTTTAGCCAGTTGACAGGCTGGCTGAAGATACTTATTAGCATGGAAGGGCAATTTTAAAACATTCAAACAATTGGTCATAATATAGACATGGAAGCATGGCTAGAATGACAGGTGCAGTTAGGGGTCAGACCAAACAAAAATTTCAAAAAGAATGGGGAAAATATGGGGATTACCTTAAAAAGCAGTGCCCTCAATTAATACTTGGACTTGTTTTGATTAACTTTTGCAAAATGAATTATGGGATAAAAGCTAAAAACAGAAAGAAAAAGGAGTAAAAAGGAAATGAAAAGGAAACAGTTTACTAAAGATTAAAGTAGAAGCACACTGAGGATGAAGGAAGTCAATTGGAAGAAAAGAAGAATTGAAACATGGTATATATAAAAATACACACATTGTTTAATTTTTTTAATATAGATTTTTGTATTTTCCTTTGATGTTATTTTTGCTTTTTATTTTTTTATTATTAGTGTTTGTGTTGCAAAATTTTAAAAGAAATTATAAAAAATAGACATGGAAGCATGGGAACGGTTGTGGAATATGGATATAAAATTTACAGCATGCTATGGTTTAAGAGAAAATTATATGAAAATGATATATCGATGGTATCTAACACCGAATAAACTGGCAAAAATGTATAAATATAAATCAAATAAGTGTTCGAAATGTAAAGAGAAAGAAGGTTCTTTTTATCGTATGTGGTGGTCTTGTAGTAAAGTTAAGGCTTACTGGGAAATGATATATAATGGAATAAAAAGGATGCTTAAAATAACGTTCATTAAAAAAAAACCAGAAGCTTTTCTCTTGGGAATTATAGGGACAGAACTACATGAAATGTATAGAAACTTATTCATGTATGCGACCGCAGCAGCAAGAATGTTACTTGCCCCAAAATGGAAAGAAGTCCTAGAAAAGGCAGAATGGATACAAAAACTTATGGAATATGTAGAAATGGCAAAACTTACCAGAAGAATAACAAATCAAGATAACAAACGTTTTATAAAAGAATGGAAATGGTTTATTGAATATTTACAGATAAATTGTAAACAAATAAAAACATTGGTAGGATTATTGTAATAACCTGCAGTTTCATAAGAGCATATATTTAAAGAAGATGAATAAATGAGCAAATTAAGTCAATTTGGATATGCAGAAAATTTTAAAAATAAATTTAAGAACCATAGAAAGCTGGGGAAGGAAGTCAAGTTTTGAAATGTCAAAATGATTGTGAAATCAGTGAAATGTATAAATCTGAAAAGTATGCTAGGGACATTGTGAAATATAGGTCACCAAAGTCCATAGTTGCCATGGAAACTATCCACCCCATGGCACCTGGCACCTTATCCAAGATACAAAAGAGGGTTTGTCTGAGGGGGGAATTAAAAATTACCTTCCCTCACCCCAACTAAGGCAAACATTAGCAGCTACACACATTCATATTCCAAACCAAGTAATGATGAATGTCTACCACATCATTACCATGAATAATCTTATCACCTTAACTGACTAAAAACATGTATAACAGTGTTTTCCCCCAAGGCAAATTATGGCAATTATTTATTCTAACTCGGTTTTGCATTAATTGCTCTCTGGGTTTGCATTAACAGTTTGGGTCAGCATTGTACAGTGCATCATTCATAAAGGTATCTCCTTTATGACAAAGTTCAGCTGAAGAACAGATTCAATTGACTTTGCAAACTATCTCAAAAGCAATATCTGATTATTTTCTCCCCTTCCCCAAGATATTGTTCTTAATGAGCACTATTTGATTAATTGGGGTCACTGCACCTCTTGGATGTCTTCACAATAAGAGGCATGCAAGTGTCTAACTGGAGAGCTCCATAGCAACAATTGGCCTTTTCTGTGAATTTTGAAATGCACCATTATTTACAAGAAAAAGCACTTGTACCAAGGAAGCGAATGACTCCAGGTGCAACTGCAAATGTACCTCTTCAAAGAACACAGAACAGATCAATTTTCAGTTTTTCCTACGTTCAGGATGGACTGATAAGTGGTGAACAAAAGGTGTGGTAGCAGTACTCAAGAGTTCTAGTGACAGTACCTGGCACCCTGGGGTAACTGCTGGGGTCTCACTGACCTGGCAGCTACCTACTGTCAGGAGCTCACCCTACACTCGAGTAGGACCCTGGCAGAGACACATGCCCGACTGGCATGTTCTCTCCCTCCTGGTCGATTATTTGGGAGCTTCTAAAGCTTTCTTCAGCCCGAACATCACAGCGACCGATGCCAACAGACATAGGCACACTTAGGGATCCGCAGAGTCTTCGCAGCTTGCGTGACAGAACTCAGCAACTCAGCATTTGGGCTAATCTACTTTACTTACATATAAACACACATGGAGCACTGCAACATGGCTCCCTCTCTCTCTGGCATCAGACAGCAAAGGGAATGAACATAGAACAATAGTCCCACTTCATGGAACACAGTAACACAAACGTCCTGTCTCCGTCACTTCCCACTCTGTGGAGTCAAAACATACACCGTCATGTGAAAGACAACAATCCCATGACTGCAACCACAGAGCAGGAATTCTAACATCTACCCCAGTACTGATGCCTAGATGGGGGCTCCCAGATCAAGCAGCTGGTCAGTGGCTTTGTTCCTTGTCATTTCCTACCATGCTTCCAGTAGAATTACGTCACAGCAGTATGGGGGATTTAAATGGCTACCCCCTCACTGATGCTAGATGGCTTCAAAAAGGAATGCCAAGTGACCAGGAATTGATAAAATCACCAGTCATGAATTATGATGGAACAGAAGGACTCAGATGAGTGTGAACTGGTCACCATTTGTTTTGTAGCGGAATCAGAACAATAGAGATGAAATAATTCCTGGGGATATATTGAAATGAAATGATGTGTTTTAATATTGCAAAAAGAATCAAGTAGTCAATAAAAGGGATGCTGGTGGTGCTGTGGTCTAAACCACTGAGCCTCTTGGGCTTGCCAATCAGAAGGCCAGCGTTTCGAATCCCTGCAACGGGGTGAACTCCCGTTGCTCGGTTCCAGCTCCTGTCAACCTAGCAGTTCAAAAGCATGCCAAAAAGTGCAAGTAGATAAATAGGTACCGCTCCAGCGGGAAGGTAAATGGCATTTCCGTGCGCTGGTCTGCTCTCAGTGTTTCGTTGCTCCAGAAGTGGCATAATCATGCTGGCCACATGACCCGGAAAAACTGTCTGCAGACAAACGCCGGTTCCCTCAGCCTGTAAAGCGAGATGAGCGCCGCAGTCCCAGAGTTGTCTGCGACTGAACTTAACTGTCAGGGGTCCTTTACCTTTTTTTTAGTAATAAAAAGTGGTGGTGGGAAAGGAATTATTATAACCAATTCATTTCTGTATTGCAAACTCATAAAAAGTATATCTTTGCTGTGTACAAAATTTCAAGTAAAACTAAATTTAGACTGAATAGGAATCTCCCCATTTCACATTGCTATCTTAGGCCCATTAATTTCAGTGGGTTTGGTCTGAGAAGAATGTGGCTGGATACGACCCATATATTGTTCAGTTCCCCATAGGCAGACACTTCAAAGTGACGTCTATAGCTTGCATACATAAAAGTGGCTGCTCTGTACATTTTATAATAGTAATGTGAGGATAAGTCTTGTTTATGCAAAGCAATAACTAGGCTGAGGACAATATTCATTCCAAGGGCCAACAGTTGAGGTGTTTATGGGAACCATTAAAGTTGAGATCTTCATTAGCTTGTGGACAAGTTATTGTTAAGTTAGCAGGAGATACCCTCAGAGTTATGACAACTACAAATTAAAAGTTTTAAAGTTCTGGCTGAATAGAAGAGGTATCCATACAATACAATTCAAAAGTTGAGAATCTTATATTTAAGTCACAACACAACATTCTCTTTGGTATTACCTCAACATGTACCTTATGAAAATGTTGCACTGACACACTCTCAACAACAGTCTTTACCTCCCCATCCAACTGCACTACCATAAACATCCCTACCCAACTTTGTTGTTGGCAGGGAACTGCCATCAGTACTGGAGGGAGAGCGCGAAAGCCAGAGGGATTCCAGAGGGCGTCCAGGGATCGGGAGAAGCAGCCCATCTTCTGGGGAAGAGAATCAGCGTAGCACCAGTGGAGAAGGGGGGCAAGTGGGGGAAGTGGCGAGGCGGTCCCATGACTCCTTGCCTGGGACCAGCGGGGAGAGTAGGGGTCCTCCGCTGCCCACGCCCTCCCTGTGCAGAAGGCTTTCGCGCAGAGAGGGTAGGAGGAGACTAGGCGTCAAAGAACTTCTTTGCTGGAAGAAGTTTAAGAAACGCCCACTCACGGATTCTGCCAGGGATTGAGTCAGCCACGGGTGAGTGGCTGTCCGGACAGAAGAGGTTCACTTTGGCAGCCCAGCCAGGTGTTTGCACCCAGCCAGGGAGATAGGCACCTGCTTACGCACGAGCAACCCCTAGAACCATTACAGTTGTCTATAAAGTTGGTGAGAACTTTGGTGTGGCATTTTGGTTTAGCTCCATTTTGGTTAGCATTTTAATGTGAACCTAATCTAATTTGTGCTTCCTGAAATGCTATGTGAATCAAAGCGCCTCTAGCCTTTGAAATTCACAGTTCTCTCAATTTTGCATTGCTGCTCTCCGACCAATGTAAACAAAAATGTGCATATTATAGGAAAGTGTGCATTAAAATGCATCTGTTAGTGAAAACAGCATATAAAATGCATTGCAAATAAGCATACAAAATGTGATTATCAGGGGAAATTTGCACCAAGTTCTCATGAGGACTTTTTAAAGGGAAAAAAATTGCAACTGATATGGAAACATGGAGAACTGAAGTTAAAATGAGGAACATGAGAAAATCAGAGAAACCAGAATTGACAGATTTATCCATTCCTAAATTTAAAATGCCTCATATGTCAATTACAACATCTATAGCTCCCATTTGGGCTTCCAAACAAATTCAACTGATTCAACTTACCAGCTGATAGGAGCTGGTAAGAGCTGTTCAACAGTGAAATGAACTATCTTGAAAGGCGGTGAACTTTCCTTCATTGGAGGTTTTTGGATGGGTGTCTGTCAAGGATTCTTTAGCTGTGATGCCTGCTCTGTAGGGGTTGGACTACAGGACCCTTGGGTTCCCTTCCAACTCTACAATTCTGTAATTCTATGATATCCCCATTGTTAAACAGGATAAAACAAAGAAAACAGAAGAAACAGAACAGCTACTTGCAGCTAATAAACTCTCAGAACTAATTATGACCTACTCTCTCCCTGTAAATTGGGATTCTATGCCACTATTAGGTACCTCCTGAATTCATTTACAAGCATACAAATTTATGGACTCTGCAAGATTTGTCCAATTGTTTTCTCAGCCAGTTTACTAGAGACACCTCTATTTAGATTTTGTCAAGATTATTGCTCCTCACCGCTATTGATGAGATGAGGGAGTATTTCTTGTGGTCAAAACACAAAGCTAACTACAAAGAGGAAGCCTGCTTTGAAGGGTCTTAGCATTTGCTCTCCTATTAAGCACTGGATTTACCGTGCAGAACTGACACCATGAAAACAAAAGGCTACATTTCAGTTTTCAAGGAACTAAATTCTTAGGTCAGCTTCTCTGCCATACATCCCAAAGGCAAAGGATGGAGGGGTAAACAAACTACCTTGCATCAGGTTCTTTTAAAAAATCCAGCAGCTGTTTGGTAGTAGTGACCATACCAATCAATGTAATAAAATCTATATACGTGAAGGTAAAGGACTCCTAACAGTTAAGTCCAGTCGCGAACGACTCTGGGGTTGCGGTGCTCATCTCACTTTACTGGCCGAGGGAGCTGACATTTGTCCGCAGACAGTTTTTCTGGGTCATGTGGCCAGCATGACTAAGCCGCTTCTGGCGAAACCAGAGCAGCACACCGAAACGCCGTTTACCTTCCCGCCGGAGTGGTACCTATTTATCTACTTGCACTTTGATGTGCTTTCGAACTGCTAGGTTGGCAGGAGCTGGGACCGAACAATGGGTGCTCACCCCGTCATGGGGATTCAAACCGCAGGGATTAATACAACACTTTAAAAAAAACACAGAGACAAAATATTAAAACAAACTGATGTAAAACAATCAAAACATTCCAAAGATCATGTTGGATCAAAAAAAGGTATGAACCTTGCATCCTTGTAACTTCTTCTTCTTCTTCTTCTTCTTCTTCTTCTTCTTCTTCTTCTTCTTTGATCACTCATAGCCGAGTAAGATTGTCTTCCAGAAACATGGTTTTAACAGTGAGTCCGTAAGTGATTGTGGAGGCCAATTCTGGATCCACATGTCCTTCCACAGTGGGGACACTGGTTTCCGGGCAGGATTGTCTTTTACAACCGCTGGGTGGTGACCCCACTGGGCATGGTAATCCAGTCAGGGAAAAAGGGAGGCAGACTATGTTTAGGGCACCTTCTCTAGTCCCTCTCCTTTTTGGGGTGAGCAGAGTGGATCCTAAAAAGGGCTGCTCAGTCATGGATACAGCTGCCGAGCTGCTCAACTGCCTTGATCCTTGAGTCAGAAAGACTGAATCTGTATCCACCGCCCATGTGTCGATTCATGACTAGAGGCTTCCAGATTTCATGATCCTGCCCCCATTACCATTTGCTGATCGCCACGGGAGTTTGGGTTTGGGATGGGTTTTTGGAAGACACCTGTGTGTGAATTTGTTTTATGTGTGTAGATCAGTGCATGATGATCAACGCACAGTTTTTGCAGTAAGGCTCTGTTCCGATGGCATGAGTAGTCATGACGACCAGTAGATTCTTATCTGCTGCAGCCTTCATCCGCCTCCACAGCCATTGTAACATACCGCTTGTTATCACCCACCTGTTCTGCTGTTGAGGACTTCTTGGATCATTCTTTGTCTAGCTCCTTCCCTTTGACCTTACCTCCTTGGGTGACCCTGCTGGGAGTACAAGATTCCCAATGGATTAGTTCACAAGGGTCATAGGAATGTGCAAGCCCACTCACCACAACAAGGTGATAATCCAGTGAGTGAGATCCTTGTTACACACAAGTTGTTTATCTATAAATGTGGGGTGGGTTAGTAGCGTTGAGCTACAGCCTTTTCCTGAACTGTAGAAATTTCCTCATCCCAACTTTTTAGTCATCTGTGTTGTGTTTGTTCTCCTTTTTTGCAATATGAGGGTGGGGAAAAGGTGTGCCGAGGTTCTGATTTCCTGCTACGGGGCACCATCTGCTTGCTGACCTTCTTAGTGCAAATCACACACAGCCTCTCCTCAGTTCTTCTCAGCCAGGTGACAGAATGGTGACGATAGCAATTTAAGAGTTGGCAAAGCAGCTGTGACCCGGCCAGGACTGGCTCATCCACGTGGAGGATTTTGCTGCTATCTTAAGTTCTTAGTGTTTCCAGAGCCATTTTATCTCTGTTTGACCAGTTCTGTTGACAAAGTTGGCTCTGGTAAGGAAAATAAATGACAGAGAGCAGAATGGAAGTGAAAAGTGGAGAGGAAGCCAATCTTCTGGAAACAATAATGACAATACACTACAGGGAAACAAAGCATTATTTTCCCCCACCCCCATCCTCCTAAAGGGCCACTTTGCAAAATACATTTACAGGGATCTGATGTCCATGGCAGCAGGACCAGTTCTTGTTGGCAGGAGAAGGATATGGAGGGAGAGAAAGAGGAAGAGAGAAAATTCATACCCAGATGTTCCAAACTTCAGCAGGGAGATGCAGAATTGAGACTGGAGTTTGCAGGCACCACCCCTGGCCTTCAATATATCTGAACCTACTATCCCACAAAAATCATATACCCGGCAAAAATCTATACCCAGGCGGGGGGCAGATCAGACATGTTTGTGCATAAAAGAAATGATCAGCAGGTGAGCTTGGAAGGCAGGACCAGCCGATGTGATTATGACCCCTGCACCCCTTAGTGCACCCCATGGTTTTAGAATGTCTGAAAGGGGCTCTTGTAATTTCTAAGTAGATAGATACTGTCAAGAGAAGGCTTCTGCTAAAGCAGGGGGTGAGCAGCCATTCTTCTGCTTGGTCCCTGCTTTAGTAGAAAACACACATCCTTGAGGCCATATTCACTTGAGGTTGATCCATTTGGGGGCTACAGGCCAGCAGTGGGTGAGGCCATAGCCAGTGATGGTCAAGGCTAAAGTCCCTTCTCCCTCCCTCCCTCCCTCCCTCCCTCCCTCCCTCCCTCCCTCTGTCTCTGCACTATACATTTAAAGCAGTATCATACCTTTTAAAACAGCCACGGCTTCCCCCAAAAGAAGCATGAGAACTGTCCTTTGTTAAGAGTGCTGAAAGTTATTAGGATGCCCCAATTCCCTGCACCGTGCCTCAGTTTCAAAATTTCCTTAGCCATAAATTTGTCCGATGATGATGATGATGATTTATACCCCGCCCATCTGGCTGGGTTTCCCCAGCCACTCTGAGAGGCTTCCAACCAAAGATTAAAAATACATTAAGACATCAGTCATTAAAAACTTCCCTAAACAGGGCTGCCTTCAGCTGTCTTCTAAATGTCATATAGTTGTTTATTCCCTTGACATCTGACAGGAGGGCGTTCCACAGGGTGGACACCACGACCGAGAAGGCCCTCTGCCTGGTTCCCTGTCACTTTGCTTCTCACAATGAGGGAAGCACCAGGGAAGCACTTTAAGTGTGTAGTACGGGGGGGGGGGGTGTGACTTTCTATCTTCCTTCCACTGTCTCTACCAGTCCAGCAGACTGACATGGAAGGGACAATTTGCTCTCATCAGACATCTGATGGGATGATTTGCTTTTAAAATTAGGCCAAGGGTCTAGGTTGCCCACACCCATAGTTCATCAAACAGCTCTGCAGGCTATTGGTTCTGCTGAACTTTGTACCTCACTTTCAACAAGTAGGATAAGATTAGGTTGGAAGCCTTAGATAAATGATGACCCAGCTCCTGCGTCTCCAGGGTTTAAAGATAGTGCTGTTTTAAACTGGCCCTGTCAGTGTTCTGGAACTCAGGTGGTGTTTTTAGCCAGAGGGTAATTTCAAATGTCCATTCATTTAAATTGTATAGCACCTGGATGTGAGCAACAGCCTGGTTTTATTTGGGAAGTGAACATGCTTGCAGAGAGGCAGAAATGGCAGAGAGACTTTGCAGCAGAATGCATCAAAGCCGTGCAAAAGATTGATTAAAGTGATCCACATTACACGGCCTTCATCACGTGTGAGCTGGCTTTATTGCTAAGGACAGCTTTACAATATTGCAAAACTCCTACATGGTATGGTTAATGGTTTCCTGTCCCACAATGGGTATTAATTAATCTAGCAATGGCTAAGACAATTGTGTTATGACCAATTGCTGCTGTTGTGGTCACTGCCTATTTTGCAGGTGTTTATGCTTTAGCCAAATATTGACAATTTTGATGGAGCCCTTCCCTTTCCATACACAGAAGCTGAGCAGACCAGAAGCTGGCTCTTACTGGCACAAGGATAGCATCTTGAAGGCAACAGTCTAGCTCAAGGGATGCAGGATGGGCTGTGTAGCACACAACTTTGTTCTCTGACTGTTTAGTGTCACTTGCCATTAGGGATGGCTGCTCCAAAGGTAATGAGAGATGTCCCTTTGATGTATGGTAGGAAATTCCAGGCGTAGCCTTCATGGACTCATCCAAACAATTCAAGTTACAAGAAAGGAGATTCCAATTAAACAGTAAGAACTGTCTGACAATATGAGCTGTTTGACAGTGGAACAGTCTCCCACAAAAGGGGGTGGCAGGGCATCTACTTTGCAGCCGGTGGGTAAATCTGTTTATTTTGGTTCTTCTTGTTTTCTTGTCTTTTTCCATTTTTCTCCACAATTTTGCATCAGTTTGCAATTTCAGTATTTTTGGAAGTCCACATGAAAATTCACCACCGTTAGAGTGCAAATTTCTCCCGACGAGTACACATTTTCTCGCAAGCAATTTCCTCTGTCAGAGTGCATTTTCACACACGGTCTTCACTAAGGTATGTGTTTTGGAGCACTCATTCCCCCAATGTAGACATTATTGTACACGTGGTTTGGTGGGCAAACTGCATCACACAATGTGTTTTGGTTTGCATGTTGTTTTGGAAAGTGAAAAATTGCTAGGTTTGCATCAAAATCCTAACTGCACCAAAATTCTCCCCCATCCCTACTTGCAACGTAACCCAGCACCTGCTGTCTAATGGTAGGACCGGATCTGCTTCTGGGTAAATGTCTGCATAGGATTGTAGCCTCAGCCATCTTTCTTCCCCTGCCTTTCTAAATTGGGAGCAAAGTAAAACATCGCTCCATCAATTTTCTCTCCTGGTAGCTGTGGTTGAAGGTTAATGGACTAGAGCTTTTCCTGCGTTCCTACCACTTCCCATCTCCTCTCTCTCTCTGGAATATAATGAATCTTACTTTTACTGTAACAAATGGCTATATTTGTATTAATATGAACCTTTAATGAGCCATGTATTAGTGTCAGAACTAACAATGTCCCTTCCTTGGCCGAGAGCAGACCACGAGTACTTCGAAGCTGGCAATTTGTATCTGAGAGTTATTTCCCCCATCTGTCAGAATGCTAGTCTTCACTGTAAAATCACAGCCTAGAGCCGAAAATGGGTTGTACGGCCATCATTAATCTTAGTAGAGAGCTCACAATGACACGTGGGGCATGAATACATCTATAAGGGGAGTTTTAATTGCCAGGATGTCAAAGGCCACACTGAATGGTAGGGGCTGTTCACTGCTAAGACGACGGGAAATATATTTTCCATATTTTAAATATATATCTATATTCTGTGTGATGCCTCAATGTTCATTAGCCGGGAAAAGAGGAAACTGAGAGGAGATATGATAGCCATCTTCAAATATCTCAAGGGCTGCCACAAGGAATAAGAAGCAAGTTTGTTTTCTCCTATTCTGGAGGGTAGGACCCAAACCAATGGATTCTAGTTACAAGACAGGAGGTTCCAACTAAACATTGGGAAGAACTTTCTGACAGTAAGAGCTGTTCGACAGTGGAATGGTCTCCTTTAAAGGTTGTGGACACTCCTTCCTTGGAGATTTTTAAGCAGTGGTTGGATGGTCATCTGTATGAATGCTTCTGCTGAGATTCATACATTGCAGAGAATTGGACTAGATGACCAACTCTACAAGTCTATGATTCAGTGTAATCAAAGCTTCATCAGGTCAAAACCACCAAAACATATGCGCATAAGTCTGTATAAAATGGATTCCTAAGTGGAAACTTCTCACAACATGTAGGCTACAGTTTAGAGGCTTTAGCAGGGGATCCTTTTCAGTCTGAGGGCCACATTCCCTTGTGGGCAACCTTCTGGGGGCCACTTGCCCATGGTAGGCAGAGCCATGGTCAAAAATGGGAGAAGAAATAGAGTTGACTTGATCCACCCCTGAAAATAGTTTGAGTTGTACTAGAGACCAGGGGGGAGTGGTAGCAGGTCAAACTAACAGAACTGTAGGAGGGCATTCTCCCCCCCAAAAACTATAACAAGGACAATAAAGAGAGAGACTGGTTTACCAAGGACAAGGGCCAGAAAATAAGATTCTCCCTTGTAAAGAGAGACAACTGGAAAGTGTGCTCATATCCCGATCCTTGCCTGGCTGCGGACAGATTCTGCCTGTGTTTTATTCACTCAAACGGAGTTGTAAAAGCTCTTATATACTGTATATACAAGCACTTTGCTAAGCACCAAAGGTCGACTAATAAGATGGTAATTGCTTCTTGAATAAATACTGATGGCTTATTAACAATAAACTGAAAGTTAAAGGGCTGTATAGAAAACACAGACATTACACAAAATTAGTGTTGAAACTGGGCAACATTTGTTCCTGGAAATTAATTTTACTATAACTCTTTTTCATTGTTCCTAGAAACATAGACGTCCTGTAACTTTCCACACCCTGGTACTCTACAGATGCTTGGGACTTGTAATCTAAAACTGGGCAACTGGATAGCTCAGCTGGTTAGAGCGTGGTGCTGATAACACCAAGGTCACAAGTTCGATCCCTGTATGGGACAGGGGCATATTCCTGCATTGCAGGGGGTTGGACTAGATGACCGTCTGGGTCCCTTCCAGCTCTACGATTCTATGTTTCTATGCATCAGGATGAGGAAAGCTAACCTACTGGACCTACTTGGCAAAGACACCCATTGACTGCAATGATTGTTCAGAGAATGATCTGGCAGAACAGCACAGAAACAAGTCGATGCCAGCAGAGAGGTGAATGGTGCCAAAAACAGGTGGATAAATCTGGGAAATAATTTTTAACAAATTGAAGAAATATTTAACTTTTAATTTTTTAAAAAAACCCGGAAGCTTTTCTTCTAGGGATAGTAGATACAGAGATACCCAAAGACACACACACACCCAAAAAATATGTTCATGTATGCAACAACTGCAGCTGGAATAGTTTTTACCAAGAGATGGAAAGAAGAAAGAGTGGCTAATTAAATTAATGGATTATTCCAAAATAGCAAGACTAACAGGTGTAAAAACATACCCTCCAACATTTCTCCAATGAAAATAGGGACATCCCACTCCATAGTGATAATTTTACTATTTATACCCCACACATCTTACTGGGTTGCCCCAGACATTCTGGGCAACTTCCAACATATATAAAAACAAAATAAAACATTAAGCATTTTTTAAAAAAACCTTCCCTATACAGGATTGCCTTCAGGTGGTTCAGGGGTTGGATAATTCCATACACCTCCAACATTTCTCAAATGAAAATAGGGACATCCTAAAGAAAAATGGGATGTCCCAAGATCAAATCAGAAACCGGGATGTTTTCTGTAAATCAGGGATGTCTCTGAAAAATAGGGACACGTGGAAGGTCGGTAATAAGAAACCAAGAAGAAGAAGAAGTTATTAAAGATTCAGGGGAAATTGTGGAATATATGAAAAATTATTGTATGCAAATTAGTTCATTAGTCAGGTTAACATAAAACAAGCAGTTAAACATATTACCAACACAAACTACGAATAACGTAAAGGTAGATTAATGTATAAAATGCAGTTTAAAAAATAAATTTAAAAAGAAACCACAAAAGATGGGGGAGATAAGTCAAACATATGTGTATGGGAAATGTATGTGATTTGTGTGCTTGTAATTTGTATGTCTGCAAATCTTGGGGGGGGGGGAATATATACCTGAATAAAAACAACAGGTGGGTAGTGTCAAAGACCGCAGGTACACACCTGGTCAGGATAATGGGAGTTGTAGTCCAACAATGTCTAGAGGGCCACAGGTTCTCACCATTGTCTCAGACATTTCTGGAAGTTATGAGGCTTCAGATTCTCAATAGTCCCGCTGAGCACTTTTTAAATTGGAAAAAAAACACAATTACAATTACAAAGAAATAAAGGAAATGGCAATAATGAAAACAACAATAAATAATGCACCACTTTTCATTTGGCTGATTTGATCTTTAAAATCTCAGCAGCAATTTTCTGTCAATGCTATTCATTCCAAAAATGGACAGATACATTCTCATTTACAGGAAGGCCATTACACAAGTCACCCCTTCCTTCCCACTTTCTTTTAAGCCAGCTAAATGTATGCATACCATATTCCATACTCTCTTCAACCACCCATTTATCTCTGGATCTTTTGTATTTACCCATTTATTTGCCACCTTAATGTGTGCAGTAACAATTTAGTTCCCCGCCAATTCTTGCATTTCAGCTCATAGTACAACCTCAACACATCCTAGAAGAAACCTTAATTGTGATAATAATGACCTGTGCCATGTAATTCTTCTAATAATCTTGACAATTTTATTCTAATAAACGTGTGTGTGTGTGTGTGTGTGTGTGTGTGTGTGACATACACACACAACACACATATCCCCCACTAAATATGGACGTCATCTGCTCCAGGATTTTTTAAAATGTCTTTGCTGCAATTTTTAATATACATGTGACAAGAAGTGCAAATCATGCTCTGTATTCTATTTCTCATGTGAACGGAGTCTGTGCTGTTATTTTTTTCCTGCTAGAATCACATTACTCAGAATGTTCAAAATGCGTTGGGAAATAGCTCAGCTTGCTAATAGCTCAGTCTTGCAGCTATTGGTTTTATCGTCTCTTCATTTTGATATTCATCGGGGCCTGATTAATTGTGAGCTGAGCCACACAACTGAGAAGCGCACAGGGACCTTTAAGGCATTGATGGGGACCTCAGGCCTGGGGGACCCAGTGTGGCCCTCCAGACCTCTCTATCTCACCCTCAGAAATCTCCCCATCCTTTTTGTCTGGGTCAAGCATAGAGAAAGAGGTATGTGAGTCTCGTTCTGAATGCCTTTCAACTCCAAGCAAGCATTCATTTAATTAAAGCAAACTTCTGCTGCTGCATGTAAACTCTATATACTAACATGTGCTGTGTGGCCACTTCCAGAGACTTGGATTTAAAACTCAAGGCCAAGGCCATCGCCAACTAATGGAAATTATTGGGGCACCTTTCATTTCTCATCCTCTTAGAGAGGTCCCATAGCTCAGAATGACTATGATAAAGTTAATTCAGATGGGTTTGATCCCACACCATCTCCAGTTCAAAGATCTCAGACAGCAGGTATTGGGATGGTAGTCATCAGAGTAGGCAGCAGCTGGTTATGTGGGCCATTCACCTAAAGCAACAGACGGTAACTTCCTCTGGACTGTTGTGAGGAATAGGGATGGATGAAACAGTCCCTTTTGGTTTTTCCCAATTTCTCATTTTCTAGGCTTAATTCCAAGCCTCCACATTTCCATATCAGTTTGCAAATTAGCATTTTGGTGTGGATTTCCTCCTGATCTGCATGCTTCTGTATACAATTTGACCTAATATGGCCAGTTTTATGAGGAATTTCCCCTGACACAATGCTTTCCTGTATCTATTTTTCACAACTATATGCATTTTTAGTCACACTTTACCCAGCAGGTCCATTTTTGTACCCATTACTTGCTTGGAAAACTGCATTGCAAAATTCATATATGTGCAAATTTTCATTTTGGTTCGCATATTTCTCCAGGAAGTATGAATTAGGTAGAGTCGCCTTCAATTAGAGAATTAAGCACTATACCTAGTGAGGACACAGCATTCCTCTGATTTCCAAGTACGAAGGGTTGAATGTGAGGCAGAAACATCTCAGTCTTGTTTGCGTGAGCAAGTGTCAGAAAGAGAGATAGCAATTATTTAGATTGCAGATAAATATGACCAGTAGTTCCTTCTTGAAACAAAGATGCCCATAAGGCTGTTCTATATGCAAGGGGTGAAATATTCATGTCCACTTACCCGTTAATTAGCTTCCCTGAATAATTGTTTTGTAATGAGCCCGGGAAACAGATAAAGATCGTGCTGCTTCATTGTCAGATCTCCACAAATGTGATCTCAGTGATCAGTTGGCGCTGAAATACTGTGCAGCGACTGCCTTATGAAATTTTAATTAAATCCTTACTTGAGCTGAATAATTTAGCACAAGGCAACACCAGAGTTACATCAACAGAAATGTCTGCAGTGGGAAAGGGGAGGGAGTGGGATGCTTCTGACTACAGTAATATTCAGCTACTTTATTTACAAGAACTGAGAACTTGGCTGCAAGGCCGGCTCTGCCATTGGGGTAAGTGCGGCAACTAATGCTGGTGGCAGATGATGGACCACAGAGAGCGAGGGCAACAGTGGCAGCTTTCCTTGTCATTCATCCTAAATGCTATGGAATACCATATTTTTCACCCCATAGGACGCACCGCCCTATAGGACGCACCTAGTTTTTTGGGGGGGAAATGAATAAAAAAAATTATCCCCCCCCGGCGTGGGGCTGGCGCGGGGGAAGCCTGAGCTTCCCCCGACCCCAGCCCCCAGAACAGCCTGCTATCCGCAAGCCTAGGGAGCCGCGCCGGTCTCCCCAGGCTTGCGGACAGCTGTGCGAAGCCCGGGCGTGCTCTTAAGCGCGCCCGAGGCTTCAAAATGCAGGCAGCTCTGCGCAACCCTCCAGAGCCTGGTGCGGCTTGGCGCCGGGCTCCGGAGGGTCGCGCAGAGTTGCGCGGAGCCCGGGAGCGCAGGCAGCTCTGCGCAATCCTCCAGAGGCCGGCGCAGCTTGGCGCTGGGCT
Organism: Podarcis pityusensis; assembly: GCF_964106645.2. Classification (NCBI taxonomy): domain Eukaryota; kingdom Metazoa; phylum Chordata; class Lepidosauria; order Squamata; family Lacertidae; genus Podarcis; species Podarcis pityusensis. The sequence goes on along the minus strand of NC_138033.1, from coordinate 21,673,369 downwards.
CTGGAGGGTCGCGCAGAGCTTCCTGAAGCCTGGAGATGTGAGAGCCTCTCGCTCTCCAGGCTTCAGCGAAAGCCTGTATTCACCCCATAGGACGCACCCACATTTCCCCTTCATTTTTGGAGGGGAAAAAGTGCATCCTATAGGGCGAAAAATACGGTAATATACTTCTATTCCACTTTTGAAATGTGCTGTAAGTCACTTGGAGACCTTCAGGTAACAAGCAACTAACAAGTCTAAGGAATAATAGTAATTATAAGTAGGGCTTTCCCCCACATCAGAATTCAGTTCCTCTCAGGTGGGCACCATTGCCGTTCTAAGAAGGGGTGAGCTTAGGCACCTCTTTTTCTAGGAAAAAAAATAGCACTGATTATAACCCTGCAGCCACCCCCCTTAAAGGTAAAGGTACCCCTGCCCGTAAGGGCCAGTCGTGTCCGACTCTAGGGTTGTGCACCCATCTCACTTAAGAGGCCGAGGGCCAGCACTGTCCGGAGACACTTCCGGGTCACGTGGCCAGCGTGACGAAGCTGCTTTGGCGAGCCAGCACCGGCGCAGCACACGGAAACACCGTTTAGCTTCCCGCTAGAAAGCGCTACCTATTTATCTACTTGCACTGGTGTGCTTTCAAACTGCTAGGTGGGCAGGAGCTGGGACCGAAAGATGGGAGCTCACCCCGCTGCAGGGATTCGAACCGCCGACCATGCGATCGGCAAGCCCTAGGCACTGAGGTTTTACCCACAGCGCCCTGCGTCCCTGCCACCCCCCTTAGTTGGTTGGGGAAATGCTTGTTTGCAATGCTATTGTAACTACCAGCCTTACTGTATGCTTGTGAAACATGGACCACTTAAAAACGCCATCTCCAACTCCTCGAAAGATTCCATCAACGTTGTCTCTTAAAATTTTTACACATCACTTGGGAAGACAGGTAAACTAATACCATGTACTGGAAGAAGCAAAGATCACGAGTGTTGAAGCAATGATTCTTCAACATCAACTTCGTTGGACTGGTCATGTTGTGCAGATGCCTGATGATCGTCTTCCAAAGCAACTACTCTATTCCGAACTTAAAAATGGAAAGCATAATGCTGGTGGTCAACAAAAGAGGTTTAAAGAATGTCTCAAGGCAAATCTTAAAAAATGTAGTATAAACACCGACAATTGGGAAACACTGGCCTGCAAGCACTCCAGTTGGAGAACAGCCTTTACCAAAGGTGTCATATACTGTGTATACTGTGTATATACGGACAATGACAATAAATTTATCTTAATCTTAATCTTAATCTTAGTCATGGGCTTTGGCAACATTCAAACTCAGGATGCAAGGGAGAAACATGCTACGAGGAAGGCACGCTTGGCAAATCCACACCGTGATCAACTCCCGCCCAGAAAGCAATGTCCCCACTGTGAAAGGACGTGTGGATCCAGAATTGGCCTCCACATTCACATACGGACTCACTGTTAAAACCATGTTTATGGAAGACAATCTTACTCAGCTGTGAGTGATCGCCAAAGAAGAAGGTTGGTTGGCAAAATGGTGAAGGACACAAAGTGTGTCCTAGGCCCTTGGAAGCTAGTCTTTTGCCCTCAGCTGCAGTGGAGAATGCTATCTGATCTCCTTTCTTGAACAAAGACTTGAATACTAGTCTAGGCAGCTTTGAGATGTGGAATAGGGAAGGGGCATTTTTTCCTCTGCCTCAAACAGCAAAATGACTTGTGCCAGCCCTGTTTGGCTCTGTTTCTGGGGGAGGTCAGCTTCATAAAGGACACAGTCCATGTTCAGAGATGATGGGAGTTGTAGTCCAACAACATTTGGAAGAGGAAGAGGGATCTGGCAACTTCTGTTTCAGTGTATCTGAAGAAGTGTGCTTGCACACGAAAGCTCATACCAAGAACTAACTTAGTTGGTCTTAAAGGTGCTACTGGAAGGATTTTTTTATTTTAACATTTGGAAGACTATGGCTTCCTCATTCATCCCTATTTAAGGCTATCCACAGCCTTGCCTGACCCTACCCTTTTCTCTTTGTCATTGCATGGTTTCTCATGACCTTCTGTCTTCCAAGTTTCCTTCTTCAATTTCTTGGAGGTCTGTTGGCAACAGCAATCTCATTCTCACTTTCCGCATGTCATCTTTGGAAAAGCCATTTGACTTTTGTAGAAATTCAATGGTGCGTTTTCTCACATTTCTGATGGATCTGTTCTCTGATCCTAACCAGTACTGAAGAAGAGCTTGAGTAAGTGTAGGCTAGACTATCAAAGGCTCTGCATCACATTAGCAAAACACATGATGAACTGTCTTTATACACGCAGGAGCCCAAAGGAATTAAGATTCTCTAGTCTCATGTCAGCCTTTATTCCCTGAATGCTCTTTCTGATATGATAGTTTATAAAATTTATGTATGGTGATAGATGACTGATGAAGGATCCTGCGTGAGAGACAGGGAAGGGAAGAACTCCCCGGCTGGGAGAAGAAGTGGAAATTCCCAGGTGAGAGATGGGATGGCCCACTCTCTCTTTTGTGAAATAAAGGCTAAGACCTATCCCTGATAGTGAGCTCTGGATTTTCTCTTTCTTTCTTTCTTTCTTTCTTTCTTTCTTTCTTTCTTTCTCTTTCTCTTTCTCTTTCTCTTTCTCTTTCTCTTTCTCTTTCTCTTTCTCTTTCCCTCCTATTGTCTCCTTTTGCTTTTTCTCCTTTCTTTCTTTTCTGTTTTATTTTCCTTTCCTTCTCCATTTTTATTCAGATGGGTTCGGTTTTTATTGTATTTTATGTTGAAAATTTTCAGTAAAAATTCAAATTAATGAAAAGAGAAATGAGTTTGGGACTGGGAAAATGAGAAGAGAAAGGAAGATTAAGTAACATCTGGATGGTTTCTGCTTCTGAAAAATGGACCCCATCTTGTCCTTTGCCTCAGGTTGTAAAATGACTTGGGCTGGCCCTGCTTATCACACATTTCTTTATTCTGCTCCCCACCACCAGCTTCATCGCACTTCGAAGCCTGTGCTCTCAGAGTTCGCACAGGTGCAAATGGAACTGACATGATCCCTGAAGGGGTTAAGGAACTTTCCCAAGGTCAAAGCAGAACACTCCTATCTCAGAAGCCAACATTCTCTGTTAATCAAAGTAATTAAAGGAGAGGATAAATCCCAATTCCCCTTTAATCCTTCTTAACAATAAGTAGCACTATTAAATCCTTAATGTGCCTGCTTTAATTATAACCTATCAAACACAGAATCAATCTAAGTGGTAAACACAAAAAGCGGTATTCAGAGACTAAGCAAGATCATGCCTTTTAAAAATGCAAATTGAAGCACGCACATAAAACCTATAATAACATTTGATTAATCTTTTCCTCCTAAAGTACCCAGGCAAAATATTTAATTTTGCTCCTGGGCTGGTAAGGTCTGGCCTGAAGAGGATATATCTCTATGTGATGTAGGTCCAACCTTGTGCCCTTTCAGATCATATTGGACTACAAATCCCATCAGCCCCTGCTGGTAGGGACGGATGGGATGTGGAGTCCAACAACATCTTGAAGGGCACCAGATTGGAAAAAGCTGGTGTGAGTTAAGGGTACTGAAAAAGTCTCACATTTCTTCCCAATTTGCAACCACCCTCCGCTAAACCATTGTTTGCCATCTCCCTGCAATTTGGTTGTATTTAGTTGCTGGGAACTGTGAGGAGAACCTGAGCTTACAGGGTTAAACAGCTCAGAGTGTACGCACTGCCTACTGTTGGAAGGAGGGAGGTTCGTCATTTCTGAGAGCCTCAAGCCTTTGTTTTTTCTCTCTACTTTCGCTTTTGAGGAGAGAGGACGTGTTTTCACGATGCTGTTCGCTGTGATAGATAATGGATAGTCTGCTGTAAATAAAACTGCTTTTAGCTGCTAAGATCCTGAGTGGACGTTATTTAAGCACACTGAAGAAGGCACTGGAGTTTTCTTTGCAGTCTTTCTCTTGCCGCTGTCGATCTCTGCTATGCTCAGAAATGTGGACTTTGGAATGCAGAGGCCTGCGATGGGAAGTGTGCCGGACCTCAGGCTTATCTGAGCAATAAATCAGGAACCTGAAAATGACCTCAGTTACTATAGGAATAAACAATCTTGGCTATGGGTTCTGCTTGAGTCTCTCACATAGCATTCTCGGGAAGGTACAGCTCAGTGGCACATTGCAAGCTTTACATGTGTAAGTTTTTAGGTTTCATAGCTGGTTAAAATGACTCCAGGTAGCTGGTTAAAGACTGAGATGATGGATAGTTGCTGCCAATCGGACCAGACTAAGGATAACTAGCAAAGTGCCTCCAGGTGTTGTTGGCCTCCAGTTCCCATCAGTCTGACACAGCATGGCCAATGGTCAGGAATGATGGGACCAGTAGTCCTACAACATCTGAAGGGTGTTGCATCAGCTACTCCTGAACCAGACAATACTGAGCTAAGGTTGTCAAAACATCTGTCCCAATCTAATGTAGCTTCATACGTTCCCATAGACATAGCAGTGGTTGAAAATGTCATGGAAAAGCTCCCCAGGCTATGTCTTATAAAGAGTTTTTTTTTGGGAGGGGGGTTGAGCCATTTATTTATTTAATTCCATTATTTAAACACTTCCCATAAACCAGGGTTTCCAAGCTTGGGTATCCAGCTGTTTTTGGACTACAATTCCCATCTGCTCTTGCTAGCTAGGAATGATGGGAGCTGTAGTCCAAAAACAGCCGGAGACCCAAGTTTGAGGAAACCCCACTATAAACCATCGACAATAAAAATGAGAAACTGAGAGAAACAGAAACTGGCAGATCTGCACATCCCTACCTCTGTGGGAAGAAGCAGGATGTTGTAGTGACTGGGCCTTTGATCTGATCCAGGAAGACCCTTCTTATGTTACTGTGAATATCACTCCTCTCCTCCTCCCCTTGCCATAGACATTCACTCTGTACGTGGCCTTTGGGACTGCACATCCCAAATTGTTGTTTTTCAGAGTTTGCGGTGAGGGAAGAAAGAGTCTTCACTTACCAATAATCATAGTAATAATGCTAATAACAAAAGCCTTCTTGTCAGCAGCATCTCTTGCATAACAGAACGAAATGTCCTCAAAAGGAAACCGAACAGAGAAAAGTGGGTAATGGAAGACACAATGTAAAAGAGAGATAATTTCTACATTACTTGCTGGTCTTTGCAAATTGCTTAGCACTGGGCAGCGATGTCAGCTACATACAGTGCTTTCATTTCTGCCTTCCTCCATTGTAAAGTCCTCTCAGTCTGCTGACCGCATTTCATGTTTTAAGTGGGTTGTTTTTGTGTTCTCCAGCTGATCAAGGGTATGATTAACAGACACTGCTTCATTTTTGAAAATATTTCTTTTTTATGGAGAGTCTTTTTATTGCGGATGTTGTTACTGTTATTTGTCATTATTGTAGTTTCTGTTGTTAATATTATTATTCCCACTAGGGAGTATGTGGGAAAAGAGAATTATGTGGCTGAGAGCCAGGAGGACATGTATAAATTTTAGTGAATGGTAAATAATTTCACTCTCTTCATTTCTCTCAGCGGAAGTTTCCTGGGTGTGTACCCTTTTCTGGATTCAGTTTCCTCGGGAGCACTAGTGACATATGGTGTTTGCATAATAATTTGTCTGCAAATATTCAAGTATTTGTGGTGGAACATGGTAAACAGACTGTGCTAGTCTGTAAAGCACTGTCAGTTTCCTCGCTCCCACAAGCAAGCAACATGTTATCAGTTCCCCCATCCCTGAAGGCCCTTTGTTACTAACCAGCTACAGAAGCTAGATTTGTATTTCCTTTGCCTGCTACATTCAAAAAAGTTTCCTTACAAACTTCATCACAGCAGGCAGGCTGCATTTGGTAGCTAGTAGACACCAGCATCCAAACTCTATCGATGCTCCTTTAAGCCAAAGATCTTTTAGCCATTTTTACCCGTTAGAGGAAAGGGACGCCGGTGGCGCTGTAGGTTAAACTACAGAGCCTAGGACTTGCTGATCAGAAGGTCGGCGATTCGAATCCCCGTGATGAGATGAGCTCCCATTGCTCAGTCCCTGCTCCTGCCAACCTAGCAGTTCGAAAACACCTCAAAGTGCAAGTCGATAAATAGGTACCGCTACGGCGGGAAGGTAAACGGTGTTTCCATGCGCTGCTCTGGTTCTCCAGAAGTGGCTTAGTCATGCTGGCCACATGACCTGGAAGCTGTACGCCGGAGTCCCCAGAGTCGGCCACGACTGGACCTAATGGTCCCTTTACCTTTACCCATTAGAGGAGCATCTTTAGCTACCTAAGTCTGTAGAGATGCTACATCTCAGCCCCTACAAGTGTCCCTATTTTCTAGGGACAGTCCCGGATTTACAGAAGCTGTCCCAGTTTCTGATTTGATCCTGGAATGTCCAACTTTTCCTTAGCATGCTGCTATTTTCATTAAAGAAATGTTGGCGTGTATGGTAGGCCACCCCTGTTTTCATCAGAGAAATGTTGGAGGGTATGACTGACAAATGCAGTTCATGGTATTTCCACTGTATTCATGAAGGTCTAGCTGGATTATAGAGATGGATAGATACACACACACACACACGAGTAATCCCACAGGAGCAAAAATAGAATAACAAAACACTGTCTAAGTAAAGACTAATAATAGTAATATCAAGTTTAGGATATTAAAAATCTTAAAGCAGGGAAACCTGTGACCCTCCAGATGTTGTTGAAGTCCAACTGACATAAACCACAGCCAGCATTGCAAATAATCAGGGATGGTGGAGGGATAATATAGTTCAGCAAGGACCTGAACCAATGGATTCCGGTTAGAAAAAGAAATTTTCTGACAAGAAGTGCTGTTCAATTGTTGAACAGATTATCTTGGAGGGCGGTGGACTTGAAGGTTTTTATACAGAGGTTGGATGGCTATCAGTCAGCAGGGCTGGCTCCAAAGGCACCTCAGAGGCAGAATGGGAGTAGTGGCGGATTTGGATCAGGGTCCTGGTTCACAATCCATGAAAAGTTCTGCCAACATAAAGCCATTTGTCTTCAGAGCACTTTGTAGGTTTTCTTCACATACATCATAACAGGATGAGCACTAGGGCCCAGGAGCAATATGGAATCTAAAAAGCAGCAGATTGTTTGAGCCCAAGGTCTAAGGCACTCCCAGTTGAGTGGCAGCTAAAGCGATTACCAATTAAGCACCTGCTTGGGCATTTTGCCATTGTGACAACTGTAGCCTTTCCAACTACAGTTCCCAGGATACTTGCGGGAGGCGGGGAGCCATGACTGTTTAAAGTGGTAGGACAGTATTTAAAGTATATAGTGCACATAAGGCCCCAGTCAGACAAAAACGGTCTAGGGGGCATCTGTCTCTCTCCTTATTAACATTATCTAGGAACACAAAAATATTCCTGTTGATGGATGGAAAATATTGCTCCTTGTAACTCTGACATTGTTAGCAGTGAGGATATGGGACTGTTTTTAGATGTACTTACTCTTTTAAAAGGCTTTAAATGTCTTTATTTATTTTACATGTTGGTTTGGCTTTTTGCTTCTATGTACTTTGCTGCATGAGACTACATAGGAAGGAGAGGCAATGGTGGAGGAAGTGAGTGGGGGGGGTGCAGTCCGCCCTGGGCGCCATCACTGGGGGTGGGGGTTGACAAAATGAGTTTGTTTGTTTGTTTGTTTGTTTGTTTGTTTGTTTGTTTGTTTAAAAAATGGGCTCACAAAACTTTTTGGAGTGACGTGGTTGCTTAGGCGCCTGCAGGTTCCACACTACCTGAAATTGCAGTGTGGGACTTGCGTCTGCCTACTGCCTCTCCCTCAGCTGCCCTACAGCTGAGGGGGAGGCGGCGGAGAGGCCCCAAGCATCAGAGAGGCTCACCCCGCCCCCATGGGTGGATAGCCCCGCCCCCATGGGCGCAGATTGCCCCTGGCTGCAGGACACACACCCACACCAGGCACCCGAGCGGCTAGCTACACTGCTGAGGAGAGGAAGGACAGAAATTTAATTACTAAATAAGTAGTTTCAATCTGTATATTTGTCCAGAAAGTACTGAACAGGTGAGTTCACTTTGAAATTCAGACCCAATATTACTTAGGATTCACCAGAAAGCTTTAGCTGCCTCAATCCATCTGCATTAGGATAAAGGGCATTTTAACACCCTAAAAAATGCCATCACAATTTACTCAACGTTTTGCTATATGATCTCAGAACAGGCCACTTTTCACAACAGCAAAATTCAATCCTGTTATGTCATACTTTTTATGATTCTTATTCTTAAAAAGTTCTTTTTTCCAATAGCAAAATCCTCTGGGAGTCATTTTAAAACAATGAGTGTCCCCCAGCGTAAAAGGGTCAATCTCATTCTCTTTGAGTTTTTTTTTTTAAAAAAAAAACAATTAATAAGCAAAAAACACTGCAAAAAGAGGAAGGTCGTTTTGCAAATCTGTACAGGAATTAAACCAGGCATGTGTTGTGTTGCCTGTTTGACAAGTGATAATTAACTAGTGACACCCTAATTCTGGTTTTGATGCAAACTTGTTTTTTATTTCAAAAAATAACAAATCGTTTGCACTGGCTGGCAAGACCCTCTAACTTCCGGGAATGTGCATACACAAACACACACAGAGATGACAGATTCATTGCCTGCTACTTCTGAAACAAGAATCCTAGAGCAAGGATAACATGGGGTTGCCATATTCCAAATAGAAAAAATTCCTGACATCCACAAAGTTGTTGAGCTTTTCTTTAGAAACTCATCAAAATTACTGGAAACCCCCCATAGTGATTTTAATCTTTTGGGGCTGTTTGCACTGCTTTTTCCATCACTTCCAGGTTTCCCCTGGCACTATTTTTACACCCAAAACCCAGGACATGTCAGGAATTTTCCTGACGTATAGCGAGCCTAGGATAACAGAGAATTCCAAAGAAAACAGAAACAGGAGTGAAAATTGCCACAATGTTTGCTTATTTGCTGTCCATTGTGGCAGCATTGCATAATTTCCATAATTACAGACCCTCCAAGTGTCCCTATTTTCCAGGGATGTCCCTGATTTAGAGAAGCCTCCTGGTTTCTGGTTTGATCGCTGGAATGTCCCACTTTTCCTTAAGGTAAAGGGACCAGTCGCAGACGACTCTAGGGTTGTGGCACTCATCTTGCTTTACTGGCCGAGGGAGCTGGCATTTGTCCGCTGACAGCTTCTGGGTCATGTGGCCAGCATGACTTAGGAAGTCCCTAATTTCATTGGAGAAACATTGAAGGGTATGGAGCTATCCAAACCCCGAGCCATCCGAAGGCAATCGTGTATTACATTAAAAAAAACATTATAAAACATTACACATGTTGGAAGCTTCCCAGAGTGCTGGGACAACCCCAATAAGATGTATGGAATGGGAAGTCCCTATTTTCATCAGAGAAATGTCAGAGGGTATGTAATTAATTGTGTAAATTACATAGGTTGCATTACTCAACCCCATTCATTACAATGGAAGGAAAACAAAATGCAAAATTTGTCTGTAATCAATTATGTATCATTTACAGACCAAAAGCAGCAGCAGCAGCAGCAACAAGAAGAAGAAGCACCAATCATATTAGCTGGAATAATTTCCATTCCAGACATGGGACAAATAAGATAAGATAAGATAAGATAAGATAAATTTATTGTCATTGTCCGTATATACACAGTATACCCAACAACGAAAATCAAACACCCACCCAAAGACCGGGTTCACATACACATTTGCACGTATCTCCAACACTCTCATCCTATTCAGACATAATCTATAAAAAACATATCATACTCCAGAATGTAACATAACCTATTAAAGGCATAACATAACCTAAAAACCTGTCTCATTCCTTCCTACTCCCTGCTTGCTATTTCTTGCAACTGGCCCTGAGATCATTATTTAGTGCAATCAGAGCTCTTGGATAGAAACTATTCAGAAGGCGTGTGGTTCGTGTTTTCATTGTCCTATATCTTCTGCCCGAAGGCAACAGTTCAAAGAAGTTGTGAGCAGGATGGGTGGGATCTCTCAGGATATTGTGTGACTTCTTCAAAGTGCGAGACGTGAAGAGCTCATCCAGGGTTGGTAGTTGGAGCCCAATAACATTCTGGGCAATTTTAATTATTCTCTGTAAAGCTTTTTTATCCGTTTCAGAGCTGCTCCCATACCACGATAATATACTATAGGTTAAGACACTCTCGATGGTACTGTGATAATAGGACAGAAGTAGGTGCTGAGATAGATTCAGTCCCCTGAGCATTCTCAGGAAATACAACCTCCCCTGCACCTTCCTCACAACCATATTAATATTTGCAGTCCATGAGAAGTGAAGATCAGCAATTCATGCTCCCATCTCTGTTTTCATTGGAATATTGCAACATCCCTAGTTGTCATTAACCGCTTCTTTTCATGTCAAAAGAAACTGGGAAAGGGCTGCATCTTGATCCAGCAGTGAAGTTCTACATGGGCAGAAGCCAAGTGTCAGTTGTAATGAACCAAATAATAGTATGATTATGTTCTGGGTCACAGAGGGAGGGAGGGAGGAGGAAGGAAGCAAGATGGAGGGAGTTGTAGACATGTTTGGGACAGGCACCATGGCAAAGCAAGAAGCTCAGGTGTTTGCCCTGGTTGAGCACTAGGAGACACACCTGTCTGAACACCTGGGCAGATGCTGCCAGTCACTATTCTGAGCTAGGCAAACTAATGGTCTCACTCAATATAAGGCAGCTTCTTATGTTCCTAGACCCTCTCACCATGAAATCGCTGCCTACGTGCCTCACTAGTTTAAGCAAAATTAAGATGAACAAGATTAGCTCTGGGTTTACAGGCCTCTGTTTCTGACATATTTACATTAGGTACCCCTTTTCAGGAGCTTGCATAAATTGTGCACTTTTCAAAGTAACAAATGGTGTCAGCACAATAAAGGAATTGCTTTTGAGCCTGGGAAATAAACCTGTCATCTGGATATTGATTAAGTTGTGATTGGAATCATCCACACACATTTCAAAAACATGGGTGCGTTAGAAGAGAAATCGATGAGCAGAAAACTTCAAAAGGGAGAAAGAAAGAAAGAAAGAAAGAAAGAAAGAAAGAAAGAAATGTGCTAATAGAGCTGAGGAAGGCAATATGTTCCTTCTGTCCCTGATTTATACCAGCAGTGTGGGACTTGAGTCCCAGGGGCCAAATGCACCCCCCCCCCCACACACACCAGACCTCTCTGTCTAATTTTAATTAGTTTTATTTATTTCATTTAAAAAATTATACACCACTTGATTGTAAAAACAAAACAAAACCCTCAAAGCTGTTTACAAAAGATAAAACAGCAAATCAAGGGAAAAAATCACAACTCTACTTTCAAACATGCAAAAGTTAAAACACTAAATTACCTCAACTTCCCAAGCATCTGGGTAAGGTTGTCTAAAGAAAAATATTTATAGCAGGTGCCAAAAAGAGTACAGCAATGGCTTCTGCCTGCTCTCAATAGGCGGGGAGTTCCAAAGTGTAGGCACTGTCACATACAACAACTGAGTTCTGATCATTGGGCATCCCCCCCCCCCCGGCCAGACACCTTCACTAGCCACACCCCTCACTGCCTTTGATTCATGTCCCCCTAGAGTGTTTTTGCTTGGCTGGAATGTGCCCTTTAACTGTGATAGTTCCCCTTGCTTATCTGGGTGGAAGTGTCCTGGCTTTCAGTAAATGGGAGGGGGCTTAAGGAATCCCCCTACTAGGGCCTTTCCCTGGAAACTCCTCCCTAGACTACTGTGTATGAAAACTAGTCTTACTATTCCAGGGTAAAATTGGTATTTCTGTACCCAATTTGCCTCTGTCCCTATCCACTCCTGGCATGCAGAAGATTGTCCTGAAGGGAATACAGTGGTACCTTGGGTTAAGAACTTAATTCATTCCGGAGGTCCGTTCTTAACCTGAAACTGTTCTTAACCTGAGGTACCACTTTAGCTAATGGGGCCTCCCATTGATGCTGCACCACCGCTGCCCAATTTCTGTTCTCATCCTGAAGCAAAGTTCTCAACCCGAGGTACTACTTCCAGGTTAGCGGAGTCTGTAAGCTGAAGCGTCTGTAACCTGAAGCGTCTGTAACTGAGGTACCACTGTATGTCCCTCAGGCCACATTCCCAACCCCTGATTTATACAACTTGTGCTCTTCCTTCTTTTTGGGCGGTGGGAAGGGATATTCCTAAGGGCCCAATGATGTGTAAACTGCATCAGTGCATGTATTGTGTGTTGTTTTGTTCTTTTAAGATAGCAGCAGCCTGAGAAGGGAGGGAATTGTGAGCAGAAGCACATAGTGAAGGGGGACAACTTAGGGCAGGTAATCGCAAAGCATGGGCAGGTGCTGCTCTCGGACAATTGTAAGAGGTGACCAACCATGGAATATCACCAAACAGTAGACAGACCACGAATCTGAGAGGAATGGGGGGCAGTTACGTCAGAAGGAGCCAATGGTGGGCCCTCCAAAGTTTGTTGGACTACAGCTCCCATCAGCCTCTTGCCTGAGCCTCTCTTCCTAGTGGTAGATAGACAGATGATAGACAGAGCAGGCATAGGCAAACTCAGCCCTCCAGATGTTTTGGGACTACAACTCCCATCTTCCCTAGCTAACAGGACCAGTGGTCAGGAATGATGGGAGTTGTAGTCCCAAAACATCTGGAAGGCCGAGTTTGCCTATGCCTGTGATAGAGAGAAACCTCCTGGAGAAGCCTTCCTTTTTTGAATCGCCTCACATGCTCCCTGCAAAATTACTCCAGCCAAGCAACGAGTGCAAAAATGCATATGCAAAAGTAAAGGATGCATATGGATGTGTATAACAGTGGCAATAATGTACAAAAGTGCATTATATTGTGGGAAACTGCTTTGTAAAAAATGTGTATATTAGGCATAGTTGTGTACAAAAACTGTACTTTAAGAGAATATTTTATTTTATTTTATTTTATTTTATTTTATTTTATTTTATTTTATTTTATTTTATTTATTTTATTTTATTTTATTTTATTTCTATACCACCCTATACCCGAAGGTCTCAGGCAGTTCACATAAAGGATCCCATGCATAAAATCAAAATACAAACAACAACACTTATGAATTTTCACGAGGACTTTTTTTTAAAAAAGTATACTGATATGGAAATGTAGAAAACTTGGTTTAGTTATTCGCTGTAAATAGCCAAGAAAGTTGTGGCCCTACTTTAACCCAAAGACATGCGCCTTGCTTCTTTATTTCCAGATATGGAGCTGATTTGACATGTACAATGATCTCTACAAAATTTCTTTTTTCTATATCGAATTCCCAGCGCTGCGCCAGGCAACCAAGTGCCCTTCGGATGTTGTTGTTGACTACAACTCCCATCAACACTGATGACTGGCCATGCTGGAGAGGGCTGATGGGAGCTGTGGTCCAATAATCTCTGGCAGGTACTGGGCTGCCTTCCCCTGCCTTATGCATCAGTACCCCTTTGGAGGAGGATGGGGATACCAAGTAACTCTGGAACTCTGAAATCTTGGCTGGAATACAGGGGAAAAAAGAAGAATGTCAGAAGCCTCCATAATGAAATATGAACAATACACTGTGAAGAAAAAACAGTGGACTCCACATTACCTGAGTCTTTTATTTTCCATTTTCCATTGTGCTGCACATATATATTTTTCCTTTCTCTCCTTCCTTTTTTTATATATATAAAAAAATGCCACGCTGGATTTCTATTATTTCCTATCATTTGCTAGATATTGTTTCTTTGGATCAGTGCAAAAGGTGTTACATCTTCGGATTGGGACACCCCCACCTTCCCCGCCTAACTATTCTTCTCAGAAGGCTTTACGGAAAATTATGGTCGCTGCTGGAGTATTTCCCAGTGAAGCAAAAATAGAGAGAGAGAGAGGGAGGCATTATGAGAGATGTGCCAGGGTGGTTATTACAGGGAGATAATGTGATAGAAGCCGTTTAGTCAATTTGCTTTTTCAGCTAAAGAGTAAGTTGAATAGGCTCAGTCTGGTGCTGTGGGAGCTGATTATGGAAAAGCGATAGGCTTTCCACCTGTTCTGGAATTGTTTTGCAAAAAATTCCACCTCCACTGCTTGCCACCAAACAATATAAAAGTCTTCTGATCCAAGGATTGGCATCCCTTGGGTTCTATGGGATGTGTGTGTGTGTGTGTGTGTGTTAACTGCAGAGCAATGCTTTGTTTTCAAATAAATAAGAAGAGCATTTTTTAAAAGTGATTTTGAGGCAGTGGGAATGGGCTCTGCAAATTGTCTCCGACCAGTTTGCCTCAGTACAGAAACAAGATGGGATGTGCAAAGAGCTTCAAAGTAATTTGGTGGCATTCGAGCCACTCAAGGCATGTGATACTTTGCACTCGTGACTCCACTTTTCATGTAAGAGTCACTAAGTGCTCTGCAAATGTTAATTAATGAAGCTCAGCGATAGCAGTCTTTGCAAAGGCATTTTCTGATGCATGAATTGTAGTGTTGCATGACGAAGGTCCTTCTTTTGCCCCTTATCAAGCATTTGTCTGATCTCCCTCCCTCCCTCTCTTTCTCTCTCTGAATTATGGGTGAAATTGAAATGGAATGTGTTCATGCTCACTATACGTATCTATGAGATGTGGTAAAGGTTTTTCTTTAAAGGAAACCTAATCTACGAGATATGGTAGATCTAAATGTTTTCTTTAGAGAAAACCTATGAGTGACTCTTCTCATACATGGATGAACTTAAAAATGGTAAGTGTAATGTTGGTGGTCAACAAAAGAGGTTCAAAGACTCTCTCCAGGCAAATCTTTAAAAAATGTAGTATAAACACCGACAACTGGGAAACACTGGCCTGCGAGCGCTCCAGTTGGAGAACAGCCTTTACCAAAGGTGTCATGGGCTTTGAAGACACTCAAACTCAGGATGCAAGGGAGAAACGTGCTAGGAGGAAGGCATGCTTGCCAAACCCTCACCGTGATCAACTCCTGCCTGGCAACCTATGTCCCCACTGTGGAAGGATGTGTGGATACAGAATTGGTCTCCACAGTCATTTATGGACTCACTTTTAAAACCGTGTTTATGGAAGACAAACTCGGCTACGAGTGAGCGCCAAAGAAGAAGAAGAAGACATTGATGAGAACTCATTCACACCTCACTTCTCCTTGGCCCTTGGTGGCCAGAAGACTATTGTTGATTACAGAAGAATAGGTGCAGCATATGCATTGGGTGTGTATCTGAGGATCAACCAACCTATCAGTTAACAGCCAAGGTTGGCTGATGTTTAGGTAGTCCATGTCATGAATGGCTTCCAGTGGCAGGAGGCACTATGGCCCATCAAACCCCACCTGGCCTTCTGGCTGGTCCCTCCCAATATTCCTAAAGGGATGGGCCTCTTCCTCACTCATCCCACCCCTCTCTACTAAGTATCCAGCCCAATGTCTCTTTCGCCATGGGGAAGTTATGGTGATTGCCATGAGGTTGGTAAAAACCCACAGGACCAAGCCAATCCTCTTGTGGGCAAAATTCCTTCCCAGCCCTGAGACCAGCAACCCACAGCTCTCCATAGCAAAGTCTGTACCCCAAAGAAAGATAAGCCATAAAGGATGGGTGGGAAGCAAGCCCAGATGAAGACAGAAGTGGGGGAAACCAACAAGCCTACTTAAATGTCATAGAAGCAGATGGATGAAGTCTTCCATCCAGTCCACCCCTAAACCCTGCCCCTTAAGAGCCCAGTGTGCATGCTGATTGGCTCCCATGTTCCCTCCCTCAATCCCAGACTTCTGGATACCACAAAGCAGTTGCAGTGCTTCCTTATCACACAGGAAGAGTTGTGGGCGGAAATATACATGTTCCAGCTCCAAAATTAGGTTTACATGTTCTCTTCTTTAAACGAGAATACAGAAGTGGATTGTGGGGCAAAATGAATCCACCAGACTAGGATAGAAAGCTGGGGGAGAATCCTTATTAAATTTGCCATTTGCAAGAGCTGTCTTGCACGAAAAGGAATGGAGCACTGGACCAGCATCTCTCCAGTCATACTTTGATGTGTGAAACTAAAGACTTGTACATTTCCTTGCCCTCTGAACTTGGTCTATGAGACCTTTACAATGCAAAATGGATGGGAGATTAGTTCTCTAAAGGGTTGGTACAGAAAGGAAGAGCCAAATGTGCTTGGTGGCATGGATATGAAGCATGCTATTACTGTCACTGTAAAGCTTATGCATATTTGCATTTCTTTTAAAGGTTTATTCTGGGTATCTGATTCCCCATTAACTGGCTATCAGTGCCTTTGCAGGAGAAGAAATCCCAGACCGACGCAAGCTTCAGGCTATTTTAGACCACAGACAGATTACAATTTATACTAAGAGCACAATACAGTTTGCAACACAGATTAGTTGGGGTGGTGTCTGTGGGGTTGTTGCTGCTTTTGAATATCTAAATATGATTGCTGTGCTATGCAGTGTAGAAAATACCCATTGTAAACTGAAGTCATAATCCTAGAAAATATGCTCTGATCTTCCTTGAATTTCAGTGATCTAGTGAAGAGAAATATTATCCTAATGTTCCAGTCAGTGTACTCTCAATTACATGTGTTTTTTTAATCTGAAGCTCATCACATTTTATATAGATAAAGATATCTCTTCTAACATCATCATCATCATGATGATTCTAACTTTATTGTTAATAATTTTGTTATTATTTCTTAAAACATTTCTATCCTACGCTATATCAGTTTATCTCAGGATGGGGTACATAGTTTATAAAAGAGTTGATACAATAAAGTATAACAGCATAAAATCACAAATCAGCTATTTAATAAAATCAAATACTCAGCAGATCCCACTACAAACAATAATTAGCCCAACTTAAATACCAGTATAAACAGGCAGATGTGTGTGTGTGTCGATCCTTTTGTTTCATTTCAGGATTTCATCTAGAAATGCACCTCCCCCCCAAAAAAAAATATTCAGGTGAACCTCCTGAAATGAAAAAAAAGAAAAGAAACCAGCTCTTGTCCTTCAGCAATATAGTCCAGAAAGGGCTGTATCACCGACAGGGATGTTAGAGAATCCCAATGAAAACAGAAAGGGGATGCAGAAATTGCTGGTGTTAGCTTCTTCATCCAGGGTCCAGAACAGAAGTCAATCCAGCAAATGCAATCGGCATTTGCTATTGTTGCTTTCAGTCTCCAAAAGGTACATAATTGATTATGTTCTCCTTACTTGCATTGTGTTTCCTTTGAATGGAGTGGAATAATGCCATGACAATGTAATTTAACATAATTTACTATGTACAGTCATACCTCATGTTACATTTGCTTCATGTTACGTTCTTTTAGGTTATGTCCCGCAGCGACCCGGAAGTACCGGAAAGGGTTTCACCACTCGCGCATGCGCAGAAGCACAAAATGACATCATGAGCATGGGCAGAAGTGGCGAATCGCAACCCACGCATGCACAGATGCACCACTGTCGTTTGCGCTCTTTTCATGTTACGAACGGGCCTCTGGAACGGATCCCGTTCGCAACCAGAGGTACCACTGTAATTTAATTAAGTTGCATGATTTCACCACATTTGGGCTGTGAGAAAAAGAAAAGAAAATGAATGGAGCTTTTCATGGGGGGTGAACTGCAGCAGAATGAAAACAGCGCTGTATGCAGAACAAAAAACAAACAAGCAAACAAACCATGCCACTTAAGTTTTTAACTGCACACACTCTCTGCCCATTTTAATGGCCTGTTCAGTTGATAATTTGTTGCAGAGGGTGAAGATTTCAACCGTCGGGAAATCAAAGAACATATTGAAATCTTGAGAAGTGGATAAACAGGACTTGGCCCAAGCATCACTTTGCAGAGGCTTCCTGCTTCATGCGTGTGTTGATTCAGGGTAGGGTTTGCCACACATATTCCAGAGCATAAGCCTTGGCAGCCTTCCTCCAGCATCATTGCTAAACTCTCATCAGAATGTAGGTGTATAATTATACCAATGAGTTTTTATACACATCTCGATATTTCTATAAATATGGAACATAATTATCCACAATTATGTTGCGGTTATATTGTAGAAAGTGTAAACTTATTCTCTCGGAAGTTGTAAGCTTCCAATTTGTAACAAGCCATCTCGGCGATTCCATTTTGCATGATGTGTTCAGTTTTATAAATTATGTGCAATCTGTTTATGCCCAGTGAACGTTAAAGTGAAAGGGCACGAGAAGGAACTGTGTCTATCACTTTCGGATTGCAACCAATTCCCTATGCCATGTTGCTCTGGCCCATTGTGAGAAGGTTTTTGGAGAGACTATGATTTAGTAGGGATGTCAGAGAATTCCAATGAAAACAGACACGGGAATGGAAATTGACACTGGTAGCTTATTTGTCACATGTCCAAAACGAAAATAAATCCAATAAATGGGATTGGTATTCACTGTTTATTGTAGCTTTCAGGCCACAGACGATACCTAATTGATCATGTCATTCCATAGTTGTATGTGTTTCCTTTGCCTTGAGAGGAAGGTGATGGAGCAGCATAAGAGCAATGCAATTTACATAATTTATTTAAAGTACATAATTCATTATGTAAATTATGCAATTTCATCACAGCAGGACGAATAACGTATTTGACAGAAAATGGAAACAGTGCTGCATGTGACGAACACAGGGCACAATGAAAAACAATGCCTTCGTGCATCCTTCTGGCTTAGGAATAATAAAGCACATATAATGCAGTCAGAAAATCCCAGATCCTAGGGGTGTGCAAAGGCCCCAGGTTTCACCTTGTACGTGCATTTTGTTCTTGTTTTCTTGTTTTTAATCTGATCGACTTCTGAGTTGCCATGTGCTCTCAGTGCTTTGACCAGCGGTTTGGGTTTCAAGCCAGTCCACTGAAAGTTGCTCTCTAGTTCCCCATTCATTTCAAAGGGGAACATTAAAATAACGAGAATTTTCCTCCCTTTTGGACAAAGTGGATAAAATTTAAGGCATAGGAGCCCCTCTAGAGAAGATTAAGCCTGCCAAACTGTAGACAAATATGTCCTGAAGCTTTTTGTAAAGGGGGTTCACTTCCCTCCACAATCCCTTATGAGGGCTAGAACAGTCTGGTTTTCTGAAGTTTTTGTGTCCTCCCGGCAGGAGTCACAGGTCTCCAGTATGCCTTATAACGCAAGACTGTCTGGAATGCTGCCTGTAGAATTTTGAAGAGATCTGGGATTGTTTGTTTTCTTAAAGCAGAGCAATGGAGAGTTTTTGCTACCCCCCCCCCTTTAGGAATAATAATAATAATAAAAGAATCTGATCAGGTGCAGCTTTGCATTTCAAAAACTCACTTAAATCTTAAAGACATGACAACAGGAATAAAACAGTGCTTGCTTCCCTTACCTGATGCTAAATATGTTTACTAGGGAATAAGCATTGTTTTGTTGTAGAAAAGGAGAATATAGATTTTTAAGTAAGAAACTAAAATGAGAGCCTGTCACCATGGGCATGCTTGGCCAGCTGCCCCCGGCTATAAAATGTTTTTGGGGGAAAGAACGTAAGAAAGTAAGATGATCCTGCTGGATCAGGCCAATGGCCCATCCAGCCTAGCATCCTGTTCTCACAGTGGCTGACAAGAAGGCTGCAAGCGGGACCAAAGCACAACAGCACTCTCCTTTCTTGTGTGGTCTTCAGCAGCTGGTACTCACAAGCATGATTCCCTTCAGCTGCAGAGGCAGAGCACAGCCGTCATGATTAGCAGCCACCAACAGCCCTCTCCTCCATAAGAAGAAAGGAGGCCGCAATAATTGGTGTCGGCTCCTGTGGACCCTGGCATGACCTCACTAGTCCAGGAGCTGAATGCCTGCTGGTTGCTGCTGCTTTGTGGGCAGCGGGGCAGGGGAAGAGTGCTGGGCTGTGGCACCCTGGACTTTGGCCTTGAGGTTGGGCCCTCACTGCACCACTGATCAGCTCAGAGCATGCACGCCACACATATAAAGCACATTTGAAGTGCATGCCTTCCCCCAAAGTATCCTGAGAACTGTAGCTTAAGGGTGCTAGGAATTCTATTTCTGTAAGGGTTAAATTACAGTTCCCATGATTCTTTGGGGCAGCCATGTGCTTTAAATGTACGTTTTTGTATGCAACCTTCGCCTTATAGACTTTTACGCAGCTTTCTTTCTCTTCTTGGGATTCCTTAGGCCCAGATCTATTCATTGAGCAGTAGCCTCTTCCTTCCCCACTGAATAGACTCCTCAAGGCTCCCATCAGCTATGGCTTTCTGGGTTGTAACATTTCAGACTGCAAGCAATATACACACACATGTAGTTTACATAAAGTGATGTGAAATCTTCATTATAAGTAGAAATAAAAAACGGCCTTTAAAAGCAGGAGACGTAATAAAATTATCATCAAAATATAGATAAATCCAATAGATTAGGAAAAGCAAAGATTAGGAAAAGCAAATATGCATCATATGTCCATGTAGGCTTGCCAAATCCAAAAATGTTTTAGCAGGTGCCAAAAACAGCATAACAGAGGCACCTGCCTAATAGCAATAGGTGGCGAGTGTTAGAGAATAGGTGCTGCCACATTAAATGAATTGCAAGTGGAATTTGAACATTATGGTGGCACTTATGAAAGTGCCAGTTCTTCATTTTACAGAGGCCAAGTGGCTATATATGAAATAATGCAGGAGCCTTTGACCTTCCAGTTGTTGCTGAACCACAACTCCCATCAGCCCTAGCGAGCATAGCCAATGGCCAATGGTGATGGGAACTGTGGTTCCCCACAACTAGAGTACAGCAACCCTTCATACAAATAGGTCCCAAAGCTTTTGATGGCTTTATCTACCAATAGCAACACCTTTTGGACCAGTAACAACTTAGCAGTCAGTGTAACTCTTTGAGCAGAGGTGAGATACAATGACAGGGTCTCACTACTATCAGCACTCAGCAGTCATGCTGCAGCATTCTGCACGAATTGCAGTTTCTGGATATATTAAAATGAAAAGCCTGGCAGCAAGAAGGTGGGACTGAAAATTTCTCTCTGAAATGACTTTGATACATTCCAGTGGGATTTGGTTTTTAACATAAAACAGAACATGGGGGGGGGGATATGCAAACATTTTTCACCTCTCCCAGCAGCTTGAAGTGGTACAGTCCCAGCAAAGGGTTATCACGTAACTTTCCTGAATGCATAAATTGGTCCTTAACCATTCCATTTTTAGCTCCCACAACTCTCCCCCCGCCGCTCTCCCCAAACAGTGCAGGTGGATCAAACACACGGAAATAAATGCATATTTAAACTGATCACACCTTAAATGCCTTTTCCCATAATTAAAGTGCTGCATTTTGTAGAGCTGGTTTTCCTGTCTTTCTTTTTCTTCTCATATGATTACAGTTCAAAAATTGACATGCAAATATGCGTATATATCTCTTTCAAGAGTAGTGTATTTCATTCTCTCCCCCACCCCCCCAGCAATTAATGTCATTTACAAGATGACAACCTCCAAACAGAAGAATATGATTATGCAAATTGCACGAGAGGCTGAAAACTCTGAAAAGCAAATGGGAAGCATAAAAAGCAAAGAAAAATGATAGACTGGCAAGATCCCGACTTTCACCTCTGCAGAATCAAATATGTATTTATGCCAGCTTCAGTTACCAGCCCTGCGGAGGCAAGTGAGCATTTGTGGGAGTGTATTCATGGCAGCAACCTTATGCCCTTTCAACTCATGCACATTCGGTTGGACATGTGCACATAGGACTCATGCTAGCAGATGAGGAACCCCTGAAAAGAAGAGTTTCCAATTGTGTCGAAAAAGTGGTATGCACATAGCGTTGAATGCTCCTAGTTTCCAACCAGATGTTTGACTGATCACAAAACACAGGAAGCTGCCTGATAGCAACTCAAACCATTGGTCCATCTAGCTCTGCATTGATTGGTAATAACTCTTCAGAGTTTCAGAGAAGAGGCATTCCCAGCCCTATCTGGAGATGCCACGAGATGAACTTGGAATCTTCTGCAAGCAAAGTAAATGCTCTACACTGAGCTATGGTCCTTCCCCAAGCTGTACAAGTCAAGACATGGAAGGGCTCACCACCTAGGCCAGCAGCCACAACACAGACGGGGAAATGTCAAGTGGTTAGAGGGACAGACTGAACAGCACTTTAGGATGGAAACGAATCATTGCCAAAGGATTCCTGGCCTCGTCAGAAAGCAAATCCTTAAAAAAGCCCAACCTCCCTACTGAAGGTAGCCAGTCTGCTGCCCCACGGAAGATATTGTGTGGAGGGCAGGTATATGTGGTTTGGGGGAAATGGCCTAAAGGGGGAAATTTGAACCCCTAGTGGACTATGCCTGGCCCACAGACCAGATGTTCTATCAACCAGGTTCCAATCCCATCCTGACAAGTATCTTAGCTTCATATTACATTTTTCCTATATGCTATACAGAGCTGTCTTTAAAAGTAGCAATGTGAAAAATCAGGCATGTTTATATGAATGTATGGGTGCTAATATACATGAATGGCAAAGACACTGGAGACCATCCATTCATAATTGCACTTACACAAAATAAGATCTAGACTTTTTAGCAAAAGATTTCTTAATCACTGCTATTTTTCTATACCTTACGTTTGATTTTCTTAGGTAATATACACGCTGTCACCCACACCTACTTATTACCATTACTGCTGTTAATTCATCCCAGCCTAATCTGGTTTTTGATAGATTTCTTCTCCTTTTCTTTAGATCTGCCTGCCCCATGCACAGCATGGAAATTGTGCTATTGTCGTTTCTCATGCCTTTCTCCACACATAATGGTTTTGAGAAGCAAAATTGCTATGTTGAAGCCTACAATCCCATCCATTCCCTTTGAAACCTTGATAACAACAAAGCAAAGAAGATTTGGGGGAGGGGGGGGGCAAAATGCATTTCCCTGCAAAACGGCTATGAAATCAGAATGGTGTGTCTTGCAAAGGGAAAATATTAAAGGCTGGGATCAAATAAACATCACCATCCAAATAAAAGATCTGTCTCGGAGGAGAGAAAACAATTTCCATTTGACAGGATTGAAGGAAATTGACAGAATTCATTTTGCTGACAGATAAGATCCAGCTATTAGACAAAAACATGTTCTGCCATGCGAATGCCACTAGGCTGTTGGACATTATTTTATTTGCATTCTGGATTTGGTAACAGTGGCATGTATCTGTTGCCATCTGAGAAAGCAAGGAACTGTTGTGCATTAGAAGGATTTTGCTCTGGTCTGAGAACTGAAGATGATTGAGCATTCTGGGTCCTAACAAGAGGCCTAGTGTTGCAGATTAAACTAGTAAAGGTAAAGGAACCCCTGACCATTAGGTCCAGTTGTGACCGACTCTGGGGTTGCGGCACTCATCTCGCTTTATTGGCCGAGGGAGCCGGCGTACAGCTTCCAGGTCATGTGGCCAGCATGACTAAGCCGCTTCTGGTGAACCAGAGCAGCGCACAGAAACACCATTTACCTTCCCTCTGGAGTGGTACCTATTTATCTACTTGCACTTTGATGTGCTTTCAAACTGCTAGGTTGGCAGAGCAGGGACCAAGCAACGGGAGCTCACCCCGTCACGGGGATTTGAACCACCGACCTTCTGATCGGCAAGCCCTAGGCTCTGTGGTTTAACCCACAGTGCCACTAGTGCACTTCAATTACCAAATTTTGGATATACTGGACAGTAGCCAGCTAACCCCTGCATGACTGGCAGCCTCCCCAAATCTGCTCCAGAGTTGGAGAAACCCCTCAAAACCAATTTAGCACACAGACAGGGAAGTAAATCCTTGCACTTACAAGACAAATCATTTAGATACTGCCTACCACAGTCATACCTTGGAAGTCAAACCTAATCCGTTCCGAAAGTCCGTTCGACTTCCGAAATGTTTGAAAACCAAATCACGGCTCCTGATTGGCTGCAGGAAGCTCCTGCACTCAATCTGAAGCCCCATTAGATGTTCAGGTTCCAAAAGAGCCAAAACGTCCAAGTTCCAGGGTGTTTGACAACTAAGGCACCAGTGTATTTATTTTCCATCCACACTAGCAGGGGTAGTATAGCTGTGTAGGCAGGGAAGGAATAATTCATTAAAGTGTGCAGACTAAAAGCAACACCAATCCAAACTGTGATTAAGCTATGTGAGAGTTCTCTTACTGATTCACCTAGAGCCTGGGCCAACACCCCCCCCCCAAAGAAAAAACCCTGCTTCAAATTGGTATCTAAATGACACACAAAAAAAGGAGCCAAACAAATATTGTAAATTTATTCTCTCTCACTCACTCTTTTCAGATGAGCTTCTGCAAGCTTTGGTTTAATATATGGCTAGGGAGTAATTAGCTCGTTCGATTGTCAGAGGATGCACTAATGTCATCAGAAATGTGCATCTGGCCTTCTTGAATCTGCCTCACAGTGGGGCTTCTGTTTAGAGGAGGACAGCAAATAAATGACTATCCTTTACAGACAGCCTCTTTTTCCCAATGAGCTACCGTACAGATGAGGCACTGGATCAAGGCAAAAATGGTCTCAAAGCCCATCATCAAAGAAGTTCATCACCCAAACTGATGACACAGATACGCTTAAAATGTGCATGTGCTAATCTGTATGTCTAGATGCACATTGAGGAATAATTACTATAATTTTAAATAGAAATGCAATACATCTCACCATTGTGGAGAAGACTGTGGCCAATTGAGCTGTGTGCCTGCTCAGTCTGCTGCCCAGGTGCTGCTAACTGTTGATGGGCAAATTCCATACTCCTGATCTCCCTTTTTGGGCTTCTTTATTTTTAAACCAGACTCAGATCAAACAGCCCTTCGGACAATTCATTTGAATAAAGGACTGCTCAGGGACAGTCCTTCAGACAGACTTTCTCCCCTGCATCCCTCTTAATTGCATTACAGAAACTCGGTTGTTGTTTCTTTGTTTGTTTGTTTGTTTGTTTGTTTGTTTGTTTTTCCAAAAACCTTCCTTTTTAGGAAAGCATTTGGCTTGCAATTTGCTAGCTTATTGAATTCTTTCACTACCTCTGTTTTTCAAATAAAGTGTTATTGCTGCTGTACTGTGTCATCCTGTCCTTTGCTGCTGTTTCCGTGGAATTGTAAAGGATTTTTTAAAAAATCGTTTGGTGCAATTTTTGCTGTTGTTGTTTAATCTTAATTGTTATCTTCTGCTTGCTCTTGGGAGGAAACTCGGGAATATATAAATGTTTAAAATAAAATAAAGACAGAGAGCGAACAACGGGTGGTGCAGCCTCAGCAGGGATGTTCTGTGGTACTTGCTGCAAGATCTTCTGCCTTGCAGGATTTCTTGTTTGCCCCCAAGCATGCTCTTCTTGCATTTTTATTTTTTTGAACACACAAACAAACATATCAGATACAGGGCAGATATGTTACTTACCAAAAAGAGAGAGAGAGTACTGAATGAAGTTCTGAATATAAGCATGAATGAAGGACAGCTCAAGTTCATGATTCTGCTGGAGATTTGGCCCCATATTGATTTCTGTCTGATCATCCCTTTTGTTGGCAGATGGAGTTCCTGCTCCTTCTTGAAGCCAATATTTTGTTCATTTGCAGTGAACAGGACACTAAATATGCAAACTTGCAATGGAGAACACTTCGGTCTATAGGAATTTCAGTGTTTTAAAAGGTGTGGGGTATGCGGGGGGGGGGTGTAAGTATAGACGCAGGAAATTCTGTCAATTTCATTTTCTCTCAGTTTCTCATTTTTTCCAGTCTGACCTTCAGTTCTCCACATTCCTGCAAGTTTGTTTTGTTTTTTAAGTCCTCATGAAAATTCATCGGTGAAGTTCTCCTAATATATATGCTTCTCTGCAACCTTGCCTAGGATACACATTTTTGCAAAGCAATCTAGTCCTAATATTTTAATGTGATTTCCACCAATATATGCATATTGAGGCACACTTTTCCCTTGAACGTGCATTTTTGTACATATTATGTGGCTGGAGAACCACACTGCAAAATTCAGAGAAGTGCAAATTTCAAAGGATGGCTGCGTTTCAGTTTGTGGGTTGTTTTGAAGAGGACTTGATAAACTAGACCAGCAGTGAAGTTAGGTCATTTTAGACTTTGGACTCAATGGCCTTATGTTTCACTTCTCTGTTGATGGCAATGTGTATGACTTTGCTTACCTAAACATGTGCTAAGTCAACTCTACTGCATGTGAAGGCCCTCCTGCTCTTTCTGCTTTTTGGGGCCCTGGACTTCTACCCCAAAGTCCTGCCCTTAGATGCTGCTGATCCAGATGGAAAGCCTCTAATTTGGAAGCCTTGACTCTAATCCATGGTGTATGGGGATTCTTTCTAGCTACTTAGTGGTGAGGGAAAGACACTCTGTACATGCTCAAGGGCACTTTCATCAGTTCTTATTTTATATGTTCTGGGACTGTCTGTCAGGCTTCAGAGAATCTGATCCCTCCCATGGTGGGCAGCCAAGAATTAGATAAACAAGAAGAGTTCTTACCAAGTCTTTTATTTAATATTCACAGAGAGAAGCTTTGAAAAGTGCATCTTTTGCAGTAATGGCGTTGCTCTGAGTAAAGTCCCACCTCCTCCATCTCTCCTTATTATACATCATGCCTGTGTCAGCTGATCTGTGCTTTCTGCCTCTGAGCTTTCTGTTCTCCTATTCTCAATGTACACTGAGTCCTGGGAGAGGAGGAGTCTGGAATGCTTTCTAAAGACATTGAGTCTGTCAGTTGTCTCTCCTCTGGTGCTTCTTCTTCCTCCTGCTCCTCTCCCAATATTTCCCAGCTTCTCCCCTCTGAGCTATGACCTTCTGCAAACCACTGTTCTAAATCTATGCTGTCCCTGTCTTCTCTAGGAAGTGCAGGAGGACAGATGGAAGCCTCCACCATTCCTTCTCAGTCCAGTCCATGACACTGTCAGATGATGCTGAAAATAGATCCTGGAACATAGCTATGGTGAGCAGTGTGCAAATTAAGCCCCACAGCTTACGGTTTTCCAGTGTCGTGGTGAATCTTCAGCCTAGAGAATAAGACCTCCAAGTGCATGTTGTTCAGTGATAATTAGCTAAGTGTCTTGTGCTTGGTTTCAGCAGAACTTGTAATCAATATCGCAGGGAAGGCAGCATAATGAACACATAATTGGATTCTGAAGCACCCACCACCACTTGTCCTCCACAAATGAGTGTGCTTATGCATATGCACATGAGCTCCAGCTATTTGAGGGAAGATCCTTTGCCAAGCACTGTTGATACCTGGCAGGAGGAGGGCCAGAAGCAAAATATGCCAACAAGAGAGCCATGGCTAACTTTCATTTCTGTAGATGGGAACAGAAATCTTCCACCACCACAAGCATTGGAGGATAGAGAAAGGAACCTTGGCATGACAAAGCATTGCCATCCCAACCCATTAAAGGAACCAGAGAGGACACCTCGAATTGAATCAAATAAGGCCTCAACTTCATTGATTATGGATGTAAGGGTTTGGCATAGGCATTGGGTACAACCTATCCAGTGACGTAGCAAGGTCAGGTGGTACCTGGTGCGGAAAATTTCTTGTCACCCCCCTCCCACCACATTGAAATTATTAAAAGAAGGAAAAATAAGATACTTACAGTTGCAAGTGTTATTTTCTAGTTTGTTTACTTAACATTGTGAGCATAAGCACTTAAAACCATTTCCCCCCTAACTTTGTCCTCTGCACTTGAGCAGGGCTGGGTGGGTGCACTTGCCACTGCAGCTGAAGCCCAAGCTGGGCAGGCGCCTTGCTCGCCAAGCCCGCCTCACCTTTCCCTCGCTAAGGCACTGAGGCGAGAGAGGGCTCCTCTGGCGCACCTTTGCCCAGGCAGGAGCTGCCACAGCCATGAGGTGAATGTAGGCAGGGAGGGAAGATGGTGCTCCAAGTGTTTGCCACTTCCCTCTAGGGCTCCATGGCAGTGAGTGCGGAAGAAGCAGAAAGGGATGGAGGGTGGGAGGGCAAATGAAGGCAGGCGGGAGCCGCCTTGCACTGTGCTGCTGAGGGGACTTCCTTGGAGGAAGCCCTGTGGGCGACTGGCAGCCAAGCCCAAGGGCGATGCTGCATCCCCTCAGTGTTGAACCAGACACACCAGAACCGCCACCTTGCCTCTTCACCCTGCAGGTGTGGAAGGAGGGAGGGGAATCCCAGAGAAAACAGGCCCGTGACACATATTTTTGCCATTTTGTCACCCCCTTCAGTGTTGACACCCAGGGCAGACCGCACCCACTGCACCCCCCCTTCCTACGCCACTGAACCTATCACAACCAGCCTACCTGCTAGAAGTATCTTGTGGAGGCATCCTGAGGCTAGGCAGTCCTATGACTTATATCAAATAGGAGCATCCTCAGCAGGATTCCCACTTCAAGGAGTGCTATGGCCCTAGCCACTGTCTGGACATCTGGACAGAATCAGCTCCTCCAGAATCCCTTTAACAGGATACCCCTTCTCTTGGAGGGGCAGGCAAAGGCTTACAGCCTCCCCTCCAGCCATGACTAAGGCTTACCCAATGCCTAACGTCACCCAAAGCTGTGACAATTGCTATGAAGTAGGCAAAACCCTCAGACAGAGCCAATTAGTCTGAGAGAAAAATTCTTGCCTGGCCCTGAAAATGGCAACTGACTTAGTCCACAGCAAGGTCAAAAACTAGCATAAACTGTCAAAATATAGACAGCACAAGACGAAGGGAGGCGATCTGTGTGCCAAGGCTGTGGCAGGTTTGTTTATATTCCTGAGGATCAGACCTGAGTGAACCTGCAGGTTCAATCAACTCTGCCGCTTCAGGAATGCCTGCTGGAAGGCTAAATTCAACCTGGGCAAGTGTTCTGGCTCCCCAGTGTCTAGGAATTCCCTGACAAGGCAGCCTCATCAGGGATGCTTCAGAAGAAGTGCCACCCCCCACCCACCCCGCAATGCCACTACACCTCAAGAAAGGTCAGTGGATTTCTCAGCTCTTCTCAAGGGCCACAATACCTTCTGGGGTCCACATACCAGGGCTGCATGAAGAAGAATTTTCTTTTATCTGCATCTTCCAACATTCAGCTTTGTTGGTGGTTTTGGTCCAGCCCTGACCATACATAATGGCACTTGTGCTAATTCAGCTAATGAATTGCAACACAGATGCAATTTGAATGAATGGATGTTTTCTTTTAATAGCCAAAGCTAGTGCAATTATGAAAACAGACGCCATCACCATCTGGGCCATCCCATGCCTCAACCAGGGATGGGAAACGCATTGTCCTCCAGATGCAGTTGGACTGCAGCTCCCATCATCCCCATCCAGCATCTTCAGTAGCCAGGGATGCTGAAAATTGTAGTCCATGGGCATCTGGAGGGCCACAGGTTCCTCGTCCCCAACATCAGCATCCAACCCAATTTTCCCAGCTCACTGGCAGATGATGGCATTCCTGGATAGCAATGATGCTATGGATCATTAGCTGTTCTTTCAGCTTATAGCTAAGCACAATGTGCTCTTCCTACATTGCTCAAAGGCCACTTATATCCACTAGTCCCAACAGCTAACATTTCATCCATTAAAGCCTCAGTAGGGGTGGAGGGGATTAAGTTTTGTTTTTGTCTCTCCGTAGCAAGCCCTCGGTTCTGTATTAATAAGGCTGGCTAACTGTGCTCTGCTGGGATGCCACTGGGACTGACATAATTAATGTCTCTAATGTGAAAGTTTAAGGTTCATTAGGTTTAGAACTCAGGCAGGTTTTTAATCAGGCATGTTATGGCAAATCATTAAAAGCTAAACACAACTTGTAATAGAATATTTGCAGTAATATTTAGTTGCATTTTGCCTTGGGGCAGGTCAGCCATGTAAAAAGAAGCCATTTTACATCTCAAGTGATTCATCGGATTATGCTCACACCTGGACAGTCAGCCTGAGCAGATCATGCCCATCAGCGGGACAATTCTTCTCAAAGAACAAATTATAATAAACAGAAAAGGCATTACATTTTACATTATTTGCAGCGGTGCAGCTCCCGAAACATATTGACAGTACTGGAAAAGCTGATGCCATTAGTAAGAGATTGCATGTGTTATTTCTACAGTTATGGAGATGGTGGATAGAGATTTGTTGTTTATTACTCTCCCATAAATACCCAGGATCAGCCTGTGAAATTGATTGGCAGTAGATTCCCATAACAAATGTGACTATATTTCAATAGAAAGCAAATTAAAAGTGCAATTAGTTAATTTGGTCATTATTGCAGGATCCTGTTTTCTATAACAAAAACCAATAAATAAGCAGGTACTTCCTACTTTGAATAATAGGCTACTGCCATTCTTGCCCTTAACTTTTCAGCAAAGATTTCAAAATGCAAAACTTCAGCTATATTTTTCCAGTGGCCTGTAGGGTTAGGAGCATAGGCCCAAAGATGGTTCAGAATGAGCACAACTTTATTGGTTACAGCTCACCGAGTTTGGTGCAACATAGAGCATCATGGATAGGCAACTGCTGCAGCTACAGGCCTCAATTTATGGTCCAGGAGCAGACCAGAGGGGAGAGGTTCTTCCCATCTGGTCAGCTCCCCAACCCCTGGGAACCTACTGGTACATCTTGAATTGAGCGTTGAATTGCAAGTTTAGATAGTGCAGTCCAGTAGTGAGGTGCCTGTGGCCATCCAGATATTGCTGGTCTCAAATTCCCAATAGCACCAGCCAGGATAGCCAGTGCTAAGGGATGATGGGAATTGTAGTCCAGCAATATGTGGAGCCACAGATTCCACCCACTGCTGGTACAGGCCACATTTGGTCTTACAGTAGTGATGGAAGCAAAACAGGTGTACAGGGGGAAAGAATACTTTTATGTAGGAAAATAATCAGGTAAGGGTATCATTCAAGCCTCCCCTCTCCCAGAACTTAGGGGTGCTAAAAAAAAATGTATCCACTGCTTTTTGGGGGTGGTAAGTTCTCTTTAAGCTTTGACGTGACTTAAACAATTAAAAAAAAAAAACTTGGCAAGCAACATTTCCAAGGCTTCAATAGTTGTAATTGCAGCCCAAGTAATAATCTTGTGAATACAATGTGACTCAGAAGATTGAACTAGGAAATACTAAGAGAACAAAAGAGAAATGTTTGAAAGCTGGTGCCAATCAAATTGCAGTAATTAACAGAGGGCTTTCCATTTTTATTCATTCTCTAAGTGATGGAAAGATGAGGCTTTCAGATGTCTTGTCAAAATACATGTTTCAGAATGGAGAGAAGTGGCAGTGCTGTTTGGCAGAGAGATAACCAATCAGTCAAAATTGACAATTTTAAACTGTATTCAATCAAATGTCCACTGGTTTTGCTTCTATTAGTTGGAGAGCATAATATGTCAGGTTAAGCAAAGCTGGCAGATATTTGCTAATTCTGTGATTGTGGGAGCAGTTGGAAGTAGAGCTGCCCAGTCACCTTTGGGAAGTCATCGATAAGAAAGAATTCCTGCCATTGCCTGCAACCACGGTAGCAAACAGCTGTGGATTGGAAATGCAGCCTTGGGCCTGGAACACTGATGGTCCAAGGAGAACAGCTACACAGGCAGTAACAACATCTTTTCATGGTGCTGCCTGAGATGTCTCTTGCCTATGACCACTAGGGATGAGGGAGAAATTCAATTCAGTTCACATTTAAAATGGAACCTACCAAATTTGCACTTTCAAAAGTGATGTTCAAGAGTGATGTTTGATTTCTGTTTGACTCCAAGGCTACAGCTACGGGAGAAATAAGGCCCTTTTGGGTTGTTAATGCTGTGAACCTCTCCATTGTAGGCTCAGGTTGTACATGTGTGTAAATAAACCATTTATCATAAAGACACCAGAATCTCCACTGTGCCTCATTCCAAAAGGAAACGAGAACCCCGGGCAAGAGCCTGGAACCCCTGGAATCTTGCATCCCTCTTAGATTGGGGTGACGTGCAACACATGGTTGGACTACAGCTCCCATCAGTTCCAGCCAGCATGACCAAGAATTAGGAGTGGTGGGAGTTATAGTCCGATGACAACTGCTGCATCGGTTCACCCTGCTTTGAATAGGCACCAAGGGTGTGCATAAGCTCTGTGTGTACTCTGAATTATGAGGCAAATTGGGACAATTCTGGGAAGGTTTTCACACCATGCTGTTAACAAGGCATCTCAAGACAGATCAAAGACTCGCTAGGCTTCAGATTTCTCCCCATCCCATAACCTACAATCATGGGAAGCTGTCTTATACTGAGTCAGACCACTGGTCCATCTAGCTCGGCGTTGTCTGGCATTGGCTGTCCAGGGATTTGGACAGGGTGCATACCCAGTCCTGCCTAGAGATGTCAACATCCCTGCCTGGAATGCTCAACATGCAGAACAGGTGCTCCACAAAGGAGCTGCAGCCCTTTGCTAGCCCATTGGCCTTAGAAACAGGGTGAATGATAATATGTTGATATTACAAATGCCGTAAAGCTCATTCAGTCTTCCCCTTCCATTTTTGTGATTTGCACCCGCTCTGTGGATATACGCCTTTGACAAAAATG
The DNA here is from genome assembly GCF_964106645.2 of Podarcis pityusensis. NCBI lineage: Eukaryota > Metazoa > Chordata > Lepidosauria > Squamata > Lacertidae > Podarcis > Podarcis pityusensis. The sequence continues at coordinate 21,640,915 of NC_138033.1, read as the reverse complement.
GTGGGGCTAAGGACCTATTATGACAAGATTACATCCTTCTTTCATCAGGAATGTCTCCGGTGTGATGGTGTCCTCCGCTTCATCGCATAAATCATTCTTTGTGGTTTCTTTGTCATTTCTCCCTTTGAAGTATATACATAAAAAGAGAGTTAGACAAGGAGAGGGAGGGAGAGTTCTGAGGGAAAGCGCCAACCTGCTTATATAAAGTAGACTTCCCATGAATCTACTCAGTGCTTATGTATCTCAGGTAATTTATCTCAGCAAGGATATCTCTTCACCCTGTTTGTAACATCAGATGTTCAGCATGGAAACCAGATTAGAGTTCCATCTCTCCCAGAAGACTGGGAGTGTGGAATCGCACACATATGTTGATTCATGGAAATGTATGCAAATTTTTGAAAGCTGAATCAGCAAATGAAATTAGAGGACACAAATATAAAATGGAACAGATGGCAAATCCCCATGAATTAGTTCTGCAGCAATTAGTCAATAGGCCACTTAGATAGGCGTTCTCCAACCTGGTGGCTCTAAGATGTTTTGAACTACAATTCTCAGTCTGCCCCCCTATGGTCAATAGGAGTTGTCGATAGGAGTTGTCATCCAAAAACACCTGGAGGGCATAAAGTTGCAGAAAGCTGAGTTGGATAGATATTCAAACTTTTGATTGATTAAAAAGGTCCTCACAATTAAATAGAGTATAGGTCTTTTTAACAGGATATTGTTATTAGGGATGGAGGAATAATCTATTTTAAATAGATTTGTACACAGAATTTGGCTGTTCTGATCTGACTTAACTTTGCAGCAGATCACTCCTGTGCCCATGTGTGTCCAAGCCACTTATGCATGGTATGGTTGTTCAAGAAGGCCAACTACATATATTCAAAATTATATGCAAAAAAGTACATATATTTTGGGACGTGGGTGGCACTGTGGGTTAAACCACAGAGCCTAGGACTTGCCGATCAGAAAGTCGGCGGTTCAAATCCTCGCGACGGAGTGAGCTCCCATTGCTCGGTCCCTGCTCCTGCTAACCTAGCAGTTCGAAAGCATGTCAAAGTGCAAGTAGATAAATAGGTACCGCTCCAGCGGGAAGGTAAACAGTGTTTCCATGCGCTGCTCTGGTTCATCAGAAGCGGCTTAGTTATGCTGGCCACATGACGTCGTCTCCCTCGGCTAATAAAGCGAGATGAGTGCTGCAACCCCAAAGTCGGCCACGACTGGACCCAATGGTCAGGGGTCCCTTTCCCTTTCCCTTTACATATATTTTATATAAGATACATATAAAAGTATTCCCATGATACAGCACAATTTTGTAATTAGTTATGTATTTCATACAGTTAAGTGCATTGCTATATGTATCTGTTTATATGCTGATTACGGTACTTTAGGAAACCTGGAGAGTATATGAATATAATACTATAGGTAAGGCAATGTGTATAACGATGCATTTAATTAATGATATTTTTCTTATTTTTAGTAAAATCAGTAAAAAAAATGCTTCTCATCAAGAAGCAAGATAGGACATTGTGGTGCAGGATGAATAAGAAGACATAATAATAGACTGTATGCAGCTAAGTTCAGTTTGACTATATCAATTAATTTCAACGAGTCCACATTGCATTGGATACTGCCCAATGATAAGAAGCCACATAACAATGAAATGTGTCGTGCGTGATTAATTGTCTCTTAAGAAGGCGTTTTAAGCCTATAACCAGTTTCTTTTATCTTGAATAGTCTGTTCCATGTCCATGTTTTTTTGTTTATATCTGGAATGATGTGGGCTTTAGATGCTTCTCAGTCTAGCCTTTCTTGAAGGCTAAACAGCATGGGTTCATTTTAGCACCTGTTAGCACCCTACCCAGAATAGAACATCGCTGTCCCTACTTGGTGTTGCGAAATAATTAAGAACAGCCTTGTGTCAATTTGGAAATGGCTCCAACACTCCCCTATGTGGGTTCCTGTCTTCATTTTCACACCCATCCCAGTACTGAGCTGGATAAAAACAAATTGCAGTTGACAAAGTGTGTTCTTTTAATTAATTTACATTCCAATTAGAACTAATTAATTGCTAACTAAAGTATCAACCCATGTAATTATGTATCAAAATAAATAATTTTACAAGCTAAACGAGGCAGCTGGTTGTAATATAATGAGGACTTGCTCTCCATGTAAGCAGTGCCACGCCCCCCCCCCCAATTCTTTTTGTACTGGAGATGTCCACACTCTTTTAGTTGAGAAACAGATGAACTTCTGCCCTCTGTACTTGAATTTTGGATCTCCAAAACTGTCAGGGCTGCGTCCAATTTTAGTTTTGCTTAACGCAGACCCATAGTAGACCATGTACACAATGACCAGCTTTAGTCCATTAATTTCAATGGGTCTACTCTGAGGAAAGGCTTAGTCAGATGCCTCAGTCCTCAGATTTTCCAGTGTCGGTAGAAGAGTAGATGTCTCTGCCATCTGCAAAGTGGTTTGTTTGTCCCATGTGAGTTGAGAGGCTGATTTTTCTGACTCTTAGGTGGTGCTATGGGTTAAACCACAGAGCCTAGGACTTGCCGATCAGAAGGTTGGCGGTTTGAATCCCGTGATGGGGTGAGCTCCCGTTGCTCGGTCCCTGCTCCTGCCAACCTAGCGGTTAGAAAGCACAAAGTGCAAGTAGATAAATAGGTACCGCTCTGGCGGGAAGGTAAACAGCATTTCCGTGTGCTGCTCTGGTTTGCCAGAAGCAGCTTAGTCATGCTGGCCACATGACCCAGAAGCTACCAGCACCGCAACCCCAGAGTCGGTCACGACTGGACCTAATGGTCAGGGGTCCCTTTACCCTTTACCTTTTTAACTTGTCTAAATAACTCTGGGCCAGCTTTTAGCCATGATTTTTGTTTCAAGTGACTCCCTCCTGCCCCCCCTCCCACTTTTATGTAACTACAGATATATCTTTCAGCAATGTATCTAAAGACAAGAAATACTAGAGAACAATTCATGGAGCAGATTGCAAGAAGAAAAGTCATTTGAACAGTATCCACAATATGTTCATTTAAAGGAAAAACTGTCTTTTTAAGTGCTACATAAAGTAATAATAAAAATAATTGTTTAATTAAGTGAAAGAGATCAACAGAGCCCACCCCCTGCACAGCCACACCAGTGATGCTTTTTGAGGGGTGGGGAGAGAATCATTTAGCTTGGGGGTGTATACTATGTTTCCTTCCATGATTTTATAGATCATATTATCCCTTATACACCCAATAAGATATCTACAGTCTGCAGGGAAGTTTCTCCTGCAAGTTCCCAGTATCTCAGAAGCCCTCTTTGTGGCCATGCAAAGCAGTGTTTTTAGTGCGGCAGTGGAGCAGCTTTCCTGTTGAGATATGAGAGGCATCCGCTATATGTACTTTCAAGAAACAACTGAAGACATTTTTGTTCCGATAGGTTTTCCCAGCTGAATAAATGGGTCTTTGTCATGAGAGTCTATCTTGTATTGTTTTAGCTTTGTTTTGAATGTATCCACCGTTTTTGTGCCTTTGTGCGTTTTTGTGTTTTTTGCTGTTGTTATTGTATGTTGCCTTTGAGGGGTAAGAAATCTGATGGATAAGTACAGACAGGAAATCCAGAACCAGAGCTTCAACACATGGCGAGCCAGCCATATTTCTCCCAGAAAACCTGCCTAGCCCTTATGCTCTGTCATTTATTTGTTTAAACAAAATTTATTTTAAAAAATCCTTCCAGTAGCACCTTAGAGACCAGCTAAGTTTGTTATTGGTATGAGCTTTCATGTGCATGCACACTTCTTCAGATACCATTTGTTTGTTTGTTTGTTTGTTTGTTTGTTTGTTTGTTTGTTTTTAAATTCCTATACAGTACCGCCCTTCATTCAAAGACCACAGTTTACAATAGAAAAACACAAAACACAAATACATACATAATGATACTCTTCTCTGGATGGAGGGGGCCTTTTCAGTGATGACACCCTGTCTTTGGTATCATATTCCTAAATGTGAGCCCCACTCCTTGAGAGTATTTAGGCACCAGGTTATTTAACCTTCAGATTAGCATGGCTGCTCTGCTCTTTTTATTGGTTTAGTGGTTTCGCTGCAGCTTTTTGGTGGCTCTGCGGCCTGTTCTTACTATTTTAGCTTCTTCGTATTTTAAGAGTGCCCTTTCATTACTATGTAGTGCTTTATGCATGACACTTATATCTATTATTTTACTTATTTACTTATTACATTTCTGTCTCCCCCCTTTCTTTCAAGGAGTTCAAAGCACTGTATCTGGTTCTCCTCCCCACAATTTTATCCTTACAAAAACAACGTGAGGCAAGTTAGGCCAAAAGACTCTGATCAGTCCAAGGTCACCCATTGAGTTTCATGGCTGAGGAGATTTGAACCCTGGTCTTCAAGGTCCTAGTCCAACAGTCTAACCATTACACTACACTGACTCTTGTGGATAGATGGAGAGAAAGTGAATGAACAGCTGCTTCAGATAAATAAAAGAATCTCCATACTGGAAGAAGGTCTCCCTGATGAACTGATTGTCTGCTAGCTGGCTATAAATTAAAATGAAATGACAATGGACCACATTTCCCAGTTGGATGAAAAGGTCTCTGCCATAGGCATACATATTGTGTTATTTTTAAACTAATCTTCTGATATTCACTTTCCTGTTTTGAAACTGTTTTTAAGCTAATAATAATAGTAATAGTAATATAGTACCCACCCTTTATTAGCAGATCCCAGAGCGGGTTACAATAATTTAAAATTTAGTACTAATAACAGTTAAAGCAAATTACAGTTGCAAGTATAGGGTGGGTCCCGAAAACACACATCTCAGGTGTCAAAGGCCAGGATAAAGAGGGGGCGTCCCTAAGTCTGTTTGAAACCCCCAAGTTTTTTTTAACCTTTTTGTGTCTTTAGTGGCAGCCCCTCAATGGTTAACCACATCTTTATTCTATTTTAAAACACATAGCATATGGAGTAACGATTCCAAACCATCTGGTATTATCATTATACATCAGGTGTTCTGCTCATTACACCTGTTATAAAGGGTAAACATAATTAAATAGAGAGAGAAAATGATATTCCACTCCCGGCCCACTAAATTTCATCAATGTGGTTTGGCTGTCCCTTTTGGCAAAAGAGACCACCTCTTTCCTCCCGCCTTAGTTTGCAAAACTAAACAACAATTTGCATAAAGCAGAAGTAAAAGATGGAAGAAACCCTTTTTAGCTGGAGCAGATGTTTTTCACTCGAAAATAATTTGTCAAAAGGGTAGAGAGATGCATATTACTAATTTCCAGGCAGCTCCCTTTTTACTTGAGAGCGTAACTCTACTCAATTTAATTGCAAATAGACTCCACGGCCGTGAGTATGAAAGAATGAGAGATCCCCTAGTATTTGCCTAATTAAACCATTTTGAACAGCAGCAGCAGCAACAACAAAATGGTCTTGTTGTGTCTCACGCTTTCCTAAACCCTGGGGATATGCTAGATGAGGTTTCAACCAGGCCCCTAAGTCCTCCTCCCTCTGCCAGATCCATCCATTATCTTTCCACGGAGGTGTACAGGGAATAACCATCTACCGAGCTAAACGTCAGCTGAGCCAAATAATCTTCACTGCAAATTCTTGTAATTGCATTTTATACAACGAGGAGCAGAAAAGGGCAGACAGAACGGCCAAAGGGTCAAAGCAACTGCCATTTTAAAAGGGAAGGTTATAATATTTGAGTCTATTTAGAGTGCATTTGAATTATTATTGTTATTATTTTATTTATACCCCGCCCATCTGACTACGTTTTCCCCGCCACTCTGGGCAGCTTACAGAATATATAAAACATAATGTCAGGGGTTCAGGAGCAGAGGCAAGGGCAAGGGAGGAAACAGAGAGCGAGGGGGAGGAGGCAGAAGAAAAGATGAGTGATGACGACGACCCGAGATCTCCGAGTCTTTCCAGTGAATCAGAAGATTCACAGAAAGGAGCACCAGTGGCCAGGGCAAGGGGGGAGCCTAGGGGGACACCCCAGGAAGATAGAGCCAGAGGGGACTCAGAGGGGAGCAGTTGGAAATCGGGACCAGCGTCACCGCCAGAGAGCAGGGAAGAGGAAGGGCGCCAGGGATCAAGCGCTGGCAGCTCACAACAGGGGGGAGGGCACGAGTCAGGAGTGGCCACACCTCCATCGGGGAGCGAAGAAACGGTCAGACGGAAGGTGGAAGGTTGGGCGCGCGCGCCAAGTTCAAATGCACAGGAAAGTGGCGCAGTAGGCAGCCCGGAAAGGGAGCCAGGTCCTAAAGCCCGCCGAAAGGAGGGAGAAGAGTCAGGGGGGTCAGCGTCAGCGTCAGAGGAATCCCGGAAGGAAGAGACCCCGGGGGGCAGAGGGACCCAGAGAAGAACAGTCAGGCGGAAAAGGTGGAGCAAGGCTAGGATATTAAGTTGGTGTACAAGGGGCGGAGACTCAGATGGAGCTTCGCCGATCTAACCATTAGACGTAGGGTTGCACGCAGCAGCTTGAGAATGGAAACTGTAACTCAATAAAGACTTTTATTTAATGATCGCTGGCTAGCGTGATCCTCTGTGAGCTAGGATCTGGAAGCAACTCTGACACATAATAAAGCATCAAACATTAAAAAGACAGAGCACTGTAGCCATGTGAGAGTGGCCTCATAGCTGACTGGAGATTTCATCAGGCTATGCTCTATCTTTGTCACCAAACTCTGAGTATAAATTGCACACTGTATTAATTGATATTGTTTTTAACATTAGTGACCATGTGATGATTTTAGCTTATGAATTTTATTGTTTAATGTTTTTATTTGCACATTGGGGTACTTTTATAGCTCTGTTTAGAGTACGTAATGTTTTAATAATATAAATGTTTTAAGTCTTTTAATCAATTCAGTATATTTTCTTTTAATTGTCAAATAATTCTGTGTACATTGTGGCAGCCTTTGGCTATGTGCAATAAAACTGACTGAGACTGAGACTGGGGATTTCAAGCCAGGTCTCTCTGACTGATCCACTGTCCACTTCACCACACCATTTCTCCACTGGGTCCAACTGCACAAGGCACCGGAAAGTCCCTTTGCCTGAGGGTTTGAGCCTGATCCCAGGTACCACCTCCAAGAACTTCAGGATGTGGGGAATACTGTTTTAGTCTTCCTGGTTATATTTCTAGCACTCCCGTCTTGTTTCCCAGTGTTCCTTTCACACTGCAGTGCCTGTTGCATTGCGGAGCTCTGGGTTTTTGATGAATATGCCCTCGTGTCATGCTAAATTTCATTCACACCAGTGGGTGTAGTGTGAAACAACCATGAACATCATTGGACAACATTGCTACACTTTCTGAAAATTCATGCTTCTGTACCCCCATGACTGACCCATTCAAATGGCAGGAAAGAACTCCAGGCTGCTACACCACCCCGAGTTTTGCAACTTTGCTCTTGCAATTTTCTGAGTTAACATGTTTGCAAACAGATTATTTTTCCTGGAAGCTATTTATTTATAAACAATATTTATATACAGCTGTGCCATAAAAAAAAGCAAAGTAGTTTAAAGAAGAAACACATAAAACCATACAATAAAAACCATATAAAATGTTGGAACAGACATCAATTAACCATTGTGGAAGGAACAACTTCTTAATTGCCTGCATAGACCTAGCGGAATAGAAAGGTTTTCAGTGGGCATTAAAAAATATTGGCACAAGAGGCATGGAAATGAGTTCCAAACTTCCACTGGAAAGCTCAAATATAATGTGGAAATTAACAAGGAAATGCTGGGGAAATGGAATAAACTGCTATGCGAATGCAGCCTTAATTTAGGAGAAAGACAGGTTAGGGAGGAATTGGAAGATTATGCATGATGTAGAACAGGTTTCAGGAACCTTTGGCTCTCTAGACCAGGGTTTCCTAAACTTGGGTCTCCAGTTGCTTTTGGACTACAGTTCCCATCATCCCTGACCACTGATGCTGCTAGCTAGGGATGATGGGAGTTGTAGTCCAAAGACACCTGGAGACCCAAGTTTGGGAAAGCCTTCTCTAGACCTTGCTGAACTACAACTCCCATCAGCCTCAGCAAGCATAGCCAATGGCCAGGGATGATGGGAGTCATAGTTCAGCAACATCTGGCAAACAAAGGTTCCGCATACCTGGTGTAGAGAAGTGTATATCAGAACTCTTTCTCTCTGTGGCATAACACAGGTTTATCCAATGAAGCTGAATGGCAAGTGATTCAGAATAGACAAAAGAATATATTTCACACACTTTATAGTGCACCTGGAGGATACAAATGGAGGATAAGGCTATCAACGTGTCAGAGACGTGGCTGAATTGAATGCTTGGGAAGGGTCTGACTCTGGAGAGGAAGGAATGCAGTCACAGACAGAGCAGGAGTGGGTTAGTTGGGTCCCCCTTCATCAAGAGTTTCCAGACTCAGATAGAACAGCAGACTCGGAAAGCTCGCAGGCAGGGGGGGAGATAGACGACATTGGGGGGTTGCTATGCAACCAGGAGAGAGGCAGCATTTAGAGGGCTCTTCATTTGAGTCCGAGAGGGACGTTGGTGACACTGTGGGTTAAACCACAGAGCCTAGGACTTGCTGATCAGAAGGTCAGTGGTTCGAATCCCTGTGACGGGGTGAGCTCCCGTTGCTTGGTCCCTGCTCCTGCCAACCTAGCAGTTCAAAAGCACGTCAAAGTGCAAGTAGATAAATAGGTACCACTCCAGTGGGAAGGTAAATGGCGTTTCCGTGTGCTGCTCTGGTTCGCCAGAAGTAGCTTAGTCATGCTGACCACATGACCCAGAAGCTGTACGCCAGCTCCCTCAGCCAATAAAGCAAGATGAGCGCCGCAACCCCAGAGTCGGCCACGACTGGACCTAATGGTCAGGGGTCACTTTACATTTTACCTCGTTTGAGTCCACCCACCTTCTCCCTGAATCAGAAGAGCTGAAAGGGTTAAAATGCAACAGAGGTAAAAGAGAGGAAGGACTGGACTTTGGTGCCCTTTATGCTGCAAAAGGGGCGGAGACTTAGACTGACCAACTCGTAGCTAAGAGCGGCAGGTCCGGACCTGCTCTCTGGGTGTTAATAGTAAATAACCATACTGTTGGGTTTGGAACTTAACAGGTTAAGTTGTTCCCATGATGCCTCAGCATTCTGACGTCAGCTTTAGAAGCTGGGAGGAGTCTGGGAGGAGTTTCGTTTACTCTGTTCCCCTTTGGTCTCTGAGGGAAGAGGTCGCAGTTTAGTCATGGCGGCGGTGTCCCCAGGAGATTCCTGGGGAATGTCGGAATAAAGAACTGTAAATGGACAAACCTGGTCTCTCTGTGTGTTTGTCTGAAGCTAAGTGAAGCTACGTGACAGTTTTCACCGCTGTGTTCAACTCTGCTGAGGCGTGACTGGAGAGCTACTGGAGACGGAGCTGAGTGGCGCAGCTCGGAGGAAGCGCGCCGGGCATAAAGCGCTAATTGTGGATCGTAAATCAATTAGCGGGGGTCACGCCAAATCAATAAATCAATTCAACAGGTTATGGACCCTTAATCACCGATCGTAAAAACTGTCACAGGAACGCTTTGAAGTGCCGGAATGCGTTTGAAGTCTGCGGTCTAAGGCAGAGAAAGCCGGCAGGACGCAGCGGAGATTTTTGCCTGGTGTTAAGAGGCAAAGGAGAGCTGCGGAGCTGAGAGCAGCTGGAAAATCGTTTCCCCACGGATGGGTGCCGGAGGAGCTTGTAATCTGTGAGTACAGCTTGGGGCCCCTTGGGAGAACGGAAGACAATGGCAGGCAGCCAGGTCTTGGAGGACATTGCGTTTGAACAGCTCACTCTAAGATGTTGAGCAAGGGCGTAAAGTCAGCAAGGGCTGCCTGGGATGTGCTGTGAAGCTTCAGCAGAAGGCCAGAGCCCCGGAGAAGTATTGAGAAAAGCCTAAAGATGGCTGGTGCCCCTGTTCCTGATGATTTAGCCTCAAGGAGTGCTAGTGAGCAGATCGGGGGGGCGAAGGATTCCAAAGGCAAGTGTAAAGGCTTGTCCACTGTGCGTGCTGGAGTGGAATGTCAACAAAGCAGGTTCCCAGAAAGCCGCAGTGGGAGCCAGGCCAGAGGGGGCGGAGCTGGCAAGGAGTGCGTTTCCGGAAGAAGGAGAAGGAGGGCCAAGCCAGCTGGGAGGAGCCCCGGGCAGTGTTTTTCCACTGGAGTTCGTCGTTGCTGCCCATGGAGAGCGGAGACAGCTGGGCAGGAAGGTCCCAAGGTCAACCAGCTGAGTTCTCATGGGAACCAGTCTCGGAGAGGAGGCCAGCGTGGGAACGCAAGGGAAGGACGTGGTTCAGACACTGGGGAGGGTTGTTTTCTTATCACTGCTTCTGTGGCAACTGTGAAGAACAACTCCAGCCAGGACACGGTGACACGCTGGGTTTTGAATACTGCTGTTGGTCAGCACCTGCTAAGCGAGCCTGCTGGCGAAATGCGGAACTGCAGGGCTGTTTCAACAGGACACAACTGTGATGTTAGCAGACGGAATGAGAAAGTCGGTTTCTGCTGTGGCTAACATGTCTTTTTCTCCTTTACAGGAGGAGCTAGAGGTCTACGTTGGGGGGAAACAAGTGGCCAACGTGAAAAGGGGGCAGAACAATCTCTTTGTTCTGGAGTCACCTCTGGAGGGTGGTGGGAATGCTGGAAAAGCACAGGCACAGTGTGCTAAGGTTCCCAGTCATGTGCAAAAGTTGCACAGGTGCACAAAAGGGTGCAAACTCCGGAAATGTGGGAGGTCCCTAGGGTGCAGGGCATGCAAGGGTGCACAGGTACATGGTTTTCCCGGGTTTGGGAGGGTAGCCAAAGAGCCCTTTGAGCTCTTTGAGGCAGGTGGTCCAAAGGTTCAGGAAATGATCTTCTGTGGATATGATCCTGCAACCAATGGGTGGAGGTTTGCATACCCAGAGGGTGATCAAACCAAGCTGCTGGTCAGTAAGCAGGCTGAGTTCTGTGAACAGGATGGGTGTTCAAGACTCAGGGATAGTTCTGATTTTCTCTCAGAATGTCTGTCTGATTCTGAGGAGGAAAGGGAGCCAGAGGCTGATCCCGGTGATGGGGACCAGGTCCAGGATCAGGGTTCAGAACCCGGTGATGGGGACCAGGTCCAAGATCAGGGTTCAGGGCAGGTTTGGGCATCTCCAAAGGTTGTGAAAGGAGTGTCCAGGTGTGAGGCTTCATCTCCGGTTAGCGTAATGGAGAAAGCTCACAAACAGGGTGTCAAGTCAGAGGGGGAAGGATCTGACGGAGAAGACACAACTGCTGGCCCAAATGGGTCAGTAGGGTTTCAGGTCACAAGTGCGTGGAAAAGTGTCGCACAGTGTGATTCTGTGAGTGTTGAAGGGGTTCAACAGGTGCCTGGGAAAGATGCCGGGAAGGGGCACAAGGCAAAGGGAAAGGTGTTGAACTCAAAAAGGTCTTGTCAGAATGGTTCGGCAAGAGGGGGTGTTGGGTTTGGAACTTAACAGGTTAAGTTGTTCCCATGATGCCTCAGCATTCTGACGTCAGCTTTAGAAGCTGGGAGGAGTCTGGGAGGAGTTTCGTTTACTCTGTTCCCCTTTGGTCTCTGAGGGAAGAGGTCGCAGTTTAGTCATGGCGGCGGTGTCCCCAGGAGATTCCTGGGGAATGTCGGAATAAAGAACTGTAAATGGACAAACCTGGTCTCTCTGTGTGTTTGTCTGAAGCTAAGTGAAGCTACGTGACAGTTTTCACCGCTGTGTTCAACTCTGCTGAGGCGTGACTGGAGAGCTACTGGAGACGGAGCTGAGTGGCGCAGCTCGGAGGAAGCGCGCCGGGCATAAAGCGCTAATTGTGGATCGTAAATCAATTAGCGGGGGTCACGCCAAATCAATAAATCAATTCAACACATACCATAAAACTGCCAGAGACTCCTTAATTCTTATCAGAGCTTGCTTGCTTGCCTGCCTGAGATCATTACACAATGGCTACTATGCATGATAGCTATGTTCTACCTCCACTGTCTGTATACCAGTTGCTGGGGGTCACACATGAGGAGAGTGCTGTTGGCTTTATGTCCTCCTTGCCTGTTTCCTATAGGCGTCAGGTTGGCCACTGACAAAACAAGTTGCTGAACTCAGTAGGCCTTTGGCCTGATCCATTAGGGCTCTTCTTATCTTCTTAAACAATGGAATTTGACCTTGTGAAGAATACAGAGAACATAAAGATTTGATTGATTATGAAAGAATCTAAGGAAGGGAAATGATTGCAGAACAGATGTAAATGCGAGTAAGACAACTAAGAGACGTGTGGTGAAAGTGGTGAAAGTGGTGGAAGAGACGTGTGGTGAAAGTGGTGGATAATATTTTATCTAAGATTTATATATTACAGTATTTGAAGCAAGAATTTGGCAATATTCCAGGTTATGAAAAGTATTTTTTTTCTTTTGTATTTTTTCTTTATATTTTTTCTTTTTCCTTTTCTTTCTTTTTATTTTTATTAGTTTTCATTTTGGAAAATATGTATTGTCAGGGAACTGACATCGGAGCTAGAGGCGGAGGGGAGGCTCTCAAATGATGCTGGAGAAGGGCCCAGGAGGGAGAGAGGCAGCTCAGCAGATGGGGAAGCAAATCAGCGCAACACCAGAGATAAAGGGGGGCAGATGGGGGAATCGGCGAGAGGCCTCCAGGACTCTTCACCGGACACCAGCGGGGAGAGCATGGGTCCTCCGCTACCCACGCCCTCCCTGCGCAGAAGACTTCCGCGCAGGGAGAGTAGGCGGAGACTTGGCGTCAAACAACTTTTATGTTGGAAAAGGTTTAAGAAACGCCCACTGACGGATTCTGCTAGCGACTGAGGCAGCCACGAAGTGAAGGGCTGTCCAGACAGAAAGGTTTAAACAAGGCAACATAGCCAGGAGAGGCGGCAACTTACGCACGAGCAACCCATACTCATTACACATATATAAGTGTGTTTACACTGTTATGCATTGTTCTTTGTTTTTCTTTGTTTAATTCCTATTTTTTGAAAAATTTAATAAAAATTAAAAATTAAAAAAAATGGAATTTGCTACCTGGGGATGTGATGGTGGTGAACCAGTTAGATTTAAAGGACATCTAAGGCTCTAAGGCTGTCAATGGCTACTAGCCATAGTGGCTATATGATACCTCCAGGATCAGCAGGAACCCAGAGTTGTTGTTTAAGCAGCCATCACTTTCTCAGCTCAGGCTTTCTTGCACCCTCATTCACTGGGTTTAAAGATGTTTGGTCAAACCAAGGAAGTGAGATGCATCCAACTGGCTACTGAGAAAACAGGGTGCTAACTAGATCACCCTGATCCAGCAGGTCTCTTCTTATGTTCTTACGTTATTACCTATGGCACAAGCTGGGAAGATAGGAGAGGGGGGAGAATTCAATAATATTGCATTCTAGGATTCTAAAGGCCCTAATAATGTAGGTAAGACTACTTTTTAAAAAATCCAATAAGAATTGATGGTGTTCCCACAGTGTTTGCAGGTAACTTGCTGTAAGGTTTACCCACCGGATATTATAAGAGAATGAAGAGTTCTCTATTTCAAGAACTCAAACAGAATGTGAAGGCGAAAATTGGATATATGATTGACTTACGTCATATTCTGAGCTAGCCGTTCTGAAATATTAAAATTTCATAGCTGGAAACAGATGTCTGGGTTTTCATGAGAAGTACTGGGAGGTGTGTGGTTTTTTTCCCCCCAGAAAGAAGGGAATCTAATATTTCTTTTGAAAGAAATCTTTTCCACAGGCATGGTTACCTGCAAAGATTTTCAGTAGCATTTGCTTAAAGGAAGGACATGGAACCTGTGACCCTATATGTTGCTCAAATCCTGACCATTAGCCATGTGCCCAGGGCAGCAATCTACCAGCTCCATCTGGTACGCAGGCTGAGACTCTACCTACCAGCAGACTGTCTCACCAGAGTGCTGCACGCTCTAGTTATCTCCCACTTGGACTACTGCAATGCGCTCTACGTGGGACTAATTTGAAGGTGCTCTGGAAACTACAACTAATCCAGAATGCGGCAGCTGGACTGATGACTGGGAGTGGCCATCAAGACCATATAACACCGGTCTTGAAAGACCTACATTGGCTCCCAGTACGTTTCCAAGCACAATTCAAAGTGTTGGTGCTGACCTTTAAAGCACTAAATGGACACTGAGACACTGAGGCCCAGCTCCGAGGGCCTTCTGGTGGTTCTCTCACCATGAGAAGTGAGGTTACAGGGAACCAGGCAGAGGGCCTTCTCAATAGTGACACCTGCCCTGTGGAACACCCTCCCATCAGATGTCAAGGAAATAAACAACTAACTGACTTTTAGAAAACATCTGAAGGCAGCCCTGTTCAGGGAAGTTTTTTATGTTTGATGTTTTATCATGTTTTTAATATTATGTTGGGAGCCACCCAGTGGCTGGGGAGACCCAGCCAGATGGACAGGGTTTAAATATGTTGTTGTTGTTGTTGTTGTTGTTGTTGTTGTTGTTGTTGTTATGCTGCTTGAGCCTGCTAGGACTGGCACTCAACAACATCTTGAGGGCCACAGGTTCCAAACCCTTGGTCAAGACATAAATAAGAACTTGAAATGGTTGAGCTTCTTTAGTAACTACCACTTTCTGTCTTTCCCAGTCATACCTCCATAATGTCCTTCAGATGATTTGGGGAAGCATCTGGAGCAGATGTTTTGAGTCACACACAAGGGCTGCAGGTAGAGAAGAAGGGGAAGCCCTGTTGTGTGAAAGGAGGTCCATTTGTACAGGATTGGCAACTAGATGGGCCTTTGATCTGATCCAACAGGATCATCTTACGATCTTAAATAATTTTACTCTAGCTGGCCAACATTTTGTTTTCTCAGAGTGCCCTAGATAGGGCATTGCAGGAGGTGGGTGGTGGTGGCTGCCGTTGGAAACCTCTTTTTGTTATTGTTGCTACATCTGCCATTTTGCCTAGAATGTTCCAGAACAATACAATAATATGGGCAACCTGGAAAAGTGAAATAGTAGCCAGCAGGGGAACGGTCACCAAAATTAGCTCTAAACTGAACACACAAGGAAGCAAGAAACTGAATGCACTTTAAATGGATGAATGTAATTGAAATGAATACATGAAGAGATCAAATGAAGCAAATAATAATAATAATAATAATAGAAGACTAGATTTTCCCTGTAGGGTACCAGTATGCATTAACAAACCAAACAGCTGATGGGGCGGATTTTCCTTTACTTCAGAAAGGAGGATTTAATTCCCTGCCCAAAAGCTGATGGGAAGGGAATTCAATCCTGGTTGGTTCAGCTGCACATGCAAATTCCGGGGGGGGGGGGAGGAACTCCCATGTTTTGCTGATCCCTGCAGAAAGCGGGATTAAACTCTCACCCGTCCACCAACAAGAAGGGGTTCGATTCTGTTGGGATACTGCCTCCCCTGGCCCACCTGCATTGGCCAACTTTGACAGGTGGGCAGGACCATTCAGCTCTCAATCACCCTACATTATTAGATGGTTGGCTAGTTCACCTGGCTTCCCAATGCCACCTGCCGCTGCCAGTTACTGAGTGGGAGGCAAGGCAGTAGGAGATTCAGCACAATGCAGGTACAGCAACAAGTCCCCAATGCTTCACCCTTCTCCTTTCCCTCTTGGAAACCTGTAGCAATTTACAGCATTGGGGAACAAGGTGAGCAAGCCTACCCTCCTAGCTGCTACTGCCTACAGGGGTTGGGGGAGATAAAGATCTGGCCCACCAGGTCAAAAAGCTTCCCCACTATTCATCTAGAGTAACAAAATTGGGGGGATAAGTACTGTACCCTCCATCAGAGATGTATAACTTCCTGTCAACTTCCTTAAGATTTGCAGCCCTGCTAAGAGGGGTCCATTTTCTTGCATCACAATCTCCAAATTTTCTGTTGTGCTCACAACTTTAATTACAGCTGTTTGCAGAAGTGCAGCAAATCTGTAATTGCCAAGGACTGGAGAATGGCTCATTTATCAAATTCTGACGGTTTGGGTCTTGCACCAGCTGCTGCTAAGCCTATAAATACAGACTGGCACATTTTATCTTTATTCCAACGACATAAAAGAGCGGGGTTTTGCTACTGAACAGGGATGAAACTTCCATTGTAAAGAAAAGAGGGAGGCAGAGAGAGGGAGGGAGGGCAAAGCCGTGCCCAAGGCGCAGCTTTGCTTGCTTGCTTGCCTGCTTATTTATTTATTTCCATTAAATTCTTCAACGGACAGGATGAGAAGCATAAAGGCTTGCTGCAGAAGTTTGCACCAATTTAATCTGACTTAAGCATTTATAATGGAAATGCAGGGGGGCAGGGAGCGAACGTATTTTTCTTCCTAACCACTAAAATCTAATTCGGTGGCAGGTAGTTTTATAAGATGTATTGCAAACCCAATTAAATAGGACAAAATTATTAGAACCCAGTATGATTGCATTAAACTATGTTAACAGACTAATAGAACCGCTGGCTGAATGCTGATTTGTGGAATGCCGTCTGAAGCAATTGAGCCCTAGTCCAGTGTTCAAAGGAATGCATGAGAGTTAAGCCTTTCATTCTCATTCAGCGGGGGGGGGGGGGCTGCAGACTTGGCAGCCACACCCAATTCCCCCATGCATGCTGGGCATGCCCACCCGACCAATGACCTTTTAACATTGATTAGGAAGGTTTGAAGGAGGAGGCTTACAAGTGCGGTTGGCTGAGCATGCTTAAGCCTCCCCGTGATCGAGAACCCTGTTGTATCAGGGTTCCTGATCATGAGGAGATTTGTAAGTGTGTCCAGTCAAATGCACAAGCCCCCTTCAGACCTAGAAAAGTGTTTAAGCCCTTGGGTATTCTTCTTCTAAATGATTGAATAGTGTAGATCAATTTCTCCTGAAGCAGAAGTTGGGTGGCCATCTGTCATGGATGCTTTAGCTGAGATTCCTGAATTGCAGGGGGTTTCATCTCTACAATTCTATGATTCTGTGATTCTACAACTCATCCTGGCAGCTACTGATGTAAGCAACAAACAGGCATGGATCTCACATGCTCAGGGGGATTCTTCTGAGTCTTCTAATACTCAGGTGCTTCATAAGGCAATACAGGGCCAGGAGAACATCTTTGCTGGTTTTAGGCACACCGTCATTCCCAGTAGTGATGTATGGAAGTGAGAGCTGGACTATAAAGAAGGCTGACCACCAAAGAATTGATGCTTTTGAATTGTGGTGCTGGAGGAGACTCTTGAGAGTCCCATGGACTGCAAGAAGATCAAACCTATCCATTCTGAAGGAAATCAGCCCTGAGCGCTCACTGGAAGGACAGATCGTGAAGCTGAGGCTCCAATACTTTGGCCACCTCATGAGAAGAGAAGACTCCCTGGAAAAGACCCTGATGTTGGGAAAGATGGAGGGCACAAGGAGAAGGGGACGACAGAGGACGAGATGGTTGGACAGTGTGCTCAAAGCTACGAACATGAGTTTGACCAAACTGCGGGAGGCAGTGGAAGACAGGAGTGCAGGCCTGCTCTGGTCCATGGGGTCACGAAGAGTCGGACATGACTAAACAACAACAACAAGGCACACCATCGTCACCATCTGGATTTGGGTCTGAAAGACCATGGGATATGAGCAGAGGGTAAGTTGTGAGCAAGAACAATTTGTGACATTGAACAACCTCCAATTTCCCAGCTTTGTGGAGCTTGAACCAAACATGAATTAGCCTTCACTCTGAGCATAAACAGATAGGGAGGTTTTTTTTGCTCGTTGAATTCTAATGTTGGGTGGTTCCATTTGTCAGTACCATGAATTGTTTGCAATCATGCTATATAAAATCCAATTGTTCTCAGGCATGGGCAAGAGAAGAAAAATATTATGAGGATACAGATGAATTGGCTCTAGAATAAATATATGGCATGGTGGAAAAGAGTTAAAAACATGAAAATGTGCAAATGTTTGGTGAAAATATGTTGACATTTTGGGAGCATGCAAACATGCCAAGAAAACATGGTGGTGTTGATATAAGCAGTGCCGTGAAAATATGACAGATTTTGGTCTGGCTGCCAAAATACTTGGAACATAATTCTAAGTGAGAAAACTTCAATGTTTGATCCACATTTATTTCTTTCTCTCTCTTTTGTTTGATTCAGTTTGGGCAGCAACTTAGAACCTCTTTTCAGGATATCTTTTGTCTAATTCAGTTCCTACCCGGCATCCATTCTACAACCTTTCCTTCCAGCACTTTTCAACTGGATGTCCTCATTTTTCAGAGCGAACCCTGCCATGATTCTTTGTCAAATGCAGTTATCCAATAGCAGAAAGTACTTGTTTATGCTGGCTTTTAAATGAGTATGTGTATGTTGCTGTTGCTGTTGCTATTTGTAAGGGTATCACCCAGAACAGCAATCTAAAAAATATTTTTAAAGAAATAAAACATATGCTAGTTCAATAGCTATAGCATGGTACATCTCATTGTGTGCCCCCTCAACTGGTCACATAAATGTGGTACAGAACCTTAGAGTGCCATTTGGCAAGTGTTTCTAACACCACAGGAATTGTTTTCAGCAACATCTCTGGTGGCTCTCATCTCTGGAGACAACAGTCTTAAGTCCATCCATCACAGGTTAGCCTAATGAGAAAGCTTGGGCTTCAGTAAATCTCCATGGGTAATTCTCAAGAATGTCCATTATTCCAACCTACGCATATTAATTTGAAGGCCTGAACAGAGGCTACATACATAGCAATCCAATATATGCAGGCCGCAAAAGCCTATGTAGGCTCTCTGATCACAGATGCAAAGTCTGCTCATGTAGGGCTGTGAACTCATAGGGACTCTATTCAGATCTACAAATAGCAGCATAGGTAACTGCCTTGTCCTGTGACAGACCGCCAGCTCATCTAGTTTAGTACTGCCTACACTGACCGGCAGCAGCTTTCCAGGGTTTCAGCCGAGGGTCTCTCCTTGTTGTTGTTGTTTAGCCGTTTAGTCGTTTAGTTGTTTAGTCGTGTCCGACTCTTCGTGACCCCATGGACCAGAGCATGCCAGGCACTCCTGTCTTCCACTGCCTCCCGCAGTTTGGTCAAACTCATGCTGGTAGCTTCGACAACACTATCCAACCATCTCGTCCTCTGTCGTCTCCTTCTCCTTATGCCTCTATCTTTCCCAAAGATGGTCTCTCCTAGCCCAGTGCAAAACATTTGATGACATTTGTTGCATAAGTATATGATAACAGCTAACATAAATGGCCCTTTCTGAGTCCGATGAAATAGCCTGATAGCCTGACCCTATTTAGGAGTGAAAGAAGACTAGCAAACCCTGCCTTATTCAAATTTTGGGTCCATTGAATAGCTTCCTCTAGTTCCAAATGCATGCCATCGCTTAATCCAGATTAGTTTCCCCATTCGGTTGAGTTTCTAATCCCACAAGGAGCATTGCACATTTTCTAAGACAGCGTTGCTGGTAAAGCTGGAACGTGCATCTGTGATCAGCAGGCCTGCCGCCTGCCGTAGAGGATTCCAAACGATTCTCCTTTTTTGAAAGAAAACTGCAAACAATTAACATTTTGGAAAGAGCTAACAATACACTCGGGCCAGAGAGAAATATGTTCAATTATTTTTATTCTTTCTCATATGCCTATGCAACATGTTCAGAGCATCCTCCATCATTTGCAAACTCTGATAAATAGGGGTTGAGGCAGATGTAAGCCAGAGGGGAATCACTTTGGACCTGTTTCTCCCTATTGCTCTCCACTGTTGAACACCAAGGACCCCCAGAATTAGAACGTAATGAAAAGAATTTGCTCTCATTATCCATGACATCTGGAACAATCTTAACTATACCAGAAGGTTAAATTATTGAAAATTGCTTCTCTTCTGAGTATAGTCATATGAATAAAAGGGACCTGAAACAGAATGTTGCAGTGTGGTTTGTGCCAGCTAGTCAGCCAGTCATGCCCTCTCCAAAGATATTCCATTCCACTCTGCTTCGTTTTCTGACCCCTTGCCCTGTCATTAGCATTCCATGCCTACTAAGGATAATTACCCTGCATTTCTCTGGCTTTTTGGTTTTTCCATTCCTTAAGCTTTCTTGCCCTTTCATTTTGCTGTTCTGGAATTCCCAGAAGCCTGTTCCTACCTACCTCCTTATGCATGGATAGCACCATTTTGACTACGTAAGGATTTGCATTAACCCTTAGTCTTTGGAAACACGGGGAATGGCCTGCTACAGAAAAGAAGTAGGATTGGTTCCAGATCACGTTAGATGTCATTGAAACCAAAGGTACTTTAGTCAGTCGGGGTTGATTTGTCACAATGATTGCAAAGGAAATAAGCATGGCTAAGTCGGTCTGGATCTATCCCATAAGTGTCCTATGGCAGGGGTCAGCAAACTTTTTCAGCAGGGGGCCAGTCCACTGCCCCTCAGACCTTGTGGGGGGCCGGACTATATTTTGAAAAAAAGAAAAGAAAGAAAGAACAAATTCCTATGCCCCACAAATAACCCAGAGATGCATTTTAAATAAAAGGAAACATTCTACTCATGTAAAAACACGCTGATTCCCGGACCTTCTGTGGGCCGGATTTAGAAGGCAACTGGGCCGGATTCAGCCACCGGGCCTTAGTTTGCCCTATGGTTAGTTGTCCTATGGTATGTCATCAACCATCTGGGAGAGAGAGGGCAGAGAACTATGTGGTGCCTCAGAGAGTTCAGGTGCATAAACTCACTTTGCACATGTGGTAGAGACAAAATGCTTCCACCACTACCCCCAACCCAAAGTTTTGATTTTTAGATCAATGCAAAAAAAATGGAAAGCAGAGATACTTAAGTCACACTTTCCGAAACAAGGCAAGAATGAAACACAGAGGCATCCTTTGAAATTTGCACCTCTCTGAATTTTGCAGTGCAGTTCCTAAGCCTGCCATTGATCCAACCTGGGCCACCATTTTCCTGGATGGGAACAGATCTATCTAGTTTGGAATCCAAGTACGGTGGATTTCTTCTGCATCCCTACCCCTGGCAGATAACCATCCAGCCTCTGTTTAAAAACCTATAATGAGAAGAGTCCCCTTCAGCCTTCTGAGGCAATTGGTTGATTGAGTATTTATATATTATTTATCCGCTAAACTTTTGTTTAATCCGTTCAACAAAAAGTAACTCAAAACATTTTACAAAAAAAGCAGAGCATACATTAAAACCAACATACAACTGAAACAGAGTAAAAACTAAAAGCACATCCATATTTATAAAATGGCAGGATTAAAGGGGTCATCAATAAGGAAAGACCAAAGGCCTGGTGGAAAATAAACAGTGCCTAAATATACCATATTGGCCTGAATATAAGCCTCACTTTCCCCCCCAAATTCTGACCCTGAAAAGTTAAAGTGCGGCTAAAATTTGCAACTTTGCAAAAATTGGCTGAAACAGACATACGGTAAAACAGAATGGGTGTGAGTGCCTGCAGAATTTTAAGGGAATGGCTTATATTCAGATATTGTCTTATTTTTTCCTTGAATTTTAAAGGTGTGGCTTATAGTCAGGTGCGACTTATATTTGGGCCAATACGGTAAATAATAGTGGTTCTTGGCATGCCTCCCTAGGGAGAGCACTCCATAAGTGGGGAACCACCACTAAGAAGGCCTGTTCATGTGTCAACACCCTCCACATTTCCCCCAGAGGTGGCACACAGAGAAGGGCCTCGTAAGACTTTAGAGGTCAAAACCAGCACCTTGAATTGAGCCTGGAAACTTGTTGGAAGTCACACAGTCATGCCAGAATTGGTGTTACATGTTCTGACCCTCTTACATTCACCATCAATCTGGCTGCAAAATTCTGTACCAGCTGCAATTTCTGAAATGTCTCCAAAGGCAGCCCTATATATGCTGATAAAAACTATCAAAGGGAGAAGAAAAATTTAGTGAAACTGTTATGGGTAGGTTCATAGAAGCATAGAACTGTAAAGTTGGAAGGGACCAAAGTGGGTCATCAAGTCCAACCCCCTCCAATACATGAATTTTTCACCCAAGGTGGGACTCGAACCCATAACCCTGAGATTAAAAATCTAACGCTGTACCAACTGAGCTATCACATCTGAAATATCCCAGTCATCTCTATACTGACTGAGCTATTTCACTCAGCTCCCTTTCCTGGTGGACCTGTGTGTCCTTTGCTTCATTTTACAAATCATATCACCTCTGGCCTCACTGCAGGTGGTGACAGCAGTCACAAAATTAAAAGACTCCTGCTTCTTGGGAGAAAAGCAATGACAAACCTAGACAGCATCTTAAAAAGCAGAGACATCACCTTGCCAACAAAGGTCCGTATAGTAAAAGCTATGGTTTTCCCAATAGTAATGTATGGAAGTGAGAGCTGGACCATAAAGAAGGCTGATCGCCAAAGAATTGATGCTTTTGAATTATGGTTCTGGAGGAGACTCTTGAGAGTCCCATGGACTGCAAGAAGATCAAACCTATCCATTCTGAAGGAAAGCAGCCCTGAGTGCTCACTGGAAGGACAGATCCTGAAGCTGAGGCTCCAATACTTTGGCCACCTCATGAGAAGAGAAGACTCCTTGGAAAAGACCCTGATGTTGGGAGAAGGGGACAACAGAGGACAAGATGGTTGGACCAAGTTTGAGTTTGACCAAGCTGCGGGAGGCAGTGGAAGACAGGAGTGCCTGGCGTGCTCTGGTCTATGGGGTCACGAAAAGTCGGACACGACTAAACGGCTAAACAACAACAACACCTCTGGCATGCATTCTCCAGCCTTCATAGGTGTCCACAATTCAATCAAAGCCCAGGAGAAGACATCATAAGGTGATACCTCTCATTTGGCTTTTTCAAATCAGCAAGGGCAAGCAGCCAGGGAGGCTGCAAAGCCCTAGAGAGATGTTTATTGGGGGGAAACATACACACAAACACATGCACACCACACCTTGGCCACCTCACAACAATAAGGTAGCCTCAGAATCCCACACCCACTGCCATTTAAAAGATTTTTTTTTTCCAATTATATTTCATTAAGTTTCAACATTTTTAGCATATACAATCCAACTGCTCTGAGAATGAGGCAGGAAAATGAAAGGCTCTTTTTCAGGAGAAGAAAACTTTTGAGAAACTGAAGGACAGGCTTTTCTATAGTGCTCCCCTTCATCTCCAAAAAAATGAATGTGCTGCTTTGATCCTTCTTGGTCGGAGGGAGGGAGGACCCTTTCAGAGATCATGCTACAATTGTGGGGCTGTGAAAACCTCAGCAGGCGTCTGGTATGAAACCAGCCATTGTTCAGTCTGTATCACACTTGCACCAGCCTGCGAAGGGAACCTCTGCAAACATGGGAAACCTTATCAGCACCCGCTCTGGCTTCAAAAGCAAACGAAGAAGGAGTTATAACTCTTTTGTTTCCGCAGCTCAGGTCCCTCAAGGTGGGAATTGGAAGCGTGAGACAGGTCTTTTTGTCCCCACTTTGCCCTGAAAGGAAGATGAAACGAGAAGTGCGATGGATCTGCAAAGTGAAATGAAACAACTCGCTTGACTATGTCTTTTGAAAGCATTATCAAGGCTTCTTCAAACAGCAACTTAAAGCTTTTTTCCGAATGTTAACTTCTGTGATTATGGTAATAATAATAATAATAATAATAATAATAATAATAATAATAATCTTCTTTTTAAAAGAAACTCTTCTTTCCTCAGGTTTGTTTGTCAAAATTCTCCTGTTTGTCTGCAGCTCCTCTAGAGTTATTGAACTTGATTGGTGATATTATCGGTGCATGTCTGGTGAAGGCTAGAATAAAGTTTATTGAGCAGAAAATTACATGGAGAGCTGTTTCCACCTAATGGTAATAGGTAGAACTGCAGCCTTCATAAACTTCAATAATTATTCAGTAGCGCAAACATCAGTTGCAGAGTCCTGAGATCTACGGTGATGTACAAATTTACTAAATAATAATAATAATAATAATAATAATAATAATAATAATAATAATTTGTGTCCTGTGACTTCTGGATCCCAGTATGCTTTCTGGACCAATATGCAGTCTAAATAGGAGACAGTAATAATATTTTTATATATCTTTTTAAAAGACCACTAAGAACTTGATTGCCAGCTTTCCTAGACTTTCTGAGACAATATTATTTTAAGGTTTAAGGGTTTATGTTTCTATATAAAAAGAAGAGTGATCCCACTTTCTGTGGAGACTTTCTTTTAATGCACACTATGATTGCAAGGTAAGCAGGTGTGCTTTTTTCATTCTAAAGCTTTAGGCAACCCTATATTAGCCTGAATTCAGTGGAACTTATTCCCAGGTAAGTGTGTATAGAACTGCAGCCAAAAGCATTTAAAACGCCACATGTTGTGCAGAGGCCTTTTGAAACAGCCGCATATCTGAACACTCAACTCGACCATTAGAAATGCACGATCAGAAACAACTGATACACTGGGGGGAAATGACACTAAAAACCAGCAGAAAACGAAAACCTTTCTATAGGAACTCCAAGGGCATCACATGCCCTCTAAATGAGAGCAGGTGTGGTATACAATACTGCTACAAACGTATACTGCAGATGGAGCCTCAGTAGGACAAGCGTTGGATACAACCCTCAAAAGTTTGTTCTTAGCATGAACAAATAACAGCATCACAGGCAACAATCTATTTTAATGCACACGTCTATAATTAGTATCTCACATTTCAAAAATAATAGTAGGTGTTAATTATCAGTAGTAAGGAAAAATGCAAAATTGAACAAGGCCTATTTTCTGAGGTAGATGACTTGGGGGCTTTAACTCTTAAAAAAACAAACTCCTGGAGCCCCCACCTGTGTTGAAGGTAAGGAGGCCTAGGACAGTGCTTGGACCATCTAGGAACCACACCTATGCAACCTCTACTAAAATCCAGCGCCTGGATAGGGGACCATCTAGGAACCATACATATGGAACCTCTACTCAAAATCAGATCAGATGCCTTCAGAAACATCCAATGAAACTAAATGCCCGAAGATTTGGGGCAGATACAAAAAAGTACTTCTTCCCACAACACTTAGTTAAACTATGGAACCCATAGGAAGCAATGGTGGCCGCCATCTTGGATGCTTTAAAAGAGGTTTAGACAAATTCATGGAGGACACCGGCTACTAGCCATGATGACTGCGTTCTACCTCCACTGTCAGAGGCAGTATGTCTCTGCATACCAGTTGCTACAAATTGTAGGTGGGCAGAGGTGTCCTGCTTGCAGGTTTCCCATAGGCATCCGGTTGATCACTGAGAGTACAGGATGCTGGATGAGATGGGCCAATAGCCTGATCTGGCAGGCTCTTCTTATGGGCATTTAAAATGAATGTGGTGATGACCCATGGCTGGGGAAAAATGCATTTGTTTACTGTCTCACTAAAGCAATATAATGCTTACCCATTTCACTCAAATTCCATACAGTAAATCGGGAGGAGGGGATTGTATGTCTACACACACCAGCATTTGGGAAGGAACATAGTTCCTTGAATGCCAGCGGTCCCAAATTCAATTTATAGTACTCCCAGTATTAAGATGATCAGTTACGTGTGATGGGAAAAACCTCAGTCTGAGACAACCTAGAGAATCTCTGCCAGTCAAACTAGACAGTTCTGGGTCTGGTACTCTGACCTGCTTATGTCTCTGTTCCTTTCACCCCTTTCCATGGGCGCTGTTCCCCCCCCCCAATCAAGGGGACTCAAATTTAAGAAAATGGGGGGAGATGGCACAGCAGAGTTGTTGAGCTTTTTTTGCGGAAGATTGCCCAGAGTTTTTTGGGGGGGTTACTCCAAAAATCACTAACCCAGATGTGTAGCAAAATCCACCTCCCATCTGTCTCATCACTGGCAAAAGCTGCCAATCAAGCTACCACCCACTGACGCAACAACCAATAACACGCACAACAGCCACTGACAGTGGCGGCAGCAACCAATCAAAGATCTACCCTATACACTACCCATGTATAAGACGACCCCCACTTTTTAGCATGGTTTTTAAAGAAAAAAACATAGTCTTATACACAGTTAACTTGCACCAGTTGGATCGCCAGCATCCAAAGTTCCTCCACTGACCTCAAGTCAGAGTGGCCATCTCCTATAACCCAGGTGTTGCTCTGTCAACTAAGTCACACACACACACACAGAGAGAGAGAGAGAGAGAGAGAGAGAGAGAGAGAGAGAGAGTCTTCTTTTTTCAAAAGTGAGACTAATCTGACTTTAATGGAAACAGCCAAGTGTGGCTCAGGTGGGGAGGATGGAGAGTTGAAGGGGTAGGTCATTTTCATAGACAGATCTAGCCTTTACTTAGAGGGAAGTACTTTTGCCAGGGCTTTCCAATCACATTGGTTTGTGGGAGGAATATTGACAGAAATAGCTAGTTTCTCAGGCTGGCCCATTGCTCCTTTTCCAAATTCTCTCCAGAGGAGGATTCTGTGAATGGTGGACCATTTGTAGCCCCTCTCATCCTCTCCAGTCGCTTTCTGTTACTCAACCAAAAAATGGACCTCTTTATTTTCATTCTTTTTTCTTATTTTTCCCCCCCGTTGCATTTGTTTGTGCCAAGTATTAGAGTTAAAAGTACTGAGCGTGGCGTTGTTCCCCTTTCCCCTCCCTTAGCTGCATGAAGTTCATTTCATTCCATTTAAATATATATATCTCCTGAACTTCTCCCTTTGCCTCCAAATCAACTTCAACGATGCAACTTTACAGCACAAAACCCCACGAATTGACTTGTTTGTCTACAATCTGACAGGTTTCTTTGCCAGGGGCACCTCTCTCATGTCAGCAATTTTCAGACCAATTGGCCACAAAACACGCTGGGCAGTTTAATGATTTCTATTCCACCCACCCCAAAACAATAAAGACTACCCTTCCAGGAAAATCACTATGGCTATCTTTCTGAAGTCTGGCAGTCTTCATGCCCTCAGAAGGGGCAACTTTGCCTGCAAATTGCATCTAATTATCCTCAAAAATATAGCAAAAGTTAGAGATGTTCATTTTTTTTCATAGAATTGTAGAGTTGGAAGAGACCCCAGGGGCCATCTAAGTCCAGCACTGGAATGGCTACACCACTTTGCCTCATGTTTTTACACATTAAAACATACCTGAGCAGTATTCAAGAAGATGTTGGGTGAAAAGGGGTTCTCCACACCTCGGCTATCCAAATCAGTGATGAGGGGCAAACACTGCATCCCTCTGCATTGTTCTTAATTTAATATTTGGGGTTTTTTATGCTTTTGTTGTTGTTGTTTAGTTGTTTAGTCGTGTCCAACTCTTCATGACCCCATGGACTGAGTGATGGCCAGGCACTCCTGTCTTCCACTGCCTCCTGCAGTTTGGTCAAACTCATGCTGGTAGCTCCGAGAACACTGTCCAACCATCTCGTCCTCTGTCATCCCCTTCTCCTTGTGCCCTCCATCTTTCTTTCTTTCTTTTTTAAATTCTTTTTATTAATTTTCATAAGCAAACAGAAAAACAAAACAACCGTACATAAAAAAGAGAAAAAAAACAAAACAAAAACAAGAACAAACAACAGAAAACCTAAACGGACCAAAAAAGAAACACACAAATTGACTTCCCTCCATCTCGGTTTTGGATTATATAAGATTGTAATTCCATTCTGCAGTTTTCATTTTATATCATCTATGCATCACAAGAATTATGTTAAACCTACTGTGATTTTTAGATTTCTAGAATTTGTTTCCATATATGTTATAAATTTGGTCCAATCGTCATTAAACTTTGTATCTTTTTGCTGTCTGATATTCTGTGTCATTTTTGCCAATAGTTTAATTTGCCAATCTTTAACGGTCAGGATATTAGGGGTTTTCCAATTTTGTGCTAGTAGAATCCTAGCAGCTACAGTTGCATATTGAAACATTATGTAGTCTTCTTTTTTAATCTCATCTCTGATCATACCTAGGAGGAAGGCTTCGGGTTTTTTAACAAAGGTGTATTTAAGTATCTTTTTCAATTCATTGTATATGGCTTCCCAAAAATTTTTTATTTCTTCACACTTCCACCACATATGATAGAAACTGCCTTCTTTGGATTTACACTTCCAACACCTATTATCCCCGGTCTTATACATTTTTTCTAATTTCACGGGGGTGATGTACCAACGGTACATCATCTTTTCCATATTTTCTCTAAGGGTGGTGCAGGCAGTAAATTTCATACCTTTATTCCATAGCCTCGTCCAATTATCATAATCCAAATTATATCCAAAGTCTATTGCCCATTTTATCATAACTTCCTTGACCTCCTCATCCTTAGTATCCCATTCTAGTAACAGGTTATACATTTTGGATAGAAGTTTGGTTTTACTTTCTATAATCTCTACCTGGAACCTAGATTTTTTTCTCATTCATCCCAGTTTTTTTGTCTTCTTTCCATAAGGCATTAATTTGATGGTACTGCAGCCAGCCTGTTAGTTTGTCTTTTAGTTCTTCATAGGGTCTGATTTTCCATCCTTTTTCAGATCTTTCCAGGAGGTCTTCATAGGTCCATCTCTCACCTTCTATATTCGTTTTTTTTTTTATGGTTAAGATATCAATGGGCGATAACCACCAAGGGGTATTTTTTTCCAACAATTTCCTATTCTTTTCTTGTGCCCTCCATCTTTCCCAACATCAGGGTCTTTTCCAGGGAGTTTTCTCTTCTCATGAGGTGGCCAAAATATTGGAGCCTCAGCTTCAGGATCTGTCCTTCCAGTGAGCACTCAGGGCTGATTTCCTTCAGAATGGATAGGTTTGATCTTCTTGCAGTCCATGAGACTCTCAAGAGTCTCCTCCAGCACCATAATTCAAAAGCATCAATTCTCCGGCGATCAGCCTTCTTAATGGTCCAGCTCTCACTTCCATACATCAGTACTGGGAAAACCATAGCTTTGACTATACGGTCCTTTTTTATGCTACCATATCCTATTTGCTCATCTGGGCCTCCTGATGGAATGCCACACCTTGAACACGTTCACTTTTCAAGACTGAGCTTCAACAGCATGTCAACAAGCTGTTTAGGACTAATGCTTAAAGTGCCTGCTAAATCTCATCTTCATGACACCATTATTTTCTCTGACACCATACACATAGAGAACAATTATGCAGTTCCTCTGGTGGTGCACTGCTGACATTTGTGCTAGGAACCTACAACTCCAACAAAGGTTAATTCCTATGTGGCTGAACTGCTACAGTAGGTGTGACCAACCTTTCTCCCCATCAAGGAGCACAATATGACAAGGGCAGCATAAGAACATCAGAAGAGATTGCCAGATCAGGCCAGTGGTCCATTTAGTCCAGCATCATGGCCAGCCATATGCCCAGGGGAAGCCTGCAAGCACAACCCAAGCACAGTAACATGAGAGTTTCCAGCAACTGATATTCAGAAGCATGCTGCTTGTGACAGTGGAAGGAAAACACAGCCATGAGGATTAGTATCCCCTAATAGTATTATTGTAAACCACCACAATCTCCAAGGGGTGTGAGATTGGTTTATTTACACATATGTACAAACTGAGCCTATGATGGAGGGGCTCATAGCATTAAAACTCCAAGAGGGCCTTGTTTCTCCCATAGCCACAGCCTTGGCTCTAAACAGAAATCAGCCATAGTTCTCCCTATAGTTTTTTGAAGGGCGGTGTGTGTGTGTGTGTGTGTTATTTACCTGTATCTATTTCTCATCTCTGGAGGTGTTTCTCCGGTTGACTTCAGGTACTGAATTTTCCGACTGACAGATCCTTTGATGTTCTCTCTTTTATTTTACTTTTTTTTATTGCATCCATAAAAAGAACACAAAACCAACGAGTACAACCATGCATAATGTTTATAAAAGAGAAAATAATGCATCCTGAAATGTGTCATTCCACTGTGCTATAAATAAAACGCATTTTTCAACCAATCTGTTTGGCGTGTGATTCATCTCTTAGTCTCTTAAATGTCAATTTGGTTGAGAATGTCATAGTCCAAATACGCTGAGGCCAATCTATTAATGCCATAGGTACTGAGAGTTCCAAAATCTGTACCCTACCCTTTTCCCTACCCTGGTATCTATAAACAAGGACGGGCCACAGATACGATAAAGAAATGAATAAAACATAAGCTTTGTGTTGAGCCCAACAGGGTTGCTTTGCTGATGGAAGACTTCTGTCTGTGGAAAGGGAAGGGAGACAACCTTCAGCAATTCCCCTTCCCTCTTGAAGTTCCCTGCAAAAGCTTATTAGAATTAGTTGAACCAGTGAAAAATCTGTCTGCCTACACATTGGGCTGGTGGAAGAGGGGCTCCATCACTCTGCAGATGGCCAGAAGCAGATCAAGAGACTGGGAAAGGTTGGGTGGAGGAATTCCTCTGCCTAATCGATCCACCATCCCCAACCTGGTGCAAAAGGAATCTGGATTGCTCTGTTACTCCCATGTATATCAATATAGGATTAGGGCCTAAAGCAGCATTGGTCATCATAGGCTTTAAATATCCCAGATTAACTCCTCTTTTTAGCCCACTATTTCCCTGGTAGTTCTGTTGTCCATTTCTTGAGATCATCTGAACCTGGTGGTCCTTCAGATTGCAGGAAAGCATTTTGCATGCTTAGATATCAAGTATTTTGATACTGTGGTAGAGAAGGAAACAAAACCTTTATATATATTTTTGAACTTTGCATAAAAGAAACTGATTTTCTTTCTTTTCTTTCCTTCTTTATTTTCATGGAAATACTCATTTCTGTGCTGAATTCAGATTAACTTTGGAGAAGCTGTTATTTGCCCATTTTGCAACACTGAAATTGCTGATTTTTTACCTTGGGTTGCTTATCTGTCACTTCAAGAATATAGGAGACCAGAGAATGTCACAATTGGTAATGTATTTTTGCTCACACACCTCTGCTACGAAGCAGGGGACAATTACTGTCCTATTTCACAGAAGGTGACCTAAAATAAAGGCAGGCTGAGTGATTTGTTCAAGGTCACTGACAAATAGCACAACAAGAGACTAAATGCAGATAATGGGGCTTTCGCACAAATTTGACAATTTATGGGTCAAGTGCCAGCAGGAGGTTTGGGTGTTTTTCCAGGATGGGTGAATGGAGTTATTGGTTTCATAGAATCATAGAATCTTACCGTTGGAAGGGACCCAGGGGTCATCTAGTCCAACCCCCTGCAATGCCGGAATCTCAGCTAAAGCATTCATGACAGATGGCTATCCAACCTCTGCTTCATAAATGCCAAGGAAGGAGACTCCACCCCTCTCTTGTGAGTCTGTTCCACTGCTGACCAGCTCTAAATGTCAGAAAGTTTTTTCAAATGTTTAGTTGGAATCTCCTTTCTTTCATCTTGAAGACATTGGTTCGAATCCTACCCTCCAGAGCAAAGCAAGGGATAGTATAGCTAAAGCTATTTTTGGATCATTACACGTGCTAAAACTATTTTTGTCATCTGCATACTACCCCTTGCTTTTTCCTGTAGGACTAATTGCAGTTGTTAACAGTCATCAACAGGTTTACCATACCCATTGAGTCAATCACCCATCTCCCACTACCCTTCTGAGAAAAACCCCACCCCACCCTCCCACTATATACAGTCATACCTCGGGTTACAGACACTTCAGGTTGCCTTTTTTTGGGTTACGGACCCGCCAAAAACTGGAAGTACCGGAATGGGTTTCTTCTGGGTTTTGGGGGTTGCACATGCACAGAAGCGCTAGATCGCACTTTGTGCATGCGCAGAAGCACCAAATCACAACCCGTGCAGACGCGCCACTGCAGGTTGCGAACGCTGCGGGTTACGAATGTGCATCCCACACGGATCATGTTCGCAATGCCAGCATCCACTGTATAAGGATCTGGTGACTTCTGTTTCAGTGTATCTGAAGAAGTGTGCATGCACACGAAAGCTTATACCCAGAACAAACTTAGTTGGTTTCTAAGGTGCTACTGGACAATTTTTTGATTTTTTAAAAAATTTATTTCGACTGCATCAGACCAACACGGCTACCTACCTGAACCCACAGTAAGGTCACTGTTGTTTGTTGGAGTGGGCTGTGGGCCGCAGTCTTAGGTGAACCAGGTTCTGGGAACATGGAACTGTGGGACCAGTGACGGAACTGAGGTGTGCTGGACAACTCCGAAATGGATAATAAATCAGAAGGCAGTAGCAGGTTGGGTCTCAGGACTGAAGGATAACCCAGGATAGAGGAACACACCAGAGCTCAATAAAAACCTTGTTGCTCAACACAAGCAGGAAGCCATTTATACTCCTTCCTGCCTAGGAAGAACCAATGACCAGCTTGAGTGGGTGGAGTTTTCCACTGCTTTAAAGTTATTCGCTTGAGGAAGCTAAGACCAGTGCCTGAAGTTCAGTGGTACACCACTTGTTCCTTACTGCATGTCAAGGTGTGAGGAACCATTGGCCCTAGAAAGACAGGAGCAACTAAAATGTGCTGAAAAGTGGGAATTCTCATTCACTGGTGTCCAAACAATTCAATCACATTTCTGTCTTCACTCATTGGCAGGTGGGAACAGCCATTTCACTGAAATTGCCCAGAAAGGCACCCAGATATTTTGCTTCATAACTTCCTAGGAGAGATTCTTGGGGCCCCTACCAATGAAAGCCTTCAGGTGCACCCAAGGGTGCTGTGTTGGTGGATGACCCCACCCCCACCTTTGAGGAAAGCTGGGTGTAAATGTAGCAACAAAATTACTGTTTCTTAACTAACATAGTAGGAATTACAAGTTTCCTAGGGTTTCCGTGCTCTCGGCTTACAAGCCAACAATGATAGAGAGCAAAAAGGAAATTCTAACTGTAGCTATCCATCAGGCTGGATGAGTTATTTAGGGAAATTGAAGGGATTAAGTCACTTTGAAGGACAGGCTTTCAAGACAGAGAATTGTGCTATTGGCATTTTCCTAGTTCTGATTCAATTGCTTCTGAGGTATTACAATCCAATTTATTTTTTTATTTATTTTCTACACAAAAAAGAGAGTAATTCAATCTAGATTATTTTGTGAATACAGGATACTCTTATGATTAAACTTTAACCAGATTTGCTCATAAAATGTCTTCTTCACATGAAATGAAGGGCAACTTGTGACTGTTTTATGGCTGAGAATGATAGGAGGAAAAGAGTATTGGAAGGTCATCTCATTCTTCCTGTGCTGAGGCAGAATGTGTCAAAATCAAATGCTCATAACCAAGACATGTTTACCTAAGTAGTGCTGCTCTGCAGAATCACGTAAGGCAGGGATGAGGAACCCTTTTCAACTACAGGGCCACGTTCCCTCAGAGTCAACCTTCCAGGGGCCACGTACAAATAGTGGGTAGGGCCAGAGCCTGGAGCCTCATAACCTCAATCGAACCTCATGATATCCTTGCACAGGGTATTAATAATTTGGTGCCTCCTGAAATTAGACTTAATTAATCACAGCTGCTCCTCACTCTGCTGATGACATGCTGAGAATGTTTTGGAGGGCCAAACACGATATAACACATCCTGAAAGAAGCACTTTTGTTTCATTGCAACAAACCCCATTGTTTCAAAAACAATGCCTTCTTCCCCCCCACCCACCCGCCCTTACAATAAAGAGCTCGATTAATTTAATTAAAAAGAAGAAGGAACACGAACAAAGAAACCTTTGTGGCACCTTAAAAGACTGGCAGATTTATTGTGGGCACAAGCTTATTGTGGCGTGGAGCCCATTTCGTGAGAGGAACGAAGTGTGATCTTCCATTTGGCTGAAAGTAAGCTGATCTCCTTTCACTTAGTTAAAAGAGCCAGGCGACTCTTCCCATCTGGCTGTCAAGCCTTCCAGGTCCTCCAGGTGCATAGGCATAAGGCAATGAGGCATCCAATAAGGAGATAATTGTGGAGATACATGTGGCTGGTGGCTGAGGCTATGCCAGAAAAGATGAACTACCAAAGGGCTTTTGAGCATGTGCACAGCAAAGAACAATCAACGCTATGTGAGGTAAATTGAGGGCTTGCTGTCTCATAACTGATCTTCCACTGCCAGGCGTTGGAAACCTGTGGCCCTCCAATATTTCCGGACTCCAGCACCCATCAGCCATGACTATTGACCACGCTCACTGGGGCTTATGGGAGCTGGGATCTAGCAACATTTAGAGCGCCCAGGGTTTCCTACCCCTGCTTGTAAGCATTGGGGTGGCCCAAGACATTTTTCCACCTCAGGCAGAATGTCCCACTGCTGCCCCTGTAATGTGGCATTGGGGTGTGTGAGGCTCTTCAAGTGGCAAAGTGAAGCTTCTCCAGTGGCTGTGGGGCAGATGGGGCATCAGCTCTTGAGTTTCCACCTCCTAAGGCAGCTGCTTCACCAGTTTATGGGAGCATATTATCCCAGATAGAGCTGACAGAACCCCATTTGCAGTCAATCCAGCCAGTCAGTGTTGAAAACAACATCATCTTCAGCTTGACAGTTTCAAAAGCTTCCCATCTTCTGACTCACCACGTCTTTCCCCTTCACTTTTAACCCCCGCTTCTCCAATCAGCCCGATGGCTCATGACTCTGGGAACAGGTCCAGTTCATTATTTCCTCCTAGACACTGCCTTCACAACAAGGTTAGCTCCCAGTGCATCTCTGGCTACTCAGACCATCTTAGTCATAACATTGAAATCGTGGCCCCACTGCCAGCTTATTATTTACATGACTTCAGGGACAGCACGCTTATCAAATCTTAAACACTGTGAAAGGGCAAAAGAAGCTGCCAGATTTGTTCAAGTACAACAGAAAGTTCCAGACACGGACATAGCCAGTCATTTGCTTTTTTAAAAAGTCAATAATCTATAGAACAAGGAGCCTTGTGGAATGTGTATTTAGCCATTCTGGGGGTTTCCCCCCTCTTTCTAATATGTTCTCCCTATTTTTCTATTAAGCCTATGGCAAGAACCTGGCTACACCGTTCATGCATCACTTTCAAGCTTGCAGTTTCCCAGTAAGTTGCTTCGCTTCGACATCATGGCCACGTTCACATACACTTAAAGAACTATAATACCACTTCAAACAGTCATGACTTCCCCTAAAGAATTCTGGGAACTGCAGTTTGTTAAGGGAGCTGAGAGTTGTCAGGAGGCCCCCATTCCCCTCACAGGGCTACAATTATCAGTGTGGTTTAATAAACAATCCCTCTTCCTAGGTAACTCTGGGAATAGTAACTCTGTGAGGGGAATAGGAGTCTCCTAGCAATTCTCAGCATCCTTAACCAACTACAGTTCCCATGATTCTTTGGAGGAAGCCATGACAGTTTGAAGTATCATGGTGCTTTAAAGGTGAATGTGGCCTTTGTATCATTTGCAACAGGGGTGGCAAACTCATTGGCCACTTTCAGTGGTCCACCAACCTTCCCCCTCCAGTCAGACTTCACTTCTTCTGGCCCAATTACTTCCAAAGGCGCCTCTTCTCCCTCTGACAGGGAACCATTGCTAGAAGGTCTTAGTGCTTTAAAACAGAGTGCTAAGCAGTTATTCAGACAAGCAAGAGACAGTAATCATTCAGTATCCTTCAGTCACTATATAAGGATTCAGAAGGAGAGTGGGTTTATTACAATGTGGCATGCAATCTATGTGGTAACGAGCGACTCATGGACCTTGTCAGAAATGGACATTCTCAACATGATTGTAATGTGTCTTGACTCTCCTGCTTGTTCAGACAGGATTGCTTTAGAGCTGGATGCCAGACAGAATTACACAGATATAATCAATGTAAATGGGAAGATTGATGGGAAACAAGCCTAGCTACCTCCACCACAAGCTACATGCTCATGTAGATGTTGTTGTTGTTTCCAGGAATCATGAACAATAGAAAATAATGCAAGTAAAATAGTAGAACAGTCTTGTAATTGGTGCATCACTTTGCTAAGTATAGTAATTTAATTCACTGAAATTGTAGGTGCTTGTATGCATTATACTAGGTGTTTAAATTTGATTGGTTGGTAACTGAATTCTAGAGAGTTTTCTAGTAGTTCTCATGTGATTGACTAACATTAGTCACATGGGAAGTATCTAGTGAAGGAGAGACTCCATTTCATGTGAAGCAAGATTACTGTGTTTTAGAATCCACTGTAAACACTGCTAAGTTGAATAGAGTGTTGGTTGGAGTGCTTCTTCTCTGCTTGAAAGAAAAAGAGCAACGCTGCAGGAGAATGTAAAAGTGGAAATCTCTCATAGGAGCTGCAATGACCTAACTGAGATACAGAGGGCTGAAGGCTGAATTCTGGAAAGAGAGGAAAATACAGCTGTTTGGAAGGTAGAAGAGGAGACTGTAAGCCCATGCTTGAAGAAGCATGTGACTGTAAATATTATGCTTTAATTCATAAGTTTCTGCAAGTAAAGTTTTTGAACGTTAAAGTCTGGACATTGGTTTAATTTCCAAAGAAGGGTGTCAGTCATATACAGTGGTACCTCGAGTTACATACGCTTCAGGTTACATAAGCTTCAGGTTACAGACTCTGCTAACCCAGAAATAGTGCTTCAATTTAAGAACTTTGCCTCAGGATGAGAACAGAAATCGTGCTCCGGCGGCATGGCAGCAGCAGGAGGCCCCCATTAGCTAAAGTGGTGCTTCAGGTTAAGAACAGTTTCAGGTTAAGAACGGACCTCCGGAACGAATTAAGTACTTAACCCGAGGTACCACTGTATATGATTTAAGCTTCTTAACTGCATTTTCACTACGCTTACTTCAACACCATTGTCTATACTGACTGGGAGCCGCTCTCCAGGACTTTAGACTTCAGACAAGTGCTTTGTGGGGCAGACTGAATGTGTCCATTTCAGTTTCTCATTTTTCCAAACTTAAGTTCAGTTCTCTCTATTTCTACATCAGTTTCTCATTTATTTATTTTTTTTAATGTTCATGATAAGGAACTTCCAGATGAGCTTTGTGGAAGAGCACATGTCTCGGGTGACCTTCCCCATACCTACAGATGAATTGCCCATTAGGGATACATTCACAGCCATTTTAGAGGAACACTGGCTTTCTTTCATCAGTTGACAGGCAAGAATTGCCACACACAGTAATTGGAAAGGAAAGTTCACCTCAAGAGCTTTATAACAACGAAAACAGGAGGAACAGGCAAAGAAACAAAGGAAACAGTGTTAGTATATTCTTCTGAAGAAGCTAGTGGGTGTTTTTTTGGGGTGGGGTGGGGAGATGCCATCTGACAGCCAATCAAATAGAGAACTATTCTCTGTAAAGCCCTTCGGTCACCCTCACTGGATATGGATGACATCTTTTCAAAATCTGAAAATATAACTTTATTCTGAGCTAGGGATGGTAGGATTCGATTTGGTTCACAATGAAAGTGAACTTACAGAATTCTTAGCTTCCGAAACAATATAGCTCAGTTGGTTGCAGGTGTGATCCCTGTACGAGACAGCTGCATATTCTTGCATTGCAGGACTAGATGATCTCTACAACTCTACAATTCTATGATTCTGTAAATACATGAACCAAAATGCAGTCATCCTTCTAAATTCACACATCTCTGAATTTTGTAATGAAGTTCTCCAGATAAGTGATGTGTACAAAAATGTGTATACTAAGCTAAATTGTGCATATGAAGGCACATGAAAGTGAAAATAGCATACAGGAACACATTTTATTAGGGGGAATTCCTTAGGAAAATATATATATGGGTATTTGGCAAAATTACATACAAAACAGTGTGTATAAGAAGAAATTTGCACTAAAATGCTGATGAACTTCCATGAGGACTTAAAAATAAAAATGCAAACTGATTTGGAAATGTGGAGAATCAAAGTTAAGGCTAGAAAAATGAGAAACTGAGAGAAAATGTAATTGATATATTCACTTTCCTCTATTCTAAGCCTTAGCCAAGGATATCCCAGAATCACAGCTCTCTGGGATAAGCCATGTTCCTAGTATTTGCCTAATAGGAACCACAGTTTAGATAATCATTTAAGATATCAGTTAAGCCAGGCATAGGCAAACTCCGGCCCTCCAGATGTTTGGGACTACAATTCCCATCATCCCTTACCACTGGTCCTGTTAGCTAGGGATGATGGGAATTGTAGTCCCAAGCATCTGGAGGACCAGAGTTTGCCTATGCCCGCGTTAAGCAGAATAGCAAGATACAGTAAAATGAGCAACTATATTATTCTACCCTTTGTAACATTTGAGGATATCAGAGAGGCTGTCATAAGCGAAAATGCTGTCAATTTCCACCCCCATCTCTGCTTTGCTTTAACTGTGGCCAAACATGAAATATCAAGATTTTAATCAATTTTTACAGCAAACCAGTGACTGCAATTGGGGGGAGGGAGGGGGATGCAATGGCATTATAGTCCATTGCATAAAATCCCCCCAAGGTGCCAATGATGGCTACTTCTTTATTGAGGATGACCCTCCATGTTGCACCCAGCCTTCCGAAATATCAGTGTTTTGTTTTTATTGGCACTTACATTTATATTTATTGCCCCTTTGATGGAACAGCAAAAGGATGTCTGCTCGTGCAACCTGGCGGACGAGCTCCAGCGACTCTCAAGCATCAATTGGAGAAAATTGCATTCAATTTTGCAATGATACCATTTCAAAAGAGAGGAGGTGAAATGAGAGTGAAAACGTTAATGAGCTTTGAGGCTTCAGATGAATGCAGACCAGCTGGAAAAGCCAGCGAAGGAAAGAGCTTTCTTGCTTTAAAAAGGAGCCCACCAAAAAAAAACCCCAGATCTGTTTGGTTTTTCCCCCAGTCAATGATGGTTACTGTCTTCTATAGTGCCTTGATTTTGGAACTTTTCATATATTTTTGATTTGTTTCTCAGGTTCTGTCAGAGCCTAAGCTTCAGACACTCAAAATGCCTTGTGCATCAAAAATAGCCAAGTGTGTCTTGACCTTGACTTCCATCAGTCTCCTCTATGCTCAGCGTGGGCCAACGCACTGTGTTAAATCTCTACGGTTTATGGTAGGATGAATCAAAGTAGAAGATGTGGGAAGGAAATGTGGACTCTTAGCAATTCTGAAGAATCTCTTTCTCTAACAGTTGGAGAAAGTGTAGAAACACAGGAGGCAGAGCGGAAATCTGCACACAAATATATATGCATACACACCCAAACACACACACACACACACACACACACACACACACACTTTGCTGAGATACTCTGAGGTTACGGGTGGGGCAGAAATTCCATTCACTTTGCATTTTAATATGTCTGAATGGAAATCCACCTAATTTGCTCGGCCAGGAACAATATGAAAATCAGGATGCAGCTATCCATCAAAGGGTGCCTTTCTCTGAATTTCACAATGCAGACCTCCAACCAAAGCATGTGAACCAAAAATGTATCTATTAGGGGGAATTGTGTGTCCAAAAATAATGCATCAATGAAAATTAACACCAAAAAACCCCCATTATATTAGGAAACATTGCTTGAAAAAACTGGGCATGTTAAGAGAAAGTGCATACAAATATGAGTACATTTGCAAAAAATGGGCATGAAATTGCTGGCAAATGTTCGTGATGACTTTTTCTATTAAAAAACAATTTAATGAGGTAAATTGAACTTAAGATTGGAAAAACGAGAAACTGAGAAAAATCAAAATTGACAGTTCACCCCAAAACCGTAGTCACCCAAAAAAAAAAAACAGATTGCAGACCAAGCTTCAACTCTACAGATGTGCTCACCAACATAGGCAGGCAGTGGTGGAACAGGGCTCCTGAGGATTCAATGCTGAGGGCTGAGCCACCAGGCACAACATAAGAAGTATCTTCTAGACCAGGGGTTCCAAGACTGTGGTCCATGAGCTCCACTCAGGGGGTCCACTGTGGATTTGTGGTTGAAGACAGGTGATAGCACATCCAGTGCAGAAGATATGTGGAAAGGACTGCCTCTCCCCATATAAACCAACCCAAAATCTGTGTTCCTCATATGAGGCCCTTTTTTGTGTGCCTCTTCCACGTGAGGCCTGGAGGGTGGCAACATGAGAATGGGCCTTTTCTGCAGTGGCTCCCCATTTGTGGAATGCTCTCCCCAGGGAGGTTCACCAGACATCTTCATTATATACCTTTTGGGCTTCAAGACCTTTGGCTGATTAATATTCCTCAGCCTTTTAAATGTGTCTGTAGTATGAGGGGTTGTTGTTTTGTTGTTTTCGCTTTTAACTATTTATTTGTGCTTTTACCTGGCATCTTTATCTTATAAACCTCCCTGAGATCTTGTGGCAAAGGTTGGTATATAAAACTCACAAATTAAAAATACAAATATTCATATTGATTTTTGATTGTATTTTAACTGCTTATCTTATTTCTTACATTGTGTTTTACTCTATTTCAATTGAAATTCTACAACAAAATACAATATATAAGAAAGGAAAAGAA
Source organism: Podarcis pityusensis (assembly GCF_964106645.2). Classification (NCBI taxonomy): domain Eukaryota; kingdom Metazoa; phylum Chordata; class Lepidosauria; order Squamata; family Lacertidae; genus Podarcis; species Podarcis pityusensis. The sequence goes on along the minus strand of NC_138033.1, from coordinate 21,600,623 downwards.
GCAACACAAATACAATTAAAAATCATACAGCTTCTGGCTGTTTTACATCGACATGCAGTGGCTCCCAAACTTGGGTCTCCAGTAGTTTTTGGACTGCAACTCCCATTATCCCTGGCTAGCAATACCAGCAGTTTGGGATGATGGGAATTGTAGTCCTAAAGCAGCTGGAGACCCACGTTTGGGAAACACTGCTCTAGGGTTTCAGACATGGAACATCCCTAGTTCCACTTGGAAGTGACAGGGATCGAACCTGCGGCCTTCTGAATGCAAAGCAGATGCTCTACCGCTAAGCTACTCTATGGCCCTTCCCACATCTCTACTTTACTCCATGAAATAATGGATAACAGCTTGAGAGAGAATGACTGAATGAGTCTGCTGTCTGTGATTTAATATGTTCATCCCTGTATATCTGTGGGATGCTTTGTCTTTTCTACCTTGGCTTTCTAATCAAATCAAACCCATTTCCCTTCTCCCCTGCCCCTCTGTTTTCTTACTATCCCTTCCGTAAGAGCAGGGTAAAATACAGAACGCATACGTAGCGCTTCAGAGCTGCTAAACAGGGTTCATTAGGCATTAAAGACCTGGAAACTATAACATGTTCTGACAAACTGTCACACATTCTTGCTAAGATATGAAATCAACTATGAAAAGCTAGCAGCTGTTTATTCCAAACAAGTGTGGTGTAGGCAGGATATATTTAAAGCCACTCAACATTTCTTTAACAGCAGATCCTCCCTGTTAGTTCCCATTGTACTCAAAGTGCCAACTTCCAGCTGGGTGGGCTTGATTTATCCTTTGAATTTGGACCTTATTGGACAAGGGACAGATTTGGAGGATTCAACAATTCATCTAAAGCTCTCGCTATATCTTGTTGGCCAGTGCATCTACTGGAGGAGCTCTACAGAGCCATTTCTGTTTCAATGACTTGACTTGAGTCACATTCAGCTGTTGTCATGGTTGTACCAAATAAAAGTATGCAGTGGTACAAAATTTGTAAGGTGCAATTACTCATCAAACTCAATGCTTTTTTAAAAAAAAAAAAAGAATCCAATAAATTCAACCTTCAAATCAAGTCCAAGAGTGGATATATTAATCATAGTCCTTTAACTTTGCTTTTTGTCAAAAGATACAATGTAAGGATCTACAAGGAGGAAATGTTACAGTACTGCCTCTTTCCTCTGTTATTAAACTGTTCTTTCATTTCGCCGGTCATTTATTAAAATCACATTTGTTTTGTCATTCGTTCTTTGGAAGTACATTCATTTTCTCAACTTGCATTCATTTTTTCGCTCTTCTTCCCCCTTTATCTCTTTCTTTTTACAGTTCTTTTGACTTCAGCAGCCTTTCCTGGCAGGCATTATTTCTAGCAGAATTGCATGATCCAATTGCCAGGAAAATGGTGACTGCTACTAAAAAAAAAAACGGGTCTCCACTGGCAGTCTCCATTTCCCGCCGGTTGCTTTTGAAATATGCAATGACCAGAACAGGAGATGCCTCAAGGATGCCCTCCAGATTTGTATCTCCCATCACCACTGATCCATGCTGTCTAGGGCTGATGGAAGCTGTCTACTAGCTGTCTACCATCTCCATCTGGTACACAGGCTGAGACCCTATCTGCCTGTGGACTGCCTCGCCAGAGTAGTGCATGCTCTAGTTATCTCCTGCTTGGACTACTGCAATGCGCTCTACATGGGGCTACCTTTGAAGGTGACCCAGAAACTACAACTAATCCAGAATGCGACAGCTAGACTGGTGACTGGAGTGGCCGCCGAGACCACATAACACTGGTCTTGAAAGACCTACATTGGCTCCCAGTACGTTTCCAGGCACAATTCAAAGGGTTGGTGCTGACCTTTAAAGCCCTAAACGGCCTCTGTCCTGTATACCTGAAGGAGCATCTCCACCCCCATCATTCTGCTCGGACACTGAGGTCCAGCACCGAGGGCCTTCTAGCAGTTCCCTCACTGTGAGAAGCAAAGCTACAGGGAACCAGGCAGAGGGCCTTCTCGGTAGTGGCGCCCACCCTGTGGAACGCCCTCCCATCAAATGTCAAAGAGATAAACAACTACCTGACATTTAGAAGACATCTGAAGGCATCCCTGTTTAGGGAAGTTTTTATTGTGTGACATTTTAATGTATTTTTAATCTTTGTTGGAAGCCGCCCAGAGTGGAGTATAAATAAATTATTATTATTATTATTATTATTATTATTATTATTATTATTAGTGTTTGCCATCCAGGTGAACTGAAGCTCTGCATCTTTTGAGCAATCAGTGGATTAGCATAAAGGATAGGCCTTGTTCTCACATACAGTTCTGCATCTCATTTCTAGGACCACATTCAAATTGTGTAGAATGGTGATCTGTTTTCAGTAGCAACCTCAAGCAGGGTGGGAAATGGAAGTGGAAGGAGACACAGAGGGGTCAAAGTGCCACCCTGGGAACTGTAGTTCTGTGAGGGATCTTCTAACAACTCTCAGCAACCTTTGTCCCTTTGTCAGATTTCTGAAAGAGAAATAATGCTCTGTCTTCTTTGCTTTGTTGCCGTTTACTCATTCTATGTATAATTTTGTATGCACGGAAACCTAGTTAATTTGTTGGACTATTACTGGTTCAATAATCTTCCTGTTAACTTATTTACCCTTTCCCTTTCTTTTCTACTCCCTTTGTATTGCACAATAATATAGAACATCATATATTGTCATCATGATAACCCTTTTCTGTATGGAGAAACTGGTATGGTAATAATAATAATAATCACAGAATCAGAGAATTGAGTTATTCAAGCTCCTTTGCCATGACAAGGCAGTGATCCATGAAGGAGACTTTCATATATAAACCCATCCAAATCCCCAAGGTGCTGGAGAAGATGCTCAGATATTTGATCTTACCTCCATCTATGGTGAGGTTGTACAAGAATTTTGGGCAACAGTATTCAGAAAAAAATAAATGATGATCTTAAACCACCACACTATCTCAACTTCACAGTTAGCACATTTACCAATAATAATAATAATAAATTTTATTTGTATCCTGCTCTCCCCAGCCAAAGCCAGGCTCAGGGCGGCTAACATCATATAAATAGGACAATATGCATAATACAATATACAATATGCAAATAAAATAACGGACAAGGGTAATCAAAATTTGCATAATAAAGACTCAATGGTGTGCAAGCTTATAGTGGTTAGAATGACCATCCCTCAGTTTTGGAAAAGTTTAGATGGGCCCAATGTTACTACTTGGTACTATTGCCCTTCGAGAAAAACTAACTAATAAGCTGAGATTTCTCAAGGGTCAAAGGAAAAGGGATGATTCCATACCTATTTGGTCTGACTTTATATCATTTCTAAGCAAGAAGGAACATGGCCTGGGACCCCCCTTGGCCCATAAATGAATATGGCCAATAGAGTGACCTGGAGCATTTGAATACTTTAATTACAGTATTTTTTGCTCTATAAGACTCACTTTTTCCCTCCTAAAAAGGGGAAATGTGTGTGCGTCCTATGGAGCGAATGCAGGCTGCACAGCTATCCCAGAAGCCAGAACAGCAAGAGGGATTGCTGCTTTCACTGCGCAGCGATCCCTCTTGCTGTTCTGGCTTCTGAGATTCAGAATATTCTTTTTCTTGTTTTCCTCCTCCAAAAACTAGGTGCGTCTTGTGGTCTGGTGCGTCTTATAGAGCAAAAAATACGGTACTTTCCCTTGGTATCATAGGGTCCATGTTTTGTAACCGTGTCTTGTTTATCTGCTACCAGTCGCTGCCTTCTATGCATTCACATACCTATAGTTGATTTATTTTTGTTTGATTTCATGTTTGTATTTGTTCATCAGAGATCAATAATTGTATATGGACCATGCACATTGTCATCAGATCATGTCTGATAACACAGTATTTTGCAGTACCTCGTATATCTTTTTTTTAATAAAAAAAAAAAAAGATTTTTTTAACCCCTTCTGGCCTGTTTCACATTAACACCTCTCCCCCACAATGTATTTCCAACTGATTTTGACGGAGTTAGCTTTTTGGTAAGCATGGTTAGGATTGCAGCCTTTTATTAATTTCCAGTTTATGGGTCATGCACAGTTTCAAGTAATCACAATAGCCTAGCAAGGGTTAGGCCAGCTATTTGTCATGGGAGGGGAGTTTCTATGGGTTGGAGCTAGAGTTAGGCTATGATCCTGCTCCACTGGATTCAATGGGCCCTAGACATGGTTAGCAATAAGCCTTAGTTCTACTTATAATAGACCTATTGGAATCAATAGGGCTTAAATTGGCCAAGTCTAACTCGTGTCCCATTATTTCAGTGGGACAGTTTTAATCCTACTCTAAGTAGGATTTAAACTTGAACCGACACAATGGGCTATACCCAGCTTTATCTGTTCACTAGTGCAAGAGTTATTGGGTTTTAATGTTGTGCAACTGGGGAAGGCAATGCAGCAGTTGCACTAGTGAAAATTCAATGCACAACTGATTTTGCAATCCAACACTTAACAAAATTAGCAGCAACCTGCTTATGCATAACCCTTCAAAGAGCATTCTGTTTCACCAGCAGAACCAGTGAGTGATTTTCATTTAGCACTACATTGGAGGCAACCCTATGTCTATTTTGCTTTCTTAATCTTGCTGTGTACATTTGAATCCTCGTGATTTGCTTGATAAATGAAACACCGATAGTTTTCTTCTCTCCTTTATTGCCTATTTGTTAGGGGGGTGAAAAAACATTCTCCGTGAAGGCTACTCATTGCCAATTTATTTATTTATCTTTAACTTTTATTTATGCCATTTTAACAGCTTTTATACACACACCGTACAGTATCCATCACTTACCCCTTTTCCTAAGACATCCCAATTTATCTCTCGGTGTCAATGTAATCCTTCATCTTACAACACTGAGATGGGGTAACAGTGGATCTCAAAATGTATGAGGAAATTAGTCCATAATTAGGGTTTAATTAACAGGCAGTCACATATTTTATTTTAAACAAATATTTACACAAGCATCCTCTGAAGAAGGCCCTATGGCAGGAGCATTTTTGAAAATATGTGCAGCAGAAGTGAGGAATTACTGATGACAGCTCTACATTTTTTTTCCCTTTTTAATTAAAAGGACTGTGCAAATGGAAGAATCAGACTTCTGCAGCTTCTCGTTAGCGGCAGGGCAGATTTGCCTGTAATTGTTATTTACCAGTTCATCTGCGTAGTGCAATGCAATTTCATCCATCCCTTTGTCACATGAATGTTGTCCAGATAATGTTTGTTATAAAATTAATATTTTAAATGATGTCATGTGATTGACACATACCTGTCAGACCCATCCCTGGTCCGAAGGGGTTTGAGGGGCGAATGTAGATGTTTGAGTGGTGTCTAGGGGTGGGGGTGCGGTGGGGGGAATTTAGTGGGGCATGGCAGGTAGGGTTGGTGAGCTATGCAAGCAGGGGTGCAGCCCCTAGTATTACTATATTTTCATAGTAAACGATTAACAAGAACTGAAGGGTAGGAGGTCAAGCACACAGAGTCATTTATGCAATAAGTGCTTCCTGCTAGGAAAATCTGTCCTTGTCTTATGTTGTGAGTTTCCAGTGCTTTGTTACAAAAATTCTACAATTCTCTTTACAATAAAGCAGGGGCTCCCAAATTTATTTCCCCCATGGAACACTTGAAAACAACGGAGGGTCTTGGCAGAACACTTAATGATTTTTTCTGCCTTTTGTAGCAATTGCAATGCACTGTGCTGGATGCTGGGCAGTTTTTAATTGTGTTTTTATTGCTTCTTTTATTTCTTATATATTGTATTTTATTGCATTACAATTTGAATTCCATGGAATTAATACATGGGGGCACAAGTTTCTCAAATGTTCTCCCCCGGGATTAGTTTTTCATGACAAATGACAAAAAAAGAAAGAAAGAAATGTTGGGGAAATTATTCTTTTGTGCTACAGCAATAAAGTGCACCTTTACAAAATACCTTCAGAAAGACAGGAAATGTACTTCTTTGTTTTTACTACAATGCACCTCGGCTTTTGTGCCTTAATATAAACGTTGCCGAAAGAACAGAAATATTTTGTCTACGGTAATCTGATTCAGCTTGCTCCATAATCTCTTGCAGGAAATAAAAAATCAAAGGCTGATGACAAATCAAGAAAGGTTGAGAAGAGCTTGCCTTCCCTGAGTTTTGCACATGAGCCCTCATCTTGTGGGGCTAGATTACTAACAAGTGGGCCAGTGTTGCTTATCAGCAGGACCAAAGCTACAGGGAGGTTGTGGAATGCAAACATTTCATTATTACAGGGAGAGTGCATCTCATGGTCATGGATTTGAGCCCCACATTGGGTGAAAGATACCTGCCTTGCAGGGGTTTGGACAAGATGACACATTGGGGTTTCCTTCCAACTCTACAATTCTATAATTCTATGTCACCCAAAGGGAAAATTGTAACCAACAGTATTTCATCTAACTTATGGTACCAACATTTTCCCCGGCTATATACAGCTCCAAACATTGCTAAACCGAGCCAGTTCCCTCCTCTTAAAAACGATCTATTAACGGGCTGGGATCCTGTTACCGAATCAGAATGTTTACAGCTAATTAAAACACTCAAGAATGGCAAAGCTCCCGGTGAGGATATGATTCCTCCTGAGGTGTTTAAACTAAATGCCCAGTGGTGGGCTGCTATTTTGGCCCAACTTTTTACGGTAATAAATGATATATGCAAAATCCCAGAAAACTGGAAACTGAGCCTGGTAGCCCCCATCTATAAGAAGGGAGACCCCCAAGACCCCTCAAACTATCGCCCCATAAGTCTCCTGGACATTGTGTATAAACTTTATACTCGCTACCTGCTAAATAAACTGGTTGACTGGGCTGACCACTCTAACCTGCTTAATCCGGAACAGGCAGGGTTTAGAAAGGGCCATAGTACAACAGGCCATTGTTTGGTACTACAGACAATGATAGATAAGTATACAAAGGTACATAAGAGCAAACTTTTTGTGGCTTTTGTAGATCTCACATCCGCTTTTGATTCAATCTGTAGGGACAAATTATGGCAAAAACTATATGAAACAGATATTGATAGACGACTTCTCAAAATACTTAGAGAGTTACATTCAGACACCACAGTTAAAATCAGAACTGGGATGTCAGGCAACTATACTGACCCACTGCCACTGGGGAAAGGGGTTAAACAGGGCTGTTTGTTAGCGCCGTTCCTCTTTAATTTCTATATAAATGACATTGTTCAACATATGGCAAAGTATAAGTCATCAGCTCCTGCCCTGGAAGGCAAACACCTGAATATATTACTATATGCTGATGACATGGCTGTCATGGCACTTACTCGAAGGGGCCTACATAGCATGCTGGAGGGGCTCGCAGCTTATTGTTCCCAAAACTCTCTAAAGATAAATTATGACAAAACAAAAATTGTGGTATTTACTAGAGCTCGCCACACATTTAGATGGTCTTTAGATGAACACAAAATTGAACAGTGTCTTTTTTTTAAATATCTTGGTATCACTTTCCAAGCTACATCTAGCTGGCTTGCCCACTTCAAGACTGTAGCCCTTCTAACACGTAGGACAATCGGTGCTCTGCTCAGCTTTTTTTATTCGAGGGGAGGGCAACTGGTGATCCCGGCACTAAAAGCTTTTGTTGGAAAAGTGATTCCCCAGATGCTATATGGAGTAGAACTCTGGGGATGGAATCAGAAGCTGTTAGAACGGCTTGAAATCTTCCAAAATTTTTACCTCAGAAGAATTCTAGGCCTCCCTCAGAGTACTCCGGCAGCTCTCCTAAGAGTGGAAGTAGGATTACCTTCTGTGTCTGCCAGGGCCCACTTAAGATTCCTGCGTTTTTTCACCAACCTCACAGATGCCCCGAACACCTTATTGGCTAAACAAGCCTTTGTATCATTACAAAATAATACTACTTGGCATAAAAACCTACTGGATATCCTATCCAGATACAATCTACCTGAGTTTAATACCCTCAAATTGTGGAGCCCTGATAAAGTTCGGGAATGGATCTTTGAAAAAGACGCCTTTTTGGACTCCACAAAGATAAAAAACTCTGGGTTTTCCTACTGGTTTCCCCGAGTAAAAGCAGTCAAAATCTGTGCCAACTACTTGGTGGAGATCACTGATCCCACCCTTCGGAGAGCTTTTACTATGGCACGGTTTCAAACACTGCCAACTGCATATCTGACCGGTAGATTCACAAAAACCCCAGTAGAACATCGTTTATGCCCTTGCCTTATGAAAATTAAAGAGGATCTTACACATTACCTCCTCTATTGCCCCATCTACTCGGGCTTTAGAGACGCATTGCTGCAAATTATACCCAACTCTATAACCAATCCTGAAGATAGAGTAAAATTTTTGTTAGTCGATGCAAACCCACGTATTACCCATGTGGTAGCGGTTTTTGTGATGAAGGCCATGAAAGCCAGGGAAAGATTTATGGATGACAATGTAAAGACCCCTTCATCGTCTGTTTAACTCGTTGCTTGTTTTCCCTCTCTTTCTATTTTGTGGGATGAAGGTTTTGTTGGCGTAGTATGTAATGAATTTTAATATTTTTTAACTATTGTTGTGTTGATGTTTGTGTACAGGCATGGTCCTCACAATAAACGGATTTGGTTGGTTGGTAATTCTATGATTCTGTTTTACCGTCTAAGGCTCCCCCTGCAGTAGCTAGCTACCCCCCAAAGAATCATGGGAATTTTGGTTTCTTACAGAGCCTGAGAGGAGTCACATCCTTGAAAACAGCTAACCTTTTTTTTCAGGCTGAGGGTTATGTTGTCCCATGGATGAATCTACAGGAGCTGCATATGGGGGTGGAGACGCTCCTTCAGGTATACAGAACCGAGGCCATTTAGGGCTTTAAAGGTCAGCACCAACACTTTGAATTTTGCTCAGAAATGTACTGGAAGCCAATGTAGGTCTTTCAGGACCGGTGTTATATGGTCCCGGAGGCCACTCCCAGTCACCAGTCTAGCTGCCACATTCTGGATTAATTGCAGTTTCTGAGTCACCTTCAAAGGTAGCCCCACATAGAGCACATTGCAGTAGTCCAAGCGGGAGATAACTAGAGCATGCAGCACTATGGTGAGACAGTTTGTGGGCAGGTAGGGTCTCAGCCTGCGTACCAGATGGAACTGGTAGACAGCTGCCCGGGACACAAATGGACCTGCACCTCCATGGACAGCTGTGAGTCCAAAATGACACCCAGGTTGCGCACCTGGTCCTTCAGGGGCACAGTTACCCCATTCAGGACCAGGGAGTCCTCCACACCAGCCTGTCCCCTGTCCCCCAAGAACAGTACTTCTGTCTTGTCAGGATTCAGCCTCAATCCTTTCGCTGCCATCCATCCTCCAACCGCCTCCAGACACTCACACCCTGGGAACTGTAGCTCTGTGAGGGACCTTCTAACACCTCTCAGCAACCTTAACAAACTATAGTTCCCATGATTCTTTGTGGGATCCAAAGTGCTTTAAATGTATGGGGTGGATGTGGCCACAGAAATCTACTAGCCTGATAAAGTGACATGATGCAGCTTTAAATGTATACTGCAGATGGAGCCTAAGATTCTTTTCTTAACAGATTGCCACAAGGGAACATAAAAGTTTCTTTTCATAAGCTTTGCTGACCTCTTCTTTTCAAGGTCTCCGCAGAAAAATAAAACAAAGTTACTTGCTAAACAGAGGCAGGAAGGCAAACGATAAGCTGCAGAAAAGCAACGATATTGTTTTCTTTCCCCCCACAAAGCATCTTGTTTGTTGATTTCTCTTTTCACCTCAAGATTACTATCAAAGGTTCACTCTGTGATGGTTATGCTACCTTTAATAGAATCCAAAGGGAAAGCAGAAGAAGAAAAACCTTGCCATTGTCAAAGCAAAGATGTGAACTTTTACTTCACACACTGAAAGCTTTCGAATTCTTCAACAACAACAAAAGAGAGAGAGGCAACTTTGAAACGCACTCCTCATTTGAGACAAGCTGGCAATATAGTTTTTAGCCTCTTTCAGAAGGCTGCTCCTGTTCGCAAACAAGCTTCATCCTGCATCAAATGGAGGAATAAGGGCCTAACCGCGTGAGGAATTAATGATGCCAAGGGGAGTTTTATCCCCCCCCCCCCGATAATTGCTCCGTGCAGGAGACTAGGGGCAATTTCACAGAGACTGGGGCTGAGGAGGCTGAGAAGGTTTCCCACAAGCTGCGCTCTTGATAACAATCCCACCCCCCAACATGCCTGGCATTTATTCATTTTTTATAAAACACATAAAGTGATTGCTAATCACTTCATTAGCGTCAAATGCCGTTAGGCTCCTAAGGACAGCAGATTGATTTTCCTCAAGCGCTAACAAAGAATGTTTAGAATTGTTAGTAGCATTACCTTTCTTTGTGGCTGATTGGCTGCTCTCCCTGTGCAAAGGTCAGAGAGGGCAGGGTTTCTGTTGAGGCAGGTGATTAGCTGTGGGAGGAGCTTATCAGAGCTTGCAGGGCAGCAGCGCGTGCCTAGCGGCGCGCGCAGTTTGATCCATCTTTTAGATTTAGGGGAGCTAGTCTCAAACGTTTGTTGGGGGAGACCTAGGTTTTTTGGGGGGGGAGTTATTTGTCCTGTCTTCACGCTTTTTATGATGGAGGACCACTGTAGCCACCCCCAACGACACGTTCTCAAGATGGAGGGGGAGGGAACAGCTGCCGTCGCCTGCGGTTCCTGCGCAATGTTTGCCATCTTGCCAAAGGTTGCAGGCAGCTTTACCTGCAGCAATTGCATGTTGATTGCCCTCTTAGAAGACAAAGTCCAGCAACTGGAGGAACGTGTAGCTACGCTCCAAAGAATTAGAGAGCTGGAGCTCTTCTTGGAAGCAACAGAGCACACCGTCTCCACCAAGGAGGAGACAGGGGACTCCCCTGAGAAGGAGGCTAGTTCACCAACACAGGAGCCAGATATATGGAGAAACGTGACTCAAAGAAGTAGGAGGCCCAGGGTTCGCTCTGATTGTTTAGACATACACAATCGCTTTGAGGTCCTCTCCCCTAGCATGGAAGATGAAGAGCAGACTCCATTTGAGGATCTCTCCCTCATTACAGTCGATCAGGTATATGAAGACGAGCAGCAAAGTCAGTCCTCAGGGAATGTGCAGGCGACCTTGGAACGGACAGCTCACAGAAGAACCCCGACCAAACCTAAGAGGAGGCGTGTAGTGGTGATAGGGGATTCCCTACTGAGGGGAACAGAAGCAGTGATCTGTGGGCCTGACAAGATGTCTCGGGAAGTGTGCTGTCTCCCGGGGGCTAAGATCCAAGATGTAACTGAACGACTGCAAGGAATCACAAAACCCACTGACAAATACCCCTTCCTCTTGGTTCATGTGGGAACCAATGACACTGCAAGCAATAGCCTCCAGAAGATCAAAAGAGACTACGAGGCTCTGGGCAGGAAATTGAAGCAATTAAATGCACAAATTGTCATCTCATCTGTCCTCCCAGTTGAACAACATGGCCCAGGGAGAGAGGGAAAAATAGTGGAAGTGAACAGCTGGCTTCGCAAATGGTGTAAACAGGAACGGTTTGGATTCTTAGATCACAGACTGCAGTTTCTTGAAGATGGACTTCTGGCAAGCGATGGGCTGCACCTCACAACGGTTGGGAGAAATGTTTTTGCCAAAAATCTCAGAAACCTCATCAGGGGGGCTTTAAACTGACTAATGTGGGGGAGGGAGACAGTGCTCCTGAAGGTAGGAGTCTATCAATTGATGAAGATGATCATCCAAATGTCATAGACCAAATGGAGCAAGCAGCACGCAGACCTAGTGGTGGGAGGAAAAAATCCTTAAATAAGAGACACGGGGGAATGATTAATGGACTTCAATGTCTGTACACTAATGCGCAAAGCATGGGAAATAAACAAGATGAGCTTGAGCTCTTGGTACAGCAAACTAAATATGACATAATAGGCATCACTGAAACCTGGTGGGATAAGTCCCACGATTGGAATGTAATAATGGAGGGATACAATCTATTTCAGAGAAACAGACCAGACAAGAAAGGAGGAGGAGTGGTGTTATATGTCAGGGATGTGTATACCTGTGAAGAGATCCAAGATTTAGAACCTCAAAGCCAAAGTGAGAGCATTTGGGTCAAAATTAAGGGAGAGAAGAATAACAGTGACCTCATTGTGGGAGTTTACTATAGATCCCCAAGCCAAACGGAGGACATAGATGATGCCTTCCTGGAACAGATGGCCAAGCATGCAAAAGGAAGGGAGATAGTAGTAATGGGGGACTTCAATTACCCGGATATTTGTTGGATGTCAAACTCAGCCAAGAGCATAAGGTCAAACAGATTCCTCACTGGCCTTGCAGACAACTTCATTGTCCAGAAAGTGGGAGAAGCAACAAGAGGAACAGCCATTTTAGATCTGGTCCTAACCAATGTTGATGACCTGGTTAGTGGGGTAGAAGTGGAAGGATCATTAGGCGCGAGTGATCATGCTCTTCTGAAGTTTACTATACAGCAGAAAGGAGCAGCCAAGCATACTAGGACTCAATTTCTTGACTTTAAGAAAGCCGACTTCATAAAACTTAGGGAAGTGCTGAGTGAGATCCCATGGACAGTAATACTAAAAGGAAAGGGAGTTCATGATGGCTGGGAGTTTGTTAAGAGGGAGATAGTAAAAGCACAACTTCAGGCAATACCAATGAGACGGAAACATGGAAGGTGCCTAAAGAAGCCAGGGTGGCTATCTAAAGAACTTTTAACTGAGTTAAGATTAAAAAAGGATGTGTACAAAAAATGGAAAAGGAGGGAAACCACCAAAGAGGAATTCAAACAAATAGCCAGCACGTGTGGACACAAAGTCAGAAAAGCTAAAGCACAGAATGAACTCAGGCTTGCTAAAGAGGTTAAAAGCAACAAAAAAGGCTTTCATGGGTATGTTCATAGCAAAAGGAAGAACAAAGAAACAGTGGGGTCACTCAGAGGAGAAGATGGTGAAATGCAAACAGGGGACACAGAAAGGGCTGAACTCCTCAATGCCTTCTTTGCCTCAGCAGAGGAAACACAGTCCAGAATAACTAAGGAGATAGTACAAGAATACTTGGCTAGTTTAGATGTATTCAAGTCTCCAGGGCCAGATGAACTGCATCCAAGAGTATTAAAAGAACTAGCAGATGTGATCTCAGAACCACTGGCAGTCATCTTTGAGAATTCCTGGAGAACAGGTGAAATCCCGGCAGACTGGAGGAGGGCAAATGTTGTCCCTATTTTCAAAAAGGGAAAAAGAGAGGACCCAAATAATTACCGCCCAGTCAGTCTGACATCAATACCAGGGAAGATTCTGGAGCAGATCATTAAGCAAACAGTCTGTGAGCACCTAGAAAGGAATGCTGTGATCACCAATAGTCAGCATGGATTTCTGAAAAATAAGTCATGTCAGACTAACCTGATCTCGTTTTTTGACAGAATTACAAGCCTGGTAGATGAAGGGAACGCAGTGGATGTAGCCTACCTTGATTTCAGCAAGGCATTTGACAAGGTGCCCCATGATATTCTTGTAAAGAAGCTGGTAAAATGCAGTCTTGACCATGCTACCACTCAGTGGATTTGTAACTGGCTGACTGACTGAACCCAAAGGGTGTTCATCAATGGTTCCTCTTCATCCTGGAGAAGAGTGACTAGTGGGGTGCCACAGGGTTCTGCCTTGGGCCTGGTCTTATTCAACATCTTTATCAACAACTTGGATGATGGACTCAAGGGCATCCTGATCAAATTTGCAGATGACACCAAACTGGGAGGGGTGGCTAACACCCCAGAGGACAGGATCACACTTCAAAACGACCTTGACAGATTAGAGAACTGGGCCAAAACAAACAAGATGAATTTTAACAGGGAGAAATGTAAAGTATTGCACTTGGGCAAAAAAAATGAGAGGCACAAATACAAGATGGGTGACACCTGGCTTGAGAGCAGTACATGTGAAAAGGATCTAGGAGTCTTGGTTGACCACAAACTTGACATGAGCCAACAGTGTGACGCGGCAGCTAAAAAAGCCAATGCAATTCTGGGCTGCATCAATAGGAGTATAGCATCTAGATCAAGGGAAGTAATAGTGCCACTGTATTCTGCTCTGGTCAGACCTCACCTGGAGTACTGTGTCCAGTTCTGGGCACCACAGTTCAAGAAGGACACTGACAAACTGGAACGTGTCCAGAGGAGGGCAACCAAAATGGTCAAAGGCCTGGAAACGATGCCTTATGAGGAACGGCTAAGGGAGCTGGGCATGTTTAGCCTGGAGCAGAGGAGGTTAAGGGGTGATATGATAGCCATGTTCAAATATATAAAAGGATGTCACATAGAGGAGGGAGAAAGGTTGTTTTCTGCTGCTCCAGAGAAGCGGACACGGAGCAATGGATCCAAACTACAAGAAAGAAGATTCCACCTAAACATTAGGAAGAACTTCCTGACAGTAAGAGCTGTTCGACAGTGGAATTTGCTGCCAAGGAGTGTGGTGGAGTCTCCTTCTTTGGAGGTCTTTAAGCAGAGGCTTGACAACCATATGTCAGGAGTGCTCTGATGGTGTTTCCTGCTTGGCAGGGGGTTGGACTCGATGGCCCTTGTGGTCTCTTCCAACTCTATGATTCTATGATTCTACCTGCGTTGCAGAAATAATGCAGACCTCTAGGCAAGCAACACACCAACCCCTATTTTAATAGGAGAGAGAATCTCTGAAGTAATCCACATTATTATGTATCCCCCCAAGCCATAACAGGGATTGTATGGCATAATTATTAAGCATATGGCACAGCCGCCAAAGGTGGAGGCCATTGGCCACTATGTTGAAGAACCAAGACACTGCTGTGTTAGCTACTCCATCTTCTTTCTTTCATTCATTTTAAATTACTATTTATTAAATACATTTTTGTGTTACAAAACAGACAGGGAAAGGTACATCTGTTGTTGTATGTTGTTGCCTACACATCCAGCAGGAGTCACATGAGGTGGTCACATAGTATTATGATCAATACTGGTCATTGACCATAATAAATAAATTAATTAATTGATGTTTTTATTATTATTATTATTATTATTATTATTATTATTATTATTATTATTATATTATACTCATTAATGTATTTGTTGCCTTCTATGCAATGGTCTCAAGGAGATGTCTAATAAAAAAATTTAAAACACACTTTAAAACACACACAAAAAGCTTTTAAAACACAACTTTTAAAAATGCAAAATAGACATGTATGGCAAAGGCCCACTTATCCAGCGGGGAAAGCCTGTCAGAACAAAAAAAAATGTTCTTTAATTGTTTCTAGAAAGTGCAGGTGGTGGGCACTTGGCAGCGTTGGAAAACAGATGAGGGTTTCCCCCCTGAACACTCACTAAGGAATCTTGTAAATGAACAGAGCTAATTCTGAATTGAGCACAAGGGAGTTTACCCCATCACTATTTGCTGCAGGTCAAAGGATTTAAATGCAAAACTATAAGCCTTGTTTATTTTTGATGGCACTTATTAGCAATACAGGCTGTATTATTCCCCACATGGAGTGTAGGAGGTGTTATGCTTAGAACGTGGTAGGTACAAAAGAGATCTCAGGCTATTCCAAAATCTACTGGAACAAATAAGCAATTGTAAAGTGAGTTAGGCATAAATTAAGAAAGCTGAAAACCTGTAGAGGAAGAGAAAGAATGCCTTTGAATAATGAACAACATCAGCAACCAGCATCCTTGTGCATATGCTGGAGCCTCAGCATAGGCCCACGGCTGATACCTGCCCTGTGGCACCCAAAACATATTTTTAAAAATCAATAAATATAGATGACAGTACAGGCACTAACCATGGTTTGGAGGACCACTGATGAGGAGGGGCTCCACAAAATGACACTTTGCCATGGATTCACTCAACACAGAGAAATCTAGCTCTGAGTTACTACTGTTTCTACTCTGTAGAAGGGGACGCGGGTGGCGCTGTGGTCTAAACCACAGAGCCTAGGGCTTGCTGATCAGAAGGTCGGCGGTTCGAATCCCCACGACAGGGTGAGCTCCCGTTGCTTGGTCCCTGCTCCTGCCAACCTAGCAGTTCGAAAGCACGTCCAAGTGCAAGCAGATAAATAGGTACCGCTCCGGTGGGAAGGTAAACGGTGTTTCCATGCGCTGCTCTGGTTTTGCTAGAAGCGGCTTAGTCATGCTGGCCACATGACCCAGAAGCTGCCTGTGGACAAACGCCGGTTCCCTCAGCCTATAGAGCAAGATGAGCTCGCAACCCCAGAGTTGTCTGCGACTGGACCTTCTACTCTGTAGAACAGGGTTGGGGAACCTTAGGCCTGGGGTCCAAATGCAACCCTCTAGGCCTCCCTATCAGGCCCTTGTGGCTCTCACCAAGCCACACTCCCTTCCCAACCACACTTGTTCTTCCCAGGCCATGCCCCACACCAGTCTTGCTTTACACCCTTGAGTGTTTTGCCTGACTGGAATGCACCCTGAATTCCTGGCAGTGATCTTTGCTTGGCTACACGGAAGATAGAGATGAGTGTGTGGAACTTATGCAGAGGTTCTTTTTCAGTTCCAAAAATTTCATTTAGAAGCTAAAAGAAAGCTACAGAGCATTGCAATTACAGTGGTGCCTCGCAAGACGAAATTAATCCGTTCTGCGAGTATCTTCGTCTAGCGGTTTTTTCGTCTTGCGAAGCAACCCTATTAGCGGATTAGCGCTATTAGCGGTTTAGCGGCAATTAAAGGCTTAGCGGCTTAGTGGCTTAGCTGCTAAAAGGCTATTAAAGGCTTAGCGGCTTAGAAAAAGGGGGGGAAAGCGGAAAAAAATCTCAAGACTCGCAAGACATTTTCGTCTTGCGAAGCAAGCCCATAGGGAAATTCGTCCTGCGAAGCGCATTGAAAAACGGAAAACCCTTTCGTCTAGCGGGTTTTCCGTCTTGCGAGGCATTCGTCTTGCGGGCACCACTGTATCTTTTATCTCTTCCTTTGGCTCCTGGGAACTCCATCAGCAACCAACATGACTCCGGAAGCAAGAGGTGTGGCCGGTACACAGCCCTTCCCAGGCCTAGCATGCATCAAGGTTCTGACTAGCAGAGGTGTTCTCAGGACTTATATGCTATGGGGTTACATAAATCACATCTGGTATTTGGGTTATCGTCCGTGGCCTTGACAATGTTTATCCATTCTTGCAAGACGAAGGACTGCTTAGTATTTGGAAGGCAGCCAACAAACATAACTTCTAAGGCTAGCAGATACTCCCTACTTCAGGTGTCAATGTGAGTCCCTCTGGAAGTCTATCTTAAAGACTGAAATTCCCACACAGTACCCCGTTAGCTTATAGCTAGCTGTGGGAAAGCAATATTTTACAGCGTAGACAGAATTAAAGGGCACAGGACCCCCAGGATTTCTCGGTACATAAGTAGTATTTGTTGCACAGCAGCTAAAACATCCTCAAAATAACACTATATTCCAATTGTAGTGTAGAAAGTAGGCTATTGTAGGGTATGTGTGTGTTTTTTTAATTTATGTAGTCATTATGCTTTGCTTCTGGACCTGCCTACCTCTGGAAGGTAGCCTAGAAGGGGACGTGATCTACATGGGGCTGAAAAAGCTTTCCCACCCTTGTTGTAGAACAATGCTCAGACCCTATTTCTGTGATGGAGCCAGTCTGTGGACATGTCACTCCCTCTCACAAATGTTCCAATCTCCCCCACCCATGGCACTGACACATTTGCGCATCTGGTGGCTAACTACGGTCTCAGCAGTGGTCTCTTTCATCATGATAGCAAATATAAATAATTATTATAATAGCATATGCTGCACCCCAGGATTGTCTGCAAATTGGTGCCTTTTGCTATCACAGGCCTTAACAATTTCCATTTACATCTGGCATATTTATTCATCCCGCTGTACCCTGAACCAAACAGAAATACTAAAATAGCTCAGCACGCTTGATTTTAAAAATCTTCATATGTGGCAGAGACAGTGATGGACACGGCATAAAGAAACATCATTTTTCAAGGGCGGGGGGGTGGGGTGGGAATGAATGAGATGTTGATTGGCAAGGCAAATCCCACCCGGCTTCATGGCACTTATGATTAGAATTGGAAATGTGTCCTAGAACATGCACTCCCTCTATTTTTGTTCAGTGGATAGGACTACTACCTTTAAATTTTGCTTTCTGTCTTTCTACTAGGACAGAAATGCTAAGGCATTCGCATTTTTTTTCTAAGCATTTGATAATGACGGGACAAATCACCTCGTTTCTTTAAATATAGCCAGAAAATTGTCTCAAGCTGTGTACACCATACAGCTGAAGCATATCTTCTTTCCCTTAAAAATTCTAGGAATGGTAGT
This sequence comes from Podarcis pityusensis, assembly GCF_964106645.2. Taxonomy (NCBI): domain Eukaryota; kingdom Metazoa; phylum Chordata; class Lepidosauria; order Squamata; family Lacertidae; genus Podarcis; species Podarcis pityusensis. The sequence continues at coordinate 21,582,258 of NC_138033.1, read as the reverse complement.
TTACCCCCAGAATCCCCAGCACCCCTTACAAAATATAGCCCCCATAATTCTTTGGGTGGTGTTTTAAACACACTCTAAATGTATGGTGGGTTCACAGCCCCAGTGATAAATAAAAGATTGGGTTTTTGAAAGTAAAATAAAAAGAGAGTCATAGCATGGCACCCACTGCAAAGGGCCCATTCACAGCCCCACAACATTTGATGCCTCAGGCAGCTGCCTAACTCTGGCAAATGATAAGGCCTATACAGCTTGGGTCCCAGCTGACTGAAGGACTGTATTGTCCCACATGAACCTGCCTGGTCTCTGAGATCTTTGAGGGAGGCCCTTCTCTCAGGCACATATGCTGGGGATGCAGGACAGGGCCTTCTCAGTGGCTGCTCCCATGTTTCAGAACTCCCTTCCTACAGAAGCTAAACTGGCTCGGTCCTTGTTGTCCTTCCACTGGCAGGTGAAAGCTGTTTTATTCCAACAGGCCTCTGAGAACTGACTGGGGTTTTTGTTGTTGTTGGGTTGGGTTTTCTTTAAGGAAGGGCTTTAATAGTTCTGTGCTGTTTTTATTTTCTGCATTTTAATGTATTTGTTTCTAACATACTGTTTTAATTCTATTAGAGTTTAATTACTTTTAAACCATTATTTTTTATAGGTTCTTAGTTTTCTGTTATTTTATCTCTGTTGGTTTAATTTGCGTTAGCTGCCTTGAGTCTCAGTCGGGGGAAAGAAAGAAAGAAAGAAAGAAAGAAAGAAAGAAAGAAAGAAAGAAAGAAATCTGACCTTGATAAAAGAATACAATGGCTTCATTCAAAGTTACAGAGCCACAACCCCCTTGATGCGCTGTGAGCCTGTGACATTGCCTGCCTTGGAAGATTTGAGTGAACCACTTATTATTGTTTCTCGAGGTCTCTCACTTGGAAGAGAGAGGGGGGGAGAGGGAGGAAGGGAGGGAGATACATACACACACACACACACACACACCACACACAGCAGGATACGAAATTGCTAAGACAGGCATTCGATAACTCCGAGCACAGCATGGATGAAGATCAGAAATCCCGAACAAGGCACAGAGAGAACTTCCAAACACTCAGAAGGGGATGCCCATTTGAGTGTGATTCACAAACACCCCAAGAAAACCATCAACCTTCTTCTTGATCCTCACAGAGAGTGCATCAAATAAGAATCAATAAGAAACCGTACAACCCCGAGGCTTTAACATGGCCCTCTGCGGTTTGCTCTTCTTCATCACAGCTGTGAATTTTTTGTTTGGTGTTTTAGAAAGAAACAGCTCGGGCTGAAAGGTGGGTCGTTTGGGGGGGGCAGTTGGGAAGTGGGGTGGGTAGATTGCAGGACGCAAAGCTGTGCGGGGGGTGGGGGTGGGGAGCAAACATTACTGATCCAGTGCAAATGACAGAAGGCTAAATGGTGTTACCCTTCATTATAGTCAGTGTCAAGCCTAATCACTCAGAGCCTGGTGAGAGAGAAAGAGGAGAAGGGGTGGGGGGAGTTTATCTGCATTGGAAAGCAGGGGAGCATCCCTCTATTTGTATTCCAAGGGTACCATCTAGTGGCCACTGAAAACAGAAGCTGACTGAGGAGGAGAGGGAGAGAGACAGACAAAAGTTTATTGACTTATGGACTTCACTTGGAAAGCTCAGATTCTCAAACCTTTATTGGCATACGTACAAGAGTCCAGCACAAAACACACACACTCACCCCCCCTAAAAAAACACCCAGCATCTAACACTTAAGTTAGTGTTGAATAGCATTTATGAATCCTCACTGCGTGTTGCAGAAACCTGGCAACTATCTCCATCTTATCCCCATCCTGAGTAAACATAAGGAAGGCTACTTTGCATTTGTCTGAATGACCAACTGATTAATAATCATGACCAACTGATTAATAAACTTAGATCGAATTGTCTGATACCAGTTACAGTGCAAAAGAACATGTGTAACTGATTCTATTGGTCCACAGGGATAGTCTCTATATGAGCTGCGTTTTCTGTAGTATTTCCTGTAGTATTGCTGAAGGTAGCCTATCTGGTCTCGCTAGCATGTAGGTCCTGTGTTGATTCTGGTTGGTCAAATGGGAGAGATAAGACGCCGTTGACTGACCACCTCATGCCATACCCAGACTTAAAGGTAAAGTGGCGGACGACTCTGAAGCAGACTCCAGTGGCGGATGACTCTGGGGTTGCACACTCATCTCACTCTATAGGCTGAGGGAGCCGGGGTTTGTCCGCAGACAGCTTCCAGGTCATGTGGCCAGCATGACTAAGCTGCTTCTGGTGAACCAGAGCAGCACACGGAAATGCCATTTACCTTCCTGCCAGAGTGGTACCTATTTATCTACTTGCACTTTGACGTGCTTTCAAACTGCTAGGTGGGCAGGAGCAGGGACTGAGCAACAGGAGCTCACCCTGGGTGATTCGAATCGCCGACCTTCTGATCAGCAAGCCCTAGGCTCTGTGGTTTAGACCATAGCGCCACCCGTGTCCCAATACCCAGACTTACACATACACTATTCCTGATTTGGCTACTAAGTTATTGGAATCTGTTGTCTAACAATCTGCATTTAATTATCTCAAACACAGAATTTCTCTAGGGAGACATCAAAGGTTGCTCAGGAAAATGATTATTTGCCCCCTTTCTTCTCAGATTTGGGGGGCTCCTGGTTAGTGATAAAATACTCACCCGTCCATTCCTTCCTAGTGATTTCGTGTGCTAAGTGCCATTGACACTTGCTGATTGACAGCAGATCTAAACCTCTTTTTTATTGACTTTGGGGGAGCCTAACTAATGTGCTAGAGAGCATGCAGCACGATAGCTTTGATGTGTCAGCAGTCCTTTCTCGAGACTTTCTGGCATGTGTGTTAAATAAATAAAAGTGCATTTGTATACCAAAGCAGTTTGACAGCATGCAAATTCATAAACAATATGAAAGTTGTCAGACAAAAACTCTACTGTGTCTTACATGACAAAATGGGAGGGAGGGGATGTGAAAAAGTATTTGCTTAGTACTCTTGGGGCCAAACAAGACAAGACACTATTTGTGCAATTAGCAATTACATGAATAATTTTTCAAGGGTAGAGATGAGCAAATCTGTCAATTCTGATTTATCTCTGTTTCTTATTTTCCCAGTCTTAAGCGCAGTTCTCCACGTTTCCACACTAGTTTGTGAATATGTTTTTTAAACCAGTCCTTGTGAAAATTCATCAGCATTTCAGGGCAAATTTCACCTAAATTACATTGTTGCATGCAGTTTTCCCTAAGATTCATGTTTTTCATAGAAATCAAAGCATTGCAAAGTTGGAAGAGATATTGAGTGTCATCTAGTCCAACCTGCTGCATTGTATGAATCTCAACTAGAGCATCCATGATAGATGGCCATGCAATCTCTGCTTGAAAACCTCCAAGGAAGAAGAGTTCACCACCTTCTGAGGAAGTCCGTTCCCCTGTTGAACAGCTCTTACTGTCAGAAAGTTCATCCTGACGTTTAGTTGAAATCTCCTTTCTTGAAACTTGAATCCATTGGTTTGGGTCTTACTCTCCAAAGCGGAAGAAAACAAGCTTGCTCCATCTTCCATGTGACAACCCTTTTTATATTTGAAGATGGCTATCATATCTCCTCTCAGTCTCCTCTTTTCCAGGCTAAACATACCCAGTTCTCTCAACCGTTCCTCGTAAGGCTTGGTTACCAGACCCTTGATCATCTTGGTTGCCCTCCTTTGTACACATTTCAGCTTGTCAATATCCTTCTTGAATTGTGGCACCCAGAACTGAACACAGTATTCCAGGTGAGGTCTGACCAAGGCAGAACAGAGCAGTACAATTACTTTCCTTGATCAGGACACTATACTTCTGTTGATATAGCCTAGAATAACATTAGCCTTTCTTGCTGCTGCTCACACTGTTGACTCATGTTAAGCTTGTGGTCTACTAAGACCCCAAGATCCTTTTCACATGTACTACTAGCAAGCCAGGTGTCCCCCATCTTAGATTTGTTCAGCAGGTTCTTCCTGCTTAAATGCAGAAACTTATGTTTGTCATTTTGTCAATTCATTTTGTCAGTTTTGACCCAGTTCTCTAATCTTATGGTCCTCTTCAATCCTGATTCTGTCATGTGGAATTAGCTCCCCCTTGGTGTCATCTGCAGATTTGATGAGCATCTACTCCATATCTCCATCCACATCATTTATGAAGACGTTGAACAACAATGTAAAACAACAAAGCAATTTTCCATAGTATGCATTTTTGTATGTTATTTTCATTAATATAATGCATTTTTATGGACACTTTAGCCAAGCATATGCATTTTTATACAGACTGGCTTGCGATCTACATTGCAAAATTCAAAGACATGCGAATTTCAAAGGATGGTTGTGTTTTGGCTCTTGCATTGTTTCAGAATGTGTGGATTAGGTAGGTTCACCTTTGAACATGAACCAAATTGAATTTCTCCCCAACCCTACGTAGGAGCCCTGAGCCCTGATCAAGATTTGGAAATGGGGAGCAGTGAGGTTTTAGCCAATAGGGGGTTCTGTAATGTGGCAGAGCCACTCTCCTGACACCAGCATTGCTGCAGCTTACCTGGAAGAGCTGTGCTAGGGTGCTCCAAAGTCAGGGCTGCATGGATGCACTGCTGGAGCTAATCCGGCATTCCCATTGGTGCATCTGTGCTGCATCAGCTTCATCACCACTCACTCTGGTTCAGGTAAGCTGGAGCCAGGAGGGAGGTTCAGTGGCTCATCTCTACCACACGGGCAGCTACTAGCTTTAGGCCTTTGCTCCCCACCCTCAGGCACATCAGGATTGTGTGAAATGAGAGCACTGGTGTTCTTTTCCTTGTCCTCTTTCAGCTCTACGTGCTTTTCAAGGCTCAGATTAGTTCTGCTGGATCTGTCTTTTAACCAGATCCCTTGGGAAAGTGAAGGCTCTGTACATGCACTTTTGCGAGGGGGCAGGGTTCTTACCTGCAGAGAAGTGACCACAGCACTTGCTCAATAATCCAAAAGTGCCCATGGGTAAAAAAAAAAAAAGGTTGCCAATCCCTGGAGTGTGTTGATGGTAAGCTGATTTGCAAATCAAGCCAACACCTTCATTGCTTTCAATGCATCAGAAGCATACGGAAGAGTTTGTTGTTGTATGGGTTGCCTCTATTTCCATAATAAACATGTAATTAAAACATGAAGAATGCAAAGCAAACCTTGTCTAGAGGGAGGCTTATTCTTCCTACTATTGATAGCAGGAGGGTGAGACAAGAGATCTTTTCATGAAGTCTAATTACAATTGCAAACTCTGCCAATGACTCATTAACATTAGAGCCAGGAAAGAACCTTTTCTTATTTTGGACCAGTGCAAATGCAGAGGAAGAGATTAATTGGATTATTTCCCTTTATCCATCTGATCGAAAACAAAAACTAATTGCAAAAGCAGTTTTCACCGACTGCTAATATATGCCAGCTATCGCTATGTTTATAATCTAATAGCTCGAGATGTGTTCATCTCAACATGGTATTTGGCTCATAATATTATAATTTTTATTTATGTACAGGTGTCCTCCCCCCTTATGCGGGTGTTACGTTCCACGCCCCTGAGTGCATAAGTGAAAATCGCTTAAGTGGGGAGCACCTTATAAAAGTCCTCTAGACGTCCATTTTCCCCTGCTCACCAGCTCTCTCTCCTGCTCCCTCTCCAGTCCAGACCAAAATAGGTACAGTTTAAGCTTTGAGGCAAGCAGGAGGCTAAAGGACATGCAGGTAAGTGACAGCGGCTGTTGCGCTACCACACAGGCCAGCTGTTAAGTGGGGAGGCTGAGTAGCCTAAACAAAGGCCTGCTGTGCCTCAGGTCTCTTTGGGACTTTCTCTGCCCTCACATACCCTCCAACCATCCCCATTTTCCTAGGACGTTCACGGAATTACAGAAGCCATCCAGGTTTCTGATTTCATCCCAGAATGTCCCAGTGATGGCATGCTCTTGCATGAGCCAGCAGCACCAAAAGACATGCATCCTGATTTCCATCAGGGGAATGTTGGAGGGTATGGCATTGTAGCTCCCAAGCATCTTTCTCCACTTCCTTGATCCTGCTGTTTCTCTTGCTTTAGTTTACAGAGTCCATTTTTGTATGGTAAACACAATTGCGTGCTACACACACAACCATTTCCCCCTAATATAATCCCTTTTTGTATGTTATTTTCACTAACGTGTGCCTTTATGCCTGTATTTCCCCTATTTATATAAACACACCATATGGCTGGAGACCTGAATCGCAAAATTCAGAGAAGTGTGGATTTCAAAGGGTGTTTCTCTTTCCATATAGTTTCAGGAATTTTAAATTGCAGAGATTCAACTTCAAACTGTTTTTAATGTTGCATTTTACATTGTTGTGGCCCATCTTAGTGCCTCATGGTGCAGGGTGGGTAATGATCCTCCTCATCATCAAATTTCTAACCCATCTTTAAAATAGCCTCAACAAAATCAACAAAACTCAGCTTAAATATTTAACTGAACTTTAATTATTTTGCCTACACACAAAAACAACTTTTACGATGACATTTCTGAGTACTCATGTTATTCTGAAAAGCCTTTTACATACTCTCAAGTATAAATATTCTGATACAAACCCCTACAAAATTAACCAAAGCCCAGCCCCTTGTGCTCACATTCGGAGGGGTGCAGTGGTGATGCTTGTGTGTTTTACATAGCATGCCTTGGCATTACTAGTTACATCTAGGTCAATGGAGTCAAAGGACTTTTACCGGGAGCAACAGAAACCCTGGAGTGGGGTCATATTGGCCTTTGGTTTTGTATCACCTTCATCAGAGGCAGCACTCATAGCAAGCTGCCTTATACCGAGTCAGAACATTGAACTGTCTTGCTCAGCATTATCTACACTGATTGGCAGCAGTTCTCCAAGGATTCGGACAGGGAACATTCCTAGCCCTACCTGAAGATGCTGGGGACTGAACCTGGGACCTTCTGAACATGAATCAGATGCTCTGCCACGGAGCCACAGCCCTATGCCATAGAGGAAAGCTGATTGGTTAACCTATGTTGGAAATTTCATGGCCAGGGTTTCCTCCAGTTGCAGTGTCCTGCACTGTTTGCTTATAATGATTATGAAGCTATTGGTTGCTTGAGGTGTGGCCGCCAATAATATTAGAGAGGGTTGCGTAGGTAAGGAGTTGGCAAGCTGCAATATCCCATTGTGCTAGCTAAGCTGTCCTGTGCAACTGTGAACAAGTCCATGGATTTAGCCCTTCATACCAAACCAGACTTGACTTTGAAAAACCTTGTGATTCCTGTATTGTAGGGGATTGGACTAGAGGACCTTGGGCTCCCTTCCAGCTCTATAATTTTGTGATTCTCTGAAGCTAGGGAGAGGCTATTGTTGATGAGCAGAAACGTTGGCCATAGTTTTCCAGGCGATCCAACCAAGCTTGCTTTTTCTTCTCATTCCAGGAGTAGGAGTTTGCAGCAGGAGCATCTTACCTTGCGTGCTGTGCTTAATATTCTTTAATTGTTTCATCTACTTCTAGATATATGTTTTATGCATAAATTATACATTTGCCATAATAAAAAAAAACATTCAGAGTCACATGAGTCAAATTCAGTTCTTAAAGAAAATGAGAGCAAACACAGCAATCAAAACAGAACCCACCAAGCATTCACAGAACTCATAGAAAAGAACATATTAAAACAATATAGATGTATATATTAAGCTTTCGATTAAAACAAATTCTCCGGGTATTTGATATATGCATATTCTATGGTGCGAGGAAAGTTTAATGGTGTTTGGTAACACATGGGCTTCTAGTGCATTACCATGACCTGTATACCATCACAAATTTTCCTCCTTCTCAAAAAGAAGTATAGTCAGCACTGGAGAAGACCTGCCCATCCACATCTGTCAGAGTCTTCTGGTGTGTTTATTTTGAGTTGGGAAGGAGATGAAATGATTCCGCTTTTTAAACGGTGATCCTGTTTTCTAAGGCAGCAAGCTTCTTCGACACGGCTTCCAGTGAGCAAGAATTAAGGAACAGTCCTGGGTTATTTCAGAGAAGTGTGGAGATGAAAAGCCTCTGAAAGGGGTTAGGCTGATTTAGATCAGTTGGATTTTTAAAAAAATCCCCCCAAATAGTTCTGGCTCAGACTAGTTGGACACAATGCAAGAAGCTGCATTAGACCCAGTGGTCCATCTAACACAGTACTCCTGAGCTCAGTACTGCTGAGTACTGCTGCATGTTCTGACTCTTATGGGAAATGGGGATTTTAGCAAGAGCCACTTGTTATGCAGAATTGAGAAAGTTGGAAATGCTCAACTTTCCTCTTCTACATCAGTACTGAAGATAGAAAAGCCCATCCTCCTTTGCAACTAGGGATGTAAGAAGACATAGTTTCCCGTTCCACCCTTCAATGCATGCGGCAACGTTTCCCTTCCACTGCAGTTCATCTTCCACCAAAAGCTATGTTATTGTCTGCAATGGCAAATTTACATCTATACCGCTGTCATTAGGATATTCCACCCCATTCATTTCAATGCAAAGGAAACAAAATGGAAATGGAGAAAGCTAATATAATCTGTTATGTATCACTTCTGGGTGAAATAAACAACAACAAATACTGGCCATATTCACTGGGTTGATTTCTGTTCTGGATATGCAACAAATAAATATCAGCATTTTCTGTTTGTTTCCCTTTTTGTAGGAATTCTCCACCATCCCTATCAACTGATGAACCTACCCGGAAAAACAAGCGTTACCATCCGGCCACCTAGTTGATTTCGCAGAGAGTTAGCTCACCCAGTAACCTAAAGTTTATTCCTTCCACAAACACCTCAGCACACACCCAAAATACACTCTTTTCCAAATAGCTCTCAAAGGATATGTTTCCGTGTCAGTGCCTTTATGAGGTTGTCTACCTTTGTCTGGAACTTCACAATGGCTTCACATTCACATGGATCTTCTTCTGAGGAAGAGAAAACAAAGCCATTCAATGAATCATACACTAGCTGGACATCAGTGGAAGCACTTAGAATCATAGAATTGGAAGGGAACCCAATGCAGGAATCTCAACTAAAGCATCCAAGACAGTTGGCCATCTAACCTGTGCTAAAAACCTCCAAGGAAGAAGAGTCCACCACCTTCTGAGGGAGTCCGTTCCACTATCAAACAGCTCTATCACCAGAAAGCTCACAGAGGTTTTGGGATAATGGTTAAAGACACATGTACTGCCCTGAATTTCTTGCCAGTAAAGCAGTATATATCCAAGGGGTGTGTGTGTGTGTGTGTGTGTGTGTGTGTGTGTGTGTTGACTCTGTTCCTCCATCATTTTTTCTTGGACAAAGGGGTTGTGTTAGATCAGTCTTCTCCAACCTGCTGCTGCCCCCCCAGATGGTTTGGACTACAACTCCCATCACCCTCAGCCAACGTGAGCAATGCTCAGGGATTATAGGAGTTGTAGTCCAAAGCATTTGGAGGGCAGCATAAAGGGGAAGGCTGAGTCAGAGGAACCTCCCTTGCTGCTCATACTGCCCCCTGCCAATGGACTGTATGGGTTTGTGGTGTCGCTAGGCTGTACTGCCATAGTAGTCATTGTGCCTCGTGTTGCACATTTATTTGCCAGGGTAGCCAGGGTTAGAGGATTGTGCTGTAAACATACCAGGCATGACCTTCCTTACCAACACAGATTTTACTTTGTAGTTTCTTTCCAATTTGATTGATGGTTCTGAAATCGGCAGTGTAGAAGTAATGCTCTCCCACCGGATCTGAGGCAATTTCTTTAAGTTCGTCTTCAACAGCATTGCCTACTCCAACAGCGAACATCTTGTAACCTGAAACAAGCAAGAATTGCTAAACTGCTGATCTGCTTTGTGAAAAAACAACCAAGACTTTTATGCCAGGCTGAGGAACACAACAGTAAACTATGGTTTAGTGCTATGTGAATGAGCAAACATGAGCTGTGGACTCAGATGCTGTGCTCTCCTCCTCTGACACAAAGAAGGGATCAGAAATATCTGTGTCCTGGTTTAAACTAAGCAGAGTTTCTAGTTATGTGTGAACTAGAGGCAGGTTTTTATCCTGCCTTGTTAACAAACCACAGCTTGAACTAACCAGTTTCCCCAGTTCAAATCTAACCAAAAGACCTTCCTGGATACTTTAAGCCAGGAAACACACACACTTCTATTCTCCTCAAAGCAAAGTGGGGAGAGGAGGTCAGAATGTATGACCCTGACTCTTAATTTGTTTCCTTCATGTAGCCTTAAACTATGGTTTAGCATTCAGTCTTTAATGCACCACACTGTGGTTTAATCTTTGTTTATAAATATAAACAAAGAATATAACCCTGGTTGCATTTCCTAGTTAGGAAACTACAGTTTTCTGATTTGGATACAGTGGGAAACTCTGATTTAATAAACTTGAAAGTCTTGCAAACTGGTACATAAGAGATACGGGAGGGAAGGGGAAAGTGAGCACACATGTATAACACTCATTCTTGGTCTACGAAACCATGGTTTATGAGGCTGAGATCATTGGGTTGTATCCAACATTAGACATATTCAGAGGAGACTCATTGAAATGAATGGACCTAGGTTAGTCATGTCCTTTCATTTCAGTGTGTCTGCTCCAAGTATGACTAATGTTGGATACAGGCAATTATATCTTAATCAGGCCATTGCAAAACAGTGGTACTAAATTATGAAAACCTACCTAGTTCTTTGGCTTTCTTGGCAGCATCATTGATGTAATCTTGTGACCGGCCATCAGTGAAGACAATTGCTACCTTGGGGACTCCAGGCCTTGCACCACTGGAGATAGCAAAGGAACTGTCCACTAGGAATTTCAAAGCTTGGCCAGTCATCGTGCCTTTCTCCATGTAAGACATCCTTCTCACTGCTGCTTTGATGTCCTTCTTGTTCTTGTATTGCCCCAGTGGAAATTCCTGCCTTACTGAACTAGAATACTGGACCAGGCCCACATGTGCATTCCTGTCCGACACATCTAGGGAATCCACTATCTGGTTGATGAACCTCTTCACCAGCTCAAAGTTCTCTGGCCTCACACTCTTTGACCCATCAATCAGGAAGACGAGGTCCGTGGCGCCTCCTCCACTGCAGGCTGGGGAGAAGAGAAGTTGGGGGGGGGGCCAGAAAGCTGGAGCTAGTCATCTTTTTCATTTAAAGAAACACACTCTTTAAAATGGGGGGGGGGGACCCTTTTCAGTCATGAAGGCCACATTCCTTTCTTGCTCTGGGTTCATTCCAGCTGAACCTCAGGTCAACTCAGATTGGCCCAAATCAGTTCAGGATCCAGGATTCAGCTAGACCAGTTTCACAGCCTTAGTTTCTACAGGAGCTCACACAGCCATCTGTATACTCCATCCATGTAAGCAAGAAGTGTTCCCAGAGTTCCAGAATGCATTCGCAACCAGGCAAAAACACTCAAGGTAGTTGCATGGTGGGGTTGGTGAGGGACTGTGTCTCTGAAGGGTATGTGGCCTGGGGAGAGTCTCAAGGGCCAGATACGGGGGGGGCTGAATATAACCCTGAGGCCTGATGTTCCCCATCCCTGTTTTAAAGGCTGAATTTAGCAAACATACATGGCTGGTTAAGTCAACATTCTTCATTCCAGATATAAGGAAACAGTTGTCCTCCAGATGTAACATGGTCAGAGATGATGGGATCTGGAATCCATCAACATCTGAAGGGCCACAGGTTCCCGGTCCCATATAGTTCCATCAAGCTCAGTGGGTTAAGTTCCTACCCTTCAGCATTTCTCCAATGAGAGTAGGGAAATCCTATTCCATCCCCTCCAACATTTCTCCAATGAAAATAGGGACGTCCTAAGGAAAAGTGGGACATTCTGGGATCAAATCAGAAACTGGGACAGCTTCTGTTAATCTGGGACTGTCCCTGGAAAACAGGGACATTAGGAGAGTCTGTAACTTAGGCCAGTATGATCGATTTCCATGGTAAACAGCAAGCAAGCAGGTCCTAATCCATACGGGTTGCAGTGAGGCTTTAACCCTTTGCCCTCTGTTGCAATCCCAAGCTAGATGGGGGGGCAGGGCCCTTGTTTGTACTAGACCAAACCTTCCATTGGGGCAAATGGGAGCTTACATTCTAATGCAAACAGCAGGCACAGAGATAAAGTGTGATTCAGACAGGACCTTGGGCCAGGTGCAGTGTTAAAGCCATCCGTATAATACAACGCTATGTCAGAGCTCCAATCTGGATCAGGGAGAAGCTGTGTCCATAATTTACATCTCACCTTGTTTGACCCTCTCCGGTCTCTTGAAAATGAGATACAAAGCACAAGAGAGACTCAAAGGCTATGTAAGCATCAGCTCTTGAAAGTACTAATTCTCAGAAAGGAAATGAGGGAAAGTCATTTCGACTGGCATGCGTTCGAAATGTTAGATATTGATCCAGTCTACTTCTCTCTCTTTTGTGTTATGGAACCTTCCCAAATCCCAGCTTCCCAAAACTGAGTTGGTTGTGTTTCAGCTATTGGATACTATTCCTAGTTCAGCCACTGGCTAGGTTTTTCTAAAGTTTACTCAAGGAGTTATACATTTCAGTGGTCACCTTGTTCTGCCAGGGGAAGTTGGTGCAAAGTTTTAAACTGGGCGATCTATACTCCTTGTTGCTTTTACAGCTCTTTGGAGGCCATTGGAGAAGGTTACTTAAGGATTCCAGAAGTGACGCAAGCAATGTAGTTATGCTTGTGGAGGGGGAAAGGAGGTGTTGCAGGGAGTGCCCTGGACAAAGTATTCATGCAGCAGCAGGCCCATGGCCCTGTGAAAATGAGCTGCTTGTATCACCTCATTGCAAATATGGCCCCTAATCCACCCCACTTATGACTCTCCTGGCACATGGAAGTCCAAGGAAATGGTGGTTTAAGAGACACAGAAACAATGTAAGTCATCTAAACTAGAGGAAAGGACCTGGTTCTTGGACAAGTGTCACAATGTGCTCATGGAGGGAGAATATTGCAAGAATATGCAGCTCATGAGTCTTTAGTGCAGAGGCAGCACATGTAGTGCTCTCCAGACTCTCTGAGACTACAACTCCCATCATGTCTAATCTTGGCCATGCAGGCTGGGACTGATGGGAGTTGGAGTCCAAAATATCTGGACTACCTCTAAGGTTCACTAAGTGCATCTTTCCCCCCTGCAAGATTGTGTTCCCAGCACTTTTCCCTGATACAATGCACTTTTTATACATTGGTGAATTGTAGCGCAACTTTTGGATAAGTGTAAATTTCAAAGTGTGAGTTAATTAGTCTCTCACGAAAATGCAAACAAAATTTAATTTCTCCCTCATTTTTAACTTAAGCCTATTAGATCTAGTTGTTCCCTTGTGGTCTGCAGAGAGCAAATCTTTGCCTTCTTCTATGCAAAAACTCTTTAGGTATTAGAAGAGTACTATCAGGTTCCCCTGTGGCCTTCTCTTCTCCAGCCTAAAACTACCCAATTCTTTCAACCTTTCCTCATATGACTTGTTTTCCATATTCCTGACCATCTTCATTGCCCTCCTCTGAACTCATTCTCATTTGTCCTCAGTAAAGATGGAGCATTTGTGGCTCTTCAGATTTTGTTAGACTACAACTTCCATCATTCCTAGAGAGTGGCCATGCTTGTTTGGGAAGATGGGAGATGGGAGTCCAACAACATCTGGAGGACCACAGGTGCCCCATCCCTGCTCTGCAACACCCTTCTTAAAGCACGTCATCTACAACCGCTGGTGACCAAAACCACGGTTCTAGATGAACCCCTCAAGCAGTGGCGAGGAGGGATATGAAGAGCAATTAAACAGCCTGCATATTTCGTGTCATGTGTATGCTTGCAAACTTGAGATTAAGATCAGGAAGATGGCATGCTTCCTGAATGTTGAAATTTGCATGCATTCAAAACATTGGCCCATTCTACCAAGCTGAAAACAACATTATTTACCACTGCAGGTTTTTCCATCAGTGTTAAGCGTGAACCCCTCTTTACATGCACAGGTATAAGAAGCCCCTGTACTGACACAGATCTGCTGGCAATCGTGGTCTCCAGTGGCACACAGGTCTGACACAGCTGCAAAGTAATAACATGCAATGTTAAAACATATATTTATACTGGCGGAAAGTACTCGATGTAGCTCAGGAATTCTAAGAAACCAAAGGCGTTGGAACACTTACATCCACTATTTTGATTGCACGGACACAGGTGGCCCTGAGGGTACAGTTGTGCTGATGGGGCTGGCAGCAGCATGAGTGCGAGAAAGGGGTCAGAGAGGAGGTGGGAGGATCTGGATCTGAAGTGGGATGGCATCATTGTTGGGGTGGTGTCGAGGCATTTTGCCTACAATGGAAAAATGACTTGTGCTGCTGCACCCTCCAGATGTTTTGGACCACAACTCCCATCACCCATGACTATTGGCCATGCTGGTGAAGACTGATGGGAGTTGTGGTCCAAAATACATGCTTTGTGAAGCCTTGTGCCAAAAGTGGATTACATGAGTTTCTTTTGCTTGGTAATTTCCAATATACAATTTTGCTTCTTGCGCTGAGGGTAAGAACAGCCTCTGGCCCTTGGGTTGTATCCAACCAAGTTCTAATTAGAGTAGACCCATGGAAATTAATTTTCCTAAGTTAGTTGTGCCCTTTAATTTCATATACATATATATATAATTTTTTTTAAATTTTCTGTTTTACAGTTTAAAAATATTTAACAACCTTAAAATATCAATGACTTCCCTTCTTCTCTTTCCATGGTATATTTTGCATAACATAAATCCCTGCATGTTTTACATAAACTAAAGCATTCAATATTCCATTATTGCATCCATCAAAACTTATTTACACTGTTGAATTTATCTTAATGCTGCCAACGTTTTCAAGTGTGCACAATTTTCTCACATATATTCAATAAACATTTTCCAATCTTCTTTAAACATATGTTCTTCTTGTTCTCTTATTCTATATGTTAGGTCTGCAAGTTGAACATATTCCATCAGTTCAAGTTGCCATTCTTCTTTAGTTGGGATCTAGCTCATTTTCCATTTTGGGGCTAATAAAACATGGGCTGCAGTAGTAGCATACATAAATAACATTTTCTGACACCCGGGAATTTCCGTCTGATTTATCCCCAACAAAAATGAATCTGGTTTTTTGTTTTTTAAAAAACATTTTTTTCAATTCATTATGAATTATTTCCCAATACTCTTTTACCCTTTTACAGGTCCACCACATGTAAGTTCCATAAGTTGTGCCCTTTAATTTAATGGGTCTGCTCTGACTAATGTTGGATGCAACCTCTTATTTCGCATCACAAGACTTCCTTAACAACTTACCGCAGAATGCCTCCTGAAACTTCTTGGTCAGCTTCTCAATGACACTGTAGCTCTCCACATAATCCACATGTTCATCCAGAGGTGGGCTGGCCATCTGCCGCAAAGTGTGCATGTCCACACGGCCCACGCCAATGGCAAAAATTTCAATCCCAAGAGCTCGGGCCCTCGCTGACACATCCTTCACCCCATCCTGGGGGCGCCCATCTGTCACTACAATGGCTACCTGTGGGTAAGAGAGTGGCAAAGGACTCTCCAGCTACACACAGTACTGCTTATTCATTCATTTATTTTATATTATTACTATATTTATATCCTGGGGTTCAGGGAGGCTTGCAACAGTTCAAAACATCAATTACAAAATTCAGAGGAATAAAGCGAACTAGTGAAAATAATAATCAAAATGCATCACCACACATTTTAAATCAGCAGTTAAAGTGCAATTTGCCCTGACAGCAGCCCAGTGGTCAGTATTGTTTGCTCCTTGGTTTCTAAAGGCCTATCTAAAATAGGAAGGTCTGAGCCTTTTGGTGGAAAGAGAGCGAGGAGGAAGACAATCTCACCCCCCTTGGGACGGAATTTCACAGTATGGGAGCAGCTACAAAAAAGGCTCGCTCTTGTGTCACCACCAACCAGGCTTCTGATGTTGATGGGACCAAGAGATAGTGCTCACTTGAGCATTTTAGCACCTAGGCAGGTTCCTATAGGGAGATATATTTCAGGCAGCCAGGTCACAACTTTCCTAATTCTGCCTTCACTTGGATGGCATCTATCCTGAAGCACATGGGTCAGCAAACTAAGGCCCGCGGGCTGGATTAGGCCCAACTGCCTTCTGGATCCAGCCCACGGACACTCTGGGAATCGCCAGAGCACATGCTCTTTCCCTCTCCCTCCCTCTCCCTCCCTCTCCCTCCCTCTCCCTCACACAGCGGCGGCAGCGCCTCCTCCCTCCCTCCCTCCACCTGGCTTCTCCCTGCCCTGCCTAGAGGAGGAAGGGGGCTGGGCTTTGTTGGCACCAGCAGCAGCAGCACTTGAGCGACCGCCATTTTAAGCAGCCCCTCTCCTGAGCCCTTTCGTGCGCCGCTCATCATCCCACTGCTCCCGCTGCCAATCCCTGCCTCTCGCAAGACACAGGTAAGCAGCCACCAGGGCTCGTGGTGCGCTTGCAGCATTTATTTATTTTTTCAAAATATAGTCCATCCCCCCACAAGGTCTGAGGGACAGTGGACTGCCTTCCTGCTGAAAAAGTTTGCTGACCCCTGCTGAAGCACATCATGCTATCAGAGTCAGTTCTTCTACTCAGCCTGCTCAACCTTTAATTGGAACCAATAATAATCCTATTTCCTATAAACAATCAATCACAGAAGTTATTGAGTCTACACCACCAGGAACACACACCATTGCATATATTATGAAAGAGCTATATTTAGTTTTTACAGCAGAATATTTTACAAATCCAACTGTGCATGTGAGGGAGTGCAGGATTCAGCCTTAGTAACCTTTGGAGACAAGAGAAATAGTCATATGTTGGAATTTTATGTTATAAGAATTAGAAATGAGAGCAGCCACATGCTTTAAGGATGCCAATGGTTCACCAGATAGAAATGCAAACACGAGTTAAACCTGCTTAAACCAAAGACCCCACGTTGCTCAGTCACTTTGCTTGTTTAGTCTTCGGTCATGTGGTTTTTGGTTTCTTGGAAAGTGTGTTTATAAGCCTTCTAAGTCCTCCAGACAATATTTACCTTCCATATGTGTATATATATATATATATATATATATATGCACTCAGACACACAGCTTTAAAGCATGGACCTGTGCCTACACAGCATGGGACAAAAGCTAAGTGTGAATCAGTTTTGTGCAGTCAGTGGACTAGGGGTCTAGGCTAGTCCCCTAAAGTATTAAAGCCTAGCACCTTCTTCCGAAAGCCCCGGGAAGCTTCTGCCCAGCTTAGGGAGGGAGGTGCAATGCTCATGTGTGTGATGTCAGGACATCACACGCATGATGCCGGGGAGCCCCTAATCATCCTCACAAGCTGGAGCCTCTGGCTCTAACTGTTCCCCTCTGAAAAATTTCACTGCATGCCACTATTGTAGATGAACCCTTAGTTTCAAGTTGAAAGCAACTGGCAGGGGAAGGGTTATGCACTCTTTCCTGTCCTGTCCCTTCTTACATGCAAAACCACACTTCCCAAAGGCACTTTGCATTGTATTCAAGGCTTCATCGCATATGGCTACAATGTACCCTGTATTTTGCTCCTTAAAACTGAACAAGGATCATAGCACTCAGTGCAATGCCCCTTGTCTGCCAGAAGAGAGAGCCATTTATTTAACAAATTGGGTGGGGGAGACACGGAGTAGAGGGGCTTCCCTTGCACACAGAATGTGTGTGAGAGAGAGGTGGGGGTGGTTTTCAACTTGTCTATTAAAGCAAATCAAAATCAGCCTTCCACAATATGACAGAGACTTTTACACAGCAGTTTCAACCCGACCTCCAAAAATATTGCAATTTATTTACTATTTATTTAGAGCATGTGCCATTAAGCTTTCCAGAGTGGCTTACAGAGTTAAAATGAGACTGCCCCCTGCTTGCTGGCTTACGTGATTAAAAAAAAACACAACACGTAAAGGAAAAGGGGGGTGGAGGGAAGGGAATCAAACTCTTGGCAGGTCAGGTAAATCTGGGTCTTGTCACTTTTTCCAGTTCATTTTGGCACAGGTCTGAAAACAGACCAATTTTTTAAAGAAAGATTTCTTCTGGGTGTTGAAATCTCATGCAGCTAAGGAAAAAGCCAACTTCCTTCACATCCTACAACACAGGAAAAAGCAGTTTACTAATAGTATATCCACATTCATCATAAGGACTGTAGCCTTCTAAGGAGCTGCCTTCCCCCTGGATCTTTCCAGGATATTCCTTCCGTAAATTTCCATCTATCTCTTTATAGCCTTTAGGTAAAGGAGCCACAAAGTTCAAAGAGCCTGTTCAATTTCTTATGTAAGCCTATGTTTGCTATGGGCGTAGGTCACATCCATGCCATACTTTTAAAGCCCTCTTATACCACTGTAAGGGACGCAGGTGGCACTGTGGGTTAAACCACAGATCCTAGGACTTGCCAATCAGAAGGTCAGCAGTTTGAATCCCGGTGAGGGCGTGAGCTCCCGTTGCTTGATCCCTGCTCCTGCCAACCTAGCAGTTTGAAAGCACGCCAAAGTGCAAGTAGATAAATAGGAACCGCTCTGGCAGGAAGGTAAACGGCATTTCCGTGCACTGCCCTGGTTCGCCAGAAGCGGCTTAGTCATGCTGGCCACATGACCCGGAAGCTGTATGCCGGCTCCCTTGGCCAATAAAGTGAGATAAGCACCGCAACCCCAGAGTCGGTCACAACTGGACCTAATGATCAGGGGTCCCTTTACCTTTTATACCACTGCAACAGTCATGGATTCCCCCAAAGAAACCTGAGAGCTATAGTTTCTTAAGGGTACTGACTTTACAGACCTACAATTCCCAGAAAGCCCAGCAACCTACAGTTCCCAGTATTCTCTATTACTGTTAAAGTGGTATAAGTGTATTTTAAATGTATGGTGCAGCTGTGAGCATAGAAACCATGCCAGAAAATGGGGCCAGGGGAGAGACAGAGAGAGAGAGTTGGCAACAGCAACTTGCCACAGTGGCTTTGTTCTACTTCCACTGTTGGAGGAAAACAGCAAAGTCAAATGCAATACTCTCTGAGCTAGCCAGAATTCCACAGTCCCATTTGCCCTCACTGCTGTATGACTCTGCAAAGCCCCCCAAATTGATTTGGGGCCCGGATCTGTATTGGTTCATCCCTGGATTGTCCCAGGTCATGTTGGGGCTACTGCAAAACAGTAGACTGAACCCTGAACCAGATTGCGGGGGTGGAGGGGAGAGCTGTGCATAATCCTGCTCTTTAAGTTTAAGGTGGACTTGAAATGAGCAGCCTTTCAAATAGAGGATGCCTCTGAACAGAGGGCTGTCCTCTCTAAAGTAGAACACATGGCCAACCTGGCAGACACAGTTCTGTATATTGTCTTTTCATAAAACGATATTATGCTAAACCTAATGGCTTGGAATACACTTAATCCATATCACCGTGAAATTTAAACTCGAGGGGTTTAAAGGCAAGGGGTTGTCAGCCGAGATGGGGCTCTTTTGCTCTCCTAAAGGACAAAGACCTCCACAGTCCACAGAGTTTCTTTCAGCAAGCTAAAAGGCCCCTTCAACTGTATGTAACAATATCTTTATTTCGGCACCTTTTCTATCCCTGTAAAAAGGGGAAATAATACAGTCTGGGAATGTTTCGCCCTGCAGGTTATGAAAACCTGAAAACAGAGACTGGAAGCTGCTTTCCACGTTTCAAAAATAATCCACCTAAGAATCTGCTCTTGGGTTTCACCAAAATGCAGACAACACATCACTCTTGTTTAGGTTCAAGTATTAAGGTTTTATGGAGCAGGGATGGCACAGGAAGAATCTGGCATCACCAAAATGGACATAGAAGGCAATGAGCTGGATGCAGATTGAGCTGAACTTTGTTCTTATTAAAATCAACATGACTGAAGTTTAACTCAGCTAACTTGGAGCTGCGTCTAGTGTTAGCCATATGCTCAGAGTGAGCTCACTGAAATTAATGGACGTGGAAAACTTAGGTCCATTAATTTCAGCAGGTCTACTCCATGCAAAGCTTAGTCTCATAGAGAATCACAGAATCATAAAACTGCAGAGTTGGAAAGGACCCCAACGGTACTTTGTCCAACACCCTGCAATGCAGGAACTACAGCTAAGGAATCCGTAACAGGTGATCTTCCAACCTCTTCTTAAAAAAACCCAGTGAAGGAGAATCACCACTTCTGCTTCATTGAAGGTTGAATGGCCATCCAGAGAAGGGCTTTGCATGCCGAATGCCCCAGGTTCAATAAGCCGCATCTCCAAGGCAGTACTTCCAAGAGATACTCCTCTCTTAAATCCTGGAGAGCCACTACCAGGAAGTACAGACAACATTAGCCTAGATCAGGGATCAGCAGACTTTTTCAGCAGGGGGCCTGTCCACTGTCCCTCAGACCTTGTGGGGGACCGGACTATATTTTGGGAAAAGAAAAAGAAAAAGTACGAATTCCTATGCCCCACAAATAACCTAGAGATGCATTTTTTTAAAAAGGACACATTCTATTCATGTAGAAACACGCTGATTCACAGACCATCCGCGGGCCGGATTTAGAAGGCGATTGGGCCAGATCCAGCCCCCGGGCTCTAATTTGCCTACCCATGGCCTAGATGGATTGATAGTCTGATTCAGTCTAAGTCAGCCTCCTGTGAGACATAATTGAAGAGTTGTATCCCATCTCTTTTCTTCCAGAATAAAATGTGTCAATACTCACTGTGAAGTTGTTAGAGTAACTGCCACACTTTTAACCAGTGCTTTTCTTCTAGGGGGAAAAAAGATGCTGTGTACCCTTGAGTACCCCCAGAAAGAAAGAAAAAGCACTGGTTGTATCTATAACTCAGCTATAAAAAAAGCCACTTACACTACATTAACTTCACAATGCAAGACCCTTGCTACATTAAATGAAAAGCGAGCCAGGAGCGATGGCATTATGGCAGCAGCATTACTTCTGAAATGACAGTTTTGCTTAAGAAGTGACTTGAGTTTGTACTCAGTGGAAGTAAAAATAAATAAATAAATAAAAGCATTTCTGGGCAACCACATGTTATTCCTTCTATCAAGTTCCCTTTCCTCTCATAACCAAAGCTGACTCTTCTCCAGCCAAGGAAGCACAGAGCCAGCTGCAAAGTTGTTCTCCTACTCCCCAAGTGAATTAAAGACGGCAATTAAAGAAGGCAACGATCGTATGAGTGATGGCAACTGGTGCAATTCCCATCTCATCCAAAGGATAATAATAATAATAATAATAATAATAATAATAATAATTTATTTTTACCCCGCCCATCTGCTGGGCCTCCCCAGCCACTCTGGGCGGCTTCCAACAAAGATTAAAAATACATTTAAATGTCACACATTAAAAACTTTCCTAAACAGGGCTGCCTTCAGATGTCTTCTAAAAGTCAGATAGTTGTTTATTTCCTTGACATCTGATGGGAGGGTGTTCCACAGGGCAGGCACCACTACCGACAGGGCCCTCTGCATGGTTCCCTGTAGTTTTGCTTCTCGCAGTGAGGGAACTGCCAGAAGGCCCTCGGAGCTGTACTTCAGTGTCTGGGCAGAACAATGGGGATGGAGACGCTCCTTCAGGTATACTGGGTCAAGGCCGTTTAGGGCTTTAAAGGTCAGCACCAACACTATGAATTGTGCTTGGAAATGTACTGAGAGCCAATGTAGGTCTTTCAGGACCAGTGTTTTATGGTCTCAGCAGCTGCTCCCAGTCACCAGTCTAGCTGCTGCATTCTGGATTAGTTGTAGTTTCCAGGTCACCTTCAAAGGTAGCTCCATGTAGAGCGCGTTGCAGTAGTCCAAGTGGGAGATAACTAGAGCATGCACCACTCTGGTGAGACAGTTTGCAGGCAGGTAGGGTATTTCTCAGCCTGCGTACTAGATGGAGCTGGTAGACACAGAATTGCCTCCATGGACAGCTGTGAGTCCAAAATGACTCCCAGGCTTTCGCACCTGGTCCTTCAGGGACACAGCTACCCCATTCAGGACCAGGGAGTCCTCCACACCCACCCGCCCCTGTCCCCCAAGAACAGTACTTCTGTCTTGTCAGGATTCAACCTCAATCCATTAGCTGCCATCCATCCTCCAACCGCCTCCAGGAGGTCTCGTTTCTAGCCAAGTTGTCCACTGCTACCTCTGCTCCACACTTTAATTTTAAAAATGGCAATGGTGGCAGCAGCTTCTCCCTATCCACTCAAATGCACACTGGTTAAATGGTCAGGAGCATCCCAAAGATTTCAGGACTCAAAACTGAGATCTAGGGGTGACCCCTCAATGATGTCACTTTTTACTATCTAAATTCTGCACAACTAACATTTGTGGCATCCTTTTCTTATGCTAGAGGTGGTAGACAAATAATATTGGGGGAAGAAAGGGAAATAATGAATGAATGAATGAATGAATGAACGAACGAACAAACGAATGGCAAATAGGCATCTCTTGTAAGCCAAATACATATTTGTATATACAACACCTTCTGGACAAAAATCAACCTAAACATTTCAGGATCAAGGAGGTGGGGAAATAGAATCAGAATGGTACAGCAGATCTCACTGGGGCAGAGTTTTTATATCATATTCAAGAGAGCAACTTGATGCCAATCTGTGTAAAGGATATCTTGGCTGCCTGTTTCCAAATCATGGGGTTGTTCTTCTGCTCCTGTCTTGCAAAGCAAGAAGCTGGCAGGGGTGGGGGCTAATACCTGGAAGTCTCAAGGGGGGAGAATTCCTGCTGCGTTCATGTTCAGCTTTCGACCTTCCCATAGGCATATTTCCCCTCCCTGGGCACAGTGTTCCTGATTACAAGTCACTCTCTTCCGCAGCTGGAGAGCTGGAGGGCTTGTTTTGTGCATGTTTCGCATGCCAAAGGGTTCAATCCTTGGTGTCCCCAGCTAGGGTTGGGAATGTCTTCTGCCTTAAACCCTGGAAAGCTGCTACCAGTCAGTGTATGCAATGCTGAGTCAAAGTAGCTGATATAAAGTAGCTTTCTGTGCTCTTGTTTTTGGTAGCTCACCCTCACAGCACCAAAATAGCCTGACTTAGCCCTGTGTAAACAGCTACTGTTTCATCTTATCCCATTTCCTAGCTTATCACTTCCCCATTTTTTCTCACCTCCCTGTACTCGTATTAGGTTTTTCCATGATAACTTGTACATAACTACTTTTTAAAAAGAAGTCCAAATGCTAATTGGAAGACTGGACTTAAAAACAACCATTGTGCCCGGAAAATCATCTCTTTGAACTGCTCAGATGAGCTCATCAGGGGGGTCTTTTTTGGACAGATTCTGTGGATATCTGAATTTAATGACATTCCAGAGCTCCACTCAAATGTCTTTCCAGCTTTTTCAGAAAGCGAAACATGAAGCTGCCCCGTGCCGAGTTGAGCTGCTAGTCTACTCCAGTGATAGGGATAGGCTCTCAGATATTGTTGGACTCCAGTTCCCATCCGCCCCTGCCAACATGGCCAATGGTCAAGGATGAAGGAAGTTGGAGTTCAGTGACTTCTGAAGGGTCAAAGACTCCACACCCCTAATTCGCTCTATTGGCATGGAGATGAGGTGAAACGCTTGCCCAGCTCCTGCTACCTGTGTTTGAATGTGAAGCCTTCCTTCTGCACACAAAGCACATGTTCTACCGTTCAACAAAACTGGTATTCCATAGAAGGGTCACATTAAAAACCCAAGCAGAGCTGTGGCCTGACTTAGGCATACTTTTTACCTTGTTCTACATAAGGGCCATTCTGATAAGAAAAACCCAGGTTGCTTTTGGCAAGGGGAGTCTGCCTGGAGCTGAAATTAGGAAATAATTGGATAAGCAGAAAACAGAAGTGGTGTAGCGGGGGCCGTTGTGGGGACAAAAGTGTAAATTAAAATGACTGCAAACAGTCATTCAAGCATGAAATTATATCCCTCTCCCAGGAATTCCTGCTACAAAGAACAGGCAAACTGAAGTAAGCAGACACTAGGGGACAGGACGGGACAAAGGATTTCCCCTAATAGATTCTTTGTCCCCTGCTTTCCATAGCCAAAATTTGTTGGCCAAAATTTCTGCATATTTTGTTTTATTTTGTCAGCTGTCTCTCCAAGCTTATATTTTTCAAAAATGTACAGAAAGCAAAGTTCATCCTAGAAGTTGCTTGCTGCTTTCTTTATTTTTTCTTTTTCTACTTACTACTTCATTTTTTAAATTTATATACCACTTAAACCCACAATTTCAAAGCAGTGTAGAGTAGGGATACAGCCAGGAATGAGCAAATGTGTCAATTTCAGTTCCAGTTTTTCCTTTTCCCATTCTTAAGCTACATTCTCCACATTGCCACACCAGTATGTGATTCTTAAAAATAAAAAAGAAGTCCTCATGAAAAGTCATCAGGATTTTAGTGCTAATTCCTCCTAGTATACAGGTTTTTGCAAAGCAGTTTCCCCTAAAATAATGCATTTATCCCAGTGCAGGAATTATTATACACATTGCTTAAGTGGAGAACTTGATTGCAAAATTCAGAGAAGTCCAAATGTTGAAATATGGATGCGTTTTGGTTCCCATATTGTTTCAGAAACTGTGAATTAGCTAGGTTCACTTTTAAATCCAAACTGAATCAAATTTCTCCCCCAGCTCCAGATACAGCATAAAATCAGCCCCCTCCATATCTGCCTAGATAGCCTGCTTATTCCATTTGGCAGGAACTATTTATCCAAGCTTATATTTTTGCAAGAAAGGTTAGAAAGCAAACAGGAGGCACAAAGGTTCTTGCAAGTCCACACAGTTTCCATACCTTGTTAATCTCTGGAGATCTCACTCGGGCGCCTTCGACCTCACTGAATGCTCTGTTGATTGCAAACTGGATAGCCAGGCCTGTCATGGTCCCAGTGGAGAGTGGTTCGATCTTGCGAACAGCTTGCAGCAGGCTGGCCTTGGTACGGTGAGTCTTGAGGGACAATTCATTCTTGACTGCACTGGCGTAGTTGATGACGCCAACCCGTGTAGCATTTGGTCCCACATCAAGTGACTCAATGACCTTGGACAAGAAGACCTTGACTTGCTCAAATTCATTGGGGCGCACACTTCGGGAACTGTCAACGATGAAGAGCAGGTCTGTAGGTCTTGTCCTACATTGGACACCTGCGTGAAAAAATGAAGAGCCCTTTTCAGCCTTGAGAAAACTAAATTTGGAAGTGAGCTCCACTGAGCTCAGTAAGGTTGAATCTCAGGTATATAGATGGCACAGGATTGCAATCTTAGCATCCTCCTTATTTTAAAACCTTATTTCATTTTGCTACTGTTCTATCCAATAAATAAGTGAAATCAAGAGAACTGGAATAAATCTTTGCAATCTTTCAGACCATCATCTGAAAGGTGTACTAAAACCAAACACTTGGACATGCTTTGGGGGAATTTCTAGGGTTGTCTTTCTTGGTTGTAAGCATTGCCTATGTTCAGATGACATCATATGGTATCATCATGAAGGAGTGAGGAAGTGACCACCATACTTTACCATCCCTGTAACTAAGTTAGCTATGTCTGTCACCCATGACCACTACAGGTATCCATGTTCAGAGGAAGGATTCTTCATAGCAACCTGTGTCTGGGGAGAGGAGATTGCTATCAACTTAGTGCACTCCTGAGAAGCCAGAGACATCTGTCTGGCCCCTTCTGAAAGCAAAACTCCCTTACCTGATGCATGCAGATGATTTCCTACATTGGAAATGTTCTTATTGCTTTTTGATCACGAGACTAGTCCCCCAGAAAAGCTAAAATGTGATTAGAGGATACTTTGTGCTGATCATCTAGAGCGGAAGGGATGGGGAATTGGTGGTCTTCCAGATGCTGTTTGACCCCAACTCCCATCAGCCCTACCCATAGGCACCAACTCCTAGAGGTTGAAGCACTTTGGGCTCCCCAGTATTGATTGATTGATTGATTGATTGATTGATTGATTGATTGAGGGGGTTAGGCTGGCCATTGTTCAGAGGGCAGAGGAGGGTGAGCACAGAGATGGGCGTGGCGCAGCTTCAGTGACTCGTAGCTCCTCCTGCTGCTGTTGCCCTTGTGTGGCAGGGGAAGGGGGGGATGGGAGCCGCTGGCCACTGGGACTGTGGTGCTGCTGCGTTTGGCTCCACCCCCTGACTCCTCGCAACGTTGCACGCATGACTCATGTCAGGCCCCCACAATCTTACTTAAAAGTTGGCGCCTCTGGCCCTGCGCAGTACAGCCAATAGGGATGATGATAGGTATAGTTAAGCACTATCTGGAGAGCCAAAAATTCCACACTGGAAGCTGTTTTATACTGAGTCAGACCATTGATCCATCTAGCTCAGTATTGCCAGCACCAACTGGCAGCAGCTCTCCAGGATTTCAGACCAGAGTGTATCTTCATCCTACCTGGAAATGTTGGGGATCAAATTGAGGAACTTCTGCATGCAGATATTGGCATTTTCCTAGTAACAATATGCTAAGCACTGTGGAATGTCTCTGGGAAGCCCAAGAAACAGCAGGTCAGGAAGGCAATGGAATCACTGGTATTCAATGCAAAATTGACTCTGAGATAACAATTCCCTTTAGGTATCTCACCTGGGACGCGGGTGGCACTGTGGGTAAAACCTCAGTGCCTAGGACTTGCCGATCGTATGGTCGGCGGTTCGAATCCCTGCGGCGGGGTGAGCTCCCGTCGTTCGGTCCCAGCTCCTGCCCACCTAGCAGTTCGAAAGTACTCTTAAGTGCAAGTAGATAAATAGGTACCGCTTTATAGCGGGAAGGTAAACGGCGTTTCCGTGTGCTGCGCTGGTGCTGGCTCGCCAGCTGCAGCTTCGTCACGCTGGCCACGTGACCCGGAAGTGTCTCCGGACAGCGCTGGCCCCCGGCCTCTTAAGTGAGATGGGCGCACAACCCTAGAGTCGGACACGACTGGCCCGTACGGGCAGGGGTACCTTTACCTTTACCTTTATCTCGCCTGGTAGCCAGTTATGGACATAGCCTACACATGTCTATCTGCTGCATCCATGGTTTTCTGGATGAGACAACTAGCTGTAACAACTGTGTGAACGGAAATTCTTTTTCAAGGATGGTCATGCTCAAACTACTCACATTCCTGCTCTCAGATCCCTTGTTTGAACTGCTACTGTCATTCAAAGAATAGCCATAGGAAGATGCCTTATACTGAGCTCAACCATGGGTCCATATAGCACAGTATTGTCTACACTGACTGGCAGTGGCTCTGCAGGGTTTGTCTCCCAGCCCTACCTGGAGATGCTGGGGATTGGGTGTAGGACTGTCTGCATGTTCTGCCACTGAGCAAAGCTATTTCTTTTGCCCTCCTGAGCTAAGGAGAAAAAAAATGGCCAGGTGATTTGTTACATCCTACCATGGAGAAGATGGAGAAGATGTACTTGCTAGTAAGCCAGGTGTCCCCCATCTTATATTTGTGCATCTGGTACTTTCTGCCTAAGTGCAGAACCATACTCAGATGTCTTACTGAATCCCAAAAAAAAGCTTACTTCCAGGGAATGGGGATTAGGACTGCAACCTTAGCTGAATGACTCGTTTCTCAAAAGATGTTCTTCCCCACAGAAGCACCTGACTCACTCCAAACAAGAATGAAATCTCTTGTACTGGGATCTGAAACAGGCAAAGTCTGAGAACAAGACAGATGCTTGTGTGTACTAGGAAAATGAATACTGCTACTCTGTTAGATCTAGGTGTGTGTGCCTTCATCTCAGCTGCTAATTCCAAAATAAAGAAGCAAGCAGTAACAGAGAAGAGAGCCTTGCAAGTGTCCTTGCCCTAGGAGAATATCCACACTCTCAGCCAACCAACATGCATGCATTTTCTCACAATTCGCAAACCTTGCTATGCTTTAATTCCCTTCTCTGTTGCCCCAGCCTGCTGGCCCAGGTGGAATGGAAAGGACTGACAAGCTCATTTGCATCACTTACCTCTCAGCTGAGGAGGGACCCCATTAACTCCCTGCTCCTGAAAAAGCAGCAGCACAGAGATCAGGAAGCCGGGGAAAAATGCTGTCATGATGGCTGGACTGAAGGCAGAGAGTAGAGTGGCAGGCACCGGCTTTGGCCCTGAGGTATTAATGGGCCACTCCTCAGAAAGGCAGCAAGCCAACCTATAGCATGTGTGAATGATGGGGTGGAGGTGGGAGGGAGGAGATTGAATGGAAGTGTGGAAGGACAGATATTGACAAGGAAAAGTCCCTTGGCCCTTCCCATTGCCTGGACTTGCGACAACAGCCTCATTGCTTGACTAGGAAGTGGGAAGTAGTAAAAGCGACCAGAAAGGGACCTGGAATGCAGGGAATTTGAGACCTGAACAGTGAAGCCAGTCACATCCATCTGAAGGGAAAGGGCTTTAATCTGCCAATCACCAGCTTCAATCTAGCCTGGGGTCTGCCACAGTAAGTAAACTGTCTCCAGCGAGTTGGGCCAAAGACTTTTCCGCGTTTGAGACCACTAGGGACGGGGACAGGATGGAGTTGGGTGGGTTGCATAAAAATAGCTGCTTGGGCACACAGAATGTTAGGGGAGGGAAATGTAGGCATGAAGAAACAGCAGTTTTCTTATTAATTCTGACTAGGAGGTCTCAAAAGGAGAGCGCGTGGATTTTTCACAATGGGGGGGTTGGGGGTGTAAGACGATACAGGAATTAGCAAAGGAATCGATTTGCATGACAGTTTCCTACGTTAAAGACATTCTTTCAATGCATTGTGAAGCAAGGGAAGAGAGGGGGAGGAGGAAAAGACAAAACAGAGAGCTGCCTAGAAATATGCCTCTTTCATACAACAAAAGGAAGCGAGTATATATGAACCCCTGAAGCAAAGCGAACAACCTCTGGTCTATTCTGTAATCCATTTCCCATTTAGAATCCATTTCATGGAAAAAGCATGTAGTCTGTTTCACTAGAAACCACAGGTGATGTTACAATTACGGTGACCCATACTTGAGTCATATCGTGGTATTACTGTCATGTGCTCTACATGGGGCTGCCTTTGAAAATGACATGAAAAACCTCCCGAATAATGCAGCCAAGCTGGATATCAGAAGCATGTTAATACTTTATTAAAGGGATTGGAGAAGTCTGAGGGCCACATTCCCTTCTGGGTGACCTGCCAAGGGCCACATGCCAGTTGTGGGTGTGGCCAGAGGCAAAAGTGGGCATAGAAATGACTTAAATTTTCCATTTATGCACAAGGATGTTATCTGTATGGACTCAAACGCCTCTCCCCACACCCCATCCAGGCAATGAAGAAGCATTATCAGAATTCAAGGACACCTTCCAGCCAGGTGAGGAGGGTGCAAAGTAGTCATGGCTTCGCTCAAAGAATCCTGGAATGTTTGTTAAGTGTTGTGAGAGTCATGAGGAAACCCCTGTTCTTCTCCCAGAGCTGCCTCACCATCTGTTGGCTAGCCCTGGTTCCAGAGTCTAGAACAGGGTTTCCCAAAACTTGGGTCTCCAGCTGTTTTTGGACTACAACTCCCACCATCCCTAGGTAGCAGGACCAGTGGTCAGGGATGATGGGAGTTGTAGTCCAAAAACAGCTGGAGACCCAAGTTTGAGAAACCCTGGACTAGAACATACAGACCTTCTGGGTATATGTGCAAATATTGGAGGTGACTGTGGCTTCCAGAGGTTGTTGGACTCCGACTCCCATCAGTCCCAGGCATCAGAGTCAATTGTCAGGGATGATGGGAGCTGTAGTCCAGCAACATCTGGGGCAGCACAGGAAAGTCATTCCTGGCTTTACATCCACTGTTTTTAAAAAAATGTTTGTGTACCTCTGTGTTTGTATGATGTAAGATGCTTATTCCAATAACATGGAAATAGCACTTGTTCCCAAGTAATAAAACTCTACCAACATAATCAGGGAACAAAGTGAACTCAAAATGTACAGAACAAGTGTCCCTATTCCAGAACTATATTATATATATTTTTCACCAGCTGTCATGCACACAAAGCCCTTTTGGTACCGAGAGTCCATATGGCCATGAATAGGGTTCATTCACATCCTTCTATAAATGAAGTCTCTATGGCTGTTCTCACTGTGAAAAAGAAGTCTGAGGTTTCTCCGTGTCATTTTTCAGCTAATGAGCAAAGAAAGATAAATACATCGCTGGGAGTGGGGCCTTTTTGCTAGCACCATTTGTGGTATACAAGAAACATTAAAGCTTTCAAAACAAAGTAAGTCAGGAGGGGCGATACAAGCGTGCATCTGTATTTATAGATGTGTGGAGGGGCAAAAGCATGTTTGGTATCAAAATATGAAACATAATTTCCCCCCAGGGCTTCAAAGGCCAAGCACATTGCATCCAATTGACCTAGAAGAAAATGTGCATTCTTGGATTCTTCCCAAGTCCACTTGAAACAGAGATGTATGAGCTATTGAGGGATTATTATGGGGAAAGACTCCCACTCCACACGCCATTCTGCAGAGTTCTAAGTGGCTATTTTACAGCCCCATCCTGTAAGTCTTCTGCTGCCTTAGCACCTGTATCAGACTCTGTTTATTTAGTATCATCAGCCTGCCCACCAACTGAGACAGGCTTCAGAGTGGGGTAGTCGTAAATACATAAGAAGAGACCTGCTGGATCAGGCCAACCTAGTCCAGCATCATGTTCTCCAGGCAGCCAACCAGATGCCTATGGAAAGCCCTCGAGCAGGATCTGAGTGCAACTGTGCTCTCCCCACTTGTAAATTCCCCATAACTTGTTGTGGCGTTTGCCCTCATATGTGTGTGACATCATACTGGGTTCATAGGGAAAAGGGTTAACTAATTGTAAAATGACTAACCAATGGGAACCCAGGGGGCAGAGTTAACTGTGTATAAGTTTTATGCACAGAGGTTTTTAGGGAGTTAGAGTTGTTGAGAAGACCGCCTGGAGTTAGACGAGACAGAGAAGATAAGTCTGTGGGTTGGGCTAGTCTGGTGTGAGAGAGTGAGAGAATTTGTTAAGAGGAGTCAGTCAAACAGTTGAGATAATCAGTCAGAAGGTATTAGGAAGGTATAGGCTGGTAAAGAAACTAAAGTTACGATACCGACAGGAATATTATCTGAGAAACCATAAACCTGTTAATGTTTGTAAAATAAACTTAGTTTTTTTGGTTCACTTTTAACAACTGACTGGACTCTGTGTTTTACCAGAGAGTAACTGGTTGGTGGCAGCGGGGAAGCGAGCACAGTGGTGGCACAGGGATCAATAGACCGTTAAACGTCCGGGGACCCTGTGTAATCGCCACACTTGTACTCAGAGGCATACTTCCTCCGAAAGTGAAGGTAAAACACAATCATTGGAAGCCTTTTCCTCCATGAATTTGTCTAATGCTTACAATTCTGTTTGTTTCTCTCTGCTGCTCTCTAAATTTTCCATATAAAAGTATGGGATGCAACAAAATTGAAATTTGGAATGATGCATAGGCTATATGAGAGAATAGTGTACATGGCTCCCCCTGCAATCCAGGAATATTCATCTACCCCAGGCACGTCCAACTTCCAAGAGACTGAGATCTACTCCAAGTATTAAACAAATTGGCAGTGATCTACCCATTGTCGGAGTTGTTGAGCTTTTCTGGGGGAGGATTGCCCAGAGTTGAGTTTTTTGGGGGGAGGATGGTCAAATGACTGCCCAGTTAACGGGAAGGCTGGGCAGGGTGTCATTCCGAGCGCTTGCCGCCTACCATATAGCACCGGGGGCAGGAGGTGACAACATTCCTTGCCCACTTGATTTAATCCCGTGATCGACAAGGATCACCCCAGCGATCTACCTGTCAATCACGGTCAACCAGTTGAACATCTCTGATCTACCCAATACAGCAGGCATAGGCAAACTTTGCCCTCCAGATGTTTTGGGACTACAACTCCCATCATCCCTGACCACTGGTCCTGTTAGCTAGGGATGCTGGGAGTTGTAGTCCCAAAACATCTGGAGGGCCAAGTTTGCCTGTGCCTGCAATACAAGGATTGAACCTGCAACCTTGGCATTATCAACACCATGCTCTAACCAACCATAGGTATGCAGCCAATCAGCATTCCACACAGCCCAATTTGGCTTGGCCCTAGTTAAAATACTAGGCTAACAGGAGTGCACAGGCATATAAAACAGACTTCCACAGAAGTGGCTGGAATTTGTGTGACATCAAAAATGTGCAGACACGCATGAGGCTTCATTTGTACGTATCCACAGGCAGTCTCCACATGAGAGTCCATAAACCCATTGAACTCCCGCCATGTTCACTGCTACCTGCATCACACAAACTCTCCCAATGTCTATCACTATAAGGAAATGCCCCCCTCCCACCCCCAAAAAAACAAATCATGGAACAAGGCAGCATTATTTGCACAAGTATGGATGGGGGACACAAAGTAGCCCAGCACTGGACCACACACAATGTGGTCTGATAGGCTGATAGGATAGGATATGGACTTACCTTGTTGATATCAGAAGTGCATTTTGGTTTCTCACTTCTCAGCTCTTAAGTTCCGTTAAGTTCTGTTCTTTACATTGCCGTGTGTGTGCACACACACGTGTGCGTGTGTGTTTTAAAAAGGTCCTCATTAAAATTCACCTGCACTTCAGAACAAATTTCTTCTAACAATTTTTTTTGTATGCAATTTTGCTTAATATGCACATTTTTGCAAAGCAATTTCCCCCAATATAATGCATTTCACATACTGTTTTCACTAATATATGCAAGTTATGCACCCTTGATCCTAATATATGCATTTTAACACAATAATTGACCAGAGAAGTGCATTGCAAAGTTCAGAGAAGCGTGAATTCCAAAGGATGGCTGTGCATTTTGTTTTGGAAAGTACGAATTAGGAAATTTTAGAAGGAACATCATCTTAGAAGAAGCACCAGGCTGCAATCCTAAGAACACTTGCTTGGGGAGCAGACCAAAACTCAACAGACTGGAGCTTCCTTCTGAAGCTCAAGCGGCGGATCTGACATCTTCCACTAAACTAGACTGTGGGTTGGTCTATGGACATTTGAAATCCCAACCCCACTTATTTGGGAGTAAGTTCCACGCTTTTATATTGAACTTATTTCTGAGTAGTAATGGGTAAGATAGCTCTGGTCCAAGCCATCCGTCACTCAACTATCTGTGCCATTAATTTCTCAACCCTGAAATAGTTTGGAACACATCAAAAAAAATGTGGTCCATAAATAACTATACAGGTAACAGGAAAGCCTTTCATAGATCAAAGCACTTAACTCTCCCTTTTCCATACTTAAAAAAAAAAGAGAGAGCGAAGTCACCATCAGAGATGGGAATGAGCTGTGGCTTTTTACAGCCAAACTCTGCTAACTTTACAGCCCCAACTCCAGCAGCACATACCAAAGCCTGTATATTCTGTCTACCCAGATAAATACCATTGGGGAGGAATGCAGATATGTGGCTAAGTCATTCTAATTTGCCACCATGATGGAATTAGAAAGAATGATCAATTTTCTCCAGCCAAGTCCAAGTTGAACTTCCAAGCGTTGCTATTTTTTCATTTGTTTTAGTTCAACCTAAATAAATAGTAAGCATAACTTTCTTTCCCTCAACCCACTCCAAATCTCTCTGAATTTTTCAAAATGCTTAGTACATTTTCTAACATTTAGAACATTTTCTAACATTTAGAACATTTCCTAACATTTAGAAGAGGTGTTTTTCATAAAACAAAACAAACATCTAGCTTGCTAACAGCTAAACCAGAATCCAGAAATTCTACTTCAAATATAAAGATATCCAGGTAGGGGTGGGGATAAACTGTTGTCTTAAAGCCTGGAGAGTCACTACTAGTCAATGTGTGAACAATGCTGAGCTAGAATGACCAATGGGCATATGACCCAGCACCCCCTCTTTTTTGATAAATAGAAGTGCCCTCTTTTTTGCCATATGAGTCACAGTGTGAGCAAGTTTCTTTGGTTCTTCCTTAAGCGGAGCAGGAGGAGAAATTTCTTCCTGAGGCAGCTTCCCTTATCACTACAGTCATACCTCTGGTTGCAAACATGATGAATGCAGGAGGCACGTTCGCAACCTGCAGCGCCGCATCTGTGAAAGAGCGTGATGCAATACAGCACTTCTGCGCATGTGTGTGATGTCATTTTGCACTTTTGCGCATGCGCACGAGCGCCGAAACCCAGAAGTGACCTGTTCCAGTACTTCTGGGTTCGGCGCAGTCCGCAACCTGAAAATGCGCAACCTGCAGCGTTCGTAACCCAAAATATGACTGTAATGGTAAAAAGGTAAAGGTAAAGACCCCTGACAGTTAAGTCCAGTCACGAACAACTCTGGGGTTGCGGTGCTCATCGCGCTTTATAGGCCGAGGGAGCCGACATTTGTCCACAGACAGTTTTTCCAGGTCATGTGGCCAGCATGACTAAGCCGCTTCAGGCGAAACCAGAGCAGAGCACGGAAACGCCGTTTACCTTCCCGCCAGAGTGGTATCTATTTATCTACTTGCACTTTGACGTGCTTTCGAACTGCTAGGTTGGCAGGAGCAGGGACCAAGCAACGGTAGCTCACCCCATGACGGGGATTCGAACCACTGACCTTCCAATTGGCAAGCCCAAGAGGCTCAGTGGTTTAGACCACAGTGCCATGCAAAGAGCTGCAACTGGTAATATCCCCCCCCCCATTTTTCCAACTCTTAGTTCAATTTATACATCACATTGAGAAGCCGGCGAGAGAACACAGGACAATTTGCATGCAAAGTATATGTGTTACTCCCCAAGCTTTCTCATGTGAATGTGACTTTAATAAGCATCTAATAGGCATGTGAAAAGGCAGTTTGGCAATTGACGTGATTGTCCACCCATGTTCTGGATTTCTTTATCACGTAGCCACAGATTTCTCTAAGCATTTGTGTAATAGCCAAGGCAAATGTCCAGTGCCTCTTTCTCCTATGTCAACACAGCCGGGAGAAATTCCATTGGACCTCTACCAATGAGAAGAGGAGAAGGGAGGAGAGGGCAGAGGAGGGATCTAGGAGGTGGAGAAAGGAGTGTCGTTGAATCAGCAGATCTCAATGATCATTTTGTTTTATCTGGGAGACATTCAGTTCTTTGGCTTCTATTCTTTCCTAAATTTAGATTTCACCACCACCATCACATTTGCTCACTGCCTGCTTGCAGCTTGTGTTCTCAAAGGACTTTTACATAACTAATAATGTGTTCTTTTCACCATAGCTGACTATAAAGGTTGATTTTAGGCCGTAAACCCAGTTGTTGTCAAAAAAATCTTCTCCAGAACCAGTATTTATATTCCTCCACTCCCTGGATCCCTAAAAAGAACCTGTTGGTGCCATGTTTGTGCCATACCTGTCCAGCAAGAAAAGGGCAGGATGATATAAGCTGGTATGAGCTTGAATCGTTAAGGAGCAAAGTGCCTTGATAACTACTACTGGAACTTCTCCAGCAGTTTATGCTGTTATTCCTGTCTCCCAAGGGCCAAACTAGATACCAGGTTGCAGTTCAGCTGCCTGGATTGTTGTTTTTGAATACTAGCTATGGAAAAGTGGGAAGGCTAATGGCGGGGATCACGTCTCATAAGGAGGGGGACTAGCCTTTCCTCATGAGTAGCCCTTCCTCTTGCACCAAGGTCCCTTCTGTACTGTACATTTAAAGAAGTATTGTGTCACTGTAATCAGTTGTGGCTTCTGGGGAACTGTCATTTTTTAAGGGTGCTGAAAGTTGTTAGAAGACCCCTATTTAGTTCAGAGCGGTACAAGTCCCAGTGTCAAATCGCTATTT
Organism: Podarcis pityusensis; assembly: GCF_964106645.2. NCBI lineage: Eukaryota > Metazoa > Chordata > Lepidosauria > Squamata > Lacertidae > Podarcis > Podarcis pityusensis. The sequence continues at coordinate 21,546,500 of NC_138033.1, read as the reverse complement.
CCATGGAATTCTAGGATTCTACTCTGGGATTTGTACCTATCTGAGTTTGTGTCAGTGTAAGCATGCTCAATCTTTCATATGGTGGTGATATTCTCTCTCTCTCCAGATATTGCAGACTTTGTTATTTTACCTTCTTACAAGTGGAAGGCACAGTTTCAGCACTCAGGGAACTGACAACACAATTGGGATCTATAATTTTATTTTCTCCTCCCCTCTACCACCACTAGGAAAAGAAGCACCATACATCTGAAACTTCCATGAAATACTAACAATGAGGTTTTTTGCAGTTGCATTTTATTCCATTGGGGTCAAGATTTGGCTTGTTTCAATGAGAGATAGTGATGACCACCAACATGGATAGCATTCAAAGATAATTAGAACCATTTGTGCATGATAAGGCCATCAGTAACTACTAATCACAAAGGCAATGTTCTAACTCTACTGTCAGAGGCATCATGCATTTGAATGCCAACTGCTGGGAACCACAAGTTGGGAGAGTGTTGTTGGCTCAGATGCAACTTGTGGGCCTTCCATGGACATCTGGTTGGCCACTGTGAGAGCAAGATGGTCTTTGGCCTGATCCAGCAGGCTCTTTTTATGCTTTTGCTATCCATACAATACAATGCCTATACATGTCTACTCAGAGCTGACTCCCATTGAGTTCAACGCCACTTAAAAGACGCCTGCTTCTTGGGAGAAAAGCAATGACAAACCTAGACAGCATCTTAAATAGCAGAGACATCACCTTGCCAACAAAGGTCCGTATAGTTAAAGCTATGGTTTTCCCAGGAGTAATGTATGGAAGTGAGAGCTGGACCATAAAGAAGGCTGATCACCAAAGAATTGATGCTTTTGAATTATGGTGCTGGAGGAGACTCTTGAGAATCCCATGGACTGCAAGAAGATCAAACCTATCCCTTCTGAAGGAAATCAGCCCTGAGTGCTCACTGGAAGGACAGATCCTGAAGCTGAGGCTCCAATACTTTGGCCACCTCATGAGAAGAGAAAAGACCCTGGAAAAGACTCTGACGTTGGGAAAGATGGAGGGCACAAGGAGAAGGGGACGACAGAGGACGAGATGGTTGGGCAGTGTTCTCGAAGCTACCAGCATGAGTTTGACCAAACTGCGGGAGGCAGTGGAAGACAGAAGTGCCTGACGTGCTCTGGTCCATGGAGTCACGAAGAGTCGGACACGACTAAACGACTAAACAACAACAACAAGTGTGTATAAGATTCCAGCCTTGCAATACAATCATAAACATCTCTACTCAGAAGTGAGTCCTGTTGAATTCAGTGGGGTTTACTCCTAGGTATAAAGTATCTGCTTTATATACATTATTTACACAATGGGCTGCACATGATTGGCTAATTCTGGAATTCTACTGTAAGCCAATCAGGTTGTGGATTCACTTATATCTGGAGCATGATTGGGTGGTTCCTGCCAACCAATCATACTGCTGCATTGTTCTAGGACCAATCAGACTGCTGCATTCTGAATCCTATTATTCTAGGACCAATCAGACTGCTGCATTTTGGATCCTATTGTTCTAGGACCAATCAGACTGCTGCAGTTTGGATCCTATTCAACTCAATACATAACACTCCTCCCCTCTAAGTTCCAGTCCTGCCCGGGAGGTCGCATTCATAGTCCTTGAGGTACGCCGGCGGCCTACGTGTGCGTTGCGGCCTGGGGTGCTCCCTGGTCCGAGGTTCAGGTTCTGGCTCGTGTTCCAAGGATGCTGGCTGTGATGGGGCTGTGTGGTCTGGTGCAACCGGCTCGCTCAGTCGTGGTTCTGGTTCCGGTGTCCTTTCGGCCTCGCGGGTCCTCTCTGAATTTACTGATTCTGCCTCTCCTGCTGGCCCCTCCTGCTCTATGGGCCTCACTGCCCCACTGTTCCCTTGGGACTCCTCTGACCTGTCCTCCTCCTGGTTTTCTCCCGGGAATCGTCGCCGTATCTGGTCGCAGTGGCGGCGCCAGCATTGCCCCCCCCCATCCATTAGCACCTCGTACGACACGGGGCCAGTGACCCTGGTGACTGTGGCGGGTACCCATGCTGGGCCTGCCCCAAAATTCTTTGCGTACCCTGGGTCCTGGGCCTCGAAGGTCCGGGGGTTCCTGCCTTCCCCCACCACTACCTCATCCTGGGCTCTATCGGGGTGAAGGCGGTCCATTCTGATTGCAAGGCGTGACCCATTAGTAGTTCAGCGGGGCTCCGGCCAGTCGTTGAGCTGGGGGTGCTGTGCTGTGCTAGGAGGAATGTGGCAAGGCAGTACTCCCAATCCCCTTGTGTCATGCGGCGAAGGGTGTCCTTGGTGGTCCGCACCATGCGTTCTGCTTGGCCATTGGTGGCAGGGTGGAATGGCGCCGAACGGATGTGGCGGATGGCGTTCTGCGCTGTGAAGGTTTGGAATTCTCCTGACGTAAATGCAGTCCCGTTGTCTGAGACGAGAGTGTCAGGGAGCCCGTGGGTTGCAAATAGCCTGCGTAGTACCTGGATGGCTGCGGATGTAGAAGTGGACGGTACCAGTGCGACTTCCAGCCATTTGGTGTAGGAGTCCACCACTATGAAGAATGTTTTCCCCTGAAAGGGGCCAGCGAAGTCCACATGCAGGCGTGACCATGGTGCTCGGGCGGACTCCCAGGACTGGACTGAGGCCCTTGGGGGATCTGGGCGGGATTCTTGGCAGGCCTGGCAGTGTTTGACCCAGGCCTCTATCTCTCCGTCGATCCCCGGCCACCACACATAACTCCTGGCAAGGGCCTTCATTCTTACTACCCCTGGGTGTGTCTCGTGTAGGGCTGTGAGGACCCTTTTGCGGAGGGGCTGGGGAACAACAACCCTGCTTCCCCATAACAGGCACCCCTTGTGGGCCAACAGTTCATGTTTGTGGGTTGTGTAGCCGGCGAATTCTGGCCCGGGGCTGCTGCTGGGCCATCCCCTCCACACCCAGTCCAGGACCTGGGAGATGACCCTATCTTTCTTGGAATGGTGTGCAACTTCTTGTGCCTGAATGGGGCGGTCGGGAAGAGGCTCCAGGCTCATAACCTCTTGTGCAGGTGCTGGGTCGGGGCCTGTTTCCAGTAGTGGTAGCCTGCTGAGGGCGTCCGCATGGCCCATCGCCTTCCCCGGGCGGTGAATCAGTGCATACTGGTAGCTGGCAAGGAAAATTGACCACCTGAGGATGCGAGTAGACAGCACTTGGGGGGTTTGCTTTTCGGGGGCAAACAAGCCAAGCAACGGCTTGTGGTCAGTCACCACGGTGAAGGGCCGCCCATACAAGAAATCATGGAATTTTTTTACTCCCTTCACGATTGCCAGACCCTCCTTGTCTATTTGCGAGTAGTTCCGCTTGGTTGCGTTGAGTGTCTGGGGAAAGTATGCCACCGGTACCTCTCTTCCATCTGGGAGTTGGTGTCCCAGGACAGCGCCAATGCCATAGGGTGAGGCGTCGCATGCTAGCACCACTGGCAGCCTCTCGTCGAAGTGTGCCAAGACCGAGTTTGAGACAAGCAAGTCCTTGACTGCCTGGAATGCGGCCTCCTGGTGCTGGCCGCACACCCAAGGGGCCCGCTTGTCCAGGAGTCTGTGTAAGGGCTCCGCTACCACCGCCTTGTGGGGAAGGAAGGAATGGTAAAAGTTCAATAGTCCCAAGAAGGCCTGAAGTTCAGTCTTGCTCTTGGGCGCTGGGGCATCACAAATGGCCCGTACCTTGTCCCCAGTCGGGTGGACTCCTTCTGCGTCCACCATAAATCCCAGAAAGTCCACCTGAGGCACTCCTAGTAGACATTTTTCCCACTTCATCTTGAGACCCGCCGTCTGGAAACGGTGCAGAACGGTGCGGAGGCGGTCCTCAAACTCCTCTGGTGTGGGCCCGGCAATCAACACATCATCGAAGAAGGGGGTGACGCCAGGAATCCCTTTAAGGAGCGAGTCCATTAGATTCTGGAATATGCCTGGTGCCACACTGACACCGAATTGCAGCCGCTTTACCCTGAACGCTCCTCTGTGCATCACAATCGTCTGTGCCTCTGCTGTGGTCTCATCTACTGGCAGCTGTTGATATGCTTGGGCCAAGTCCAGCTTGCCAAAAATTTTCGACCCAGCCAGGGTGGCAAGGACATGGCTGACCACTGGCACTGGGTATGCATGGGCCGTGAGGGCCTTGTTTATGGTACATTTGTAGTCTGCACAGATGCGGACCGAACCATTAGGTTTGACGGGTGTGACGATTGGGGTTTCCCAGGGGGCATTAGGCACCGGCTCCAGCACTCCTTGCTCCACGAGCCGGTCCAATTCCTCGTCTATACGGGGTTTCAGGGCGAACGGGACCCGGCGGGCCTTGAGCCTGACCGGTCGTACTGCGGGGTCAAGCTGTAGAGCAATGGGGGAGCCCGTATACTGTCCCAATTTCCCATTGAAAACCCCTGGAAATTCCTTGCATATGGCATCCATGTCCACTTGTAAGCTAGTGTGGTTCACCCCGGTGACGGCTAGCCCCAGTGGTCCAAACTATGCCAATCCCAGTAAGCTAATGTAGGGGCCCTTGACCACAAGCAAGTCCAGTTGCCGCGTCTGCCCTCGGTATTGCACCCTGAAGGTCCCCACCCCCATTGTGGGGACCTTACGTTTCTGGAAGTCCCGGAGGGTGAATGGGGCCGGTCTGAGTTTGGGACCCCCAGTAGGACACAGTTTCCTTAAGGTCCTTGCCGAGATTATGGATAGAGTTGAACCTGTGTCAAGCTCCATGCGGCATGGGGCCCCATCTACATAAATTTTCTCTACGTTGGGGTGGGGCAACTGGTATACCTAGAAGTCTGTGAGCTCCGTCGAGTTGCCTTGGTGCGTTGGGCCCTTGGATTGGTCATCTGATGCCTGGCATTGGGTGGGCCGAGCTCGACACACCCAGGCGATGTGTCCCGATTTTCTGCACTGCCTGCACTCTGCGTTGCGGAAACGGCAGGTCCTCCTCTCGTGACTTTCCCCGCAGCTTGCGCAGTTCCCTTCTTCTCGTCGAGGCAGCTGTGGTATGTGGGCTGCTTGAGTGCACTGCTGTACTTGGTGCACCTCCTCCCTGTCGGATCCTGAGTCGTCGGTGAGGTCTTCGTGGTGGACCCTCGGTTGGGATGGCAGTCTCGGCCATGCCTCTTGCATCGACCTCTCGGCAGCTTCCGTTGCCAGGGCCTCCTCCAGAGCGACCTGGAACGTTAGGTCCTTCTTAGCGTAGAGGCGTCGTTGCAGCTTTTCATCCTTCAGGCCACTAACGAGGCGGTCACGAAGCATGTTCTCCAGCTCTGAGAAGTTGCAGAACCGGGCGGCTTGGCGGAGAGAGGTCACAAACCCAGTTATGGTTTCCCCAGGGGCTTGCCGCTTTGCGTAGAAGGCATTTCGACGAGCCACCACTGAGGCGGCGAAAAGTACCCCTTCAGCTGTTCCATTATTGTTTTGTATGGAACAGTAGCGACGTCTTCAGGCGCAAGGAGAGCCCAGGTGATTTCAAACGTCTCCTCTCTGCAGACGCTGAAGAATATCGCCCTCTTCTTGGCGTCTTCTTCATCGGTGACCCCTTTGGCTTCTAGGAGGAAGGTGAAATGGGAGGCATACGCTTCCCAGTCTCCAGATGCTGGGTTGAACGGCGAGAAGCTGCTGTCGGTTGCCATTCTGAGTTCCTTGTGTCCCAGAGCTGAAGCCTGGATACATGGTGCGGGGCAGCGGTGCGGCAGGTGGCGGTGCTGCGATGCTGTGTGTGGCAGTCAGCTCAGCGGGATCCCACCTTCGTCGCCAGTGAAATATACTCAGAGTCGCAAAGTGATTTCATGCTCTTTATTCAGCTCATAGTGGTGAGGAGGAATGAATGAATGCCCCCTCAAAGTATCTGTTTTATATACATTATTTACACAATGGGCTGCACATGATTGGCTAATTCTGGAATTCTACTGTAAGCCAATCAGGTTGTGGATTCACTTATATCTGGAGCATGATTGGGTGGTTCCTGCCAACCAATCATACTGCTGCATTCTTCTAGGACCAATCAGACTGCTGCATTCTGAATCCTATTGTTCTAGGACCAATCAGACTGCTGCATTTTGGATCCTATTGTTCTAGGACCAATCAGACTGCTGCAGTTTGGATCCAATTCAACTCAGTACATAACACAGCTGATTGCCTGAGGTCAACTAAAGCAGTGCTTGGCAACATGAGGATCAACCAGCCTCAGTGCTGGAGCAAGATAATATGTTCATTCAAAAGGATTCTGTTTTCTTTGTTGTTTCAACACCCTTTTCACTGAAGGCCACCATTGCATAGAGAAGTAATGGTATGATATTCTTTCTTTCTTTGCAAGCGAAAGGAGTGATGATATCCATCAGCAGGTTTTTTTACTTTCTTACTTCATGACCTGCGCTCCCAAGTCTGCATTTCCAGCTGTCATTTCAGTAAATCAGATCAGCAAGCAAAACAGCGTAACTGTAGCACTCTCGAAAAGAGACCTTTTTATCAAGCTCAAATGGAGCATTGATACTGCCGCCGTTTGACTTATTATTAGCAGATTTGTGTCAGCTCGCCTTTAGTTTGGCTTGGCCAAAGCATCTAACCCTTTCGTGAAACCAAAATCATTTCCTGTCTAGCATCCAGCTCCTGACTAGGCTCGAAAAACTCACAATAAATCCATGCATTTTTTAAAAAATCTGATTTTGCAAGACCCCTTTGAGGCAGCTTTGTGTGAGATGCACTATTTTCAGTCCTGGGTCTAAAATAATATAGAGAGTGCAAAGCAATCGCCTGGCTTTGTAAGCCCCTAGAACATGAAGTCCATTTAGAAAGCCAAGTACACAGGGCTGAACTTCTGAGTCATCTTAGACTAAAGAATCCCCAAGCAAAATGCATCTTTGTGCATAATGTGCTCATTGATTCTGCATCGAACATCCATGGCTTGAAGTCCTGCAGTCAAGAGATTGGCTTAGGAGTTCAATTTGATGTGCGAAATCGACTCTACACTCCTTGCCGTTTTCTGGTCCTCATTGCCAGTTTAAGGTTATCGTTATTTTGCAATGCTTCTTTAGAGTAGGGTGACCAAATGTCCTGCTTTACAAAGGACTATTGTCTATTGCAGTGGTGTCCAAACTTTTTTCAGAGAGGGCCAGATTTGATGAAGTGAAGGGCCATGGGGGCCGACCAAAGGGCCAACCAAAGTTGTTGACCCTTTATTTAGGATTGAAGTTGTTGAGCTTTTTATAGGTTTTTACCCCAGGAAATAAACTGCCACAGGTGCCAGATTAAACTGACTAGTGGCCAGTATTAGGCCCCCGAAATGGACTTTGGACATGCCTGGTCTCTAGGGAGGCGTCTTCTCTTTGAAGGGCTAACCAGTCTAAAGGAAATGTGATGATAGAAAACTCCAAGAAGGGAGAACCCTAAGAAGGATCTTGAAATTACTCATCAACTGTTAGCAGACGGGCAGCAAAATGAGGAGGCACCTGAGGCACCTTCTCTCAGTCTTCTCCACTATTCTGTGATGGATTGCATTTCTGTTTAAATGATAGTAATGAATTGTAATTTTTTTGTCTATGAATATAAATGGGCACAGGCAAATTCTATGCAAATATGTGTCCTCTTTTGTGGTTTCTGGTTTTTTTGGCAATGCATACAGCCCTTTCTCTCATTCTTGCCTCATTTCAGTTAGTCCCTTTTCTCTCCCCCCCCTTTTTTTTATTTATACAACAAGAAAAACACACACACAAAAAACACAAATACCAAATTACACACAAATTACAAAAATAACCATAGACACATAATTTTCTTGGCAAACAATAAAACATCTATTGGTCTTAACACTAAAGACCCAACTTCCCGTCTATTCCATATTTCAAATCAGTTAGTCCCTTTTCTCAAGTCACCTTTTTTCACCTTCTCTTTTTGTACGTTTCATTGCTTACTCTGCTTCCTTTTTCAACCACCTGGCTTCTTTCCCTGTAACATCTTTATCCTCTGGGACCCCTTCACAGTCTATCACACAAAGCTACTCCTGTCCCCAAGGCCTCTGTGAGATTTTATAATTCCAGACAAACTTAACTTTCCTTTCGCTCACAGAACCTCGGTTAGCTGTAAACATTCCAACATCTATTGATCCCTGAGTGTTCAAAATGTTGATTGTCAAGACCCCGAAGCCTTCCCCTTATGTTGAATAATAACATGTGGACACATATATTAGGTCAATGGGCAAAATTTAGGCCACAACTTTATTGGTTACAGAATGTGAGCGGTATTGGCTTAGGCATTGGAACTGAACCGACTATATCTGACTCCTGCCTGCCATGCAGGAAGTCTCACAAGGGTTAACCACCAGTAGGGTGAGCCCTGTTGGTGTACATCAACTCAGAGCTCCCCCAGGGTCACCGGAAGGTCGTGCCATGGCCCTAGCCTCCACCCGGGCTTCAGACAGGAACCACGACCCCCAGATTCCTTTAATGGAATACCCTTAAAGGGGAGGGGTAGGTGATGGCCACAACCTCCCCTCCCATAAACCAAGCTTTTCCGATGCCTAACCGCCAAACCTTACAAAGTTGTGACAATTTGCTACGAGGTAGGTGGAAAACCAAATGGCTGGTGCCAAGTGGAAAAATTCCTACCAGCCCCCTCAATGGCGACCAACCAAGGTCCATAGCAAGGCCAATATGACGAACACATGAAAAGAGGGTGGGAGGGTGGGAGATCTGCTGAAGCTGGAACAAAAAAGGAGATCCCCCCCCCCCGGCTACACAGATGCTTAAAAAAAGGTAAGCCACGCCCCCCAGGCAACCGGATTGGCTGGCCAGGGCTGTGACACAGCTGGGGATTCCCTGATGATGTGGGGGCTTAGCCCCTCCCCTGTTGTGTGCGGAGGCCATGTGACCTGACCTCAACACTGCCCCATCCAGAAGTGGAATGGCCTTCCTGAATATTCTAAAATGCACCAGTTCAGTCAAATAGGATTTAACCATAGATGATGCTCAGCAAATCACTGCAAAACACATTGAGTTTATTTCGTAATAAGCACAGGGAACCATTTTCCTCAGGGCCACAGCATATAGGGGAAAGATCCCATCGGCACAAATGCTCACCTCTTTCTTTTGAAAGCTTTTATACATCGGTTTTTAATACAGGGTTATCTCCCCCTGCTCCTCCCCAGCGGAAAGTAGACTTAACAGAAGCATTCCATTGTAGCTAATAGAATAGATTGCTGCCTCTCTCTGTGTGCGACTTCCTTCAAGGAAAGGTTCTGCCCTCGCAATCATTTAGAGCTTGAAACAGTCTCTAATGTGTTTTTCTACTGTAGATTCTATCAAGGGGTCAGAGAACACATAATTTGGTCCCTTATGAGGCAGTTTCCTGGTCAATGCTCAGAGACCCTTTTGAGTACCTTCCTTAAGGGGCCTCATAAATCTGTTCCTGAACAGGTGGCAATATATCTGAATGTTCTGATATCTCTTAAACCCATGGTGATTGCTAATTCCTCACTTGTCAGCTTTCACCTTTATTCTTCTGAGGCTGTGAGTTTGATGGTAAAAAATAATAATCCTTGATTTATTGCTCAGTGCCCACAAGAGTTTGCAAATGTGCCAAGGGGTGTGACTCCTCCTTTAAAAACTGATCTGGAAAGATGTTCGAAAGTGAGACCATATCTTAAGGATAGTCCTTAATTTTATTCACCCAGTATCCTCCCCCCCCCCCCCGAGAGTCCATCAGGAAGGAAGTTGTTCCAGTGCCACAAGAATTCACGTTTGATTTGGTCTCTGGAAGTGGGAGTCTTTCCTCTTTTTCTGGGACCAACAAACTTCATTTTGGAAGTTCTCCATTGGAGTGTCAGTGATGTGTGTCTCTGTGTTGGTTATACGGAGCAGAGCAGAACAGCACAACACGCCATTCCTCATGTTGCATCATTGCTGTTGGGTTTGGAGGGTTTTAGTATGCATATAGCGAACTGCTATTTTAAAATAATATTAGACTGCAACATTTGGACTGTGATCCTACACTCTTTTTTGGAAGTCGGCTTCATTGAGATCAATGAGGCTAACTCCTGAGAAGGCATGCAGAAGATTACATTGTTGGCCACTTGATTATAGAATTGTAGACTTGGAAGGGGACACCAAGGGTCATCAAGTCCAACCCCCTGCAATGCAAGAATATTAGCTTAAGCATCTGTTGGTGGTATGTTAGATCAGGGAAGGGGAACCTCAGACCTGGGGGACAATTGTGGCCTCCCAGGCTTCTCTAACAGGACTTCTAGACCAGGCATAGGCAAACTCAGCCCTCCAGATGTTTTGAGACTACAATTCCCATCATCCCTGACCACTGGTCCTGTTAGCTAGGGATGATGGGAGTTGTAGTCCCGAAATGTGTGGAGGGCTGAGTTTGCCTATGCCTGTTCTAGACTCTCACCATTCTCCAAGCCACACTCCCTCAATGACTGCATTTTGCACCCTTCTTTAGTGTTTTGTCTTTTTAAGAATTAAAATTATACTTAGAGTTAGAAAAACTGCAAGTTGGATTAAAGTAAAGGGAGAATGGATGAACCGCATGAGGGGGGGGGGGAAGCCATATTCAAACAGAGCAAATGATGCACAAAAGATAGCTCAGTTGGTTGGACTGTGGTGCTGATAATGCCAAAGTTGCAGGTTCTATCCCCATAAGGGACAGCTGCATTTTCCTGCATTGCAGGGGGTTGAACTAGATGGTCTTCAGGGTCCCTTCCAGCTCTAAAATTCTATGGTTCTATTTTATGACCTTGCCTTCTGGGGAGCAACGGTTAAAACATAGTTAAAGGTAAAGGACCCCTGACAGTTAAGTCCAGTTGCAGATGACTCTGGGGTTGCGGTGCTCATCTAGCTTTACAGATCGAGGGAGCTAGTGTTTGTCTGCAGACGGTTTTTCCGGGTCATGTGGCCAGCATGACTAAGCCACTTCTGGCACAATGGAACACCAAAACGAGAGCAGCACACGGAAATGCTGTTTACGCTCCCGCCGGAGCGGTGCCTATTTATCTACTTGCACTTTGACGTGTTTTCGAACTGCTAGGTTGGCAGGAGCTGGGACCGAGCAATGGGAGCTCACCCCATCACGGGAATTCGAACTGCCAACCTTCTGATCAGCAAGCCCAAGAGGCTCAGTGGTTTAGACCACAGCACCACCCGCGTCCCATAGTTACATTATAGCAAACTACTATATCTGGTAAGGCACCTGGGATTGTGTCCAGGTTAGTTCTATTCAGAGTCAACCCATTGAAATTAATGGACCTAAGTTGTTAATGTCCATTAATTTCAATATATCTGAGTACGGCCAGCATTGGATATAACCTCTGCTTCTGATTTTAGGTATCATCAGGGAAGTCTGCTGCCAGCATTGTCTAAGGGCCACAGCTGCTGGTAGAGGCACCTTGGGCCCAGGTTTCTGGTGTCCCAATGATTGCTAGGCAGCTACTTGACAGAGAGGGGCTTCTCCTGCCACTGTCTTGTTCCTCGACCACTTCTTGCACATCTTGATCATAGTATTATTACTACTATCAATCCTCTTCATCGTTGCCATCACCAGCAGGCCCCACCCACCCAGCCTGCATGCCCAGGCAGAAATGAATATGAGGAAGGAGTGGAAGAAGGGTGATCTGGCTACCCATATTTATCTACCAGTATATGGGAGCCACAATGGAGGAAGCTTTCCAAAGACCCATGCCAAGAGCTACCCAAAAACTGGAGCCAGCCTTATCATCTAGTATAAGTGTAAGATTCAACATAATCCCCATGTGGTACAGCAGTTTGCTCATGTCTCAAATCCAGGTTACAATACCCAAGAACTGCTCTATTCCGAACTTAAAAATGGAAAGCGTAATGCCGGTGGCCAACAAAAGAGGTTTAAAGACTCTCTCAAGGCAAATTAAAAAAAAATGTAGTATAAACACCAACAACTGGGAAACACTGGCCTACGAACGCTCCAGTTGGAAAACAGCCTTTACCAAAGGTGTCATGGGCTTTGAAGACTCAGGACAAAATGGAGAAACATGCTAAGAGGAAGGCATGCATGGCAAACCCTCACAATGATCAACTCCTGTCCGGAAACCTAGGTCCCAACTGCGGAAGGACATGTGGATCCAGAATTGGCCTCCACAGTAACTTGTGGACCCACTGTTAAAACCATGTTTATGGAAGACAATCTTACTTGGCTACAAGTGATTGCCAAAGAAAGAAGAAAGAAGACCCAAGAACTTGTGGCAGTATGCAGAAGACGTTGATGAACACGATAAAAATGGTGATATTTAGGGTAGATTTGGGAGCTGTTCGATACTGTAAGCATAAATCATCAGCATAATATCTATCATAGAGTACTATCCATTTTTTTCTTTCTTATTACCTGAGCTGAATTTTACAGAAACTTCATAAAAGTACTTGAAATAGAAACAGGTATCATCTTTCACATAAAAAATTATTCTTCCTTCCTTAAGTGTGGTCACCGCATAGCAAATTTATTTCTTTTAGATATTTATGGAAGTATTTCTATACCATCATATCATAAAAGATCGGGGCAGATGTATCATTAAAACATAAAACTCCATTGAAAACGATACAGATCATCATTAAAGTGACTAGCTCATCCAAAAATTAAGCAGCCACAAAGGCCTGTCAGCATAAAAAGGTCTTCGAGAGACGTCAGAAAGTCAAAAGCAAGAGTCCTGCAAATTTTGAATATGCTGTCACACTTCTCATCTTTCGCTTCAGTCCAGAGTCTTAGCCTTCTGCCGTGAGTTCCACCCACGTCATTGGCTGCTTGTGAGCCTTGGCAGCCAGTCCAAGGGCAGCACAAGCTTTGAATCTTACTCCCAATTTCAACAACTCTATCCTCTGGCTTCCAAGTCATGCTGCAGCGAATCGTCCCCTCCAGGCACACGGTAGCAGCAGCAGAGCGGGGTGGGTGGGTGAGGGAGTGCTTCCCCTGACAAGCGTGTTTTCATTTCAAAACCCTCTTATCCCTTACCTAGACAGAAGACTGCTTGTGTTCCCCATCAAGCTCGAACATACCGTAACCAAAGTTAGTTCACAATGTGTAAAAACAAATATATCGTGTGGTCCGGACTGGGCCACTGCTCCCAGGGCTGCCTGAAAGCCACCGAGTGTTTGAACAGCAAGTTTGGGAGAAGCAGCAACATTATCCTGAGTGGTCCCTTTCACTGTTCGACATTCCAAGGCCTTCAGACACCATCTGGCCAAATAGAGGCACTGTTTCTGAGTGGCCACTGTGGCAGGAAGTCAGGCCACACTGAGGAAACCCTGCTCTGTTTTTCTAGCTGTTTGGGGCATACATTTTATATATTATTCCCAATCCTTGATATTCGCTCCTCCCTGGAAGGAATTTAGGAGAAGCTGCTCAGTCACAAGGGCCTCTTAAACTGAGCTGAATCAATCATGCTTCATCCGTCTGTAATGTATCCCAGTGTTTTTGCGACGGGGACGGGGGAGAATTTCGATTCAGATCTCATTTAAAGGCAAAACTTAACTAATTTGCACCCTCTAAAACAATGCAGGAACAGAAACATGGCTGTTCTTTAATATTCACATGTCTTATTTTGCAGTGTAGTTCTCCAGCCAAATTATGTGTACAAAAAAGGCCTATAACAGGGTAAAGTGTGCATACAAATACATGCATTTCTGGAAATAAAACTCAAAATTGTGTATCATATCCTATATGTGTGAGAGGTGGCATTATTGTTTTGGTTTGTTTTTGTTATATTTATTTGTGTTTTTTATCCTGTATATAAATTTAATTAATAAATCATCATCATTGTATTCTTGAAAATTACTATCGCCAGCAACTCCAAGTAGGGCTGGAAAAACTGTCTAAAAGCTTAGAGAACCGCAAGCAGCTAGCACAAATTAAACGAGCCCTACTCAGTATAAGGAAGCTTCCTATGTTCCTATGATAGGAGAGTCGGGAAAGACAAAAGAAAAAGAAATTTCACATAGCACATGATTAATTTCTGGAATTTGGTGTCACAAAATGTGCCTTGGTCCAAAAGTCTGACCCTGTCGGACTCTCCTTATGTTCCAATGGAGCATTAAGTCATTGCGGGGATACTGAGCAATACATCAGCTTAGATGGTGTTAAAAATGGGGAATTGGACCTATCCGTGGAGGGAAAGTATATCAAAAGTCATGTAGATTACCTGCAACCTACAGATTTAGAGGTGCTATGCCTCTCTGCATGGGGATGTAAGAAGGCATCATTGTCTGTTCTGTCTTGTATTCAAAGCATGTGGCACTGTTTCTGCTCTGCTGTAATTCATCTCCCACCAAGCTGTCCACTGTGGCAAAAGTATGTAACTTACATACTTATCTGCATAAGCTACATTGTCATTATGATATTCTTTCCCATTAATATGCAATGCCAGTGGGGTAGGGGGATGATCTAACATGTATCGTTTGCAGACTGAAAGCAGTTACAAAAGCAAATATTGATCATATCTGGTAGATTCATTTCCATTCTGGAAATGGGACAAATAAACTAACATCAGCTGCCATTTCCACTACCATCAAAATGCTCCAACATATCTATCTCTGAGTACCAGCCATTGGAGAATTGCAATGGGGGAGAGGTGGTGCCCACATGCCCTTTTTGTGGAATCTCAAGAGGCATCAGGATGCTGGACTGAAGTGGACCACTTAATCTGACCCAGTAGGGCTGTTCCTATGTTCTGGTGAAGCATAAAGTCACCATGGACTGAGTGATGTATCATAAAAGAAATGAAAATAAACTTGTCTGCACCATTTTGAGATTATGGATGGAAATGCCATGGGCTCCATTTTATCCAGTTGAAAACTGCAATTGGCTGGTGACGGTCTTGTCCTCATCTCAACTGGGCTTGCAATCACATCTGTATGCAAATGAATACTGAAGCTTGCAGAGAAGACCTGAGCCTTTGATAGCCCTCTGCCAGACCAAACATTCTTTGCAATGTTTAGCTGGATTTGATGTGTCTTGCCCTCCGTCCAACCACAGAAAAACAGCACTGAATAAATATTAACAGATCCCAAATAGTGTTGAAGAAGCATGGGGTTGTGTCACACCATTGAACAGCGGCAAAAAAAAAAAACAGAGGCAAAGTAACTTGCATCGGATGAATGAATTGCGAGAAATCAATTCTCTTTTCTTGCATTTTGTCAGAGAAGCATGAGAAGCTGCATTATACCAGGTCATTTGCCCATCTAGCTCAGTACTGTCAACTTCTGGTGTGGAGCACTTTTTCTATAAAGGGCTGTTGATCCATGGGAAAAGTCAATCGGGGACAGGAGTAAATGATGGGCAAAGCCATAGCTATCTCGGCAGGGGCTGTAGATCAGATGGTGGGTCCAAAATCAAATATGGATGGAACTGGAACCAAACATATGGAGTCATCCCTTCTTTCTCCCTCCCTTTTCTTTCTGCTACACCCTTCCCCAGCCTCTCTCTCATTCTCTTCTCTATCCCCTTTCCTCTCTCTCTTCTCCCTGACCTTGACCTGCACCTCCACCAGCCTCCTTCAGCCCAGAGCCAGCAAGGGGCAGTGGAGTTGTGTTGGCTTCCTCAACCACCATGCTTGCTCAATACTTGGTGATCCAACTGCACACAAGTAGAGAAAGCATCTTGTGGCACCTCCAAAGCAGATGTAAAGGAGCTGGTAGGTTCATACCATCCTAAACATTCTCATTGAAATTGGTGGGACTCAAAAGGACTTTAGTTTGTCTGGATATGCCATGTCTTGCTTTCTTCTCAAAGAAAACCAAAGCAATTGTCCACCTAAACACCATCCTAAGAATACATCCTTGGTTGATTCACTGCCTCCTGTGTTATAAACCAGATTCAAATACTTAAAGAAGCATGTTTCTAAATCAGCGCATAGGAATAAATCTTCAACATAGACCAGAAACCTGAGTAAATTTCATTTCTGGCAAATTGCTCAGTTCCTATTATCAAGGAACATGTCTCCACCTACTGGAGCACCTTGACTTCACTGTGATAGTACGCCCTCCCATCATGCAAATTAACTGCCCATTCATCAAGGGAACCCAATTTGGTGTTCCATTTCTCCAAGTCAACTTTGATACTCGAAAGACGGATGCAAGGCTTCTGTTGCCAGCAATTAGACCTGTAATACAAAGTGACCTGCAATTGCCATTTACTTCGATTGTGAAATTCAAAACCATTTACTGAATGCCTTCATTGGGCTGGGGTGCCAGCTGGTAGCACCATTGAATAAGATGTACAAGCTAATTGATTGGCCAAAATCAACATCCTGATTGCATTTACACAGCTCCCTGTATATAATGGTATGCTGATCATTACAATATAGCATAGGAAAATCTACCTTAATATGTAAATAAGGACCAAACTAGATGTGACATTTCCTGCCAACCTAGCAGTTCGAAAGCACGTCAAAGTGCAAGTAGATAAATAGGTACCGCTCTGGCGGGAAGGTAAATGGCGTTTCCGTGCACTGCTCTGGATCTCCAGAAGCAGCTTAGTCATGCTGGCCACATGACCAGCTCCCTCGGCCAGCTCCCTGTATGCCAGCTCCCTCGGCCAATAAAGCAAGATGAGCACCGCAACCCCAGAGTTGGCCACGACTGGACCTAATGGTCAGGGGTCCCTTTACCCTTTTAGATGTGACATTATGCATGTTTTTAGTCCTTGCATACATGATTAAAAGCAAAACAGGGAGATAATATAGGGAGGAAGGAGTTTAAGCCTTTGCTTCATCACAAAGGATGATAAGGATTTGTAGCTCCTTAACCATGACAATTTCATCTGGTTGTCTCAATACACTCCCTTGGTGATGATTTACAGCTTTCATTCTTATGCGTTGGGATTTGTGATTCCAAAATTGCAGCTGCAGTAGCAGCTTTGACCAGGTGATGGGGCAATACCAGAGCACATGTTCTACTTAGGGTAAAGCTTCTTTTCAGAATCTTAATATAAGCTCTATAGATTTGCCATGTTTTATTTTTACTTTGTGGGGAAAGACAGCACAAAAAGAGAGGCACTATTTTCTCATGGAAGGTTATACTTTTTGAAGAATGGGGATTCTAGTCTTTTTAATGGATATCAAAGAGCCCCCCCCCCAAAAAAAGTTATTTCCATTCTTTCCTTCCTTTATTTTTAATTTTTATATTCTGCCTTCCTTATAAAATAGCCCAAGATGGTTAACAGCATATCATTTTAAAACAACATCACAACAGTTGAACTGACAAAAATAAACAATAAAAAGCAACAGGAACAGGAGTCAAGGAGACTGTTTAAAAGCCTAGCAGTTTATCATCTTCAGGGATGTGGGAGAAATTCAGTTCCATTCATATTTTAATGTGAGCCTAGCTTATTTCCACTTTCTGAAACAAGATGTGAACTCAGACACAGCCATCCTGTGCTTAGAATACTGAGGTCCAGCACCGAGGGCCTTCTGGAGGTTCCCTCACTGCGAGAAGCCAAGATACAGGGAACCAGGCAGAAGGCCTTCTCGGTAGTGGCACCCGCCCTGTAGAACGCCCTCCCACCACATGTGAAAGAGAGAAAAAACCACCAGACTTTTAGAAGACATCAGATATGAGTATAAAATCAAACAATAATTAAATTACCTCCTAAAAACAGGTCAAAATCAAACTAAAGTCTAATTAGATGGCTTTCCACAGGGTTAGGGTTGGGAACAGTAAGTGCTCATCGGCCCAACTGTTTACGTTGATCTTATATGGGCCTATGAGAATGCTGGGAGGCCTCTTTCATATTAGTTCTTATACAAAAAGAAAAGGGGAGTCAGGCTTAGCCCTGACCAAAGGCCTGGCAGAACAACTCTGTCTTGCAGGCCCTGTGGAAATATGTCAAATCCTGCAGGGCCCTGAACTCTTGTGGCAGAGCTTTCCACCAGCCCGGTGCCAAGGCCGAAAAGGCCCTGGCCCTGGTCGAGGCCAACCTAATCTCTCTGAGGCCCAGGATCTCCAAGGTGTTGTTATTTGCAGACTGTAAGGTCCTCCATGGGGCGTACCAGGAGAGGTGGTCACGTAGGTACGAAGGTCCTAGGCCATATAGGACTTTAAAGATTAAAACCAGCACCTTAAACCTGATCCTGTAGTCCACCGGGAGCCAGTACAGCTGGTATAGCACTGGATGAATGTGATCCCGCGGTGAAGACCCCATAATGAGTCTTGTCGCGGCATTCTGCACCTACTGGAGTGCAGAGCTATCTTGTTTCTTCCTGTTCATCTTGACCCTTGACCCCATGATCATTGGATTCCCTGACCCCTGGACCATCTTACCACATGGATTGCTGTTTGCCCAACCCTAGGACTGGACCTGACTTTGGATACTGACTCTACCTCCAGGCAAGTAGACCTCAGAGACTCTTCTTGTTGATTGGCCTCCCACGCCACTGGGCACTACATATTGTTGCTCAGCAGTGAGACTACAACACTGTGTGGTTTAAAAGTTTACTGCAAGGATGAGAAAGCTGAAGACCTCCAGACCCAGCTGGACTCAAACTCCCATCAGCCCCAAACAGCATGGACAATCACCAGGGATGATGAGAATTGTAGTCCGGCAACAGCAGGAGGACCATGGTTTCCTTATCCCTGATTTCAGTGGTGGCTGGTGGCCATTGGGAGTAGTAGGGTGGAAGGCAGAGAGACCAACACTAGGTGGAACCAGAGCTCAGGACAGGTAGAGTCACCCACTGGACTGGTTGTAAGTAAGAAGTCAGGCAGGTGAGGGCTAGCTAAGGGCAGAATGAGATTGATGTGGAAGTGATGTGGAATCACGCCAGTGGACGAGCCTCTACTGCCTACGTTGGTCCAGACACCTTTATTGCAATCAATGCCTTTACCCATCACCAAGTGCTAAGGAACCTCTCAGGATGTGCCTTAGTATTTATCAGTAATGCCTCCCAGGAACCTCTCTCACAGCGAAGCAGATCTCTGCATGTGGCTTCATGAATGGGACATGCAACTGTCTGGAGTTGAGCCAAACCACCAGAGCAATTTTCATGCCTGAGTGTCAGTGAAGTTTGACACCTGGTCCCAGGGGGGCAGGAAACCTAACAGTCCTGGCCCACCCTACAACTTCAACCACAGCTATGTGGAAATATTGAAAGCATATAGTTTCTCCCTTGCATTCCCCACCCCACCCCCAATCCAGAAGAGGAGTTTCTGTAGACAGGGCTTCTGAATTAAGATTTATTTTACAGGAAAACTTAAATAAAACTGGGTTAGGGACTATTAACAGTAAAACCACATTTTAAAAAAACAAAACAAAAACAAAGCACTGAGCTCCTCTGACAAAAAAAAAAAAACAAGCCAGAGGGAGCAGTGTTGATCCATCAGGAATTTAAAAAATCCAAATCCACAGCAGGGCAATAATGGTATTAGTATGTGCCAAAATGTCACAGGATGAAATAAACTCAAAGGCTTGCTTGCCATTTTGTAACATTTGGGTTGATACTGCCCTACTATGGGTTTGACTGACTTTTCAGTCCCCACTGGCCAAATCCAGCTCCCCTCCCCTGTTTTAATGGTGGCAGCCAAATCCAAAAATACCAGAAAAGAAATTACAGGGGAAAGAAATTGGGAGGGGGTACTCTGATACTCTTCCCACAAAAGAATTGCAGCTACCCCCTAAAATGTTGTCAGAGCAAAAAAGCTGGTTTCAAGCTGAGTGAAAGAGCTGAAGAATTATCCTTGTCAATTTAGCCCAGCCTACAGGATGATGCTTTAGGTAAAAAGGTAAAAGACAGCTGGACGGTTAAGTCCAATCAAAGGCGACTATGGGGTTGCGGCACTCATCTTGCTTCAGGCCAAGGGAGCCGGCGTTTGTCCATTGACAGTTTTCCAGGTCATGTGACCAGCATTTCTGGCACAACGGAACATCATGATGGAAATGAGAGCACACGGAAATGCTGTTGAGCTTCCTGCCGCAGCAGTACCTATTTATCTACATGCACTGGTGTGCTTTCGAACTGCTATGTTGACAGGAGCTGGGACAGAGCAATGGGAGCTCACTCCATTGTGGGGATTTGAACCAGTGACCTTCCGATCAGCAAGCCCAAGAGGCTTGGTGGTTTACACCACAATGCCACCCGCATCCCTGGATGATGCTTTTCCCCACATCTGACCATTGGTTTATCAAGTTCAGTATTGTCTACACTTGACTGAGAAGTTTATGGGATGGGCCATAGCTCAGTTGTAGAACATCTGCCTTGCATGAAGGAGGTTCCAGGTTCAATCCCTGGGATCCCCAGGTAGGGCTGGGAGAAACCCAGCTGATTCTGGTCAGTATAGACAATGCTGAACTGAATGGATCAATTGTTCTGACTCAGTGTAACGCAGCTTCCTATGTTCCCAAGCAGAAAACACAGCACAGCTCCCAATAAAATATGCATTTCTCATGGTGCCAATTACATGTTTGGGAGCTTGTGGAACTGAATTGGGGCTTTTTCGCCTCTTTTCATACATGTTCCTTCTCTCAGCCATTTTTAGACCTCTATATGCATCTTTGGAGAGCAGCCAAGATGTTCATGAAGAACTTCTTTCTGTCCACAGTTCAGGCACCAGATTATAAGAACATAAAACAGTTTTCATCAATGTTCTCTCATAACACTGACCCTGAATTATGGGAAGTAATGATAATTGCAGTTAGTCTTTTGGCTAAGCTTAAGGATAACTTCTGCCTGATAGTGGATTGTTCAGAAATCTAACCATAAGCGGCTAAAATCCACAGAGAGCTTACAGAGTTTGTGAACACCTACCCTGATAACTAGACTAATATGACTGACACCAAAGGTTTGTTCACACGCTACTCTTTACACATGTACAAGCTGTCTCTACACATGCACACGTGTCTGTGTGAAAGGGTGTACACATGTTGATTTGTACAGTTCAACTATTTGTGTGAACAGATTCTACACTTGTTGAGTGTCAACATGCCTCATACATTTTATACCAATCTTTCTATTCATGAGTAAGAAAAATCTCTTTTAAAAGAATTTGGGTTATTTTAAACCTAACTTTCACTTATGTTTTCCATTGAGGGGGAGAGGGGATACAGCCATAACTCAGAGTAACAGCCTTGCTGTTATCCAGGGGTCAGCAAACTTTCTCAGCAGGGGGCCACTGTCCACTGTCCTTCAGACCTTGTGGGGGGCAAGACTATATTTTGAAGGGGGGGAAATGAACGAATTCCTATGCCCCACAAATAACCCAGAGATTCATTTTAAATAAAAGCACACATTCTACTCATGTACTGATTCCCAGACCATCCACAGGCTGGATTTAGAAGGTAATTGGGCTGGATTTGGCCCCCAGACCCTAGTTTGCCTACTCATGTGTTATACTATCAGCATTCCTATGGTACCAGAAATCTTCTTAAAATGCTAGAATGCTGTTGGTTTTAGCTGCCCACTCTCCTTGAAGTGTAACTTCTAGGAAACTCTGGGGAGGAAGTTTGAGAACTACAATGACTATGCTTTCCTATGCTTCCTGAACAACCAAACTCCCCTTGACAGATTTACTAAATAAGCCATAGAAAGTCATGATTGTGCATAAAATAACTTGTCAGACCTGCACAACCAAAGGGCAATGGAAGTAGTAAGCTTTCAGTGATGTTTGGTTTTCCATTACTCAGGCATGTGGAAATCCCACAAGAAAAAGTCCAAATGCCTCTCTCAATATAAATCCATTAGGAACATAGGAAGCGGGCTTAGAGCAGGTCAGATTATTCGTTCATATAGCCTAGTATCGCTTACTCTGACTGACAGCAGTTCTCAGGGGTCTCTCAGGCAGAGAGGTCTTTCCCATCACCTTCTAAGTGGAAATGCCAGCAATTGACGCCAGGACTTTCTGTGGGCAAAAGAGTTGTGGGCAAAAGAGTTGTGAAGAGACCACTATACCCAGCACAGAGCTACAATATGGGAGAGGGGTTGACTGTTAAACCTCTCTGGAAATCATAACTCTGTTATTCAATAAGATTTTATTTGAACATAATACAGTGGTACCTCGGGTTAAGAACTTAATTCATTCTGGAGGTCCGTTCTTAACCTGAAACTGTTCTTAACCTGAGGTACCACTTTAGCTAATGGGGCCTCCCACTGCTGTCGCGCCACCGCCATGCGATTTCTGTTCTCATCCTGAAGCAAAGTTCTTAACCCAAGGTACTATTTCTGGGTTAGCGGAGTCTGTAACCTGAAGCGTTTGTAACCTGAAGCGTCTGTGACCCGAGGTACCACTGTACAAACAAAGTCAGTCGTCACAGACCCGCCACATTCTGTCATGTTGATATGTTGGCTTGTGAGCATCCTTCTGGGTACTGATGTGAAATGGAGGATAAAATAATCAAGCTGAATCAGTGGCAGCCTATCCCATTTTGCCATGGGGATGGTAAGCTGCCCCTCCCCAGGCAATACCGGGTGGCAGCGGGTGGGGTGTCCGGGGGGGCACCACCTTGTTGGGATTCATGGGCAGGCTAGCCCTGAACTGAACAACTCATAGAAACAGCTGGAATGGATCACGAGGGCCATCTAGTCCAACT
The DNA here is from genome assembly GCF_964106645.2 of Podarcis pityusensis. Taxonomy (NCBI): domain Eukaryota; kingdom Metazoa; phylum Chordata; class Lepidosauria; order Squamata; family Lacertidae; genus Podarcis; species Podarcis pityusensis. The sequence continues at coordinate 21,523,941 of NC_138033.1, read as the reverse complement.
CACTGCAATGCAGGAATCTTATGCTCAGAATCAAGATGGAACTAGGATTAATTGTGAAATGAAAGAAAACAAATGGCTATGTATATAAGGTAAAAAGGTAAGGTAAAGGACTCCTGAACGTTTAAGTCCAGTCAAAGACAACTATGGGGTTGTGGCTCTCATCTCGCTTCAGGCCGAGAGAGCTGGTGTTTGGATCCAGACAGCTTTCCGGGTCATGTGGCCAGCATGACTAAACTGCTTCTGGAGCAATGGAACAGCGTGACGGAAACCAGAGCGCATAGAAACACATTTACCTTCCTGCTGCAGCGGTACCTATTTATCTACTTGCACTGGTTTTAAACTGCTAGGTTAGCAGGAGCTGGGGCAAACCAACAGGAGCTCACTCCGTCGCAGGGATTCAAACTGCTGACCTTCTGATTGGCAAGCCCAAGCAGCTCAGTGGTTTAGACCACAGCACCACCTGCATCCCCTTGGCTATGTATATAAAAAGGCTGGGTTGGGTACTGCATAATAAACAGAAGGCAAGGAGAACAAATGCCACCAAACTTTTTCTAATGTTGAGAGACCTTACAAAAGAGTGAAGGCAGAGAGAGAGAGAGAGAGAGAGAGAGAGAGAGAGAGGTGCTAGTTTTAACGCTTCACTATTCCTTCCCCTAATCCCTGTGACTGGAGAGTGTTGGGTGAGAATCTAATCCTGGATTGGAAGCTTGGTTTCTCAGAGAGTAAATCCAGCTCCCCTCTGCCCACTCTGGTGTTCTCCTTACTATATATCATGGGTCAGCAAACTTTTTCAGCAGGGGGCTGGTCCACTGTCCCTCAGACCCTGTGGGGGGCCGGACTATATTGGAGGGGGAATGAACGAATTCCTCTGCCCCACAAATAACCCAGAGATGCATTTTAAATAAAAGCACACATTCTACTCATGTAAAAACATCAGGCAGGCCCCACAAATAACCCAGAGATGCATTTTAAATAAAAGCACACATTCTACTCATGTAAAAACATCAGGCAGGCCCCACAAATAACCCAGAGATGCATTTTAAATAAAAGGGCACATTCTGCTCATGTAAAACACACTGATTCCCAGACCGTCCACAGACAGGACTGAGAAGGCGATTGGGCCAGATTAGGCCCCTGGGCCTTAGTTTGCCTACCCATACTGTACTGTATATGATGTTACTTTGCAACACTTGTGAGATTTGCCGTCTTGCTTTCAAGCTCTGGATTAGAACAAAGTGCTCCAGAGAGATTTGAACAATCTGAGCCATTTTGGATCGATCCTGAGCTGCCTCGACCAACTTTGGACCAGGACTGCTTTGGTTCGGATTTCAGGCATCATTCAAAGCAGTTGTAGGGCCCTGCTTTCCAATACAGTGCATTTGCTGCAGACTCTATAACAAAAATTTTGATTTTGCTATGGTGCTATGACTCAGTTTATACTATATAGTTGACTAGATATGTGTATGTGTCCTTTCTTTTTCTTTACTTCCCCCCACTTTTCCACTCTGGAAAAAAGAAGTTGAGGCTGATTTCCTATTGTGATGTTGTTTTCCTTGAAATAGTCAATAAAATTTAATAGGTGGGGAAAGAAAATATTTTCAGTGCAGTAATTGTGAATCTGCTGGCACCTTCCCAGAACCCCTTTTAAAATAGTTGGTGGCATGTTCTTAGTCTGCTTCTGCAAAAAATAACAAGGGATTTTTACTTTATTTTTACTTTACTAAAAACAAGGGATTCCTAGATCTCACCGTGGAGGAAATCCACCCTTTTTCATTCTATACTGAAATACTCAGGCATTTTTCACCACTTCTTTGAAAGTATGAACTCGTTACTGGAGTCTATATTGCTGGGAGCATTTTGCATTACAAACACTGTGCCACAAATTGACTCAGGAATATGGAGCCAATTCATATTCTCTTCCTCTCACCTTGGAATATGGAATATTTTAACTGCTCATGTGCTTAAAGTTTGTGGGCTTTCTTTTCTTTTTCAAGAATGCTTTTCAGTCAGGGAACCTATGATAATATAGTCATGTTTAATTTATTCTCTTTATCTATGCTCTCTCCAGTCTTCCAATTTGACTAGATACTTTTATTTTTTATTATTTTAATTTTTTTAAGAACCCTGCTTCACAGTGGTAGGAAACACAGACACACACATTTACACAGTACTATAAATGCAGAATGTGTACTTTCTTTCAAAACAGAATGATTTCTCTCAGACATTTCTGAGAGAAATCCCCCCTGGGTGTCATAACATAGTCTTGGTGTTCTAACATGCAGAATTCTGAGAATTCACTTCAGGTTCCCTGCTGACTCTTTCCTCATCCAAATCCAATTCCTTCCCTCCACCCAACATATAAATACAGCCTTTATCCTTCTCCTGCATTTGATCCCAGTATTTTGACTTATCCTACATCAGTTGGTCTAGACTTTTTAAAAAACCAAAACCCTCCAAGTTGATTTGATAAGAAGCAGCCTATGTTCATACACGTTGGGGAGACTTTGAAGATTTGGTAGAAATCTGCCAAAAAACAGGTCAGACTGTTTATCCCTTCAGCCAATGTCCTCTACTCTGACTGGCAGAAGCTTTCTGGGGTCTACATGTGGGTCTTTCTCAGTCCTTGTTGAAGATGCCAGGGACTGAATCCAAAACCTACCATGCACACAGCATGTGCTGTGCGACTAGGCAATGGCCACTCTTCAGTGCCAGCCCATCCATCAGATAGCCTGAGGCAGCTGCCTCAGGTGGCGGAATCCAATGGGCAGCACCCCATTAGGGGACTGGACCACCATCACTGGAGAAGTATGGAAAAGCTCTTGTGGCTTCATGAAAGATCTTGTGGGGCTCTTCCAATATCTTGCTGGGAGTTACCATGGCTGCCACAAATGCTTCTCCTCACTTTTCCTGTGGTGGGGGGCACCACCCACTGCAGCCATCACCAGAGAAAGGAGGAGAATCAACGGTGGGTTCCGGGTTTTGATGAGATCTCACAGACCTCTTGCAAGATCTCCTCAGAACCTGGAACCAGCTTCTGCAGCCATACAAATCCAATAAGCAAGGCTCCAGGGGGTGGGAAGGAGGGTCAGCACCTTCCAGTTTTGCCTCACGTGGCAAAATGGGAGAGGCCACCCCTGCCCACCATCATAACTGGTGGTATCTCATCAAGCAAGTTCTAGGATTCCACAGAAATGTTCCAAAGTAACAAGAATGCCCATTAGTGGTCACACCAGAAACACTTCTCCTTGAACTCTGGTTTGCTTTCTATGCTGTTCAGTGTGTCAGAATATTATTTCAGCTGGATGTTTTCATGGGATAGTTTATTTTGGCCAACCCAAGTAGGGGGTATGGTTTGCATATGACGCCGTGTGTTTATACTACTGCTACTATTACTGCTAGTAGTATTTCCACACCTATTGCTATGTTCTAGTTTCTGGGTTTCGAATGGCTTGAAGCAGCTGTATTTGAGCACGGTGGAAAGGCTCTTTCTGCTTACATGTTCATCGCTCACCCATTAATAGAAGTGAGGGGCAGTTTAGGGAGAGAGAATCTTATAGGGTTCACTGATGACAATGCCCAGAGGCTTCAATTTGGAACAGGCAGGACCAGATGTTCCTGAAGGACTGGAAGAAGCGTATGATGTATTTGAAAGACAGTTGTAATCAATAGACATTGCTTGTAGGGTTACAAGAAGTTTTGTGAGGAGAATTATACAAATTACTGCAAAAGGGATTAAAGTATAAGTTTATTTAGGATTTGGATTTATAGCAATAATTACAGTCATAAAATGCAGAATTAGAAATGATTTTAGAAAACCATTAGACGGGGTTGAAGGAAGTCTTAGGCTGTGATAGCCAAATATTTGATTTGATGTTCATGAGATGTTATGCTGGAAAATATGTATAAAAACCAATAAAAATTATTATATATATATATAAAATGTCCAGAGGCTTCATGTAAGCAGGAGAGATTGGCTGTTTTACAGCTGGCAGTCAGGTTTTCATCTTAGAGGAAAGGCAAGCAAGAGACAACATGATAAGAGTTCATAAAATTAAACATGACATGGAGAAGGTTGGGTCGATAAAATGGTTTTCTCCTTCTCTCATAACTCTAGAACTTGTGAACATCCAAGGAAGCTGAACATTGGAAAATCTAGGACAGAGGGGAAAAGAGGAATTCTTCATACGATACATAGCTAAACTAAGGAACTCATTCCCATGAGAGGCAGTGGTGGCCATCAACCTAGATGGCTTTAAAAGTCATGTTTCATATGGACTAGAAACCTTTTCTTTTTAAAAAAAATTATTGATATCTTCTAGATGCTGAATTTTGCACCCTGTTCCATCATGGGATGTAAAATTCTGAAACAATAAACAAACAAACAAATAAACAGGATACATTTAAGATTTTGGTGAGCATAAATAGAAAGAAAAGAGAACCACAAACCTTCAAAATGGCTGCGTGGAAAGGCAGCAGTTGCTACAGCTTTGTGCTAAAATACTGTATTTTTTGCTCTATAAGACTCACTTTTTCCCTCCTAAAAAGTAAGGGGGAATGTGTGTGCGTCTTATGGAGCAAATGCAGGCTGCGCAGCTATCCCAGAAGCCAGAACAGCAAGAGGGATTGTTGCTTTCACTGCGCAACGATTCCTCTTGCGGTTCTGGCTTCTGAGATTCAGAATATTTTTTTTCTTGTTTTCCTCCTCCAAAAACTAGGTGCGTCTTGTGGTCTGGTGCATCTTATAGAGCGAAAAAGATGGTAACCTCTTTTCTCCCATTAAGCATTACCAACCTGACCTTATCAACTGGTTCAGCTTGAGTTTCCATCTTCAATGGAGCAGGCGCTCCCCAAGCTTTCATTCACTAAGTACAGCATGTGCAAATGTTCCTGTATGTTTCTGTCATTACATTCCTATCATCCTTTGAAATATTAATCTGTTGCAGAGGGAAGGAGGGAGAGGGAGAGATGTTCGATGTCTTTACATGCATTTATCACTTCTGGTATGGAAGTTTGCAAATGAATGAAGCAGCAAGGGGTAGCCACTAGGCAGGACTTCATACATGTATAAATATTTGACAGTTCAGCCAGGTATTCATACACTATGTTCTGCCAAATGTTCCATAGGAAGTACTCCCTCCCTCCCTCCCTACACACAAGCACTTCCCCTCCCACCAGCCTCCTAATAAATTTGGTATTTTTTTTAAATGCAACTGCTGTCACCGTCTTATTTCCTCTCTAGCTCACTATGTCAATAAATACATAGCGGAACATAACATACAAACAACACAAGGTCAGACTGTGCCTACTTCTTTGGAAGACTGATAATAATGTTGTTACCCAACAAAGCCCTGTGTTACACCCAAAGGCAGTGTAATTGGAGTGCTATTTTGTATCATGCAGCTTTTCAGACTGATGAAGCGTGTAGCGAAACCTGTAATATATCCCAAGAACAGGTCTCCTTTTGCCCACTTGCGTTATTCTCACCAGGGTGGTTTCTTTGATTTGCTTTCCCGTGATTGATCCATGCATACGGCTTTGTGTTTCCAACTCAAGACCCATTGAAGAACATCTCATCCAGTTCAATCTTTGAAAAACAGCTTTGAAAAACGTTTTCATATTCTCCGGTGTGCTACCCATTGCCATTGTGGCAGCATGGGGTTGCCGTTCTGTGATTGGACTTACTCTACTTGTTGAACGGCTAATTTATCCTGTCTGTATAACGTTTACTGCACATGTAACTTGTTAAGATAGAGTTGTACATCTATCCACTCCATGTTTACAGTATCTCCAGGCTTTGTCTTGCACATGGCACCTTAGTATGTTTGTTGTTTGAATGATTATAAGTCTATCTCTATTCTAGCTATTATTTTAGTAAATTTGGTTTTATACTTATAAGCCAGTTTGTGGTGGTGTTGTTTTGTTGTAAAGCCTATTGCTTGCCTTCTCATTCCACAAAGTGCATTGCAGGTAGCATTGTGATATGGTACGTGATTTGGAATCCTTTAGCGTAGATGCTTATTCCACCAGAGAGATTCATTTCACCATCTGAGGCGAAACAGGAAGGTGCTGCCCTGCGTGTCATTACCACCCTCCACCCCCACCAAAGCCTCATTTACTGGGGTCACATAGCCATGGCTTCTGACAAGGTCTCGTGAGACCCCTGCGAGACATCATCTCCAACACAATCTTGAGGGCCTCTTGAAAGATCTTGCAGGACATTTGCAAGATCTCACCAGAACCCAGAAGCTGCCTCAGCCCCTTCTCCTTGCTTCTCTGGTGGCGGCGGCTGGGGAGGCCCATGGAGATGCCCCTTGAATTCCACTGCCTGAGGCCACTGCCTCAGTCTGCCTCATGGATGGGCCAGCACTGCTTGCCTGCTCACTTTGATTCTCAGGAATGACCGTCTTAGTAGTGCTGTATGCTCTAGGGTTTTGTCTTATATCCACTGTAGTCCTACTTGTGCTATGCATTTAAAGCAGTATTACAGCACTTTAAACAGTCATGGTTCCCCCCCAAAAAATCCTAGAGACTGTAGTTTCTTAAGGGTTTGGAGAGTTGTTAGGAGATGCCTGTTTCCCTCACAGAGCTGCAGCTCTCAGAGTTCCCCAGGAAGAGGGATTGGCCATTAAGCCATTCTGAGCCACACAAAAACACTCAAGGAGGGTATGGAGAAAGGCCGCTTTGAGAGGTGTGGCTTGGAGAGGAGAAATGGACTGGAGAAAGTCCTGAGGGCCAGAAGGAGAGGCTGGACAGTTGCATTTGGCACCCAGGACCAACTGTTCCAGCCGCTTTCTTTAACCTGTGTTAACATTTTTCTTCATATTGACATCAGCAACTTTCAGACTTCAGCACCACTTCAGTGCTTGTTTGAACTTTGCTATTATATTTTAGAGCTGAACGCAGCCTTCTGAATGGGCAAATGTGGGTGATGGGGATTGTCACATTTATCTTTCAATGAAGAAAGAAGGGGTAAAAGAATGGTGGGAGATGAATTGCAGTGGAACAGAAACATTGCTGCATGTGACAAACACAGGGCAGAATAGAAAACTCTGCCTTCTTGCATCCTTAGCATTTGGCTGCAATTGCAAAGAGACAATCTGAAAGGTCTTAAAGCATGCTTCTGGTTCTTCCTCAGCAAGCACAGCTTGAATTTGATGCCTTCAAAAATTTGGCACCCCATCCAGGCCTGTTGGGATTGGTTCCACACTGGGACCGATCCCCATTAACAGCACTGAATTTAACCGCGAGTGGCGCTGTGGGTTAAACCACAGAGCCTAGGGCTTGACAATCAGAATCGGCGGTTCGAATCCCCACGATGGGGTGAGCTCCCGTTGCTCAGTCCCTGCTCCTACCAACCTAGCAGTTCGAAAGCACATCAAAGTGCAAGTAGATAAACAGGTACCGCTCCGGCGGAAAGGTAAATGGCGTTTCCATGAGCTGCCCTGGTTCGCCAGAAGCGGCTTTGTCATGCTGGCCACATGACCCGGAAGCTGTACACCAGCTCCCTCGGCTAGTAAAGCCAGCACCACAACCCCAGAGTCGGCCACAATTGAACCTAATGGTCAGGGGTCCCTTTACCTTTACCTTTACCTTTACCTTTACTGCAAGTTCCACTGGGATAGGCAGGAATCATAGCTGCCCCAGCTGGAATTCAAGGTGCAGCTGTAAAAGGAGCATGTACTCGCCGACAGTGATAAAGGGCTTTCAAAGGTAAGCTAGGTAAATTCATGGAGGGTAAGTCCAGCAATGGCTCCTGTCATGATAGCATGGTGCTGATAATGCCAAGGTTGCAGGTTCGATCCCTGTTTGAGACAGGTGCATATTCCTGCATTGCAGGGAGTTGGATGACATGATTCTCAGGGTCCCTTACAACTCTATGATTCTGTATGCAACCTTCAGCCATCGAATGGCAGGTGATTGGCAACAACTGCAGGAGAGGGCTATTACATTCATGCCCTGCTTGTGGACTAAGAAGAGGCATCTGGTTGGCCAGTGTGGATAACGGCATCTAGAATTAGATGGACCAGCAAGACTCTACTTAGGTTCTTACATTGCCTGGGAACCATTTATGCTGCAAGATGGAAGCAAATGAGAAAGAGTTTGCAGGAGGTTACCAGCAGCAAATATTATTCCAACTTAAGTGTTCTATTTTGAGAACATATAGCAGCTTTTAAATTCACACCGCTGATGGGTGTTGGGAGATTAAAACATATACTTCTCTGTCTGTCTTCTGCAGAAGCCAAACCTGTAGAGTTGACAACCACCGCAACTGGAAATTTCTAGTTGTTGTTGTTTAAAAAAAGAGCATTTCCATCCTCAGTTGACACCAACATTTTCACTCCCCCACCCCTTCAGGGCTTGAAAACAATTCTAAATGCACTTACCTGTGAATTTTTGAACCGCCAATTCCTTATAAATAGTAAGGCACCGTCACTTCTGAAAGGACAAATCTACCACTTTTCCTTCAGTGATAGTGCTCCAGGCATTTGCATTTCAAAGAATCAAGCTGAATTAATTTCAGACGAAATGTAAATAAGGCACCTGGATGCTAATCAAGAAAGTAAACAGCAAATTTGGATTTATTTTTTTCATGAATAAAACAGCATGTTAAGGAGGCAGCACCCTGGCAGGACATCTTGAGCTGTGTGTTCCTACAGGATTCTTTCATTAACATGGGGGTGTGAGGGGAAAGGTGTGAAATAAAAGGAGGAAAGGTTGCTCCCATAACAGCAAATAAGTTTTAAAAGACCCTTAACTATATAATTCTAGGTCACAGCTGGAAACCTGTGGCTACAGCTTAGTGGCAGAGTATCTGCTTGGTGCACAGAACTTCCAAGGTTTAATCCCTGGCATTGCCAGGCAGGGCTGGGAGAGGACCCTGTCTGAAACTCTGGATAGATGTTGCCAGTCTGTGTGCAGACTGTCATGGGACTGCCATCGGAACAGGGGAGGGAGGCAGGGGTCGTTGGGATACAGAGAGCCTCCAAAACACCTGAGGAGCAGTTCCTCTTCCAGTGGTGGGAAAAGCCACACCTCCAGTGGAGAAGAGAGGGAAGGGGCCAGCCAAGTGGGGAAAGGGCTCGAGGATGCTGCTGACAGCCCCAGTGCCTCACCTCGCCAGGCTGGCAAGGAGGGACGCACGCCACTTCCATCGCCCAGCTTGCAAAGAGGGGTGAAATGCAAGGAGGGGAGGAAGAGGCTTGGGGTGCCAAAGTTCTTATGTTGGGGGGAAAGCCGGAAGGGGGCACTCCCGGATTCTGCAAGTGACTAAGAAGGACATGAACTTTGTGGATCTGCACTGTAAATAGTTTGCACAATAAAACCTGTAAAAGACAGGTCGGAGTCCTGCCTGGTTACTCACGAGCAACCACCAGCAGCATCTGACAAGACTATACTGAAGTAGATGGACCAGTGATCTGACTCAGTACAGTGATATCTCTGGTTAAGAACTTAATTCATTCTTGAGATCCGTTCTTAACCTGAAACTGTTCTTAACCTGAGACACCACTTTAGCTAATGGGGCCTCCCGCTACCACCACACCGCCACTACCCGATTTCTGTTCTCATCCTGAAGCAAAGTTGTTAACCCGAGGTACTATTTCTGGGTTAGCAGAATCTGTAACCTGAAGTGTCTGTAACCTGAAGCGTCTGTAACCCGAGGTACCACTGTATAAGAAAACTTCCAGCCTCTGTGCTGGTGGAACTTGGGGCACAGCCCCTAGGGAAACTAATGGATTCTGAGATGGAAACCACTGAAATAAACTTTCAGGTGTTTGCGGCAATAATGGGTGTGGCATTCGTACAGAGCCCCCGGTCGTTTCATGGACTGTTGACCTGTACACCACTACTTTATTCTTCCGCTGCCACCAACTTTGTGGGGGGAAACCCAGGGCTCCCCAGTGAAGTACTGAGTCTTAGTCAGGTAGAGTTAACAATGAAGATTAAAGTTTATTTCAAACACAAACAAGTTTTTTAAAAATATTCGAAATACTGTCACTCTATTCCCTCTCAGTCTTGTCCCTGTCTCTAACTCACTCTGACTCCTCTATTCCCCCCCCCCCCAAAAAAGAACCAACCGATATAACTGTCAAAACCTCTGGGCTGAGCCTCAAAATCAGGTAGGCTCCACCTCCGGGCTTTCTTATTGGTCAACCTATTAACCCTTTCTCTCCCCCAATACAAACGTATCCCCAAAGAATAGGCAAACGCCACAAGGGGGCAGGGTGAAATGGAGCTCCTGAACACGGCTGGGGATGGCAAAGGTGGGTTCACCATTTGCAGACTGCCCTGGGTGCAGAATTGTTCCAGGGCATTATGGGAGTAAGCAGAGGCAGAGCTAGCTGTGCACCTGCGGGGGCAGGGAAAGCATCCCAGGAGGGCGGGGTGGCGATATCACACACACACCCAGGATGACACCCAGGACAGACCGCACCCACCGCAGCCCCCTTCCTCCGCCAGTGGGAGTAGGGATGTAGAACTCTGCCCCTACAATGGCATCACTATCTTTCCCCTCTTATCACTGAAGCAAATGTTTCTCTTCTCCTCCCACTTAATTTGGAGATTATGGAACATAGGGAACCACCTTTCTACCAAGTTACATCACTTGCCCATATAGCTCATGGGTTAGGGGGCCTGTTAGCCCTCCAGATATTGGAGGACTCTCAATTCTCATCAGCCCCAGCAAGCATGGTGAATGGTTGGGGCAGTAGGAGCTGTCGTCCAGCATAATCTGAAGGGCCACTAGTCCCTCCACCCCTGGTATAGTCAGTGTCAACTCCAGCATTTTTTAGGGTCCTCAGGCAAGACACTCTCCAAGCCCCACACCTCAGCTGGGAATCCTGATTGCAGCAGGTGGGAGCCTTTCTTGGGTGCAGACCCACCAGTGTACCTGAAGGAGCATCTCCACCCCCATCGTTCAGCCAAGACCCTGAGACCCAGCGCCGAGGGCCTTCTGGCGGTTCCCTCACTGTGAGAAGTGAGGTTGCAGGGAACCAGGTAGAGGGCCTTCTCGGTAGTGGCGCCTGCCCTGTGGAACGCCCTCCCATCAGATGTCAATTAAATAAACAACTAGCTGAATTTTAGAAGACATCTGAAGGCAGTCCTGTTTAGGGACGTTTTTAATGTTTGATATTATTATTATTATTATTATTATTATTATTATTATTATTATTACTCTGCCCATCAGGCTGGGTTTCCCTAGCCCCTGTGGGCAGCTTCCAACAAAGATTAAAAATACATTAACACATCAGTCATTAAAAACTTCCCTAAAGAGGGCTGCCTTCAGATGTCTTCTAAATGTCAGGTATTTGTTTATCTCTTTTATCATGTTTTCAATATTCTGTTGGGAGCTGCCCAGAGTGGCAGGGGAAACCCAGCCAGATGGGTGGGGTATAAATAAGTTGTTGTTGTTGTTGTTGTTGTTCCTGCCTTTCATTCAGGTGACTTGAGAAAGTCAAGAAGAGGAATCCTAAATTAATATTACCTCCTCGAAATTCCCCATTGTTTCCTTCTCCTTCCCTTTGCCTGACTAGGCTATTCTGCGAAAAAGGTTGCATCTTTGTTAACTTCCTTTAGCTGGCTAAACTGTTCCCTCTGCTGACAGAACCAAGGAACAACTGATCAGCCAATTGAAATGGTGTTGACTACAGCTTAGACTAATTTGGGTGGGGGCAACAGCAGGTATTTCAAAGTAATCTGTCCCATGACAAAATGTTCTTTTAAAGAATGGAGGAACAGAGAGCAAATACATCACATTTGTATTTAGTGCAAAACAATGGAGATTTGACCTCTGAAAAGGAAAGTTTCTGTGTTTCATTTCATATTCTGTTTTCTGAATATCTGAGGCCCCCTCTGCACCATACATTTACAACTGTATCATACCAATGTAAACAGTCAAGCTTCCCCCAAATAATCTTGGGTGCTGACCTCGTTGGGATTTGAACCCTGGTCTCCTGGGTTCTAGTTTGACACTCTAACCACTACACCACACTGACTCTCAAGTGTGCATAGGATTGCAGCCTGGCTCAGCAAACCTATAGACCCCCCAGAGGGTATTCCAGAGGCCAACAGAACACTTTCTCCCTATCTCCTTGAGAGTTCCGACTTTAGAGAGGGAACTTCAATGTTGGATTCCCTTCCCACTAAGAAATTCAGTTTGATAGGCATTTTCAGTATACAGTAGTACCTCGGGTTAAGAACTTAATTCATTCTGGAGGTCAGTTCTTAACCTGAAACTGTTCTTAACCTGAGGTACCATTTTAGCTAATGGAGCCTCCCGCTGCTGCCACGCCACTGTCGCACGATTTCTGTACTCATCCTGAAGCAAAGTTCTTAACCCGAGGTACTACTTCCAGGTTAGAGGAGTCTGTAACCTGAAGCATCTATAACCTGAGGTACCACTGTACATTGCTTAGAAGTAGTAATGCAAACCTATCTAATTTGCACATCCTGTAAGAACATGGAAGTCAAAATATAGCCACCCTTCAAAATTCTCACTTCTCCTGAATGTGTGCAGAAAATGTATATATTAGGGGAAATTGCTTGTTAAAATGTGTTTATTAGGCAAAAATTGCATAGAAAAATGTGTGTTGCTGGGAGAAACTGATGGGTTTCTGTGATGACTTGTTTATTCCAATGCAGACTGTTGTGGAAAGGATGTGACATTGAAATTAAAATGAGAAAGATGAAAAACAGAAACAGAAACAGATGGATTCATCCATCCCTACACGCCTACTCCTGTTTCAACAGAATCATCAGTGGTCCTTCTCAATGACATCAGAGCTCCAATTTCACCAGCATCAAAAAGCACATGTTCTGTGAGTGAATTAGGGGTGTGCAAAGAATGCAACGCCTTCCCAGTATCATGACAAACCCTCAAACTGGAGATTAAACCACAGTAGCCTTTGAAATGGCACCCTTTAATTCCATCCCATTGTTTCCAACGGGAGGGGAGAAGAAGCTGGAGATGAAAAGGAAGAAGAGGAAGAAGGCCGAACCCAGGAAAAGATGGAAGAGTGCAAGCCACAGTCAATGAGAGTCCAAAAGGGCATTGGATGAGATGGAAGAGCCAACTTTGGTTCCCACATTCCTCAGTCCTGAATCCTGAAAGAGCTCAGGGTCACTTGCCCCTTCCACCAAAAGCAATGCTAGCCAATATTTCCAAAGCATGTCCTTTAATGTGCCCCATAGTGTAGCTTCTGGTTGCTGCGAGGCTATTAAATGTTGGCAATTGGAAATGACAGCACACCAGAACCACCAAGTAGGTGCAGAAATGTGGAGAACTCAACTTAAGGGTGGGGAGGGATGAGAAACCATGAAAAATAGACTGATCTGTCCATTCTTAGACATGTGCCCTGAAATCCCACCCTAATGGCACCACTGCCCAGAATAGTGGTCCACTCTACAATGGATAAACCACACATCTTTTGTCTTGCTCCCCAAATTACTACACAAACACTCAAGGAAAGACTCCAATGTGAACATTTGTGTTTATTTTGTTCCTTTTTATAAATGGGCACAACACATGAGTAATAAAAAAAATAGACATTACCATTACAGTGCTACATTGGCAAAGATTATTTTTTAATATTTTTTTAAAGGTTTTGGCCATCGACTCTGGACAAAAACAATTAAACATTTTTATTATTTTTATTATTATTTGCTTCCCCACCCTCCATTCATAAAACAGACACTAAATAGCAATTTCAGTACTAAACTCTAGAAGAGTTATGTACATACAAAAAAAAATGATTTTAAGACATGTTTTACCTTTAAAAATATTTACATGCATTGCTCCCCCGTGTTAGCAGAATAGTACACAACTTGGTATCTTGCCTAACGTTAAAAGTTTTCCATTATCCCGTGATTTGTAGCTCCCATAAGAGACTTGCAGAGGTATCTATTTGCTTGTCAAAACACTCCAGGAGGCAATTTTTTTGGGGGGTGGGGGTGGATATCAATGCTTTGTTTTTATCTATTTATTGAAATTTTATACACGTTGGGTTCCTATTTACAAGACAAGTGGGGCGGATTTTGCCTTTGAAGACACAGAAAACAATGAGGTTGTTCTAGCAAGCAGGCTGTTGCACTGGCAATTATTTTAAAAAAGCAGTTTTATAAAACAGTGTACAGAAAAGGAGTTGTAGCTGACTTCAGGATGCAATCCTAGCCAAGTTCACCCAGAAGTAAGTTTTAGTGAATTCAATGACTTACACCCAGGTTAAGTGGTGCTAGGATTGCAGCTTGTCATACTCAAAGTAGGCCCATTAAAATGAATGGACAAGACTAGCTGAAGTCCATTCATTTCGGTGGCTCTACTCCGAGTGTAACTTAGTCAGATACCACCCTCTCTTTTTTTGCTTTTAGTCTGATTTGATTGTCAATTGTAAAGATATTATATTCGATCCCAGCCACAAACACATCTATAAACACTGCATCTGTGGCACTCCACACTCCAGCTCTGGAGGCCTTGGGGAAAGAATCAAGGAAACTCCCACAGACATCACTAAATCTTGGGGCAATGACAATGTATTCAAAGTTGAACGCTAAGGGCTTGCACCTGTTATGACCTTCTGGATAAGCTTGGTGGACTCCAACTCTCATGAGCTCCAGCCAACATGCCCAATGATCAGAGATGATGGGAGTCCAATAACACCTTGAGGGCATCAGATTGAGGAAGGCTTCTTTAATCAGATATATCAGGAGTAGAGAACCTTTCACCTTCCATTGGATTCCAACCCACACTAGCGCCAGCCATGGATGATGGAATTTGTAGTCCAGCAACATCTGAAGGGCGAGAGATTTGGCTCCTATATATGGTTCATTATGTGGCCTGGCCATGAGGCATATTTAGGCTGCTGTCCTGCACCTACTTAGTGGAAGCAAGTCTCACTAAACTCAGCGGGATTTATTTCCCAATAGACGTGTGTAGCTTTGCACTTTAAGGAAGATGCTTCAAGCAGAGACTTGTGTATCATTAAAAGGTCCACAAATGATCTTTATTTTTATAGATATTATGAAGTTGGGGTACCATTTTTAAAAAATTGCCTCATGTTCCAAACTTTATTGATTTAGATCTAGGAACACAAGATGAACATTAACTGAGCCACCAGGTGAGGTGGGGAATCCCCAAAGTTTGAAGAAGTACAAAGAAATATTTAGGGAAGGGGAACACAAATGGAGAAATGATATGAGCAAGAAAGACTGAACACTGCTGGCTAACAGTCAGAGAGCTGGAAAAGGAAAAATGGGAGTAGGGTAGAAGTGTGCATAGCTGTCTGGCTGGAACCCTGAACAGAAGCACTCCACACTGCAACATTTTGTTACAGGTCCTTGTGCATCTTAATAGTGATTTTGACCTCCTGGAAAAGGAACTGGAGCTTCATCTACCCTTGTCAGTCATCTGCTCGGCTGGGCGTCTGTGAAAAATTTAGATGTCCTGGTGCCCACCAATATAAACAGGGTTCTTCCTTGCTTATGTACACATTTTAAATTAATATTGTGTGTGTATCTATATGTACATACAAAAACATGTACATATATACATTAACTACATACATATACATACACACATATGCATACACACACCGTAACGTATTCACATCATCCCCACAGTCAAACCTCTGCCAACTGGAGGTGGTTGGTTGTAGCAAAGCCCCTTGGTAAGACTCAAGCAAAACATTATGTAATAGGAGTGTAGTGACCTTTCCCAAGAAACTGAAGGCCTTTTGAAGTCTTAAAGCTAGAAGAAGAGAGCGTCCCATTAATCTTTAAGTGGAGCAAAATTGCCAATTAACTTTGGTTAGTGGGATGAAAGGAGATCATGCTTTGTTGCAGAGATCATTTTTGAGTGGAAAATTTCAGCCAGTATCTAGAGGATCAAGATAAAGGATCAAGAGGGGAGAAGGCAAAAAGCACACAAGAGCTGGCAACACTGGCTGTAGCACAACCATCAACCTTCATCACAGAAAGTCAATGGATTTGCAGGAGAAGAATATTTTATGTTTTCAGTAAGAACATTATTTAGATATTTGATAGTTAGGGAAATACAATTGCTTTGCAATAGAACAGAGGTGGGTAAGTTTTGGCCCTCCAGATGTTGCTAGACTACAACTCCCATTATCCTTGACTCTTAACCATGCTGTCTGGAGCTGATGTGGCTTATAGTTCAACAACACATGGAAGGAAGCAGGTTCCCAGTCTTTGCAATAGATGCAGGCTTTGAGAAAGAGCATCTAAATTGTGGAGAACGGATCCGTTTTTCTCCACATTGCAAAGGCACCAGAACACTGCAGACCACTATTTCAAAGCCAGAAGAATCTCAGAAAGAATTCAGGATGTTGGACTGGTTTAATTCCGGTTTCCCTTTGCCTGTTCACTTTGGCCCTTAGAAAAAGGCTAACAGCATAATCAGTAGTCCCAAGACAGACCAAAGTGTTCAATGAGCTGTGTGTGCTTTGGTCATTAAAATTGCTCAGATGTTATATAAACAACTTTTGAGAAGCACTTCCAGGTATTTGTGAGTCGCTTCTGCTGATGTTTATTCCATTTCTAATGTACCTATCAGGATCACATAGAACTAAGGTAGGCAAAATGGTGCATCTCCAGTTGTTGTTGGACTCCCAACTTCCATTAGCTCCAGCCAATGCTCAGGAATGATGGGAGATGGAGTCCAACAATATTGGCATGACACCCTGTTGCCTACCCCTACAGTAGAATGTTTGTGAAGAAGACATTTCCTGGTATGCACTTTTTGTCTTTGATGAGCCAGGGAGTGCAAGCTCTAGCTGCTCAAGGAACTGATGACAATATACACCCTCCTTTGTTCAAGGAGGAAGGTCCTCGTCAATGTACAAAGCACTTGAGATCTGCATTCTTCATTTCAGGGAAGGAAGTCATTCCTGTTTGAATGAGTATATTAGAATGAATGGGGACTACTATGTGGATCTCTAGGCAGAATGGCATGCTTCACAGCCTTCCAAAGGATTGCCTTCCTTTATCTTTTAATGCCTTCCCCCAACCAGGTACCTTTCAGGCTAACATCCTCCCTGACCATTGGCCATGCTGGCACAGTGGCACACTCAGAAAAAGGACATCTTTCCGTAACAAATCACTTTTGTTTCAATTTCCTCATTTCACTGAGCTGAGTTTTCACGGTGTTGCGGCGTAAACACACAGAGAATCAATCAATCAATCAATAAGTCCGTCACAGAGATTGATGAAGTTCCTTCCTCCAATCTAATCAGCCATGTTTCTATATTTACAAAGAATCCCCTTTTCTATGTAGTAAAGGAGTCAACACCTGTAGAAAATTATTTTTAGAACTTTGTGTTGGATCATTTCCATTAACTCTGTCACAGCAAATAGGCCTGTCGTGTTGTCGGACAACAGCGGTGATAGCAAAGTTTGGTGTCCATGACCAAAGTGTGTCTTTGATTGCTACCTGCGTTAAGAGGCATCCTTATTTTTAAACATGCACTGTTTCTCTGGGATTAAACACATAAGGGCATCTCCCCTGCCCCTTAAAAAGTAACTGTTGTAATGCTCACCTTCTGTCACTAGGTGTCGCTAAAGTGCAGCTGTGTTCAGCCTTAGCTTCTTATGGAAACAACACTACAGTGGCACCTAATAGAATGTGCATACTCTTAGAAAGAAAGACAATACCTTGGAAACAGCTGCTGCTTCATTGGCTTTTAGGAGGACCTAATAAACCTCTCCAGTTTTCCAAGAGACGCTAGATTTTTTACAAAGAAAAACAACTACAGAAAAAGCTGCATCAGACTGAAAGTGATTACTGATGAGTATTGCTACTCCAGAGTTATGGCAATATGTCCTTTTCATGAGTGTGAGTACCAAGAATCAAAACTCGCATGGAACAAAGTTAAACTCAGATCCATCAATGCATAAACTCACCCAGAGTCCCAAAGTGTCAGATACAGCAAAAGCATTGCCTAGTTTCTGCATTTATAAAAAGAGAACTCCATAATAAAATCAAGATATTAAAGAGAATTTTTTTAATCTTCCCCCCCCCACACACACACATGAGATTTCAGGCTTTTACTGCCAGTTACTTAGACTTTGTCTCCTTTTCTGCACGCAAACCAGTAGGACCTTGCAGTGCTTTGGATATATTACAAAGGCTGAAGTCTTTAGGCACAATTATCTGGGAGTGAGCCCCATTTGAATGTAGTGAGGCTTATTTCTGAGTCATCATGCATGTAACTACATTGGAAATCAGTGTAAAAACCATTAGAAACCAGACACATAGATGCTTCTCAAGAGTTTCTAATCTGCATGCATGAGGATAATTGGTGTAAAGCTGGAAGAATTTTAAAGACGCCCAGGAGTTCAAAGGAAAAGTGACAAGATTAATAGTCATGGAAGCACTGGGTTGGATCCAACTCACTTCTACCCAGAGTACATCCAATGAAATTAATGGACTGAAATTTGTCATACCCATTAATTTTAGTGGGTCTACCCTAAGAATGATTGACATTGGATACAACCCACTGAAATTAATGGGGGGTTGGAACTAACTCAAGAGTAGCCAATGTGGTTCCCACCAAATGTTGAATTCCAACTCCCATTGGCCTCTGCCAGCATTGACAATGGTTTGTGATGATGGGAGCTGGAGTCCAATAATATCTGGAATGTACCAAATTGGCTACCGCTGGGCTAAACTGATTTAGTAGTTTCAATCACAAAAGCTCAATGATGCTGTTTTCATTTCCTTTGAGATATTAACATTCAGCAGGAAATATAACCTAAATATAACCAATGCTGTTGGACTACAACACCCATCATCCCTGACCATTGGCTATGCCGACTGGGGCCAATGGGAGTTATAGTCAGGCAGCATTTGGAGAGCACTGTATTGGCTAGTGCTAAGCTGACCAGAAGAAACATGAACAATGAGATTTGTAGCTGTAATAGAATAATAGGATCGGAAGGTTATTGCCAAGATCTGCTGGTTCAGCTAGGCTGGAATGAATTATGGTTATTCATTGCACAACCTGAGAATCTACCATGAAGCCAGTTCCTTCAGCACATGGGTGACATTTTCAAAGTTTTCTGAATGGGAGACCAGCCCCCCTTATTCACACGCACCAAGGCAGCACAGTGCTCGCTACGAGTAAGCAAGACAGGCAACTTGACTCTTTGGAACCAATTCCTACATGAAGGCAAACTGCCAACCTCATTCCCCTCCCATTGTTGATTAGTGTAATGGCAATATTGATGGTGGGTTGGGGTTGACATATCTGCACCTTGGGTTACCTTTAATTTCAAAATCGAGGGAGGGATTCCAATGTACTCTTGCTCCCCCCCTTGCCCCCCCTTTTTTGCCTTAACACAGAGAACAAAAATATTGTTGGCTCAACTTTGCTCTCACTGTGGTTTGCTGTGGGGGGGTATGATCTGTTTGCTGTTGTTCATAGATGCACTTCTCCATCAAAACCTCCAGAAACAGACAGCTACACAGCTTCCCATCCTGAACCCCCCCCCAAATTGTTTCTAGAACAATTTTTTTTTCTCCTTGGCATCTATCATCCTGCATACTTACCTGGGAATTGGTCCCGCTGAACTGAGTAGGCATTCTTAAGATTGCAGCAGTTCTCTTCAGATATTCAAAATAGCACCTGAAGGCTTAAACCTTCAGCCCTCCAGCTGTTTTCTGACTACAATTCCCATCATCCCTGACCACTGGTCCTGTTAGCTAGGGATCATGGGAGTTGTAGTCCCAAAACATCTGGAGGGCCGAGTTTGCCTATGCCTGGCTTAAACGATGCAGCAAATGGCAGGTACCACACCCCACATCCCCAGTGTGCCCTGCTCCCACACCCTCCTCTCCCAGCTTTTGCACACTGAGCATGAGGTTTTGCTTGAACATACCTTACATGGAGTTGGACGGTTGGTACATCCAGTTCAGTATTGCCTATGGCGGCAGGCAGCAGCTTTCAGGGGTTTCAGATGGGAGTCCTCCTCATCCCTACCCAGAAATGACAGGGACTGAACCTGGGGCTTTCTTTCTGCATGCAAGTAAGGTGCTCTACCACAAAGCCATGGCCCTTCCCCAATAGTTAGAATCCTCAAAGGTTAGAATCCCCTACACACATCTCAGTGGGGTATCCTGATTGCACTAAATGTGTAAAAATCAGAGGTATATCCAACACTCATGGGAACATTGTGGGCAGGACCTGCATGCATGCCGCACTCTAATCCCAAACCCTATACATATGAACTCAGAAGTAGGTCCCATTGGCTTAAAGGGGGCATACTCCCCGGGAAGTGTTGATATGATCACAGCCTAAGTTAAATGTATTTTGCTGCTATAAGTCAGCTGTCTTAAACAACAGCTCCCATCATCCCCACCCAGCCAATGGGAATTGTTGTCCAAAACACCTGGAGGGCACCAGGTTAGCAAAGGTTGCCATAGGTTCATTCTGCTACTTCCTTTACTGGTTTTGCCAGCCTGCTTTTTGAAAAGTTAAACAGAGTTCCCAGCTTTCCTTTGTATATCCAATGTGCCAAGCTCAGTAGCAACTTTGTGGCTCAACTCTGAATCTTCCCCTGTTTACTTATATATCTCTGAACTGTGACCATCTGGCCTGCTGCTCCAGCCAAGGTGTGTGTACAGCATTCAGTCAATGCAATTTGAATGGGCATTTGCCAATACATATTGGCATCTTGCAATAGTGATGCATAAAACACCCTTATCATCCATTGGTGGTTTTCAGTTGCATTTCCCCCACCCATATTGGGGTTTTTTTTAGTACCCTTGGCTTTCTGATATGTAAGAGTGAACATTTGTCTTTGCTTGCCTTCCTTTTTATTGCATACAGTTCAATCGCCAATTTATCCATTTGGTCCCTCCGTGGCATTTGGGCCATAGGTCATCTGCCAATCTGTGGGTCGGCACTATTCCCTCGCCTACGTTGCCAGTGAAAATGTGACATCTGCTTTAACAGGGAAGGTTTGGGTGAAATGTCACACTCCCCAGCTTGATGCTGACCTACAAATTCCTGCTTTGGAGATGCAGGTTTCACCCCAACAGTTGAGCACTGGTGTTTATTAACTTTTTACCACTTCCATTTATTTACAGAGTTATATGGAACCAAAGATCTGCTGCAGCAGATCATGGACTCATGTTGTCCTTCTCCCTTCCCCCATTTTCCCCCATACCCTTATAAAGAAGGAAATGACCCACACCACTGGTTGAGAAGTGTGACACATTATCTATTTCCTACAGACTTCAGAAAAAGCTTGCCTTTTCCGCACGTATCCCTGTTTTCCCACAAATAATGTCTTAGAAAAGTGTTTCTTGGTCATCTGCCTGAGCTTGCAATACCATGCAAGTTGAGTCTTCAAGGTCACAGTGAAAGCCAGCTGAATGAATCTGGGCATAAGGTTTAACCAGAAACCTCTGCAAGCCTAGGATGGTCCTTCTGTAGGGAGATAGTTTCAAAGTGGTGGTTGTGAGTAGGAATGGGAGGAAGGGAGGTGCTCTCAGCAAGGAAACAATGCACAGCTGGGAAAAGGTGCTCTCTGTGGACCATGCGAGATCTCCAATGAAGCAATTAAAATGTCCATCGCAACTGACCGATTGCAGGAGGGAGCTGTGAGCAGCCCGGATGATCAGATGTTGCATCTCCTTGCACTTGTAGTCAAGCGGAGTCAGTCGAGTCAAAAAAGATCTCGCCTTGAAGAGTGCTGCAAAGTGCCAGAAACCAAAACGGACCACCTCATTTGAAACAAAAGAAGTCAAGGCTCTAGACCTGAGGGAGGTGTGAATCGAGACCGTTCCTGGCAGAGGTGCTAACTCAAGCGTTCATCCAGCCAGGAGTTCACTGTTTGCTCCACACTCTGATGCTTTCTGATTCAACCTTCCCCTTTCCTTTTTAAAAGCAAATAACATACATGATACTTTTTTTAAAAAAACTGTCGGTTTCTTCTAGGCTTCTTTGTTAAAATTCACAGACTTGATTAGAAAGAGAGAGAAAAGAGGCTGGGTGAATAATAAGAGAGATTTTTTTTCTTTTTTGTTTCTGTTTCTTAAAAAAAGGACGGCATCGGGACAGAAAAAGAGGTGGCGAGGCACTGATTTATGCATAGAACTCCTCCTGCTTGTCGGGTTTTTGGTACGTGACACTCGCCTGCTTTGGCTCCTCCAAGGTATAGCTCCCCTCGTCCTTCTTTTTCATCCGGTAGATTAGCAGCATCACCAGGAAGGCAGCAAAGAGAGCTCCAACGACCCCGCCCACAATCACAGCTGTAAAGAAGACAGCAAAAGATGCAGAGTCAGTAATATCTCAGAAAGGTAGCCCAATGGTTGCCATTAATTTGATGCTGAATTGATTTTAGAATGAATTGATTTTAGTATATATTTCAACTACCGGCACCGTATTTTTCGCTCTATAAGACGCACCAGACCACAAGACGCACCTAGTTTTTGGACGAGGAAAACAAGAAAAAAAATATTCTGAAACTCAGAAGCCAGAACAGCAAGAGGGATCGCTGGGCAGTAAAAGCAGCAATCCCTCTTGCTGTTCTGGCTTCTGTGATAGCTGTGCAGCCTGCATTCGCTCCATAAGACGCAAGCACATTTCCCCTTACTTTTTAGGAGGGAAAAAGTGAGTCTTGTAGAGCAAAAAATACGGTAATTGATTGTGATTTTATGTAAACTGTGTTACTTTTACTGTTGTTAGCCGCTCTGAGCTTCGGCTGGGAAGGGCGGGATATAAATAAAATTATTATTATTATTATTATTATTATTATTATTATTATTAGGATGTGCCCCTCCTCCAGGACAGGGGTGGAGTAGCTCAGATCCAGGAAGATCAGCCTCTCCTGAGGCCATGCCCTTCCTCCCCCAGGGCTACACTCCTCACCAGCCTTGTTTTGCACCCTCCTTGGGCCCCTTTGTCAGGTTGAAATGAAATGCGTCCTTGAACTTGGACCATTACTCACTTGCCTGGATAGCAGGATAGAGATGGGTGTGGGTGTGGGTGTGTGTAGAAACTACAAAGGTAACATTTACAGTCCTTGTTCAAAACTGGCTGGGATTGAATGGGGAACCTTCTGTGTGAATATTCACACACTGAGCTTTTTGGTCCCTCGCTATCTGAGGCAGCACCATTTCGGGGGGAAAGTGGGGGTCCTATTCCAGAATGCTCCCCTGGTATACCTTGATTCTCAGTGAATTCGAGACCACCTCCTGCATGCTATTTTCTATTTACATGGAGAGTGTTTTGTTTTGTTTTGTTTTGTTTTGTTTGTTTTAAAAAAGTGGGCAGGGGAGGAGCATTCAAAATGGCAACACACACACACACACACACACACACACACACACTGCAATCAGTAGTGGTACAATCCATTCTAGCATGTCAAAGCCTTCTCTACTGCATTTGTAAGTTATATTCAGATGTGGGAAATATTGCTTTAGTTTTGCTGATCTTAATGCTGAGACTTCCAGTGTTCCTTTTCCACTGCAGTACCTGTTATTGAACGGTGGTTTTTTTATTGATATACCAGCATGTCACACTAAATTTCATTTGCCACTCACCCTTCTTTTCCACATATGTGTGTTTTTTGTTCCCCCGTGGAAAAAAACTGAAAAGAACTATAGACCAGTATACCACCCCAAATTCTGTCCCTTTACTCCCGTGATTTTTCTGGATGAATGTTTGGTTTGTTTTTTCCCCTGGAAGTTATTAACCTGGAAATGAGTGCTAAACTTTTGCTATATTCCACTATATTTCCACAAGCAGTTTTTATGTCTCTGGAAAGCTCAACGACAATGCAAAAATTAACAGTTCAGGAAATGTCAGGGAAACAAAATAAACTGTCCTATGAATGCAGTCATAGACCAGATTGTAAAGAAACCTATGGAGGGGAAGATACCTATTACCTGCTTTTAGCTGTGACTGTTAAATGGAGCCTTCAAGTCCAGTGGCAGCATGACAACCCCTTCATTCCAATTGCACACACACACACAAAATGCAATTGGAAGCATTCAGGGGGTTGCAAACAGTGAGGAAGGGCTATTGCCTTTATGCCCTGCTTCTGGGCTTCCTAGAATAATCTGATTGGCTGCTGCAGGGAACAGAATGCTAGACTGGAAAGGCCATGTGAACTCACCCAGCAAGGCTCTTCTTAACGTTCTTCATTTTGTCATCCAAAAGACCGAATTGAAATAAGCCGAATAATGAATTGGTAAGCAAGCAAGCAATTGGGGTCACGTGGTGAGCATATGGTCAGACATATGGCCTGAAGGAACGTGGGGCCACCACCTTGCTGAAGGTAAACAGGTCTGGGTCTGCTCAGTACTTATTTGACTGACCACCAGGAAACCACATCTACATTGTCTTGGGTTCCACCATGGCATAAAGGTGGGATAGAAAACATCAAAAGACAACTAACCTGCTTTTTTTAAAAAAAAAACCTGTGCTCAAAGACGAGATATATATATATATATATATATATATATATATATATATATATGCAAAATGCATACCAAGACTGTAGGAATGGGTTTCCCAAATCTAAAATCTGACTGTGCAGTCAGTCTGAAACGGGCCCCAAAATCCCCATTTTTCCTTCTCCATTAGCTAAAATGCATTAACTTGAGCACTTGAGCTCAATGTATGACAAGAACCCAGCTGTATAAACAGCCCTCTCCTTTATCAGTACGTGACGCTTAATGAATGGCCTTGCCAGTTCCAAAGTGGAGACAGGATGGCAGAGCTGGGGCTTATCTTATCTTGTGTGTTGTAAATATCCTGACACAAATCTTGGGAAACCCATTCCTACAAGACAGAATCGGTAAAATGTAATTATAAAGCCATTTTAAACAGGTATGGGGAACCTTTGGTCCTCCAGATTTTGCTGGATTATAACATCCATCATCCATGCCCATTGATCATGCTTGTTGGGGATGATGGGAGCTGAAGTTCAGCAACATCTGGAGGGCCAAAAGTTTCCCAGGCCTGATTTAAAACACCCATTTCACCTCAAAATAAGTACCTACCTATGAGGACCTCTTTCCTTTCCAGGATGTTTTTCTGGGGGAGCTGCGCAGCCGAGTTTCCGGATTCTATTGTATTGTCTACAAGCCCCGGCTCAGCATTCTTCCTCAGCACGGGCCCGGCTGCTGGGGTAACCAGGGCAACCACTTCATTGCTGAGCTCCGTCTGAGCTGCCACCTCCTCCTCCTCACGGATTTCAAAGTCCCCGCTGACGGGAACTTCCAGTTCGTTATTCATTGACATGGAAGGGGTCGCATCCAGAGGCTCTCCCTGCGAGAGAGAACAGAGAGGACTGAGAGAGGAAAGAAGGGATGCTCCGTTGCCTTCATGGAGCAAGAAAGAAGACACATCTATGGCAGGAATGGGGAGACAAAGGTCCTCCAGATGCTGCTGGACTCCATCTCCCATGAGTTATCTCTCGCTTGGACTACTGCAATGAGCTCTATGTGGGGCTGCCTTTCTAGGTGACCTGGAAACTACAACTAATCCAGAATGCGGCAGCTAGACTTGTGACTGGGCGTGGCCGCCGAGACCACATAACACCAGTCTTGAAAAACCTACATTGGCTCCCAGTACGTTTCCGAGGCACAATTCAAAGTGTTGGTGTTGACCTTTAAAGCCCTAAATGGCCTCGGCCCTGTGTACCTGAAGGAGCGTCTCCAACCCCATCGTTCTGCCCGGACACTGAGGTCCAGCGCTGAGGGCCTTCTGGCGGTTCCCTTCCTGCGAGAAGCCAAGTTACAGGGAACCAGGCAGAGGGCCTTCTCAGTAGTGGCACCCGCCCTGTGGAACGCCCTCCCACCAGATGTCAAAGCAATAAACAACTATCTGACTTTTAGAAGACATCTGAAGGCAGCCCTGTTTAGGGAACCTTTTAATGTTTAATAGATTATTGTATTTTAATATTTTGTTGGAAGCCGCCCAGAGTGTCTGGGGAAACCCAGCCAGATGTTTGCCTATGCCTGGCTTATGCTAATATGTTTCTGTTTGGCTACAACCTGTACTTGGTTGCCTTATTAATAAATCTGAAATTTGTTTGCTAATTGATTATTTAGAAGCATTTCCAAACCACTAAATATTTCATTTAATGATGTCTAAGCAGTGTACACTATGTACAACAGAAGCACAATATCCGTTAAAAGAACCTAAGAGCATAAAAGCCATGGTATAAAAACATACAAAAGCAAATAAAATGAGATAGGAAGGATCCGTGCACATAGAACAGGTTGCAATCTGGTGCAATCAGGGAAAGTCTGGGTCAAAAGAGGCCTTCATAAGAAGAAGAGAAGAAGAGTTTGGATTTGATATCCCGCTTTATCACTACCCGAAGGGCTCTCAAAGCGGCTAACATTCTCCTTTCCCTTCCTCCCCCACAACAAACACTCTGTGAGGTGAGTGAGGCTGAGAGACTTCAGAGACGTGTGACTAGCCCAAGGTCACCCAGCAGCTGCATGTGGAGGAGCGGAGAAGCAAACCCGGTTCACCAGATTACGAGTCCACCACTCTTAACCACTACACCAGGCTGGCTCTCTGCTGAGGCAGAAGTAATAGGGAAAGGACCATAAATCTGTGGGGAAGAATCTGCTTTGAATGCAGAGGGTCTCAGGCTCAGTCCCTAGCATCTCCAGCTTGGGCTAGGAAAGACACTGTCAGAAATCCTGGACAGCCAGAATGGTATGACTCAGAAGAAGCAGGCTTCCTGTTTTGCGTTCCTCTTACATGAAACCGCAAAATCTAGAGCAGGATCTAGCAGAGGCCAATTCAATAGGCATCTCTATGTGGGAACAACCCCAAAAACGACAGAGAATGAATTAGAAAACTTTTTTTGAAATAATAACTTCACCTTCAGCCCTCATCATTCAGTGGTTCTTTAACATAAGAAGATTCTACCACCCACACTGCTTTTTCTGAGTCAGACTCTGCACTTTTATGAGAAAACTGGTTGGAATCCTCTCTCAAAGCCGCTCTCATGCTCTTCTGATTTATTATTATCCTGGGCAAATAAGAAGAGGCAAAGTGAGGGATCTTCACAGGGAGCATTTTTTGAATGGTGTGGAACTGCCTGTTACAGACATTGGCCGGCAGGGGGAGGCAGAGACTAATGGCTTCTGGACACACCCACCCCTGAAATAAAGCTTTGCATGTCAGGAATCCAGGGCATCTGATGAGAGAGAGAGAAGTTGTCCTGTGAACATAATGACCCAAGAAAAGTTAACCCTGAAGGAATCAGCTATCTCAGGTACAGGAGACAGGATATTTCAAAGCAAGAGTAGCATTTTAACAAATAGATATTTGGAAACATGAGGAAGGAAGGCAGGCAGGCAGGCAGGCAGGCAGGCAGGCAGGCAGGAAGGAAGGAAGGAAGATGCTTCCGTGTAGAGGAACCACCTCGAGCCAAAGACTGGGGGCTCAGTGGCGTGTGCAATGTCACACACGTGGCATGCAGTGCACAGCTGTGACATTGCATGCACGACACGCATTGCGCACCTGTGATGTCACACAAGCAATGCGCTTATCACTGGGAGGAGGTGTGTTGTCGTGAGGAGGCCTTGCCCATGCCACACAGCTTCAATGGCCATAGTTCTTCTCATGCACACTCAGAAAGAGCCTGCATTTGATGCTGCGCAAGGCTCCACAGTTTGGCCTCTTCCACCCCCTCAATATTTGGGGGGTGGGGTGCAGCCCCCTGCTAAGGAATATTGAGGGGGCTGAAGATGCCTCTGCCCCCTAGAGTAGGCATGCCTGCCTCCGTGTAAGATTGGGGTAGGAAGCCCTCCAGATACTGGACTACAACTCCCATCATCCATGGCCAAAAGCCATGCTGACTGGGGCTGATGGGAAATGGAGTCCAACAACAATTAATAATAATATTATGAATGTATGCATGGGAAATGGCACTAAGGGTTAAGATAAGGCTTGTGTGAGTCATGTGCCACATCTGCTGTGGATCCACTCCTTTTTTGGAAAGGCAAGCCAGCCTTTAAAATGAATTGTGCTTCAGAGCAATGATTCCTTCTCGTTTTCAGGAAAAACAGAGTGCAGTTTGCTCATCCCTTCTGCGAATTGTGGAGGTGATACTGCCTCCATTTGCCAGGAACAACGTTTCAAGTTTGTTGTTGGGTTTTTTTTTAATAAAAAAAGATAAAGTTTAGTAAAGAAAGCACTAGGAGAGCTTTCTACAGCTGTCCCCAAAGAATCTATGGTGGGGTGTGTGAATGAGTGTGTGTGTGTGAAAATCCACACCCTTTTGTGACAAGTACATGTGTGTAAGCTAGGATGTTGTAGTGTAGAGGGTGGGGAACAACTGACCCTCCAAATGTTGTTGGACAACAACTCCCACGTTCCTGGACCATTTGTCTTTCTGGTTGGGGCTGATGGGACTTGGAAGTCCAGCAACATCCCCACCATGGATGTAGCGGCAAGAGGGCTAGACCAGGAGTGGAGAGAGCCAGGATGAAATCCCCACTGAGCCATAAAGCAGGCTGAATGGCTCTGGACCACATAGCCTACCTCACAGGGCTGCTGTGAGGACGAAACTGCAGCGCCATATGACCCTCTGTGAGCTTCTCGGGAGCAAAGTCTGGACAAAATGATAATCAGCGAAATAACAAAACCACACCCAGCACTTTCAATCCGGCTCCTGGGATTCTTTGTGCTTTCCCACAATACATCCCAGCCACGACCAACCAAAATAGCCTCTTTCTTCATATTTAACAAGAGCAAAGAAATGCCGTCATCCCTATTTTGCAGATTGGGAGCCCAGACAAAGAGAAGGATTAGATTTCTCTGTGGCACCTGTTGTGTCTCTAACTGCCAGATTGTTAGAAAGAGGATAATGTGCTGTGCACCGGGAGGGCTTTGAAACCCAGAAGATCCACCCAAAAACCAGCACAGCAAAGAAAGCTGCCATGCGCTGAGTCAGGCCACTGGTCCATCTACCTCAGCATTGCCTACACTGACTGACAGCAGCTCTCCAGAGCTTCAGATATTATATGAATCATAGAGCTGGAAGAGACCCCCAGGGTCATCTAGTCCCACCCACTGCAATGCAGGAATCTCAGTAGATGAAGAGCAGGTGCTCTACTCCTGAGCCACAGCCCTCTAGCCATAGATCAGGGTGATTTCTCCCCTGCCACCCTCCTCTAAATGTTACAGTCACAATGCTGGAATCAAAGCTACAGTCCAGCAGCCAACTGGTGGCATGACTTTGGGGAAGAAGTCCAGCCTGACTGCCTGAAAAGAAGAATAAGAAGGAGGTCCCCAAACACAGCAGAGCTGGCTTACCACAAACAAGTCGAGTAATACACATTACTATTGAGGTAAAGGTAAAGGTGAAGGACCCCTAGACGGTTAAGTCTAGTCAAAGGTGACTATGGGGTTGTGGCGCTCATCTCACTTTCAGGCCGAGGGAGCTGGTGTTTGTCCATGTGGCCAGCAGGACTAAACCGCTTCTGGCGCAACGGGACACCGTGACGGAAACCAGAGCGCACGGAAATGCCGTTTACCTTCCCACCACAGCGGTACCTTTTTATCTACTTTCACTGGCATGCTTTCGAACTGCTAGGTTGGCAGGAGCTGGGATAGAGCAACGGGAGCTCAACCCATCGTGGGGATTCAAACTGCTGGCCTTCTGATCAGCAAGCCCAAGAGGCTCAGTGGTTTAGACCACAGCGCCACCCGCATCCCTTACATATTAGAAGCAGGACACAGACCAGCATGGTGCCTGTGAGTGCAGATGTGGCAAAAGCAACGTTCCCTGATGCCTACAAGGTTCATTTCCCCCAGTGAAATAAGGCTTAAGAGAGGCATTCTATTGCCACTCATAGAATAGGGAGCAGCGTTAGCTTGGTTGCAGTGGGCGTGTGGCACCTATACGTTTCTCCAGCATGCAAATCTGTCCATGGGTCAAAAAAGTTTGGCAAACCCAGATCTGTTATTAGTATTAACTGCCCTTCACTACCAGGCCCCAGAGCAGGTTACAAATCTAAACTCATGGTCATCCAAAGAAATGAATGATGGAAGATTCGGGACAAGCAAAAGGAAGTCCTTTGTAGGTCAGCTATAGAATTCACTCCCACAAGATGGCCACTTTAAAAGGGTATTAGTGAAAATCATGGATGATAAGGCTACTAGTTGTGATGTCTATATTCTGCTCCATGGATGGAGGCAGTAGACCTCTGAATACCACTTGCTGGGAATTGCAGGTGAGGCGAGTGATGTTGAACTCAGTTCCTGCTTGCTGGCTTCCCATGGGCATCTTGTTGGCCACTGTGAGAACAGGAAGGTGATTATATGGGCCACAGACCTTATCTGGCAAGCTCTTGTTTTCTTCTCCTGCCCTTTGCTTCAGAGAGGAAAATGTATTGGGCTGGCCCTGTTTCTGTTCCTAGGAGTCACTTATTGGATTCTGTGCACTTCCATCTAGGCATAGGATCGGCCTTTTCAATTGTGCCACCCCTCCATTTTTGAATTTCCTCACCAGACATCCTTATCTAGCACCTACTTCAAGATTCCAGGTGACAAAGGTTTTATTCTTTTCAAGCTTCAGCACCATTTAACCGGGATCTGTTGTTTTGGGGTTGGCCGGTTGGTTGGTTTCTAATGCTGGAGCTGTTGTTGTTTTTTGTGATCTAACTAAATTGGCTTGTGTTCCACCAGTACTGCTTTTGATTTCTGCTGGAAGCCTCCTTGGTGCCCAATGCAAATTCCCCACCTAAATAAATTTTTGGTTGGATTAATTAAAAACTATTTGATGGTGACAGCAGATCTCACACTATATGTCTGTATTTTTAGAAAAATCAAATTAACCTAAGCACTTACTCTGCCATTCTCCCACTGCTATTTCTACCTCCACGGTTGAGCCTCAAACTTGGCCCTCAAGAGTGTAGAGGGCACAGAGAAGGTGTTAAGAAACCAAATCAACTGGAGTAAAAAGGTGCTGTGCTCTCAGTGGAAGGTAGGGAAAACGGCATCATCCACAACCCTTCAGAAAAAGAACCTTGGGTTGTATCCAATGTTAGACCCACTGAAATGAATGAGCATGACTAAGGATGTGTTCAAATAGGAGGAATGTTACATTAGTTTTCCTGATTATAATGCTAGGGCTTCTGCCTGTTTTCTAATGTTCTTTACACACTTCAGGACCTGTTGAGCTATGGAACTGTGGCTTTTTGACTGGCATACGGGCATGACACACTAAGTTTCATTCACACCAGTGGGTGTGGTGTGACACAACAACGAACATCTTTGGGCATCGCTACTCCCCCATCCCTTCTGCACATGTGCGCTTCTGTTCCCCCACGAAAAGGGCAGGAAAGAATCGCAAACATTATGCCGCCCCCAAATCCGTCAATTTACTCCCACAATTTACATCAACCAGGGTTAAAGTCTGATGTGCAACAAAAGATGATATTTGAAATTAACAATGCCAGCTTGTTCTTAAAACAAAGAAGTGTATACTTCTCCCCCTGCACTTTCAAGAACCGTTATTTATATTTCTCTGCAAATTTAGTCAAGTGGTTTACAATTCAGGTGGTAGCCCTAATACACGTGTGGAGTGTTTGCTGAACCCCTCACACCATGCCATTTTCCTGGTTAATATTACAACCCCAAGCTCTTCTGGATTGAAATTTTAAAAGGCAGTGCACAGTGCCCGTCTTCCCTCCCCAACAAGGCTAGGATCATTTTTAGGGAAGAGATTTCATCAGGAAAATGACATGCAGAGGGAAAAGTCATTTACCAGGACTGCTGCCCTGAACCCATTTGCCCCCACCATCCTGCAACTTCCTTTAAATTTATTTAAACATTTAAATAAACATAAGATGAGAAGAACCAATTACAGACTGTCTGCGCCTTGTGCTGTTTAGCCCTTCTCCCTGTCCTGAATGCCTTTTTCCACCTGGCCTGGGAGGGTGGGGCCCTGACTGACTCCAGCTAAACACCGAGGCTGCTGAACAGACTCCTGGGATGGAGTATTGCTTAAGGGCTTTGGGGGGGGGGGAATGGTTGCTGTTATTGATATTAAATTTTTGTATCTTTATTTTTAGATCTTCTTATGATTAAATGTGGAAATTTTTACTCTGCTTGTGCACTTTGACAAAGTTTCAGGGGGGGAAATTAAACGCCCCCATCTATTGCCTCCTTGCAACTTGCCCTTCTGAACCTGAGGGGGGATCAAACGGCAAGTTTCTGATCTAAGGAACTCCTTCTGTGGATGCTGACTGCAGCAATAACTTCTTTGGCCCATAAATCAAAGAGCTTAAGCCTCTCATCTTGGCATGAGAATATGTGGACTCTGGCTACTGTCAAGAAAATAACTCACAAATTACATATTTCTAAGCGTAAGGAAGACCCAAAACCTTTCTGTGTTGTTTGGTGTGTGATAAATTCAGAAAACTCTCTTCCCCCACCAAATTGTGCAGTTTGACTTCCATGATGTGTTCTACTGCTTTTATTTTTCTGCATTATTCATTCTCTATTTCTTTGGGGAAATATCCCTGTGCTGCTTCTATGTTTTGTAACTTTGGTGTGATATATATATAGATAGATAGATAGATAGATAGATAGATAGATAGATATAGATATAGATATAGATATAGATATGTATTTTTGTTGCTTTGTTTGTATTTTGTATTTTATGTTCATAGAAACATAGAACAGAAGAGTTGGAAGGGATCCTGAGGGTCATCTAATCCAAAGGAATATCAACTACAGCATCCATGATAGAGGGCTACCCAACCTCTGCTTAAAAACCTTCAAGGAAGGAGAATCCACCACTTTCTGAGGGAGTCCGTTCCACTGTCAAACAACTCTTACCATCAGAAAGTTCTTCCTGATGTTCAGTCGGAATCCCTTTCTTGTAATTTGGAGCTTGCTCCCTCTTCCATGGGACATCCCTTTACTTAAGTTAATAAATCACAAGAACAGCAAGCCATACCTGGACTGGTTCTGTAGGTGCTGTAGAACTTGAGGGTTGGGGCAGTGTGGTAGTCCTCTCACTGCGGTCTGGCTCCCAAGAAGTGCTTGGCTTTGGCACAGCCCTGCTCTTCGTCACACTGGTGGTCACCAGCGGAGCTGTGTTCAGTTCCGTCCTGGCAACTTCGGTGGCCATGGTTGGCGTTTCAAGTGTGATCGACTGCGTCGTGGCTACAATGGTGATAAAGGGGGGCAGGACTCTCAGGACAGTCGTTGGCTTGGACATGGGCATCGTAGCAGAGGTGGTGGTGGTGGTGGCAGCAGTTGTGGCGGTGGTGGTAGCAATAGTACTAGCGGTAGCAGAGGCATCAAGGGCTGCGGTGCTAGCAGTGGTACCAAGCGCTTTCCGGATAGTGACCGCTGGTGCTTCGGTCACCCTGGGGATGTAGAGGCTGCTCGTTACTGGATCAGAGGTGGCTTCCTCCACAGGGAATGGCGCAAAGGGGGTGGCTACTGGCTGCACAGAGGTGGCGGGCAACATAGGGGAAGTTGTAGGTAGGGTGAGGGGTGCATCTGTGTTGAGCCGCACAATGGTCTTGATCCCAGAGTCCTGCTCAAAATCTGTAAGGGAAGCAAAGGTTAGGATCTGACTGCTCAGAGTCACTGTAGGGACACAGGAAGCTGCTGTCTACAAAGTCAGCCATCTAGCTGAGTGTTTCCTACACTGACTGAATCTCCAGGGATCCAGGCTGGAGTCTTTTTCAGCCCTACCTGGAGGTGCCAAGGATTGAACCTGGGACCTTCTGGATGCAAAGCATGTGTCCTACCACTGAACTAATGGTCCTCCCCATTAAAAATTTTATCCACACTGTGCTTGAGACTTCCCGCCACTGTTTTACTTGCAAGCTACCTTAGTAGGGTTTTTGGCCTTTAAAAGTAAGCCTATAAGCATTTTAAATAAATGAACCAGACCTTCAGTAGGATGAGGAGAATAAATGCATTCAATGTTCTTTACAATGTTTGCTTCTGGAAGGCTAACCAGCTGTCTGCTTCTGAATTCCAAAAAAATTACATTCAACCTCTGGGCTTTTTTCTCCCCACCACCACCACCACCAAAACCCCCCACAAATTTTCCGTAATAACTCTGCCACCAATATAAATGGAGGAGAAAGAGTGATGTCTTCTATCCAGTCACACTCAGCAGGGTGACATCCCTCCTTTTAAGGGTCTTAAATATGTACTCACATCCTGAGCCAGAGCCTGAGTAGAGTTCCTCGATTTCATCAATTTCTTCATCCTCAAAGGAGTCATCATCTCCAGAGCCTTCCAGGTCAATGGGCCGCTCATAATTTTCATTCCGCCAGTGCTGGGCCTGGGTTCAAACAGCAAGAAAAACAGACTTAATACTTTCCAGTGCAGCAACATGCGCATAGAATAAGAGTCAGCATAGGCAGTAATTTTGGAGTCCAGGGGTGCAGGCAAGCTGTCTTATATTGAGCTAGACCATTGGTCCATCTAGTTAAGCACTGTCTACACAGACTGGCAGTGGCTCTCCGTGGTTTCAGACTGGGGCTCACTCCCAGACCTACCTGGAGATGCCAATGAATGACTCTGGGGAGAAGCAGAGTCTCCACCACTTAGCAAGAGAGAAAACATACACAGGAGCTGCCATCATGCCTTACCAAAAGGGTGGAAACCTGTTGTCCTTCAGATGCTGTAGGACTCCTGACTTCCATCAGCCCCCTGCCAGCATGATTAATAGTTAAGGATGGTGGGAACTGGAGGGCTCTAACCTCTAGAGAGCCACAGATCCCACCCCCCTGGTCTTGACAGTCAGTTGGTGGTTTACAAATTCCATGTTAGCAACATACGAAGCTCCCATTGTTCTAGGAGCATTTTGCAACAAGGAATTTCATTAGCACAAGCAGTTTCTGAGCTCTGGGCACAATGCTGTGCCTAAGATTTCAGATTAAAATGGCAGAGTGGAAGGAAAGGAAGGCCTTTTTCTGCCTCCCCACTTCCAACCACTCTCTGACGATTGGAGGAAAGACCTTCTTAAGAATATTAGCGGGGCGGTAGTTGAAGGACTAGACCATGTGAAAAATGAACATGATATTTTAGCTGTTGTTCATTCATTTCCAGCTTTGTATTCTTGTTATTTAAAAAGTGAGCCTATACATTCCATTGTTGCTCCCATTACCTAGGTTTAAGGTGCCATTTAGCTCCTAGTGTTCATATCTCAGTTTCTAACACTGCATTTTAGTATATTACAAAACAGGAGGCAGGTAAAACCACAGAGTTTGTAGAAAGAAGAAAAATGTCACAGCAGAAAAACAGTACTTAAGAACACTGTTGTTGTTAATAATTACATTTATTACTTGCCCTTCATCAGCAGAGTCCAGGTCTGTTACAACAATTAAAAATTGAAAACGGTTTAAACAGAGCCACAGAAATAAGGAAGGCCCTGAAAACACACATCTCAAGCATCAAAAGAAGTGAGCCTTCAGAACATAAGGAGAACCCTGTTGGATCTAACCAATGGCCCATCTAGTCCAGAATCTTGTTCTCACAATGGCCAATGTGGGAAACCAGCAAGCAGGACTCAAGCACAAGAACACTCTCCCCTCCTGTGGCTTCCAGCAACTGGTATTCAGAAGCATCATTGCCTCCATCTTAAGTCCTACAGTATGTCCAAACAAAGCACCTTGGCTTTCTGCTCCGCTTCCTCACCCTGGATCGAGCTTATAGCATGGCCACCAATCTTTCAGCAAAAACCACTGCTTGGGTTTTACCGTACAACAGGGGATAATGCCCTTTTAAACACTGTACTGTGAAATTCAGCCATGTGGCTTCCAGCTGTAGCTTTGCTGAGATTGCAGAAGAAGCAGAAGCCTGGGCAGTCCAGCTGTCACCCATTTAGCACATGGAGCTGTGAGGAAGTGGGAAGGAGTCCATGTTTAAGCAGCGAGGTTCCCCTCCCGGGTCCTGTCAGCGCTATTGTCAAATCAGCAGTCAGCCACCTGGATGGTGGCAACAAGATCCCAACTTCCTCCTCAGAGGAGAGCATGCTCAGCTTATGCCGAGGAAGCAGAAAGTTGGGGGGAGAGAAACCAGCAGAGAGAAGAAACCACGGTGGCGGCTTGTAGACATGCCTTGAAAATGTGTTCTCCTTTTTTTAATTCCAGAAGGATTTTTATAATTGATTTCTGCTGTTTTGAATTGCAGCTGCTTGAACGGTGCTGAGTTTTACAGCTGGAATTTTTTGAACTGTATTTGCAACAAAGTGGTGGCTTTGCACTAGTGCAGAGGAGGCAAAACCTCAGGCCAGGGGGCCAAATGAAACCCTCTGGATCTCTCTATCTGCCCCTCGGGACACTTGCCAGGTCACACAGCCTCTCCTGAGGTCACACACCTCGCGAGCCATTATTCACATGGCCCTTGAGTGCTTCTGCTTGGCTTGAATGGTTCCTTCAGAGAAGGGTAACCAAAATGATCAAGGGGATGGAGGGACTCCCCTGTGAGGTAAGGTTGCAGCATCTGGAACATTTTAGCTTAGTTAAAAGGTGAGTGAGAGAGGACACGGTAGAAGTGTATAATATTACGCATAGCATACAGAAAGTGGGGAGAGAAATGCTTTTCTCCCTCTCTTAACACTAGAACTCTTGACCATGTACTGAAGCTGAATGTGGAAAGATTCAGGACAGATGAAAGGAAATAGTTCTTCACTCTGTGCAGTTAAACGATGAACATTTACTCCCACTAGAGGCAGTGATGGCCAACAACTTAGATGGCTTGGACAAATTCATGGAGAATACAGCTATCACTAGCTATGAGTAGCCACCAAGACCATATAACACCGGTCCCAAGAGACCTACATTGGCTCCCAGTACATTTCCAAGCACAATTCAAAGCGTTGATGCTGACCTTTAAAGCCCTAAACGGCCTCGGCCCAGGATACCTGAAGGAGCATCTCCACTCCCATAGTTCAACCTGGACACTGAGGTCCAGCTCTGAGGGCCTTCTGGCGGTTCCCTCACTGCGAGAAGTGAGGTTACAGGGAACCAGGCAGAGGGCCTTCTTGGTAGTGGCGCCTGCCCTGTGGAACACCCTCCCATCAGATGTCAAGGAAATGAACAACCACCTGACTTTTAGAAGACATCTGAAGGCAGCCCTGTTTAGGGAAGTTTTTAATGTTTGGTGTTTTATCATGTTTTTAATATTCTGTTGGGAGCGGCCCAGAGTGGCTGGGGAAACCCAGCCAGATGGAGTAGAAATTATTATTATTATTATTATTATTATTATTATTATTATGTCATAATGATTTTGGTCTGTATGCACAGTTGGAGGCAATTGATGGAAATGAAAAGGACGGAAAAGGGGCAGAGGCAGAATTGTGAGTGTGAGTGTGTGAGACAGAGATGGGAAGAGTGTAGGATGGTGAGCAAAGGAGGGAAGAAGTGTGTGCATATGTGCGTAAGAGAGAGGGGAGGGGATGTATGAGAGAAGGTGAGCATGTGTGTGAGAGAAGGAAAGAGAAGGCTCTTAATCAATTCAAAATGCATTATTGTCAATTACAAGGACAAAGATAACAAAAGGTGGGATGGAGTGACCTCTTCCAGCTGGAAGGGTGGTTGAGAACAATCAATCAGATGAAAAGTGAGCAAGTTCCACACACACAAGCACAGACAGGGCTAAATTTGATTAGTGTGGAACGAGGCAGTTTTCCAAGAATTCTGCACATAAACGGACCAATGCTTGACAGGCGATCATCCCTGGGTTGTGACAGGTGGTAACCAGTGCAGACAGAACAAAACTAGTACTGTATGTTCCACAAAGTAGGCTCCAGATACAACTATTTATCAGGCTGGAAATCTTATTTCGCATGAGTTAAGGCCCCTGAACATTTTTCAATGGTAGCCCCACATGCGATGCATACCAATAGTTCAGCCTAGAAGCGACAAAGGCGAGAGTGACAGCAGACAATTCTGCTTTCTCGAGGATGTCAAACACAAAATCAAGTCACATTACAGTGGTACCTTGGTTTTTAGAACAATGGCTATCATAACTGCACATAAGAAAAAAATTTATTTTTATTTTCATCATCTACAATATTCTCATTTCATTTAATTTAATTGCATTAGCATACAGCCATAGCAAAATAAGACAATACAAAAATGTTGGAGACAAGCAACCAAGCAAAATTCAAAGCGATATTGCTGGCGTAATGACATTTAAAATACCCTAAGACAATAATACAGAGATTTAGTTGCCAGCGCCAAAAAAACTAGTATGCGGATATAAATAAAGCATAAAATGGCCCCAAAATAGGCTCAGCACATTGAGTTAAAAAAGGTAATAAAAGAATTAAAACAGGTCCAGGACTAGGACACACTACCCTGTCAGAGTAGCCCTGAGTTTCAGAGCCTGCACTATGAAGATTGCCACCCCACGTGAAATTTGGGGATTTGCGTCCACAAGAAGTGCTTTCAAACAGTCTTCCTTAGATGAAATGGAGGACGGGATCAAGAGGAGGAGCTTAGGTCTTATTGGGTCATAAATAGGGCAGTAGAAAAAGAAATGTATGAAGTCCTCTACTTCATTCATTGTGCATGGACATAGACGCTGAGTAATAGGGGTCTTAGAGTAGATCCCCTGCAGGAAGGCCGTGGGTATAGAATGGAAACGGGCCATTGTAAACGCTCTTCTCAAATTGGGCTCCGTCAGGTCTATCAAGTAGTTGGCAAGTGATCTTACCACTTTCACTTTAGGGAGCCACATGGAGAGGCGAGCTGAGGTGGACTGTGCCCGGTCCATGGCCTCATCTCTTATAAGAATCCAGGCCCGGATTTTATGTTGGTCCCAAGATGACAGCGTGTCGAGATCTGGGAGGGAGTAGCGTGCAGTAATAGTCTCCATGGCCTTGGACCATTTGTTGGAATGAGAACAAGTTAAAAAGGCTTGCCTGGCTAGTAGGGAACCTGGGGCATTGATTAATTTGCAATAAAAACTAATAATTCTAATGTGGGCTCTCGCAACAATGGAGGGGAGGCCCAGTTCTGTTCTTAACTGTGCAGCAACCGAGCCCTTGGGGAGACCCAGTATCTTTCGTGCAAAAGAGTTTTGTAGAATCTCCAGCCGTTGTAGTGTTTTTAAATTCCACCCCCAGATTTCAACCCCATACAGTAACATCGGGAGGACTTTGCTGATAAATGCTTTTCTGATTGGTGGAACCAACTGGCCGCCTTTTGCATAGAAGAATTTCTCCAAGGCTTTGATGGTTCTACGGGCAGCCAGGATGGTCATATTTAGGTGAGCTGACCAGCTAAGCCCATGCTGAAAAGTGATTCCCAAATACTTGAATGCTGAGCAATATTCAATAGAGTGGCCCTCAAAATTCCAGAATGACTTCAGAGTTTTCGTGCCAAAAGTAAGAATTTTGGTTTTGGCGAAATTGATTTTGAGGGAATTGGTATCACAATATGTCATGAGCCCTCTGAGCATGTTGTTTAAGCCCTGCTTGGTTAAAGACAGTATCACCATGTCGTCCGCATAGAGTAATATGGGGATCTTGAGCTGTTGTAAAGAGGGGGCAGATTGATTTAGGGCCTGCATAGTTGTAACGATGTCGTTGATATAGAAATTGAATAGAAAAGGGGCCAAGAGAATATTCATTTTACAGTACAGTACATTGATTATTGCTTTCATTTTATGGATCAATGGCCTCGTTAGTAAAATTCATGTTAATTTGATGTTTTAGGGGTTGTCTGGAAGTCTGGAATGAAGTCTGGAATGGATTAATCCATTTTGCATTACTCTCTATGGGAAAGCATGCCTTGGTTTTAGAACGCTTTGGTTTTGGAACAGACTTTCAGAACGGATTAAGTTTGGGAACCAAGGAACCACTGTACTGTGTCCACATAGGTAGTTAAGAAAAGAGAGAGAGATTGAAGGGGGGGAGTGTGCAAACAGAAGAGCATCTTTCCAAAGAGATCATGTTCCTATGTAGAAGAAACAGTAAATCAGCAGTATGCATCCCTTAGAACACCTTTCCTTCACCTGGTGCTCTCCCAAGTGTTTTAGACCCCAACACCCATCAGCCCTAGCCTGCATCACCAATAGTCAGGGGTGATGGGAGCTGTAGTCCAGCAAATAAATCGGGGGGGGGGGGGTCATGTTGAGAGTAGGCTGATCTTCTACCACCTAACCACAGTGTGCACTTTTTTCATTAATATTTCACCTTTCTAAAAAATAAAATAAAAAATAGCAATTTAATTAGTACAAAGGCATCCATTTTCGGTTTATCATCCTAGCCAGCGAAGACAGGAATTGCTAGATTTGGGATATTGCAGTTGACCTTACATAAACCCTAACAGCATTGTGGGGGTTTTCGCCACTGAAAACAAAGAGAGGAAATGAACCGCTTGAATGTCAACAGACCAGCCCATTGCACTCCCTTCAAACATTCTAACCTAGCCACCCACCAGGAAAGCCAGTGGGATTGGCAGAGACTACAGTTGTGCTAAAATATTCATGGTCTAGAAGCATGTGAACTGGAAGATGTGCTGTTTGCATGCTCACAGAGAAGGAAATAAATGATCTGCTGGAGGAGAAGGACAGCAGTTTTCAGAGAAGATCTGGAGTCTGTGGAACACACAGCTTCTTCTCTTATCTAGGGTACATGGAGATGTCATTTAGTGACACATGGGAAAGCTTTTCTTCCATGATGAATAGTAGGCATGGGGAGAGGGATTTGGATTGGAACATAGAATTATAGAATTGTAGAGTTGGAAGGAACCCCGAGGGTCATCCAGTTCAACCTCTTGCAATGCAGAAATATCAGCTAAATCAAGGGCCAGCAACCTTTTTCAGCCGTGGGCTGGTCCACCGTCCCTCAGACCATGTGGTGGGCCGGACTATATTTTTTTTTTGGGGGGGGGGAATGAACAAATTCCTATGCCCCACAAATAACCCAGAGATGCATTTTAAATAAAAGCACACATTCTACTCATGTAAAAACACGCTGATTCCCGGACCGTCTGTGGGCCGGATTTAGAAGGCGATTGGGCCACATCCGGCCCCTGGGCCTTAGTTTGCCTACACCTGAGCTAAAGCATCCAGGACAGAGGGCCATCCAACCTCTGCTTCATAAATGCCAAGGAAGAAAAGTCCACCACCTCCCAAGGGAGTCCATTCCACTGTTGAACAGCTCTTACTGTCAGGAAGTTTTTTCTGGTGTTTAGTCAGAATCTCCTTTCTTATAACTTGAATCCATTTGTTCGAGTCAGAACAGGAGAAATCAAGCTTGCTCCATCTTCAACATGACATCCATTTAGATATTTGAAGACGGCTGTCATATCTGCTCTCAGTCTCCTCTTTTCCAAGCTAAACATACCCAGCTCCTTCAACCGTTCCTCATAAGACTTGGTTTCCAGACCCCTGACCATCTTGGTTGCCCTCTTCTGCACACATTCCAGCTTGTCAACATCCTTCTTAAACTGTGGCACCCAGAGCAGGACACAACACTCGGGGTGTGGTCTGTCCAAGGCAGAATACAGCGGTGATACTACTTCTCTTGATTGGGACCCTAAGCTTCTGTTGATACAGCATAAAATAGCAATGGCCTTCTTTTGCTGCCACATCACGCTGTTGAGTCATGTTAAGCTTGTGATCCACTAAGACCCCTAGATTCTTTTCACACTCTACTACTTCTGTTGAAGCACCCTTGTGCCACTAAATGACATCTCCATGTACGCCATGTACCCATGAATTAAAGCCACCCTACACCCTTTGACACCCCCAGTTTGACTTGAATCCCCCTGTGCTGACTGTGAAAGCAAACTCAACTGTGCAGGGACAGGTGGCAAATGTGGCAAATCTCACATCTGGCCTGGCCTTAGGCTTGCTCTCTGCTTGGATGCAGATATGCAGGCAATTCTCCCCCTGCTCCATTCAGAGCTGTTTGAGAGTCTAAACTTTGACTCCTGCCCCTGTACTCTTCTGCAAGCTTGAAGTCCAGTCTGGCCCACAGACTCCATTTGGAACAAGATAGAGAAATCCTTTTAGTCTCAAAAATACATTTCTGGGTGGAAGGTATCTTAACATTTCTCCAGCCGTCTCCCATTCCTCACCATAAACATTCAGAACATAAGAGCCCTGGTAGATCACATCCAAAGTCCATATAGCCCAGCATTCTGTTCTTGCTGTGGCCAACACAGGAGCCAACTCCTAGGGGCTGTGGGGGCTTGAGCCCCCCAATAAAATATTTGAGGGAGCCTGGCCCCCACAAAGTTGATGGGCATTCCCATTCAAATAGTGTGTGTGCACTGTATCATGTGGTCGATTTATGCGGGGCGGGGCTTACCTGGGCCCCACAATCTTTTAGTCAAGTTGGCACCCCCAGTGGCCAACCAGATGCCTCTGGGAAGCTTGCGGAAGCAAGACCTGAGGGCAATAGTGCTCTCCTCACTTGCAGTTCCTAGCATGTGAGGCAGAACCTAGCCATCATGGCTAGGTAAAGGTAAAGGGACCCCTGACCATTAGGTCCAGTCATGACCAACTCTGGGGTTGTGGCGCTCATCTCGCTTTATTGGCCAAGGGAGCCGGCGTACAGCTTCCGGGTCATGTGGCCAGCATGACTAAGCCGCTTCTGGCGAACCAGAGCAGCACACAGAAACACCGTTTACCTTCCCGCCGGAGCGGTACCTATTTATCTACTTGCACTTTGACGTGCTTTCGAACTGCTAAGTTGGCAGGAGCTGGGACCGAGCAATGGGAGCTCACCCCATCGTGGGGATTCGAACCGCCGACCTTCTGATTGGCAAGTCCTACGCTCTGTGGTTTAACCCACAGCGCCACCCGCATCCCTTACCCACACCCCATCATGGCTAGTAGTCATGAATAGCCTTCTCCTCTGTGAATGAGTCTGATCCTATTTTAAATCTGACCAGGTTGGTGGCCATCACTGCATATTGTTAGGTGATTAACATAGTTTTAACCATGTGCTGTGTGAACATAGGAAACTGCCCTATACTAAGGCAGATCCTCAGTCCGTCTAGTTGAGTACTGTCTACACTAACTCGGCAGGATTCAGGTATGATTCTCTCCCAGCCCTACCTGGAAATGCTGGGGAATGAACCTGGGACTTTCTGTATGCAAGCAGATGCTCCACTGCTGAACCATTGTCCTTCCTTGGACTTCTGTCTCTGCTGTAATTTCTCTCCTCGCATGAATACCCCACCCCAAAAATCTATCTGTGTGTTTGTAAGAAGAAAAGGGTGTGATGCCAATCTATCCCTCGCAAACTCGGAGGGAGATGGAGCTCATCACTGCAAGGATAAGTGTGTGGATGGAGCAAAGCACTGAAAATCCAGAGAGGGAGGATATCAATAAAGCCAGGTTTTAAAATACAGATAGATGGACTGAGGAATCCCACCGGGATACCATCCTAATAGTCACTTACATGACAACAGTAACCATAGAAACCAATTCCTCCATCCTAATGGCTGTGCTCTGATCTCCTTTTCAGACTTCAGAGAAAGATAGGGAGAATGAACATCATTTTGAAGTCAAGAGATATTCTTGAACACTTTGATGTCTAGCTCCGCTTCTACGTACCAATAGGATGACCTTGACTATCCCTGCTTAGCTCCTCTAGGAAACTCAGTTCAAGCTGAGTTGGTTTGATGGAAAGCAAACCCATAAATGCTTCACGGAGGATTGTGCTTTTTTAACTGCAATGGCAGAGTCAAATCAACATTAAGAGGGGGAGAAACCTCTAAGTCAGTTAGCCTATATAGCCTAACAATTAGTTTTTGACAGCAATCACATTCAGACACTTTGAGACATTTTAACAGCACAAAGCACTCACAGAGTAGCCTTCGTTTGCAATTCATTCTCGGTTTCTGGCTGACTAAGAAAATAAGGAATCCACAACACCCTTAGCATTCAAATAATTTCTAGGTTACTGGAGCAGCCTTTGCCAATCTGGAGTTGTTTGGAGACCCCTATCCCCCTCGGAGCAACAATTCCCAGAATTCACTGGGAAGTCAGATCAACTGTTAAACCCCTCTGGGATTTGTAGCCCTGTGAGGGGAATAGGGGTCCCTTCACAACTCTCAGTGCACCCTCAACAAACTACAGTTCCCAGGAAGAGATGACGGTTTAATATTGTATGGCATGATACTGTATTGGTATGATATTGCATTGAATGTACAGTGCAGATGGGGACAAAATCAATTCAAATCCAAAACAGATTCCAGCTGGGATAAATATTTTAGAAGGCTTGTTGGAAAAGGAACATCTTTAGCAGGCATCAAAAATGCAACGGAGAAGGCACCTATCTGATATGCAGTGGGAAGGAATTCCAAAGGGTAGGTGTCACCACACTAAAAGCCTGATTCTGACATTGGGCAGAACAGGCCTCCTGATAGATCCCAACTCCATTCAACCATGGTGGTTACAAGAGATGGTGGTCTCCCCCTGGACTGCTGCAATCTCCTTTACCCCACAAGCTGCACCATAGAAGCAAAGGGCTCTTATCAAATTTGCATGTGATGATGAACTACATGCAGGCTGCATGCTAATTCCTACACAGGCATCTCTTAACATGCAAAGCATGTCTTTCACTATGGGACCCTGAGCGGTAAGAGCTTAGTGACAGAAGACATGTTTTGCATAAACAAACGCAGCAGTTTAAACCCTAAGTATTTCGTTTTACTAATTTATCTACAACACTTTTTGACCACCCCAATCAAGAAAGACATCTGG
This sequence comes from Podarcis pityusensis, assembly GCF_964106645.2. Taxonomy (NCBI): domain Eukaryota; kingdom Metazoa; phylum Chordata; class Lepidosauria; order Squamata; family Lacertidae; genus Podarcis; species Podarcis pityusensis. The sequence continues at coordinate 21,479,242 of NC_138033.1, read as the reverse complement.
ACCACCCAGTCAACAAAGTTCCTAATCAGTTCAATTTCCTGCCTAAAACCCAGAACAAGTAGCAAAATAAGGTTTAAAACCCAGCAGAAATAATCTGTTCCAAGGGCAAAAATGGAAAAGGTTTAGGAAAATTGAAAGGTATTCATCTGAAAGGATTTTAATGTAGGCGCCAGTTGAGCTTTGCGCGGGAGGGTATTTTGTCACTACAAAAAAGGTTCTCTCCTTTGCAACCCCCCACCTTGCCTCTTTAGGTGTGAGGACCTCTAATGACGCTCTCAAGGTCCAGCCAGTTATATCTGGGATGATCTTTCAGGTAACCTGATTATCTCTCCAGTTGAAAGCTCTGAGACAGCCCGGCTAAGAATGCCGTGTTTGATTCAGTGCTAGTCAGAGCATGGTACTGCTTTGAGCAGAGCAATGATCTGGCTCAGTATAAAGGTAGCTCTTTATTAGAGGAACAGGACACAGCTTGGCGATGCACCAGATGATGCTCAATGATGCAAACCAACTGCCGGCTCCCAAACTTATTCTGGATCACTGCAGGGCTGCTACTAAAAATATCCTCACAAATAGATAGGTGTAACATGATGGCCACAAGTGGCGCTCACACCCTCCTCCGCTGAGAACAGGGGAATCTCACACCATCTCGGGATGAACTTAGAATAGAATGAAAATAATTAACATTTGGGCAGCACAGTTGTGCAACTAAGGTCTGAACAGAACAAGACAATGAGAAACATCACCTCTGCGAGACATGCAGGCAGCAGAGTGCCACTCGATAGCATTGGTGCTGTCTTTTGAACAAGAAAGAGTAAAATATAGGATCTACCACCATGGTGGGCTACTTGTGGTCCTTCCAGATGTTGTTGGACTCCAACTCCCATCAGCCCCAGCCAGCATGGCCAATGCTCAGGGATGAAAGGAGTTGTAGTTGTCTGGGGCCACTCAAGAGTCCAATGTTGCATACATCATTGGGGTGAATCAGGGGAAGGGTCTAGCATCACGTTCTGTGGAACTACCCATATAGTAGGGTTACCAGACGTCCCCATTTCCCAGGAGAGTCCCCGGAATTGCAAATAAGTCCCTGGACAAATTCCATCCCTGTAATGTCCCCAGATTTCATCTAATGTCCCTGGAAAATGCAACAGCAGCAGTCTCAGCAGCCTGGAGCAGTTGGCTCTGGCTGGCTTCAGGAGCTGCTCGGAAGTCCCCATATGATGGTGGTGTAGGGGCTCTAAGATGCAGCTTCTGGGTTGCCTCCACCTTCACTGACCCTAGCAACTAAGCTGTGAAGGGTGGCTACATGCTGCCTATTGGAGCAGCCTCCCAACTCCTACTTGCATGCAAGCAGGAACGGTGTGGGGATCTCTCAGCTGTGAAGGGAGGCTTCACGCTGCCTATCAGAGCTTGCGTGCAAGCAGGAGGGGGCAGGGATCTCTCAGTTAGGCAACGGGAAGCCTCCCTTCCCAGCTGAGGGATCCCCATCCCCTCCCAATGGGAAGGGAGGCATCACGCTGCCTGAGAGATCCCTGCCCCCTCCTGCTTGCATGCGAGTAGGAGTTGGGATGGGGCTGCTCCGAAAGGCAGTGTGAAGCCTCACTTCCCAGCTGAGGGATCCCCGCCCCCTCCTGCTTGCACTCAAGTAGGAATGGGATTGGGGCTGCTCCGATGGGAAGGGAGGCATCACACTGCCCGAGCCTCGCTGCTGCCGCCACCGCTCTCAGCCCTCCTTCTCTGCCTTCCATGCCTGACCCACCGTGCACCGCTTCCCCACCACCACCAAAGAACCAACAACTCAGGGGCTGTCCAGGCTCATGGAGAAAGGAGATAGAAGCCTCAGAGGAAGAAGAAACGTGGCGGTTGAGGTCAAGGCGGTGGCCGCCCCTCTGCCCCATGCCATTGCTGCAGCATCAACGTCCCGAACATGTAGTAATTAATTAATTACTTAATTACTTAATTAATTGATTAATTAACGTGTCCCTGGATTCATTGAAAAAAATCTGGTAAGCTTACCATATAGCTCAGCTTGAAGCAGGGTTGAATACCACACACAAAGGCCTCCTTGGGGCAAGGGTTCAAGGGTTCAAGTCCCCCTGAGAGCAAAACCCATTTAAGGGGCAGAGGGAAGCTTGGTGAAGTCAGTGGTAAAACTTCCATGAAAAAGTTCCCTGGTTCAAGTCATCTAAATCCTGGCAGCTCCAGATAAAGGCTGGGACAGGCTCTGGTTTGAGACTCTGGAAAGCTGCTGCTACAGACCAGCCTTCCCCAACCATATGTTTTAGACTGCAAATCCCCTCATCCTTGACCACTGGCTATGCTGGCTGGGGCTGATGGGAGCTGTGGTCCAAAACATCAGCTTGAAGAAGACCAGTAAAGATAATATATAGCTGGACCAATGCTCTAACTGGGCTTAAAGCAGTTTCCTCTGCTGTTCCTGTGGGACACTCATAAGGCAACAGATTCAACAAAAAGAAATGTCTGCTAATCTTAACACTTTTCTGATGAGGTAATAACTTTCACTACAAGACACCCAGAACCAGCTAACTGGAACAGGACATGCAGATAACTGTGGACTATACAAGCTGTTTACAGTATTTTCAGGTACAAATCATATTAAAATCTGCTGGGGGAAAATGTCCATATGGTAAAAATTAGTCTGCAACGAGTGTGCTTTAGGGGAAAATATATATCTTCTATGGCATGTTGAATTAAAAAAAAAAAAAAGTTAGGCAAATCCTAAGTTGGTATATAATACAATGGATATAAATAGATAAAATTGGCTTTATACACTCCCAAATTTATCAGGATTTATACACACACACACAACCCTATAAAATGCTGGTCACATGCCTGTTAACACCACATTATTTCCAAACTTGCTCTGTTCTCTCTCCTGGGAGGAGATGTGAAGAAGTCATCCACTGCCCCCCTGGCGTTAAAGTGAGATGAGGAATGACAAATGAGCAACCTGACTGTTGGCACAAATTGCATCAGACCGGCTCTGAGATTTATTCTCGGCTCCGAGGTTGGAATATAAGATTGCCATGAACAATTCATTTCCCCAAGGATCTAGTTCTCTGGGAGTGTTTTAAAATAAAATAAAAATCTCCCTGCCCAACCCTTTACAGTCAAGTCGCAGCTTTCAAATACACAGAGTTTTGCTACTTGGACTTATTCATAGAGAAATAGTAGAATTCGTTTTATTTTGAAGGTTTACCTTTCCTTTTTATTTATTTCTGGTAAATAACATTATTAGGGCCCAAAACATACAAAAAACTATGCCCAAACATTATAGCCCCTGAGGCTGCACTTGGCTCAGTATTTTGTCTGTTCTGGCAGGCTGTGGCTCTCTAGGGCAGAGGTGGGCAAGGGCCACATTGCCTCATAGGAACCTTCTGAGGGCCATATGCCAGTGATAGGCAGGCAAAAGTGGTTGGCGAAACCTATGGGACTTTCATCTTTGTACAGTAAATAGGTGTTTCTAATCCAAGCATAGGCAAACGCTGGCCCTCCAGATGTTTGGGACGACAACTCCCATCATCCCTGACCACTGGTCCTGTTAGCTAGGGATGATGGGAATTGTAGTCCCAAACATCTGGAGGGCCAGCGTTTGCCTATGCCTGTTCTAATCCAACAATGTCTGGAGGGTCACAGGTTCCCCTTGCTACATGAACCCTTTGCTCATCCAGCAGGGCTCATTTTGTGAAAGCTCATGTTTGAAAGTAAACTGGAGACCTGAACACATTAGCAACCCGTTCCATCACTTTCTGGTTGATGCAAAACTTCTGAGCAATGACAGAAACGACATAGTGTTGATTATTGCATTCATTACCCACCCATGCATTCATTTCAGATGGAAGTCGGGCAAATCAGCCCTCGCAATCTCACGCTGCCAATTGCTCTCAAAATTAGCCTATGCCGTGACTGTTAAACAAAACTTGCAAGGGCAAACGCTTAACTGTGCAGGCATTGAACTCTGGGATGATGTGTTTGCTCATAGCCGGCAATATGATGCTCTTGGCAGAGCGTGCTCATCTCAGACAATTGGAGTCCTTGTCCAAGAGAAGAGACAGCTTCCGCCACCGTAAGCCACCAACATGGCGGACAAAGGGCTCCTTTGAACCGATAGCACAATGCTGTAGATTTCACCACACTTCAGTGAAACATATCAAAGCGTTCAGACAAAGAAATACTGGGAGATCCATTTCTTTAATGTACGTATGAGTAATACCCAGCAAGCTGGAGCGACTCCAATGTTCTAAGCAGAGGCAAAGAATTTGCTTTTCCATTAGGACATTTTGTTATAACAAAGCATGACTAACATGGTCGCATTGCTTTACTGTTCCGTATATTTAGCCAAAGGTCGACAAATACACCTGACAGTTCACCACTAGCGAGTACATCTTTTAACCTGGCGATTATAACATCAGGGAGAAGCTATCAGCCCACATTCGCTAGACTTGAGCAGGGTGTGATGGTGTGAAGGAACTAGATTCTTATGAGGTAAAATGGGTATGTTAGGAATGCTGTTATGATATGAAAACTGGTATGAAAATGGTTAACTATGGGAAGAAGGGGGGGCTAGTATTTTACTCCAGGATAAAGCCAGAAAATATACAGTTCATGTGGGTTTATCCGGTAGTCTGCCAAGAACCACCAGATGAGGCTGTTACAGTTTCAAAGGAGGTCTCTTGGTTAATAACTTGCCAGCTATTGCCAGTTATTTACAGTTATAGGAGTTAACAGCAAAATCCAGCTTTTTTTATGGGTCAGGAGAATTCAAAAGGGCTTACTGAATGGTGATTCGTCCTTCAGTGGACATTCTATTCAAAATGTACTGGTACTCAGTTACAGGCCAATGAGGGTTTAGAGCTCCAGGGAGATCCTGATTGGTCAAAGGATTCTAACTGGGATGAATATAAAGGTGGGCACAGGACCGATTGCTGGTAGTTCTGGGAGGTTAGTTGGGGATGAGGGTTGAAAAGAAAGGGAAGGCAAGCTGAGGAAAGACAACCAGTCAGGAGGAGGAGTCTCAACAGGCAGTTATCCAGGATAGCTTTTGGCCAGAGTGAGAGCAGCTGACATTAGGTCACTGGAAGACTTCAGAGGAGGCAACTGTGATATCTTTGTGGCTGAGTGATGGTCTTCAAGTACCTGATCAGAAAGAAGACTTCAGTGGAAAGCTGAAGGAAGTCTGCCAAGGGGAAGGCAGCAATCTTAAGAGGAGGATTCTGGTGTGAGTGACAGCCAAAAAAACTCCTAGTGAGGGTCTCCAAGTTCCTGTCAGTTAACTAGGAGATGAGATAAGGGGGAACTAGCTTTGCATAAATATGACAACGAGGGTAAGAACTTAAAGAATTCTGGCAGGATATGGCTATCATGATGGCTCTGTTCTGCCTCCGTGGTTGGAGGAGACCGTGTGCTTCTGAATGCCAGTTGCTGGAAATCACATTCATTGCTTTCTTCTTGTGGGGTTCCTATAAACATCTAGTTGGAGAGAAGGATGCAGCACTAGATAGGCATTTTGTCTATTCAAGCAAGTATATAGTTACCACTTTTGAAGCAACAGCATCAGTTTTTGAAGCCACAGTAAGTGGCTGTCTCATATTTAAAGCAACAGCGACCTATCAAAGCAATTATCAAAGCAAGTTGGTAGGTTAATAAACCCTTGCTGGACCTAGCAAGGAGGACCTCTGATAAAGACCCCTGGCCCATGTAGCTCAGTGTTGACTACAACATTAAGCGGCCAACCTTTTCTGGCCAGAAGGCTGAATTCACTCTGGGGACTACCTGCCACCAGTCAATGTGACCACGCCACACTCTCAGATGCAGGAAACAACAACAACTCCTCCTCAGAAGAGCCATACTCCTCAGATGGCCAAAGGGGACAGTCTGCACACAGACACCCATCAGAATGCTGAGCTGCATGGATAAGTTTAAGCTCCCCACCGCAGTGCTGTGCCAACTTTTGTTTTCTTTTCGCCAACACTGGTAAGATCGGGGAGGTGGGGAAAGAGACATTTGATGGGAGAGAGGACCTGATGTTGTCCCCAGGTCAGGTGTTAGCCACGCCTGGTCCATATTAGCTGGCAGTTACCCTCCAATGTTCCATGCAAGATACTTTTCCAGCCATACCTGGATATGCTAGGAACTCAACCTGGGCCCAGCAAAGCATGCTCAGCCTCTGAGCTTCCACAAGCAGCCAGACATGAATATATGTTTGGAGGTGGCATGCTTCAATTATTATTTGATTAACTACATTTTTATCCAGCTCGAGATGATGAAGATGTCTCACCTCCACCACCCTTAAATCCTCACAACAACCCTGGGGGGGTTGCTAGGTTAGGCTGTGAAAGAGAAAATGACCAGTCCAAAGTTACCCAGTGAGCTTCAGGGCTGAGTGGAGATTTGCATGGGGAAATTTAGCCCAGCCAACATATCATTACACTTCACCAGATCTCTAATTTACGCCTGCACAACGCAACACAATGTTCATTAGAAACAGGCACACCCTGCCCTCCTAAATTAACCTAATCCTTTAAAAAAAAAAGCAGCTGGCATTTGTTTTATAGCTATTGTATGTGGGGGAACTTATTTATTAAAGCCTAGTATTAAATAGCACATGTAAATTATTGGGCTATATACCCTGGGGTCCCTGGATGAAAGTCAGGAAGAATGGTTTGGTCGTTTGAATATTGTTCATGCATTTATATTTCCATTGCACCATGGACTGTAACACTATTTGTTATGCATAATTGATTGCAACAGTATAGGATTAATTTCACAATGGTTGACTAAAGAACCAAGCTACACGTTGCATTAAAGGCCTGATTTCATCTGACATTATCTTTTAATGTATGTAGGTGTTTTTACCTCACACAATTAAAGTCACATGAGTTTTTTGGGGGGGTCACTGGCCAGCCCTACCCCCCCCCCCGCGGCCCCCCCGGGACATCCCTGAAGGATGCTGTGCTTGTGGAGAGCTTCATGGATCCCTGGTTATGCAGGGCTCTAAACCGCACTGGGAGCTTCTGATTACAAGACACTGCCTGCTGCAGGCATTTTGTACTTTTAACATGGAGAACTGTAAACAATAGGATGGTAATGTAGAAGAATCATAGAATTATCAAGTGACCATGAGGGTTATCTGGTCCATCCCCCTGCAATGCAGGAATCTTTTGCCCAACATTGGGCTCGAACCTACAACTGAAATATTAGAAGAAGAAGAAGAAGAAGAAGAAGAAGAAGAAGAAGAAGAAGAAGAAGGGGAGGAGGAGGAGTTTGGATTTGATATCCCGCTTTATCACTACCCTAAGGAGTCTCAAAGCGGCTAACATTCTCCTTTCCCTTCCTCCCTCACAACAAACACTCTGTGAGGTGAGTGGGGCTGAGAGACTTCAAAGAAGTGTGACTAGCCCAAGGTCACCCAGCAGCTGCATGTAGAGGAGCGGAGCCGTGAACCCAGTTCACCAGATTACGAGTCTACCACTCTTAACCACTACACCACACTGGCTCTTAAGAGTCTCATGTTCTTCCAACTAAGAATGGGGATTGTGGTCAAAGCAACAATGTGCCAGAGGGGCCAGTGCCGCCGCCACCAGCCTCCCACCACATGTGATTTTGATTGCATGTAGAAAATGGATGCCTAAATATGGCTGGTTTGATTTTTTAAAAAATAAAATAAACCATGGGTGAGGTTGCATACATGCCCAGTCAGAATCGGGACCATGGAGAATGTGTGGAAGATTGTTACAACCTTTTCTCTCCAACGTGTTCATGGGAAAAAACCCACCTTAAAGTAGATGCTTGTTGTGGGACAGAAACTGCAGTTGGGAAGCTCCCACAACAAACCTAACTTTTTATAAAATCAATCAATCAATCAATCACAGTTCTCATCCTGCGCTTCTGATCTCTATGTTTCTCTTTGTACAGCTTACAGTAATTTAAAAGACTCAAAACTAGAAACCAAAAACAATGGCTTTATAATTGTATTCGATAGTTAAGGTAGATTTATTTTTAAAGAACATTCTTCAGAGAAGACATCTTCCTTTTAAGGCAAAGAAACTTGCTGGGATGAAAATGTCTTCACCAGCTGAAAGAGGTCAACTGGATAAGGGGGTTTCTTGAGGAAAGGTGTTCTATAGAGTTGGTGCAGCCACCAAGAAGGCCCCGCCTCTAGTTCCAATGAACAGTGGCCTCAATCACAGATGGTGCACAGAGCAGGGTCTCTCCATTTGACCCTAATAAGATTGATACTTCCTTGGGTTCCATAGGAGGAAAGGTGGGGTATAAACATGGTAATAAAATAAATAAACAAACATTGGACAGGATGATTCTGTGTCTCCTATGGCTCAGGGGCTATAGGATTGCAGGAGGTATTTTACTACACGGGAACAACCTTATACAGAGTAAGACCAGTTGTGCATCTTGTTCATGGAACCATTGAATTATGGGGTTAGAAGAGATCACAGCTAAGAAAATGGCCATCCAACCTCTTTTTAAAAACATCCAATGGAAAGTCTACCACCTTCTGAGGTACTCTGTTCCACTGTTAAAAAGCTCTTAGAATCAGAAAGTTCTTCCTGATGTTTAGTTGGAATCATTATTCTTACAACGTGAATCCACTGGTTTGAGTCTTCCCCTCTAGAGCAACAGAAAACAAACTTGCTCCATCTTCCATGTGACAGTTCTTCCCCTATTACATATTTAGTCTACACCAGGGTTTCCCAAGCTTGGGTCTCCAGCCTTTTTTGGACTACAGTTCCCATCAACCCTGATGACTGGTTCTGCTCGCTAAGGATGATGGGAGTTGCAGTCCAGAAATGGCTGGACACCCAAGTTTGGGAAACCCTGGTCTACACTTAATGGCAGGAGCTCTCCAGTATTTCTGGCAGGATTCTCCCCAGTCCTACCTGCAGATGGCTGAGCCTACAGCCTGCACTCACCCAAGTTGGCATGCAAGCCGTGCTTCATAAAGAGAAGAAATGGAATCATTTGAAGCTGTAATCTGGATGCTTTGAGTGCAATAGCTACTCACGTTAAGATGCATACCTAAAACAGAGCAAAATAAAATCTTCCCGGAAGACAACTGTCAATAAATGGAGGTGTTATCAGCCAGTGGGAACTGCCACCTCATTAAAATTGAAGCGTGGTAAGAGTGTGCATTCATGCACACACATGTTTTAAATTGGAACGTTTTCCATTTGACAACAAAGTTGCCATTCTTTTAAACATATGCTGTTTCCCTTCAAAGCACAGTCCATTAGTATTCTCCCAAGGCAAACACAGCCTTTCTGCAATGAGAGAAAATCCTGCCAAGAGGAAATCTACAGCTTTTCTCTCTCTCCCCCACCTCTTCCTCTCTTTTTTTCTGTGCAGCAAAGAGATGGCATTTTCAAGACAATAAAAAAAGGAGGTCACAGATTTGGGAAAGTTTCCTCCGCTGGCTTCATCTCTGGAGCAGGTTGCTTGTGCAAAGGAGGAAATTCAGCCTCAACAGAAGCTTTGTTAAATGTAATTTGCCCAGCTAGAAATGTTCAGACTAAATAAGCTGAATGAAGGTCTGTGGGTCCATGTGGTGAGCCCAGCATAAGGGGAGACCATCAGTTATGATGGGCGCAGTGTGCTCTACGTGGAGCTGTGATTGAAAGGATTTGGAACACATGTTGTTGTTGTTGTTTAGTCGTTTAGTTGTGTCCGACTCTTCGTGACCCCATGGACCAGAGCACACCAGGCACTCCTGTCTTCCGCTGCCTCCCGCAGTTTGGTCAAACTCATGCTGGTAGCTTCGAGAACACTGTCCAACCATCTCGTCCTCTGTTGTCCCCTTCTCCTTGTGCCCTCCATCTTTCCCAACATCAGGGTCTTTTCCAGGGAGTCTTCTTTTCTCATGAGGTGGCCAAAGTATTGGAACCTCAGCTTCACGATCTGTCCTTCCAGTGAGCACTCAGGGCTGATCTCCTTAAGAATGGATAGGTTTGATCTTCTTGCAGTCCATGGGACTCTCAAGAGTCTCCTCCAGCACCATAATTCAAAAGCATCAATTCTTCGGCGATCAGCCTTCTTTATGGTCCAGCTCTCACTTCCATACATCACTACTGCAAAAACCATAGCTTTCACTATACGGACCTTTGTTGGCAAGGTGATGTCTCTGCTTTGGAAGCCATAATAACTGGTGGAAAATTTGGAAGCTAGGCTGACTACATGGCATTTTACCAGCTTCTCCAAAAGAATATCATGGGGGACTTTGTCAAAGGCCTTCCTGAAATCAAGATAACTACATCCACAGCATTCCCTTGATTCAACAAGCTTGTAACTCTATCAAAAAAAGATGACATTGATTATTGTATTGTATTGTATTGTATTGTATTGTATTGTATTGTATTGTATTGTATTGTATTGTATTGTATTATGGCTACAACTCAGTGGTAGAGCATCTGCTTTGCACACAGAAGGTCCCAGTTTCAATTTCTGGCATCTCCAGGTGAGGCTGGGAAAAGTCCTCCCTGAAAACCTGGAGAGCTGATGCCAGCCAATATAGACTTTTCTGAGCTTTATGGACCAGTGGTATGACTCACTAGAAGTCAGCTTCCTATTCCTCTCTTGGCTCCTGGAACTTCCATGCTACCTCTCAGCTTCTGGCACTGCCACAGACTCCTGAGTGTGTCATCTACCTTCCTAGGCTTCCTTTCCATAACTGGAGTTATATATGCGTTTTTAACACAGCAAGACAATTGTTTGTGCGTCATCCAGGGCGATGCAGTCTCCACCAGGGCATAAGAACTGAAGAGGAGCCAAGGAAGGGGAAACCCAACACCAGAAATATTAGGACAGAGATTTGCATACAGGAATGCACAGCACACACCCAGATGCAAATTTAGAAACAATTGCTCTTCATTTAAATAGCGGGCAAGGCTATGAGTTGGTGACCTCTGTGCTTGCTCAGTCTGCTCCCCCGGTGCTAGTTGTTTGTGGGCAACTTCAAGGTCCCTGCTGCTCTCCCTTATGATGTTTCATCTTTAAACTGGACTCAGATCACACAGCCCTTCATTAAACTGGACAGCCATTCCCATGGAGAGCAACATCAAATAGAGGACTGCCCCCTGAGAGCCCTTCAAATAGTGGATTGCATAGAAGGATACATATCTACTCTGTTAAGGGGAAGAACACTGACTTCCTCCATGGCATGCATAAATGTATAAACCCACTCCCTTCGCACTAGTTCTTAGTCATCGTCCCCCAAATTATAAACACCCAGATACTTTAGCCACTCCTCCAAGGAAAATGTGTCCTCGCCCCATCATTCATTTAAGCTTGTCCTTTTTTGCACCTTTCCTATTATTCAGTGGACTGATCAGAACTGTACACACCAGTTGAGCTATGCCAGCTATGCTAGTGGGCAAGAGCCTGGCACAATCAAAGACATCCTTCCAGAAAGAATCCGAATTACTCAATGGCAGGCAAAGCTCCAACTTCCATGGCGCCTATGACCCGTTCATCTCCGCAGACTAACACTCCTCAAAGACTCACTCCCAAGTGCTTCGTGTTCAGAGAAATCTGGGGAATGAGAGCAGAGACGACGCCACCATGAGAACAGGGCACAGCTACAGGGAACTGTCCCTTCTCTCTGGTGGGCCTTGCAGGACAGATCTTGTACATGAAAGAAAGGGGAAATTGGCAAGACCCCGCTTGATTTATTCTGCATGGAAACATAGGGGTCATTGTGCTCAGCTGGGATGGGACACGCTAAAGAACACTAAACCATCTATTACCCTGTTTCTTGTGTCCCAATTCCTTCCTTTTTATTTATTTATCTTTTTTTTAAGGGGGGGGCAACAAGAAAGCTCAGCTGCTGGCATGACACCAGACAGAAAATTTCAGGCAGTTTGCCTCAATGAAAGCAAAGTCTAAGAATGGATGCTATTCAAACCACCTCCTTCTAAGGATCTAGCCTTCTGCTAGGATGCTACTGTTGTGGTTCCCTCTGAGCCCTTTGATCCAGGCCAGAGACCCATCTGCACTATATATTTAAAGGGGTATCATTACATTTTCACTAATCATAGCTTCCTCCAAAGAATTCTGGGAACTGTAGTTTACTAAGGAAGCTGAGAGTTGTTAAGAGACCACTATTCCCAGCACAGAGCTACAATATGGGAGAGGGGTTGACTGTTAAACTTCTCTAGAAATCATAACTCTGTTATTCAATACGATTTTCTTTGAACATAATACTAAAAAGCTTGCAGAGATGAAACCCAGAACAAGAGGAGCTAGATAAACAGGAAGGGAAGGGGTCTGGGTTTACAAAGGACCTGTCAAGCCAAAAGATATGTGTGTGGGACAACCAGCAAGGAAACATTCACCGAGCTAAGCTCGAAACATAATAAAAAAAATCCTTCCAGTAGCACCTTAGAGACCAACTAAGTTTGTTATTGGTATGAGCTTTCATGTGCATGCACACTTCTTCAGATACACTCATACCAATAACAAACTTAGTTGGTCTCTAAGGTGCTACTGGAAGGATTCCCCCCCCCGACTATGGCAGACCAACACAGCTACCTACCTGTAACCAGCTAAGCTCACTTATGATGCCTTTTTTACCCTGTACCTCCTTTGCTCCCCTTTGGTCTTTGCAAGGGAAAACCAGAAGCTTTCTGGTTGCATCATCACCTCTGATTCCTGGTCCTCCTGAAGGTAGGAGGACTTCACCAAGGAAGCAGGGAAGGGCTATAGCTCTGTAGTAGAGAATCTGCTTTGCACCCAGAAGATCCCAAGTTCAAACTGCTGCCACTCAGTACTGAGCTAGATGAACCAACTCAGTATGAGGCTGCTTCCTACTTTCCTATGTCAGATGAATGAGTGGTGGCAAATGCCCAGCATCCCATCCAGTACACTACGGTCAAGCTCTCCAATTGGTCTCCCCCCCCCCCAAAAAAAGAAAACCATTGTGAGGAGATTTTATTTATTTTTAATTAGTCTTTTAGTCCATGTTGGATTGGACCATCATCCTCTCCCAAGAAGCCTTTTCCATCCTCTTCTTGAAACCAGATTCCAAATGGAGCCATTCCTTCCTCCCTTACATTTGCTTGAGGAGCAGGGAGGGAGGTTATGTTCTAAAAGATGCTGCTGTGAGTTATGTGCCATCCCTGCTCAGGGAAATCTTTCAACAGCTTTGGCCTGAATGAGAGCAGGGGAGGGTGAGTGTTCTCTGGTTTTCAAATGAAGTGAAATGTAGGACACATTTATTAGGTGTGAGCAACTTGTCAGAGCTGTTGCCTGGGTTTTGTGGGGTTTGTTTGTTTGCCAACCCCAAGGGACATGCTTTTTTTGCTTGAAAGGAACAGAATCAGATTCACATTTTCATTGACTCAAAGCCTGCACTCCTTCTTTCCGACCAGTTGCGTTAACCTGTGACAGAAACATGATAAAAAGATCTGGTGCACCAATTTATGGTGGAAGAAGATCCTCTTCAGGCAGATGCATGAAATGTTACTCTCAGCGGACAGAAAAGTCATGTTGGACTTTCAAAAAATATGAAGTATTCCTGTCCAGAATTGCCACCAGCTGGCCAAGTCCTCTTCTGGGATACACCATTACACACATCCAACTACCGGTCAGAATTTCATGCCCAGAGAACATTTTTCAACCCTCACTATTATCAGCTCCTTGCTTTTCCCTAAATATTCTTTGGTTCTTCTTCAAATATGGGGTTTACCTAAGCATGATGGGACCTGCAACAAAATATTGCGCTGTGGATGGAGCACCCCTGCTCGAAATTCTAGCCAGCCATGCCCTCTCTTCCAGCTGCTGCATTCTGTACCCATTTCAGTTTCTAAACCATCTCCAGAAACACCTGCACCTGGAATAATCTAACCTGCATGGAACCAAGACATGCATCTCTACATAAGCTCTCCCTAGATAGGCTAGTTTGGCAACAGCAGTCCTAAGCTGGTAAAGGGCACTCCTCACTATGGATGACACGTTGCTCCTTTTGAGTACAAATCCATGCATGCTTACCTAGAAGTAAACTCCACTGAACACAGCAGAAGGTACTTCAAAGTAAACACACACAGGACTGCATTGTTAGAACCTATTTTCTTCCCTGCTGGGGACGCACTGCAATGTTCTTCAGCTTGAAGAGCACCATCTGTTCAGATTATATTTATAATAGATACCCTCTGTGATTCAGAAAGCATCTACTGATTGTTACAGAACTTGGGCCCAGTACTTCTCCAGGCAAAGTGATCTTTTCCATTACAGCCACATGGATGAGCCACGTACAATAGCCTCCTTCCCCCTTTCTTTAATTCAAGGTGGCAATGCTCCTATTAGTTATCAGGAAGCAAGATGGTCACATCAGTACATTTATTACTTCCTCTAAGGCTGCAGAAACACATTTTTAAATGAAACAAGCTAAAAGCAGGGCTGCATCTTGTTGTTGTTGTTTTAAAAAATCTGCATGCGTGAATGTGGGCCACTTTTTTTATAATTTCAAACAAATCTAGTTGCTTAGGGTCCTGTGCATTAAAACAATCTAGCACCTGAGAACATCACCCCCTCAGACCCCATGAAGAAGTCTTGGGTGCTGCAGGGAGAAACGAGCTGGTAGCTGTCGATCTAAGTTATGGATTCAGAAATGAATGCTATGGTGTTAACTGGTGGTGACAGCTGCAATCCAATTAAGGCAGTGCAGCTTAATTAAACCATTGTAAATAGAGACTTTAGCATTACTGGTGATTGGCAGGCTCAGTAACCTTCCGCAACAGTGAGATTGCCTGGATCCAAAGAACTACTTTACGGAACACCTCAGGGCTCAGACATGCCCAGTGCAATCTTTGAGTTCTTGCAGCCTTTCGACACCAGGTCCACTTGCCACATCTCAAGCAGCTTTTGAAACTCTCAATTTCAGAAATGACATGGCTACAGGGCACAAGGGATATGCTTGCCCAGAAACAGGAGTCCAAAGAACAGCCTGAGCAGGAGACGTTGGCCAAGATGGAGCAGGCCAGGTTGCTGGCAGAGGAGGAGAGCCTAACATCTGCTTGGGTGCAACAACTTGAGTTTATGGTGGACCTTCATGGCCACCTGGAGCATGAGACTGAAAAAAAGGACCATAGGTCAGTGGTAAAGTGTCTGCCTTAAAAGCAAAAGGTCCTGGGTGATACTGGAACAAACTGGGGCAGGTCACATGGTTAAGCCACAATCACAACACATAGAGTGTGTTTGGCTTGTCATCATCTGCTTCCAGGTCCTGCACACATCTCCATTTCATGATGCCCTGAATGCTTTTGCTGAACTCTTGTTTTTACTAAGATGTTGCTTTCCCATTGTTCATTTATTGCATTTCATAGAATTTGTGTTGCTTTCTTTTGTTGCGTCGCATATTGTTTTATTGTTTTACTCATTCCTGGTTGAACTCATACTATAAGCTGTCTGGGAAGTGCCCCCCCCCCCCCCGGTTCTTCCCAGTATCTAAAGCACGGGGTATAAACTGGTTCTCTGGAATGAGCAGCCACTGTGCTAAACTGCTGTCACTGCTCTTAACATCGCAGACATGCCATCTTTCCCTCTATCTCATCTCATTTCATACCTCACCCACTTCTGCTTATTTGAACCCAGGTTGAGCTGATCCCTTCCCCCTCACATGACAGAACTGATTCATTCCAGAGCTTTGTCTGACAGATCTGGAGCAAACATGGAGAATCTTTGGCTCTCTGGGTGTTGCTGTACTATGCTTCCCATCACCACCCCCCAGCAAGCATGGCCAACGGCCTGGGATGGCTGGAGTTGTATTTCAGCAACAAGAAAACAAGAAAGAAAGAAAGAAAGAAAGAAAGAAAGAAAGAAAGAGAGAGAGAGAGAGACTTTGGGGAGGAAGCTTATTTATTTCCTTTTGTTCTTGTTTTTAATCATGTCTTTTGTGTTCTCAGTTCTCATTTTGTATTTTTATGCTGTGAACTGCCCTGTGATCTTTGGGTGAAGGATGGTATACAAATTTAGTGAATAAATAAACAAAGTACAATAAAAATAGGGGACCATGGGTTCCCCACATCTGCCCTAGAGGAAATACATTCAGTTTAATTACGTTTAAGCTTATTTTATTTATTTAAGAATATTTAAAAACAAATTCTCCCGAGTGATACACTGATTCAACTATATATAAAACATGACTTTAAATACACTGACCATTATAAACAACTATACATTAAGCCATCACTAGAAATAAAGGTAAAAATCAATACAACGTTTAAAACAAATGCAACTAAGCCTCAGTTTCTAAGCTTCTGGGTTGGCAGTGATCATAACTTTTTGCTAAGATGCATCACTTATACGAGCAACCCTTGGAATATTCACATCCTTTCTTTATCACTTCCAGACTGGCACCTTCCAAAAATGATTTTCTTTGCAACTCTCAGTTAAAATTGTAGCTCTGTGAGGGGAATAGAGGATCTCCTAACAACTCCCAGCACGCTTAACAAGTCACAGTTCCCAGGATTCTTTGCAGGAAGCCGTGGCTCTTCAGAGTGCAATGATGCTGCTTTAAATGCATAGTGCAGATGGGGCCTTTTATCAATGGTCCTATGGCTGCAGTATTAATTTATTTTTCTGTCACTGTTAAGGCATATTTCTTTATTTCTCCCAGTATCGGTTTCAAGCTCTAGATCCAACTCCAGAGAGAAAGAAAAAATTCTATGGATGCTTGTATGCTGTTTCAAGTGCTCCATGTAAGAATACCACTCCAAAAGCATGTCAAGGGATTGCATCCTTGAATAGGTCAAAAGATGCTTTTCCTATAGACTTCAAAAAAAAATTAAATGCCAAAGAGCAGGGAAAGCCCTCCAGTCCAAGATGGCAGCTGAAAGCTTCAACTGTGGCACCCAGACTCTTGCACTGATCCCGACACCACCATAAACATTGTTCTGCAACGTCATAGCCTTTGTTACAATGCACTGGAAACATGACTGATGAGCTCAGTTTTAAGAATGTAAAAGACCCCTGGATGGTTAAGTCCAGTCAAAGGCAACTATGGGGTTGCAACGCTCATCTCGCTTTCAGGCCAAGGGAGCCGGCGTTTGTCCACAGACAGCTTTCCAGGTCATGTGACCAGCAAGACTAAACCGCTTCTGGCACTACAGAACACCGTGATGGAAACCAGAGTGCACGGAAACGCCGTTTACTTTCCTGCCGCAGCGGTACCTATTTATCTACATGTACTGGCATGCTTTGGAACTTCTAGGTTGGCAGGAGCTGGGACAGGGCAACAAGAGCTCAACCTACTGCAGGGATTTGAACTGCCAACCTTCTGATCAGCAAGCCCAAGAGGCTCAGTGGTTTAGATCACAGCGCCACCTGGGTCCGAAGAATGCATGTACAGATGGAGGAGCTTTCGCTATTGAACTGGGCGGGGGGGAGATGTAAGAAGGGTGCGGTTGCCTGTTCATAGCACTGCCGGCCCACATGTTTAGCTTGAAAGAGCAAATAACAGATTGTGAGAGAACAAAGCTGCATGCCGAACTCCCTCAAAGCCGCTCTGCATTTAAATAAAGAGCTGACTGCATATGCAGCTATGTGCAGAAGGCACCACATGCTTAGCATGTAGAACATGGGTCGGCAAACTAAGGCCTGTGGGCCAGATCAGGCCCAGTTGCCTTCTGGATCCCGCCCACCACGTGGATCAACAGCACGCTTGTTCTCTCCCTGTCTCTCCCTCACACAGCAGCACTTTTCTCCTCAGGGAGGTAGCAATCTTGTCCCACACCGGGGGCCGTCGACGGCGGGAGTCGGCTTGCCCACCTGCCCGCCTCAGCAAGGTGGTGCTGTGAAGGGGGTGTGTGACGCCGGCTGCTAGCTGCTGCTGCTGCTGCGTTTTCCTCCTGCTGCTCCTCCCTCTCCATCAGTCGGACCTTCCATCCTTCTCCACGCCCCTTTTCCACGCCGCTTCCTCACGCACTTTCTTCATCGTCATCGCCTGCCTTCCACCTCCATTCCTCCCATGGTGTTCAGGAGAGTTGTTGCGGTGGCCGCAGCTGCCACCTGCAGGTTGGCAGGTGGCTCTGTCTTCTTCTCTGCAGTGCCTCTCGGGAAGCAGCAGCAGCAGGAGGAGGTGGTGGTGGGTAAAAGCTCCGGCGACGCCCCGGTTCCCCTACCTCCATCCATGGCTCCTTCACCGGGGCTGCTGCTTCTGTCTTCGCTGGCCAACACAGCCTCCTACCCCGCCACGGTGCCTGGCTGGCTGGAGAAGCCCAACTGCGGCTATTGGGACGACAACTGGGACAGGTAAAGCGAAGCATCTTCAGGCCTCTTTGCGGGTGGGTGAAAAGCGTTCATTTCCACACACGCGCCCAAAAAAATATATAGTCCAGCCCCTCCACAAGGTCTGAGGGACAGTGGACCGGCCCCCTGCTGAAAAAGTTTGCTGGCCCCTGATGTAAAAGGTCCAAGGTTCAATTTCCCACAACTCCACAGATCTCAGGGAGCAGGAAGATAAACAAAGGAAAATAAGAAGATCCCTGCAGTGTGAGGACAAAGATCTATCTGGTTCTGGATCCTGCATCCCAACCAGATATTTTTCTTCAGATTGGGGAAGACAACATGATGCATCCCAGGTGATGGCATGGATGCTTTAACTGAGATTCTTGCATTGCAGGGGGTTCGACTAGATTCTGTGATTCTATGTGGGACTCCAACTCCTATCAGTCCCAGCTAAGCATGGTCAAGGACCATGGGAGACGTTGTGAAGGAAATCCAAAGGCACCACATTGGCTACTCTCAGATTAGGTTCCCCTTTTGATCAGATCAAATCCTCAAGGAATCTTACAATATGAACTAGATCTGAGGGCCAAGAGGTACATTTGCAAACTGGAGGAACTGTTGTGGGCACAACACAGGCACACACAGAACACCTATTCTGCTGGCTATAACAGACTGCTTCTTTCAAGCCTTATTTCAACAGGGTGGGGAGATGGAGGGAGGGGCCCTTGTGGGCACCAGGGATGGCCTTGATGATTGCATGTGCATCAGTGGGCACTGTGTGAGTAATCCCTGCAAGAGGCTGTAGCAGTAAAGGTACATGCACACCTGCAACCCTTATTCCCCTGGCCAATGGATAAGAAAAAGTGCATTTCCATTCAGCCCCAGGGCAATTAGGAGAAATTTGCACTAAGATGCTGACAAACTTTCATGATGACTTTAAAACAAATAAATTCACAAACCACTGTGCAGAATGGAATCTGAGTCTGGGAAAATGAGAAAAGTAGAGTAATTGAAACTGGCAGATTCACCCTACAGACAATAACCCTCCCCAAGAGCAGGCTGGGAAAGCCCTGGTCCAGATTCCCCACTATGGTGTGAGGTGCTGTATTTCGCTCTTTTCTTTTAAGTTAATATTTATTAGTTTTTGAATAAAATTTCCAGACAAAACATCTCATCTCATCTTCTACATCTTTTTGGCTATTTTAGCCTGAGACTTCCATCAACCACATCTAATGATTTTCCAACATCCTATCTAAATGTGCATTTTGTCATTATAACTATTACTTTTATTATCCTAAATACTCTCTTCATTAGTCTTTTCTGCAATATTTCTTACAAGTCTCCGTACAAAACTTCTTGTAGTCCTACATACGTACTCAGCTGCTTACAATTGTCTTTCAAATAGTTCATAAATTTCTTCCAGTCTTTCAGGAAGCTCTGCATTTGTGCTGAAATCACAGTAATCATTTCTAAATTAGCGTCTACCCATAACAATCAGCCTACAGAAATGTTATGCAAACTGGTGCCCTCATTCATCCTCCTTTTTAGTAAATGTGCTGACAGCCACCCTGAAAAGAGGACCAGGTCTCTGCCACCTTTAATATTTACACTAAAGAGAGATTATCCGTTTGATACAGCTGATGGAAAGTCTCCTGCAGAATTATTAAAGTTGCAACCGCCCTGTCCTCTTTTGCATATGGTCAAACTACCTGTGAGGAAAAACTGCTCATCAAGCCAGTAGTAAGAGACAGGTCAAATATTGAGCTTGAATGCTAACATATTCCGCAGCAACACTTGGTCAGTGAATGACTGTTCTAGTCCCTTGGGAAGTCCAGGACAGGGACAGACAGTGAAATCCTTGGCCATTAATCTGGATTTTACACTACAGTAGCGGACCAGAGGCTCCAGTTCTCCTCTGAGTGCTGCTTTCGCTGCCAGAATTTACACTTGGTAGAAAGAAATAATTGACGCCACTGTGTCAGATGCAGTTGACACAAAGCCCGGTGCTTTTAGAGCCAGGAAAACCACAGAACCAACAGCCAAGCCCTTCTGAGAGAAGCTCTGTTCCAAAGGATTGACCTCCTAAAATCAAATGTAACTCAAGTTTAGATAAATCAGCCTAAATATATAAAACCTTCTTCTGCTTGCTTTGCCCAGCACAGGCCCAAATAGACAGAGGGCTAAGCAAGGATTAATTGATAGTGGGAAAGATTACACTGCAGCCTCAAAACCAATGCAGATAAGCAGATTGCAAGTGGGACCAAAAGTTTTTTTGATTTTTCATTCTCCTGCTCCTTCAACTGTTCTTAAAGGATGTAGCAAGGTAGAGAGTTTGCCTAGGGGTGATTAAAGCTGCAGTCCTATACTCAGCTGGGCGTGAACCTGTGTTCACATACCAAATACTTACTGTTTTTTCCAGGGCTGGGTTTTTAATCTGTGTCCATATGACATAATTCTGTGCACTGATATAAAACTTGTTTGATGCCTGCTTCTCAGATCAGCTTCCCAATAATTAGAGTCCTTAAGTCATAGAATCATAGAATCATAGAGTTGGAAGAGACCACAAGGGCCATCGAGTCCAACCCCCTGCCAAGCAGGAAACACCATCAGAGCACTCCTGACATATGGTTGTCAAGCCTCTGCTTAAAGACCTCCAAAGAAGGAGACTCCACCACACTCCTTGGCAGCAAATTCCACTGTCGAACAGCTCTCACTGTCAGGAAGCTCTTCCTAATGTTTAGGTGGAATCTTCTTTCTTGTAGTTTGGATCCATTGCTCCGTGTCCGCTTCTCTGGAGCAGCAGAAAACAACCTTTCTCCCTCCTCTATGTGACATCCTTTTATATATTTGAACATGGCTATCATATCACCCCTTAACCTCCTCTTCTCCAGGCTAAACATGCCCAGCTCCCTTAGCCGTTCCTCATAAGGCATCGTTTCCAGGCCTTTGACCATTTTGGTTGCCCTCCTATTAGTCATTCCCTATTCTGTCACTACCCAAGGTGTGAACATCTTTGCAGAGGGTAAATTATCTCTCCACCCTGTCAATTCCCCCCCCCCCCAAAAAAATTAAAACATACACAATGAATCCAGCTCTAATGAAGCCATGCTGATGCGACCAGCTTAGGAGAGAAAGAGCTGTGAAATGCACGGGTGTGGGAGAATCAACTTCAGATTTGGCTTTTGTAACAAGGAGGATTCAAAGCCATCCTCCCTTGGGCAAATCTCCACCTTTTAATCATTACTGTCACCACAGATCACGCAACACTCATCCTCCAAGGCTGTTGCAAACTCTAATAAAAGCAACTTTGGTATTCAGAGGCTACACAAAGGGGACCAGGCAGAAGTACAACTGGCAACTGTTCCCCCCACGGGAGATCTTACACAAGTCTCTACACTTTGACCTATCTTAGGACATTGCAAACCTTTTTTAGGGTGAAGGGTGCTTGTGTCTTACAAAGATGGGCTTACCCCATCTAGCAGGGACATTACGAGAGGACACCAGTCATAATAACCGTTATCCGACTTACTTTCTCTCTGAGGCACCAACTTTATCTAGTCCCATTGTGCTTAACATTTTACACAATAGCAAGTTGCAGAGGTGTTAAAGCTGCCTGAGTCCATACTCTACAAGCTGTTTTGCACACATACCCCAAACAGAAAACCTTATGCATGCACTGTTTAAGCAGAATGCATTTACTCAGTGCTATTTTTCTAGGAAAGGGAGTGCTGGAACTCACCACGAACACCTCCCTTGTTCTCTTATAATGACAATGGCACCTACCTGAGAGGTGCCAGAACTGAGTTATGGTGAGTACTAGCTGGGGGGGGGGGCGGAAGCCCTGCATTAATTCCAAACTAGAAAGTGCCATTTTGACTGTCTCCTCCAATCAGCAAAGGGCTGCCACCCAATCGCTTGCCCTGCACGGTGCAAACCAACCAAGTACAAGTCAAAGATGTGCACAAGCCCAACACATGCTCTCAGTCTCCCCACACTGAAAATGCACTCCCAGCTTCCAAGGAAGGCTTGCTTTTCCTTCTCCCCAGAGTTGTGGTCTTTGCATCACTTAAAGCAGTGGTGGCCAAACTCGGCCCTCCAGCTGTTTTGGAACTACAACTCCCATCATCCCTAGCTAACAGGACCAGTGGTCAGGGATGGTGGGAAATGTAGTCCCAAAACAGCTGGAGGGCCGAGTTTGGCCACCACTGTGTTAAATGATCATCCTTAGATGAAACTTGTGATCATGTGGACAGGAAGCACAAACTGGTAGCGCTTCCTCTCTTGCCACTCTTTTCAAGTAAGGACCGTAGAACAGTGATACAGCATGCAGAAGGTTGCAGGCTCAATCCTCAGCATTTCCAGGTAGAGCAGGGAGCCAAACCAGCTTGAAACCCTGGAATGCCTCTGACTGTAAGTGTACACAATACTGAGCTAGAAGGACCAATGAGTCTAAGGCTTATAAGGCAGCTTCCTGTATGTCAGCTTTCTCCTAACTGAAGTGCAGAGTGTTTGAGGACCAGGACATTTGCAGGGAAACCAAAATGCTTGTTTACAAAGCTATTGTACTACCAACCTTACCGTATGCTTGTGAAATGTGGACCACTTATAAACACCATCTTCAACTCCTCAAAAGAGTCCATCAAAGGTGTCTCTTAAAATTTCTACACATCACTTGGAAAGACAGGTGAACTAATGCCAGTGTACTGGAAGGAGCAAAGATCACCAGTGTTGAAGCAATGATTCTTCAACAGCAACTTCGTTGGACTGGTCATGTTGTGCAGATGCCTGATTGTCGTCTTCCAAAGCAACTACTCCATTCCGAGCTTAAAAATTGAAAACGTAGTGCTGGTGGTCAACAAAAGACGCTCAAAGACTGTCTCAAGGCAAATATTTAAAAATGGAGTATAAACATCGACAACCAGGAAACAATGGCCTGCGAGAGCTCCAGTTGGAGAACAGCCTTTACCAAAGCTGCTTTGAAGATGCTCAAACTCAGGACGAAAGGGAGAAATGAGCTAAGAGGAAGGCACACTTGGTAAACCCTCACCGTAATCAACTCCCGCCCGGAAATCTATGTCCCCACTGTGGAAGGACGTGTGGATCCAGAATTGGCCTCCACGGTCACTTACGGACTCATTGTTAAAATCGTGTTCATGGAAGTCAATCTTACTCAGCTATGAGTGATCACCAAAGAAGAAGAAGAAGACACAATACTGGGCTAGAAGGACCTAGGAGTCTGAGTTATATAAGGCAGCTTCTTGTATGTCAGTGCTCACAGAGGTTTCAAGAAGCCCAGGTGTTTTGAATATAATATAGTCCATTAAAGGCAGCAGTTTCTTCATATTTTCCGAACAAAGAGCTTCCTCTCCTTATTATACCTGAAGCATAACAGGCATATTAAGAAATCAGAGTGCAAATAAATGAAGAACCAAGTGGAGGATGACAAACTGGTAACAAAAGAATAGATAATTAAACAATTATGTGATTGCTAATTGAACAGCTAATAATTAGACAAAAAAATAAATCATGATGATTTAAATAACAAACATAATTATAGTTGTAGTTAGTAGGAGGGAGTTATTTGGAGAATGCTTTTTAGTTTGTAATTTATGATTGAGAATTAGGGAAAACATTGTTTTCATTTATTTATTCAGTGCATTTATATCCCACCTTTTACTCCAATGAGCTCAGATGTGGTGTGTGTGGTTCTTCCACAACAACCCTGTGAGGTAGGCCAGGCCAAGAAGCAGAGACTGCCCCAAGGTCATGGCCAAGTGAAAATTTCGACCTTCATCTCCCAGGCTCTATTCTGACACTCTAATCACTATGCCACACTAGCTTTGTTCCATAGTCCTATTTCCTCATAAAATGGAAAAAAATGATAATAACTAATACCCCTTCTTCCGGCTATTCCACAGTTCTTAAAACACAGCCCATTATTACTCCAATCAATTTACTTTAAGAATCCAAGCTCTCCTGCTAAAGGTGGCCAACGCCCATAATTTAATATATCATTCCCTTATGTGGGGAAGTTCCTTCTCTTGGGTGGTATTCAACAAAGCTTTACACAAAGTAGACCCACGAATCATCCTGGAACCTAACCATTAATTTCAATGGGTCTACTTTTGAGCAAAACCTAGTTGAACACCTCCCCTAGTAAATGAAACACACACACACACCCAAGTGACAGCATTAGAACCTGCATGCCAAATTCCCAGGAGGCAAGCCAAGGTATCTGCATCTATACTTTCCACTTGCCAACCATCCCTATATTTAACACACACAAAATACCCTTTATCTAATTAGCAGCCAACGCTAATCTCCTCATTGCTTCAGTTGCACAGTATATTAAAAGCCATTGTCAAAGCTTTTGCTGTCCTCCCCAGCATGGATCACACCTATTCTTTTGTCTCGGGTTTTGTCTCCAGGTGTTTTTGGACTACAACTCCCATCATCCCTCACTAGCAGGACCAATGGTCAGGGATGATGGGAATTGTAGTCCAAAACAGCTAGAAACCCAAGGTTGGGAAACCCTGGTCTCCACTGATTCACAGCAGCTCTCCAGGGTTTCAGACAGGAGTATCTCTTCCAGTCCTACCTTGGAGATCCAGGAGTTTGAACCTGGGACCTTTTGCATGCAGAGCAGATGCCCTACCACTGAGCTATGGCTCCTCCCTAAATTTCAATGGAGGGCTACAATCTGTGCTAGAGTAATGCACACACACACAGACACACACCAAATCTGGTTTAGAATCAGTGGTGTGTGGCAGAACATTTTCCAGCCCCCCCCCCTTTACCCACAGCTATTTTTTCCCTTTCATAAGTTCATTAGTAACAATGATTGGATGCCAATTGCAAATACAATAAATACCAAGCAAGCTTGGCAGCTTCCACTTTGTTTACTGCAGACAAGTACAATAAACACACTAAATTAGATCACCCTCTAAGGCGTCAGGAAATTTTCCAATGCAAACTGAACATTTCCCCAATGTGAATCACCCCATGTAAATTACCCTAATTCGCAGAGGGAGAATCTCCAAATGAATATTCAATTTTCTAGAGAAACAACAACAACAACATATCCCAACTTACAAATGGAAACTAGGTAAGTGGGATGCCATTTCCAATGAGCAGGATAAGACCCAGTTTTATCCAAAAGTAGATGCAGAGTGTGCATAGCAGGGAAAAGATGGCAAAACCTGGATCTCTGGAACTAGGTTACCTGCCCAGGCTGCAAAACTCTCTTGGGAATAAAAATGCACTCAGGAATAAAGACTGAAGTTTCAAGAATCTCTCCATTGGGGGAGTCATATTTCTTCCACAGATATACAGTTTCCCCACTTTTGGAGATCACCTTCCTTCATCTGCATGATCATTTATGACTCCTTCATGGACAAGACCCTTCTTGTCTTCCCATTTTTGTTTACAGAAACTTTTATTTGTACAACCTGCCTGCCCTGAATGTCGGTTGGAATAGAAGCGGAATAAACACAGCATCAACCCTCCCTCCGTGTCGACCAATACGGTACATAAGAACGAGTCATCAGCAGCCAGTAGGTACCACAATGATGTTACAGTCTGCCAACACAGCCAGCCAAGTACGCACTAACTAAATACCCTGTGGGCAGAGTTGGCACAACAGGAACAGCCCACAGGAAGACTTCAACCTTGAAATGTTATTTGAAAGTGTGGATCAAGCTTTCTCCGACGCAGTGTCTCCCCTACAACATTGGACTACAACCCCACTAATCATTGACTATTGCCATGCTGAAAAGGGGCTGAAGGAATCTGGAGGCCACCAGGTTGGGAGAAGCTGGTGCAGATTTTAAAAAGCTCACTCATTTTCCGGGTGTTTCTGTTTTGTTTTTGCAACAGACAAGAAACAGACAATTATCACCACCCTGATAATTATACCGCTCTGAGGGGAATAGGGGTCTCCTCAGAACTCTTAGCACCCTTAACAAACTACAGCTCTTAGGATTCTTTGGGGGAAAGCCATGACTGTTTAAAATGGCACCACAGTGCTTTAAATTTATGGTGCAGATGAGGCCCTTGTTTCAGCATGGAAATCTGATTACTCTCCCTTTTCCGGCAGCTTCTAATTGAACTGCTGATCAGCCATGCCATGTTAGTTTTGATGTATTTTGACCACATCAAATTTTAGATTCAGTTGTTAGCTATGCTGTGAGGTGGGTTGTCCCATGACAGGAAAGAAACGTGGAGTACACAGATTTTGGCAAATGAATAAACAAAGGAAGTGTGTGTGTACAGAAAACTGTCTCAATAGGATGCCCAACCTGAATTTTGCAGGACTGCATTTCTATCATGGTTTACAGACAGAAGAAGAAGAGGAGTTTGGATTTGATATCCCGCTTTATCACTACCCGAAGGAGTCTCAAAGCGGCTAACATTCTCCTTTCCCTTCCTCCCCCACAACAAATACTCTGTGAGGTGAGTGGGGCTGAGAGACTTCAAAGAACTGTGACTGGCCCAAGGTCACCCAGCAGCTGCATGTGGAGGAGCGGAGACGCAAACCCGGTTCACCAGATTACGAGACTACCGCTCTTAACCACTACACTGGCTCTCTTGGATTCCATTTTTGAAGCATCTTGACTGACTGACTGACTGACTGACTGACTGAACCTTGGCCTCCCAGGTCCTAGTCCAACACTCTGTTATGTCACACTGCCTCTCAGATTCTGGAGGCATGCTTTAGAATTTTTCCCCAGGAAAACTGAATTGCAAAACTGCACAGTGATACAGTGGGAATCCCTAATTAGCTCAACAGGGATGCTTAAAGACACAGCAACCCCTAAAATGTCTGTCACCACTGAATACCTTCACTCACAAAAGGTCTCCAGGCAAAACAAAACTGCAGCCCCTAAAGCAGTGGGTTGGAAGGAAATCAAGTTCTGTCTACTTGCTGAAAGTGGTGAGGATATACTTGAAAAGGTGAAATGGTAAACTGGATTTCTTTAATATGCTTTTTGAAGAAGAAGAAGAAGAAGAAGAAGAAGAAGAAGAAGAAGAAGAAGAAATGGGAATAGTGCATGATCAAGATATGTCCTGTCCTGAAATCCAACTAGACTTGAATCTGAGCTGTAGCTCAGTGGAAGAGCAAATGTTTTGTATGTTGAAAGGTCCCTGGTTCAACCCCTGACATCTCCAGGTAGGGATGGGAAAGATGTTGTTGAACTCCAGATCCCATCAGCCCCAGCCAGCATGGTGAATGGTCAGCCATGATGGGAGTTGTAGGACAGTGTCTCTGACGCCCCACCATCACTCAGTGCTGGCCTATTTGGACCAATTGTCGGACTTGGTATAAGTTCCTATGTTCCACTTCCTATGTCCTTATTTCAATCATCCCTAAAATAAAATTCTATCTGGGTACAGGTCCAAAAAGGGGGAGGAGGGATGTTATAACAATGCCATAGATAGGCAAGCCTCTCAGCAAGCATAAATGCAAAGCCATGGAAATGTTTAGCTAATCTCCATGACCCTCTGACCCACCCTCCCTTCCAAGAGACTCAGAAACTCTGGAAAGCAGGACTCATGAGGACAGACTTCCCCAACCAAGACTGCATTCATGAGCTGTGCTCCAGTTTACCAGGAGGCAAAAGTGCTCTCAGTGAAGCCATCTCAGTAGTGGGAAACGGTTCTCCCCATGTGCCGCTACAAACACCCAGCTTGCACCACCCGTTTCAAGGTACCTATTTCATGCAACACTTGCAAGCATCCACAGCGCATCATCGTCCATTCTCAAGGAAACGGTTCCCATGGCAACTAACCTGCCGCATTCTAAGAAAGCAGGATTTGGGGTGGGGGGAGCGGAAGGGGAAGACAATGGAAGTCGTAGACTCAGCACCCAAATTGGTGGGGAATTGATGCTTGGGAATGAAAGCCTGCTGAGGCCCACAGACAAGAAGTACACAGGTTTGGTTTTGCTCCATAAGGGAGAAAGCAGGCAGGGAATCATATCCCAGAACTGCAAATGAGCCTTCATTAGTGGTGGTGGAGAATTTCATTCACAGTTCCTGAGCTTACATACACAGAGTGATCACTGTGTTCCAACTGCAGTTCTCCGAATTTTGCTACACAGTTCCGATTTTTTTATTTTTAAAAAAAAGATGTCTAGAAAGGGCATATAAAATGAGTATTTCTCTTTTTTTGGGGGGGTGCAATTTGAATGTGAATGCATTTTACATTTAAATATGAATACACTGGTACCTTGGGTTACATACGCTTCAGGTTACAGATGCTTCAGGTTACAGACTCCGCTAACCCAGAAATAGTACCTTGGGTTAAGAACTTTACCTCAGGGTGAGAATAGAAATCGCGCGCCAGCGGTGAGGCGGCAACAGGAAGCCCCATTAGCTAAAATGGTGCTTCAGGTTAAGAACGGATCTCCAGAACAAAGTAAGTTCTTAACCCGAGGTACCACTTCATATTTTAAGCAGGTTTTAACATTTAAAAGCTTAAAAGGGTGGGTGGGTGGGTGTATTTAAAGGTTTCCACCTGATGTCA
The DNA here is from genome assembly GCF_964106645.2 of Podarcis pityusensis. Classification (NCBI taxonomy): domain Eukaryota; kingdom Metazoa; phylum Chordata; class Lepidosauria; order Squamata; family Lacertidae; genus Podarcis; species Podarcis pityusensis. Next base: position 21,450,469 of record NC_138033.1, on the reverse strand, counting down.
AAAATACCGCAAGGCAGGTACCAAGCAAGACTCTCTCGGGAGCAATTTTCACAGCTCGGTACTATCACCAATTTCTTTCTCCAGCAGCCACCCACCACACCTCACCAGGCAAGGACACCCAGAGAAGGGCTTCTGAAGATGGTTTCCGTAATGGGATGGGCCATGGCTCTGTGATAGAGCATCTGCCCTGCATACAGAACAGGCACAGGCAAACTCAGCGCTCCAGATGTTTTGGGACTACAACTCCCATCGTCCCTGACCACTGGTCCTGTTAGCTAGGGATGATGGGAGTTGTAGTCCCAAAACATCTGGAGGGCCGAGTTTGCCTATGCCTGATATATAAGTTCCCACGTTCCATCCCCACCACCTCCATGTACAAACAGGGAGAGGACCATACCTGAAGCCCTGCCTGTCAGTGCAGATAGTAATGATCTACTCATGGACCAATGTTTCTGATTCGGTATAAGGCAGCTTCAAATGTTCTTGTGTTCAGTTCCTGTGTACAACTGGGAGGAGGTGATCCTACAGGTATCCTGGTCTAAACTGCTTAAGGCTTCATTGGTCTTACCTAATACTCTGTATCAGGCCCAGAAACGGACTGGAAACCAGTACACATGATGAAGAAGTACCAGTACAATGTGATAAAAATCACTCAGTCCCTTGCACCTAAGAAGAGATTTCAGATCAGTTCCAAACACGTTGCAGTGATCCAAACTGGAGGTGACCAGATCATGGATAACTGGGCATGAAACTGATGCGCTCCCAGTGCCAACTGATGCACTCAGCATCCAGATTCCATGCACGCAACACATCCCTGCCTTTATAACTTCTTCTTTTTTCCCCTCCGTAGATCTCACTGGCCTAGGCAGAGCATCCCTGCTGCCAACATGTAATGGTAAATTTAAGAGGGGGCAGGGGGAATGGCTGGCACATTGCCAGTTTAGCAGGAGATGCTAGGCAGCCAGCGAGACTGATAATGACTGCATCGCCAGCCTCCGTGCAGCCCTCTCCCAGCCTCCTAATTGCTGCTTAGCAAGCAACTGAATTACTACTTTGAACCCAAAACAATTATCTTCGGATAAATGGAAAGCAGGAGCTCCTTTCAGTCGCAGGGCAAAAAACAAAAACAACCAATTAAAGGGAGATCGGGCAGGGATGCAGGCTGTTATTGAGAACACCGAGGAGATCAGGAACCTCCGTTGGCATAAATTCCACTGGACGGAAGAAAGGAAGGAGAAAAGGGAGACAGAGTCTTTATAGCTTCCTCAAAGACAAAGGCCAAATTTATCCTTACACAGCCGCTGGGTCAACCACATCCACCTGACCACAGCAGGGCTTCGGCTTCCAAACCACCTAACTGTGACCAAAGATGAATGAAAGGCTGGAGCTGTCTGAAGATCCAAAACCAAATCAAACCCTGCCTACTGGCTTGGTTGCTAAAACACACAATTAAAAGGCTAAGAATGTAAGAGCAGTTCTGTTGCATCAGACTATAGAACCATCTATTCCTGCACCCTGTTCTCACACTGGCCAACAAGATACCTCGCAAGGAAGCAAGGAAGCAGGACCTGAATGCAACAGAACTCCTGCCAATTGTGCTTCCCTGCAACTTGTATTCAGACACACATGCAGCCATGGTGTTGATTCAAACATGATGACATAGCATAGTTTAAGACAGGGTTTCCCAGATGTGGGACTCCTGCTGTTTTTGGACTACAACTCCCATCATCCCTAGCCAAGAGGAGCAGTGTCAGGAATTATGATAATTTTAGTCCAAAAACAACTGGAGATCCAAGTTTGGGGAACCCTGGTTTAAGGACAAAAGATGAGCCTGCTGGATCAGGCCAATAGCCCACCGACTCCAGGATCTGGTTCTCACTTTCGTAAACTAGATGCCTGGGGGAAGCACACAGCAGGATCTGTGCTCTCTCCTTCTGTGGTTTCCAGCAAGTGGTATTCAGAGGTGCGCTGCCTCTGGCAGTGAATGAAGATACAGGGGTCAGCAACCTTTTTCAGCCATGGGCTGGTCCACTGTTCCTCAGATCTTGTGGGGGGCCAGACTATATTTTGAAAAAAATAATGAACGAATTCCTATGCCCCACAAATAACCCAGAGATGCATTTTAAATAAAAGGACACATTCTACTCATGTAAAAACATACTGATTCCCAGACCGTCCCTGGGCTGGATTTAGAAGGTGATTGGGCCAGATCCAGCCCCCGGGCCTTAGTTTGCCTACCCATGATGTGGCTACCCACTGTGGCTAGTGGCCACTGATAGAAAAAGTCATGGAGGACAAGACTTAAAGCAATCAAAGTTGGTAGCCATCACTGCCTCCTGTGCAAGCTTCAAAGTTTAACTATGTGCTGTGTGAAGTACAGTGGTACCTCGGGTTACAGACGCTTCAGGTTACAGACGCTTCAGGTTACAGACTCCGCTAACCCAGAAATAGTACCTCGGGTTAAGATCTTTGCTTCAGGATGAGAATAGAAATTGTGAGGCGGCAGCAGGAGGCCCCTTTAGCTAAAGTGGTACCTCAGGTTAAGAACAGTTTCAGGTTAAGAACGGACCTCCAGAACGAATTAAGTTCTTAATCTGAGGTACCGTTCCTTCTTTTAGCCAATAAACCTTGGCTTGGGCTGTTGCTCTGTCCCCAGAGACCCACAGATTCTCAGAAATGGCAGGAAAAATGAGAGAAACTGCATAACTGCCTCCGGATGCTACTGCCACCCCAGATCCTCTCTTCTCCTTCTTGTGCTCTCCCTCAGCAATTTATTCCCCTCAGGTGCCTTATTTTTATTAATTTAATACAATTCATATACTGCTTAACTGTTTTTTTTAAAAAAAAACAACACTTCTCCTTTCAAGCTGCCTGGCCTACTCCTACCACACTTCCTGCCAGCCACCATAATCTTCTTGCCCTCTCAGTATCACCGTCACCTGCTGATGATGTCAAACACAAGCGCCATGTCCCACAGCCATTCCATGTTGGCCCTACAGGGCTTGCAGGGGTGGGGGACATTCCAACTCTATGCTCCAGCTCATCTGGATGCAACAATGAGTTTCACACATCTCATAAACATCCATTCAACCTGCATGCCCAGTTTCAATGAAATGATAAAAGTAAATATAGTCCACTTGCAAATAAACTGGCAACAGAAAAGTAAAAATTCAAGCAACCTAAAGGAGGAAGCCCAGTAATCTTGGAGGCACTGGGTGGGATCTGGCAAAAGGGAGAAAGCAACTGAGTTGAAGGGTCAGGGAAAGAAAAATCCACGTATAGGGGAGCCTGCCACTAGAAGCCGCAAGTCATCAGTAATTGGGCCTCTACGATGGTTGGGAAATGCCACTGCCAGTTAGCACTAATCCCTTTGACGGATTCTCCAGGGAGTTGGCTGCAGATGCTCTACTAACCCAATTTCTGTAACTCTAATACAACGGCAGGAAAAATGCGACCCATCTCTCCGAAGCCAGCTCAGTCCCCATCTCTTCTGCTTCGGTGGTGTGCAGCTAGGAGTGGCCGAAACATTGAAGAAAGTTCCGAGATTTTGAGATGGCAGAAGGAAAGCATGTCTGTTACCTGTATTATAGTGCAGGAAGAAAGATAACCCTCTGCATATGTATTGCCATTATCTCTCCCAATGTCCCAAAACACAGGAAAAATGAATGACTAGGCTACACACACACACACACCCCCAAAAAAATCAGCTGTGCATTGTAAAGGTAATTCCAGGTTAGAAGCACCTCTAAGGGTTAGAAAGCTGACGGCATATCCCCAATGGGGCAGATGAGCTCAGCACAGGTCCTTTGGAGCCAACTGCATGTTGGACCCATCTGTTCACACAGTGGAAGAGAGAGGCAATCAACAACACACAGGACTTTTCGGCCGGATGGTGTTGCTCTATAAGAAGATTAGCTCTGTGGGCAACAAGCTAGTCTGCTTTCAAAGGGCCCAGATTCTTATTTTTTATTATCATGCATTTTCTTACATTCATATCCCATCATGAAAACCACAGCAGCATGCCTGTTGTTCTCAGGCAGTCAGCCAACATCACAGCTGACGAGCCCAGCACCTGGTGGGGTGGCTGGGCATTTAAGTGAAGGCAGAGACAAGGGAGTCACAGGAGGTGAAGCCAGCTTGGTGTGGCTTTCACCCCACCCATAAGTGCCGCCACTTCTGCTAGGAGTGTAGAAGCGCTGCCACTATCAGCATCAATTTGGGGCAAGATCATATCCGTCTGGGACAAGATCTTGCCTGAAATCACACGAGATCTTGCAGGGCATTCAAGATCTCACACGATTTTGAGCAAGATCTTGCCTCAAGTCACTGTCAATTGTGGTGGCGCTTCTCTGCCAGTGGCAAATGCGGCAGGGCGCATGGTGACAACAGAGCAGGCAGCATCAGGGCAGGTAGGTGGTGGCAGCAGCACTGGAGGCAGCAACACAGTAGGGCTGCAATCCCCATTTTGCCTCAAGCAGCAAAACAGGTCATGCCATCCCTGCTTTCAATGGAGCAGTTTCCCTCCGCCAAGCCTATTGATACCTCTGGTCTTGGGCTTCCAGATGACATCATTTTGGCTAAGTACAGAATGGCACACCTAGCTGGAACATTGCAAATGGAGGGCAACGATTCAGTAAACGCATTGGATGCCATTGCCATTAAGAAAAAACTACATTTAATCTAGCCTTTGAAACCACTGGTACTCAATGGTCCTAATCTCAAAGTTTCTTTTACTTTGTTGATTGATTTTACTAAGTGCAGTTAATATCTTTATGCCATCTCAAAAATTAAAAGCAACGTGTTTGAAGACATACTGTAGTTTTCGCTCCATAACATGCGTTTTTTTCCTCCTAGAAAGTAAGGGGAAATGTCTGTGCGTGTTACGGAGCAAATGTTTCCCTCCTCCGTGGTTGGTTTCCAGCGGGAGAAGAGCCACTGAATGGGGAGGAGAGAGGGACAGAGTGCCTGCTTCTTTAAAGGAGCAAAGCGGGAGAGGAGAGGAGCCGCTTACACGAGTGTAAGCGGCTCCTGTCCGGTTGGCTCCTTTAAAGCAAGCTGGCTCTCTGTATCTCTCTCCTCCCGCTTTGCTGGAAATAGCAGGAAAGATTTTCAGTCTCCTCCCGCTTTGCTTTTCAGCTCGCTAAGGGTGGGGGGGAGGAGGAGGAGGGAGAGAAGCAGAACCTGCTTGCTTTAAAGGAGCCTACCGGACAGGAGCTGCTTACACTCGTGTAAGCGGCTCCTGTCCGGTAGGCTCCTTTAAAGCAAGCAGGCTCTCTGTCCCTCCAGCAAAGTTTTTCAGCTTGCTGGGGGGGGGAGGGAGAGAAGCAGAGCCTGCTCCATGCGTGCTCCTTGTCCCTTGAGTGCTTTTCCTTCCCTCCCCACTTAAACCGTGGTTACAAAGCACAGATCCACATGGATCCTCAGGATTTTTGCACTGGGTCACCCCAAATTCACCATCAGATCACATAGCATGTCCATGGCTACAGTTTGCACCAAAAAAATCATACATCCACTGTTTAGAATATTTTTTTTCTTGTTTTCCTCCTCTAAAAACTACATGCGTGTTATGGTCGGGTGCGTGTTATCAAGCGAAAAATACGGTACTTTGCGTATTATTTTTGAAGAGTGCTATGGATTGCCTGAAAAAAACACCTTCACTTGGAAAGGGCCACCAAAAATCATCAAGGGGATGGAGCGGCCCTTGCATGAGGAAAGGATGAGGAATTTCGGGTTTTTTCGTTTAGAGAAGAGGTGACATGTTATTATTGTTGTTGTTGTTGTTGTTTAGTCGTTTAGTTGTGTCCGACTCTTCATGACCCCATGGACCAAAGCACGCCAGGCACTCCTGTCTTCCACTGCCTCCCGCAGTGGTCAAACTCATGCTGGTAGCTTCGAGAACACTGTCCAGCCATCTCGTCCTCTGTCGTCTCCTTCTCCTTGTGCCCTCCATCTTTCCCAACATCAGGGTCTTTTCCAGGGAGTCTTCTCTTCTCATGAGGTGGCCAAAGTATTGGAGCCTCAGCTTCAGGATCTGTCCTTCCAGTGAGCACTCAGGGCTGATTTCCTTCAGAATGGATACGTTTGATCTTCTTGCAGTCCATGGTTCCTCAAGAGTCTCCTCCAGCACCATAATTCAAAATGCTATAGACACGACTAAAGTTTATAAAATTATGCACAGCATCGACAAAGTTCATACAGAACAGTTTTTCTCCCCCTCCCTTAAAGCTAGAATTTGTAGACTTCCAAGGAAGTTGAATGTTTGGAACATTCAAGGCAGACGAAAGAAAGAAGCAGTTCTTCAAACAGCACAATGGAGCTCTGGCGAATAACTTGGTGGCCAATTCATTGTGGCTTAGCCTATCAGTGGCTGCTGGCCATTATGGCTATGTTCTACGTCCACATTGTGGAAGGCAGCCTGCCTCTGAATAAAAGTTCCTGGGAATCCCAGGTGGGGAGAGTGTTATTGAACTTCCCATATGTATCTGGCTGGCCAATGTGAGAACAGGATAATGAACTAAGATGGCCCACTGGCCTGATCAACAGGCTCTTTGTACATTATGCTCTTATGCTCTCTGCTTTTTGCACGGATCCTGCATGTTTCTTTCTTCGTTTACAATGTTTCTGTAGTACACCATAACACAGATTTTTCTGGGCAGTTTCCAAGATATAAAACTGGAGGTTTTGTTGTTGCTGCTACTGGGTTGGTTGGTTGGTTTAAAAAGAGAGTTCAAAATAAGACAGGGTTAATACAGATGAGAAATTGCCCCATTGCTGTTCATGCTTCTGCGACCACAATAAAGCTCCAACACAATGATATATTTCGCTAAGCTAAAATCTCTACTTTTGCTTGTATTAAGCTAAAAAGGCTGTGAAAAGCTGTATTGCATAACGCACTGTTATCTGAATTCATTGCCTATTTCTCACATCGCACAGTGCCAATGTAACCATATGTCAACGGCACTCATGTTTATCCTAACTTCTGATTATACACATATTCTGAATTTTCCAAGGCTATTTGAGGGAAGGTGGGGTGGGGAATAAGGCTCAGAACATATACTGACAGTAGATTTTTCAGATTGTGAGCCTGTGGGAAGGCACTTTCTTGCTTAATTGATTGTATGAAACTGCTCTGGGAGTCTTTTTGGCTGAAGAACAGGGTGCAAATGCTCTAAATAAATACAGACATAAATAAAAGATTCCTAAAGAGGCAGCCGCCATTTCACTTTTAATTCTCTTCACGTTTGGAACTTTAACCTAAGAGTCTTTTCCCATTAGTTGGTGAATTTGCCACTTGAAGTTTGAAAACGTAAGAACTGCCCCAGCTGCATTAAAATCAAAGACCTATCTTATCTACCCACCTTGGCCAACAAGACCACCTCTGAGATGAACAGAAGCAGGACATGGAGGCAATCAACCCTCTCGCCTTATTGCTCCCCAGAATCTGGAATTTAGCACCAAGCATCAAGGGTTGGGACGCGGGTGGCGCTGTGGGTAAAACCTCAGTACCTAGGACTTGCCGATCGCATGGTCAGCGGTTCAAATCCCCGCGGCGGGGTGCGCTCCCGTCGTTCGGCCCCAGCGCCTGCCAACCTAGCAGTTCAAAAGCACCTCCGGGTGCAAGTAGATAAATAGGGACCGCTTACCAGCGGGAAGGTAAACGGCGTTCCGTGTGCTGCGCTGGCTCGCCAGATGCAGCTTGTCACGCTGGCCACGTGACCCGGAAGTGTCTGCGGACAGCACTGGCTCCCGGCCTATAGAGTGAGATGAGCACACAACTCTAGAGTTTGGCAAGACTGGCCCGTACGGGCAGGGGTACCTTTACCTTTACCATTACCTTTATCAAGGGTTAGGAATGAAGAACCTCACTCTCCTGAGCAAGTCTCCAGAGGACACATTCAAAAGTGTGTGGGGCAGCAAATAAATGCATTTATTTATTATTTTTGCCTTTGTACATTAGAGTACTTTCAACACACACAACCTCACAGTCCTCTCTCAGTTGTCCATTTCAAAGGGTGTGATGGATTCCCTACAAAACAGGAAAGCAAACTTAGCTTGATATTTTTTGATCCTATTCCAATTTATCTAGACCTAAATCCTTCTTAAATGTGCATTCTTCTTCTTCTTCTTCTTCTTCTTTGGTGATCACTCGTTGTTGAGTAAGATTATCTTCCACAAACACGATTTTAACAGTGGGTCTGTAAGTGACTGTGGAGGCCAATTCTGGATCCACATGTCCTTCCACAGTGGGGACCTAGGTTTCCAGACAGAAGTGGGTCATGGTGTGGGTTTGCCAAGCATGCCTTCCTCTTAGCACATTTCTCCCTTTCGTCCTGGGTTCGAATGTCTTCAAAGCCGTTGAAACCTTTGGTAAAGGCTGTTCTCCAATTGGAGCGCTCGCAGGCCAGTGTTTCCCAGTTAACGGTGTTTATATGTGCAATATCCAGAACTGGACACAGTGCTGAGCTCTTTCTAGGCTCAGGTTAAAGTACTGGATTTAATCTTCAAAGCCCTGGAGCATTTAGGACCAGGTCTGCGTGAACTTCCCTGGGGGCTCTGACATCAGGACATATTCTATGTCCTGGGGAAGGCTGATGCTCAGCAGTAAAGCCTTTGCTTTACACACTGAAAGTCCCAGGTTAAACCCCTGGCGCCTCCAACTATGTCTGGGAAACAGTTCCCTCTGAAAGAGAGCTGCTGCAAGTCAGTGTCGGCATTACGTAGCTTCCCCATGTCCTGCCACTGAGACCCATTGGATTCAGTGGGTGTGACCCCTGCATCCAGTCCTCTATGTGTGCAGAACTCTTAAAACACAAAACAGCTCTGTATCTAAAAGAACCTTAGGACAGGCCTATCCACTTTCGAATGGCAATCGGTTGGCAAGGGTTTTGTGCCCTCTCCCTCACAGTGTCTCACAAGCACACACCCAGCCAGCACATGATATTCAAGGCTTTGATGATGATGATGATGATGATGATGATGATGATACTAATAATAATAATAATAATAATTTATTATTTATACCCCGCCCATCTGGCTGGGTTTCACCAGCCACTCTGGGCAGCTTCCAACAGAATATTAAAATACAACAGTCTATTAAACATTAAGAACTTCCCTAAACAGGGTTGTCTTCAGATGTCTTCTAAAAGTCAGATAGTTGTTCATTTCCTTGACATCTGATGGGAGGGCATTCCACAGGGTGGGTGCCACTACTGAGAAGGCCCTCTGCCAGGTTCCCTGCAACTTGGCTTCTCGCAGGGAGGGAACCGCCAGAAGGCCCTCGGCACTGGACCTCAGTGTCCTGGCAGAACGATGTGGGTGGAGACGCTCCTTCAGGTACACAGGGCCGAGGCCATTTAGGGCTTTAAACATCAGCACCAACACTTTGAATTGCGCTTGGGAACGTACTTGCTTTGCTTATTTCTTGCTTTGCTTATAAGCAAGATCTTCCAAAACCCTGCCCTAGCCGAATGATTCCTAGTCACCTCCCTCACCACCACTCTTCTCTCTCCCCTTGGTTTCTTCAGATTAATCAAAAGTGTATCTGAAGTGTATCTGAAGAAGTGTGCTTGCACACGAAAGCTCATACCAAGAACTAACTTAGTTGGTCTTAAAGGTGCTACTGGAAGGATTTTTTTTATTTTGACTATGGCAGACCAACACGGCTACCTATCTGTAATTCAGATTAATCGTTATTGGTTGGAATTGGGGCAGGTTTCCTGTGGCGGGCTCATTATAGCCACAGGGCCAGACACCCCTGGCAGCACCGTGGGGAGGTTGCAAGGCTTGCTAACATTCCTTCAATTAGCCGAACACTGTCAAGTACTTATTGGCACAGTCAAAACCACACAGCTGCCTCTCACTGCCCCTCTGCACCTGCTCCCAGCCGCACCTTTGGAGGAGAATGGGGTTCTTAATTGCTGAGGTTGTGCGGGAAAGGTGTCAGAAGTGCAGAAAGTCATGCAGCAGGGAAAGGGGCAGAAGGTCATGCAAAGCAACCACAGGACCAGCGGCAGCACTGGGGACCCATGACAGCAACCTCCACATAGAGCCCTCCAGGAAAAATAGGTGTGCTATTAAATAACACACTTTAAAAGGGGGAAAAAAGAGTTCATTCTCTTGCCTCTTCCCAAAGTTTGTAGTAGCTTTAATAAAATGTTTGTAATGGGATTGATGGGAAGCAGAGACAGAAAGCCAGGACAAATTCATTATAGAAAGGGCTGGCTGCCTTGCAGTTAGGGGTGGGAGTGTTAAATGTAATTTGGGGGGAAAGTTTGTCAAAACAACAGCAGCTATTTTTGTTTGGAAGGAGAACAGGAAGATGCCAGAAATAGAGAAATAGAGTACAGAAGTGAGATCTGCAACAAAACGTTGCAGTGCAGAAGAAGAGGAGTTTACGTCAGAACCCTCCAGGGTGGTCCAGGGCTGTGGGGAGCTGAAGACCCATGACTATTTCTGCAGCAGGGTCCCTGTCTCCAACATCTTAGAGCATGGGTAGACAAACTAAGGCCCAGGGGCCAGATCCAGCCCAATTGCCTTCTAAATTCGGCCCGTGGACAGTCTGGGAATCATCATGTTTTTACATGAGTAGAATGTGTCCTTTTATTTAAAATGCATCTCTGGGTTATTTGTGGAGCAAAGAAATTCGTTCTTTATCTTTTTTCAAAATATAGTCTGGCCCTCCACAAGGTCTGAGGGACAGTGGACCAGCCCCCTGCTGAAAAAGTTTGCTGACCCCTGTCTTAGAGCCACCCAATCAGCATGAATGAGGAGCTTCTTAGCTCCTAAGAAGGGGTCTTCTTGCCTCTTGATTGGATTCAATCTGAGTGAAAGGAGAAGAATCCACCATGGAGGGTCGGCTCCTAGGGTCACTCTGGAGAAGGCAAGTGGAAAGTTGGTGGAGTTGTACTGTATGCGCCAAAGCCAAGTACTGAGGGAACACAAGGTTCTTCAGTTTCAAGAAAAGACTGCACCATTTCTGTTTCGTACAATGGAATTTTGAGGAAAGCACAACTTAACTCATTCCGAGAGAATATATGGGAGCACTCAGAATCATTTGCCCATGTACCTGCAGAGAAAATAGTAGATCTAACTGAAAGGCACAACACATGAAGTTCTGCACTGATCATGGCAATGTATCCTTGGTTATTGATATTAATTGTATGGTTACTGTATAATCTCAGAAGCGGAATAGCTGTGATGGGTGTGGTTGTGAGGAGTCGTGGCTGCGACTATCCCGAAGGGACCTTGCCCTTCGGAATTTGTCACTACATTACCGGAACCCTAGACTTTTTTCAGGCCAAACACCAACAGGAGTGCTGCTTTTTTCTTGCTTTTTGAAAGGAATCTAGCCAAGATTTCCCCTTTAATTCCCGTTTTCCTACGTCAATGCAGGATGAAATGTTTAAAGCTAGATTACACTCCTAAAGCCCACTTTTGCCTGGAGCTTGCAACAGGGCACACTTAAAAGAATAGAAAGGCCGAAAAACTAAATAACTCTTAATCCATGCTGTGAACAGATGTTGAGATGGGATGCTGATGTCGATACGAATGGATGGATTGCGGTTTTAAAAGGGAGCTGGCATATCTCAACTGGCTTCACCATATCCTCTTGATGATTCTGCCATTAAATTAGTGGGTTCCTGTTTTTTAAAAAAATAACACAGGGCTGGCATCGAAGAGAAACAATGGACAGCTCTGGGAACGGACCTTCCTCCTACTTTACATAATGGGAATCACAACAGGCAAGGTTTTAACGGCAATGCTGCCCTTGGGTTCCAATATGACTTGAAGGAGGAAGCTGGAGGCAAAAGAAAGAAAGAATGAAAACTCATTTTCTCTTATCGATCCGCAAGATCAAGCTCTAAGCCATCCTATTATCGCCTGTTAAAATGGAAAGCCTGGGAAAGAACGGTACTTGCAGACCAACCTGACTTGCCAGGACAGTTTACAAAACACTGAATCGACATGTCTGAGAAACAGTCACTGCAAGACACTGGCTCAGCTCTAAAGATGGCCCATCTCTGACAACAGGAGACTGTTTTCCAGCCAATCCCCTTTTAAAGCTGCCCAAGTTGGTGGCTACTGCCACGTACTGTGGAACAGAGTTCCACAGTAGAACTAGGCACTGTGAGGAAAAAAGTCTTTTTAACTGACTGTCCTGCATTTCCCAACACTCAGCCTAACTCTGGAAGGGCCAAACAAGTCGTGGAGTTGCAAGAACACAGAGAGAGCCTTGCTAAATCACTCCAAATGACTATCACTTCCAGTGTCATGTTTCTGTTAGTAAACAGAGTCCAACCCACCTGCAAGGCAGGAATGTTTTGCCCAACGTAGGACTCAAACCTATAACCCTAAGATCAAGAGTCTTGTGCTCTACCCACTAAGCTATCCCAGCAAACAGATACTTAGTATGAAATAAGAAAGCCTTTGCTTACTGAAAATGCATTCTTGGACAGGAAAGGCTTCTATAGTCCTAGCTGACTAACCTGCCCCTTTGTTCTCAGAGAGAGAAGGTTCCAAGATGATCTCAGAACTCATGGTCCAAAAGAGAAGGATGAGAGAGAGAGGCAGAAGTAAGAGAGGATGCAGCCTAAGAAATAGCTTTCGAAACTCTGAATGACAGGTCAGCACAGAGATAAAAAGTGACAGACACAGTTAGGAATCTGGAGGTCCCCTATTCTGTTTTAATTCCCACACAAACCTTTCTAAGCAAGCTGAATGGCTTCCAACAGTTTCCCACATGGTTTGCATGCAGAAGGTTCCAGGTTCGATTTCTGACATTTCCAACTTTAAAGGATCAGGTAGCAGGCAACAGGAAATACCTTGGGCCTGAGACGCTGGAAAGTACTGCCAGACAGAGTGGACAATACTGTAGTTGAACAAATTAGTCTGATTTTGGATGACAGAGGTGGGTGCTGAAAGAGAGCCTGGAGGCTCCCTTTACATACGACAGCCTTCCCTAACCTGATGTCTTCCAGATGTGCTGAACTACAACTCCCATCAACACTGATGATTGGCTACGGTGGCAGGGGCTGATGGGAGTTGCAGTCAAAAAACATCTGGAGTATATCAGTTTGGAGAAGACCACTATATGGTAAGTGTGTGTGTGTGTGTGTGAGAGAGAGAGAGAGAGAGAGAGACAGACAGACAGACAGACAGACAGACAGACAGAGACAGACAGAGATCACTGAGAAGTATAGCCATCTTCATAATCACAATTTCTTCATGGGAACAGGAAAACACCACTTAACTGAAACCTGGCAGATGTTCCCATAAACCACCATTCAAAATGCCTGCTTCCCATGTTACGCGTGCTGTTCAGCATTTCCCTAAGTTGAAAAAAACAACAAGCCATGTCCTTGGAACACATACAAAAATGGGTGGTTGTTTGTGAAATCGGTGTTAGGACCATTCTTTTATTTACACAGACAGCTGCCAAGATGAAGACATCACAGGAATCTCATAAGGACGCAACACATGTCCCGCTTATCTGTTTCTGAGCTCAGCCGACTGAGATTCAATCGCCGACAAACCTTCTTTTGCACCTGATTATCTGGCTCGGAAGATTGTGCTAGGAAAGTGAAATATCTGAGATGGACACACAAAAGGCAACATCGGGCAATACATCTCCCCAATCCATTGCACAGAAGCAGAACGAGAGGCTACGCACAAAACTCTCATTTGCTCAGCATCCCGTGTGCTCCCAAACACTGGTTTGGCAAGAGGCGTACACATGACATAAGCCACAATCCACATTATCTATCTTGTTGTTTCTTATGAAATGATTTTGATGCATTTCCGCCAAGGCCAGCTTCAATCTGAATTAAGGAAAAGAATGAGTCAGCTGTGTTCCAAACAGGCAATCGGTGCCCGGCCTGGGAGTGTCTTCACTCCCTATCCACCAAGTGTACCAGCTCTGTCTTCAATGTCCCCACAGGAACATAACATTCAAACACAGACTAATAATGCATCCAAAATCCAATAGGGCAAATGCACGCAGCTGGTTTCTCAATGTAAACTCTAGTCAAATATGCTATGCATTTGGGGTTTTGTATGTCAATGTCCTATTTAAAGGTTACCACATTGGGGGAGGGGTTCTTCGTTACTATTTTAATGAAACTGATTAGATTAATATATTACAAAAAATTAAATAAATCCAGAAATGAAAAAATTACTCCACCCACCCTCCCTGGCAGGTGAAGTCTGCACCCAAATCTGAAGTCCCTTCTAGCTCACAACCTATATCCAGATTCTAGAAAAGGTAATGCAAAAAAATAGTCAAACCAATAAAAAATGCTTAGGTGAAATCCATTCTTCACCGTATGCATAATAAAACTGTACCATTCTACCGTAAATGAGTCATTTCATTTTACACTTTGTGCCAGTCTAAGTTTATGGGCGAGTTTCTCAACAACTGCCAATTTCCAGACCTTATTAAACCAGTTCATCGGAGAGGCTCCTTCCATAACTTTCCAATACCCAGTTACAATAAGTCTTGCTGCAAATAATAGATAACCAGCTGGCAGCTTATAATGCACATCTGCATTTTACACACACACACACACACACACACACACACACACACACAAATTAACAAAGCCAATTCTGGGCATTTAACTACTCTTTGTCCAGTCATTTTGTGGATTTCATCAAATGCCTTGTCCCAAATTTGGCTAAATGTTACCACATGTGATCATGGAGAGATGCTAGAGGCAAAAGACGCACACACTTGCTCCCCTTGACAATGGACCAGTTCAGGGAGAGCTGCTGCCTATTCTGTCCTGAAGCAAATTTGCAGGTCTACTTCCATTGACAAAGAGATGACATCTTAATCATCCTTGATTCCCAATAGACAAAAAAAGCCACCCTTATTCCACTGCTAAGGATGGTTCAGGCACTTTCCTGGAGAAGCTCTGAAACGCACCATCCCCAACCACAATGATGTAGAGCAGGGGTGGACAAGTGTCAGGCTTGATGGATAGGCTTCGTTTTGGATTAGAAACCCTGAGGTTACTAACTAGCAGGGAGGGCCATAGCTCATAGGTAGAGCGTCTGCTGTGCATATATAACATGGGTAGGCAAATTAAGGCCTGGGGGCTGGATCTGACCCAATCGCCTTCTCAATCCGCCCCATGGATGGTCCAGGAATCAGCGTGTTTTTACATGAGTAGAATGTGTCCTTTTATTTAAAATGCATCTCTGGGTTATTTGTGGGGCATAGGAATTCATTCATATATTTTTTACAAAATATAGTCCGGCCCCCCACAAGGTCTGAGGGACAGTGGACCGGCCCCCTGCTGAGAAAAGTTTGCTGACCCCTGATATATAAGGTTCCCTGTTTGATCTCCAGTGAGGGCTGGGAGACAACCCTGGAGAACTGGTGCCAGTCAATGTAGACAAATACTGATCTAGGTGGACAAGTAGAACTGACAGCTAGGTGCCAAATAGTGGGACCCAGGGGAGGCAGAGCCATATGCAAAATGGCAGCCCAGTGCCTTACTGCACCCCATAAACCACATACTAGGATGACCACCTTAAGCACAAATTTACATTTGACTTACTAAAGATCAGGGAGCAGGGAAGCATTTTTGTCATTAAAAGCAACTGGGGAACAAAACACTCCTCCTGATCTAGTGCAAATCTGGTCCTGTGGTGTACCAGACGATCCCCTATCTACTTTCTGCCTACCCCAGGTTGGAAAGAAACTTCCTTTGACCATTACTCTCCAGGTCTGAAACCTTCTTTTTTTTGCATCCAGTAAATGCCACTTCCTTGCTCTTGAATGACCCACTTGGGGACGAGGGGGAACGAAGCACCCAATGAAAAAAAGGTCCACAGCCCATCTCTTTCACTGCCCTTCCATTCACTCTCAGTACATAACAGGAAAATTGGTACCCATGTAATTCTATTGCACTTTCCGGGATAGATCCAGCTGGAACAGGCCCACTGGAATGAAGTTAATTAAATTAGGTCCACTGGTGTCAGCGTGTCAACTTTGGTGAATTTTAAGTCTCTGGCTCTGTTTCGTTGTAAGGGATAATCGCCTCCTTGTAAACCAGCCATGGGATGCATTTCCTCATGAGGAACTTTCTGGGGGGCGCGTGCCAGTGATGGGTGAGGCAGATGTGACTCTTACCTTTGTATATTCTAGACCAGAGCAAACTTTTTCAGCAGGAGGCCGGTCTACTGTCCCTCAAACCTTGGGGGGCGGGGGGGCGGACTATATTTTGAAAAAAATAATGAACGAATTCCTATGCCCCACAAATAACCCTGAGATGCATTTTAAATAAAAGGACACATTCTACTCATGTAAAAACACGCTGAATCCATGGGCCGGATTTAGAAGGCAATTGGGCCGGATCCAGCCCCCAGGCCTTAGTTTGCCTAGACTATGTTCTAGACTTTAAAAAGGCAAAGGCTTTAAAATTCCACCAGAGGGAGGGGGAGGGAGGGAGAGGGAGAGTGGGGGGGGGGAGAGAGAGATCCATCTTCCGTCCAGGCAAGCAAAAGGTATTGTCACACACAGTTCAGGGATGTCTCCCAGCCATGCAAAACTAGTTGAGAGCAGCACAGAGCAGGCTGGTGAAGGTGTGGCCTCGGGAAGGCCAGTCAGGGAGGCCTGCAGGGCCGCATCCAGACCCTGGCCCCGATTTCCACCCCAGCTGCTGACATATGAGCCCATGCTCTGCACCACACTCAAAGATATATACCTACACAAAACCACATATGGCAACAATTCAACCAATCCCCCACCTGGCTTGCCTCCAAGATGAACTGTAATGACTGTAATAGAGAAGTAACTGGAAACCTATTGTCTGCTTCCTTTCTCCCCAAATGCCAAGGCATCGTGCCAAGGAATCTGCCTCTCTGGCTAGCCAATCTCCTCTTTTGCCACATCGCTTCGCCCTCCCTTTGTGCCAAAGCATCTGCAAAAACTAAAGGAAGGGGCTGAGCCTCCCGCCCCCTCGTAATTGGACCAATGGGAAGAAGCATTCTTCCTGAATCAGTGG
This sequence comes from Podarcis pityusensis, assembly GCF_964106645.2. Lineage (NCBI taxonomy): Eukaryota > Metazoa > Chordata > Lepidosauria > Squamata > Lacertidae > Podarcis > Podarcis pityusensis. Next base: position 21,433,460 of record NC_138033.1, on the reverse strand, counting down.
TTCTCGTATGAGAACTTTTGCCTTAAAGCTGGGTCGAAAGGGCCCCTGCTCACCCCCTGTTGCAAATCTGGGGTGGGGAATGATTCACTAGTTGTAGCAAATTTGCGGGCGGTGGCAGCAGCTTTTAACACCATTGTTAATTATCAAAATGACTAAAAATTTCAAAAGACGGTACTGACAGACAGACACACACACACACACACACACACACACAAGCACACTGCTCCACGTAGTACAGGTAAAGGTAAAGGACCCCTGACAATTAAGTCCAGTTGCGAACGACTCCGGGGTTGAAACAAAATAAAAAAATTCCTTCCAGTAGCACCTTGGAGACCAACCAAGTTTGTCATTGGTATGAGCTTTCATGTGCATGCACACTTCTTCAGATACACTGAAACAGAAGTCACCAGACCCTTATATATAGTGGGAGGGTGGGGAAGGGTATTACTCAGAAGGGTGGTGGGACTCTGGGGTTGCGGTGCTCATCTCGCTTTACTGGCCGAGGGAGCCGACGTTTGTCCACAGACGGTTTTTCCGGGTCATGTGGCCAGCATGACTAAGCCGCTTCTGGTGAAACCAGAGCAGCGCACGGAAACGTCGTTTACCTTCCCACCGGAACAGTACCTATTTATCTACTTGCACTTAGATGCGCTTTCGAACTGCTAGGTGGGCAGGAGCAGGGACCGAGCAATGAGAGCTCACCCCGTCGTGGGAATTCGAACTGCTGACCTTCTGATCGGCAAGCCCTAGGCTCAGTGGTTTAGACCACAGCGCCACCCAAGTCCCTATGTAGTACAGAGCTCCCCCAAAAAACTGTCAATCCTTCACCAACGGAGTCACCAACCTTGTGCCCACAGACACTCACCTTGGAACCAAACCAAGGATACTTGCAACTCCTAATTTTATGTTATTTTTAAAATGGAGGGGGGGTGCCTGTTTTTTTGCCTGTGTTTTGTTTTGTGGGGGGAGGCTGTGTTTCCTTTACTGTTGCTTATTGGCATCTCTGGCATTGCCAGTTTCTCTTCTGTGAAATGGGTGTCCTGTGGTGCCCTTGAAAGTTTTGCAAATTTCCAAAACCCTACTTGGCAGGGCAGGTGGGATTCTTAACAACCCTACACGCAGCAAAGAATTCTAGAGCAAAGAACCGCATCCCTGGCCACAGCAAAGTTGGCAAACAGAGATGAAGGAACGAGCGGCCTCCATTCCAGGAATATGGTACAATGTGGAAAGTTAAGATTGTCACCAAACATGACAAGTGGACAATGGAAGAAGAAAGCAGACGAGCTGGTGCACCCTCATTGCCAGACAGCCCTATTAGGTGACTGCTATGACATGAACAAAAAAAATCAGCATAACTTTCCCTGAGCTTGTCAAAAACCATATAATAAGTTGCAATGGGCAATTTCCTCTGGGCTCAGCTCAGAAAGTGCTCATTATTTATGAGCGCTCCCAGGGCTTTCTTGGGAAAGGTTTGTCAGTTTCCCAAGAGTTCTCTGCTGGCTCATAAAGTTGGGTTTCAGATCTGGATGTTGGCAAACAAAGGTCTGCCAAGAAACCCACAGAGAACATTGACCCGGAGTTCAGCCACTCCAGGTTTACATGTCTCTCTTCACCACACCCCAGTTTTATCTTCAAGTGCAGAACCTTGTTTTGCATTCTAAGCCAGGGGGAAAAAATTATTGGAGGAACTGCACTTCAAATGTGATAAATCCAAGAAGGGCTGGGCTCAAAGTTTAGCAGCAGCAGCCCCCAACCCCGGGTTGGCAAGTCCAACCTCTGGACTTGCCTCAAGGCAGTGGCTATCACTGGGAAGTGAGCTGGTACATCAGGAATTCCGGGGCATTATGGAAAATTTGACACTGCATAAATCTTCCAGCTGCTGCCTGCAGAGAAGCCCACTTCCACAGGAGCAAGCAGGTAGGAGGACCAAAAAGGAGTCAGTGGCTACAAGACATTTTACTCCAGGAGTTTCCCATGAGTGCTAACATCAGCCCACTGTGTTCCAAGCAGGAGAACTCCTAGACCACATTCTCACTGTGCAGTTAAAGTACTATGATACCACTTTAAACAGTTGTGTCTTCCACCAAAGTATCCTGGGAGCTACAGTTTATTAAAGCTGCTAAGAGTTGTTAAAGGTAAAGGGACCCCTGACCATTAGGTCCAGTCAAGGACGACTCTGGGGTTGCAGCGCTCATCTCGCTTTATTGACCGACGGAGCCAGCGTATAGCTTCCGGGTCATGTGGCCAGCATGACTAAGCTGCTTCTGGAGAACCAGAGCAGTGCACGGAAATGCCATTTACCTTCCTGCCGGAGCGGTACCTATTTATCTACTTGCACTTTGACATGCTTTCAAACTGCTAGGTTGGCAGGAGATGGGACTGAGAAATGGGAGCTCACCCCGTCGCGGGGATTCGAACCGCCGACCTTCTGACCGGCATGTCCTAGGCTCTGTGGTTTAACCCATAGCGCCACCCACGTCCCGCTGAGAGTTGTTAGGCGACCCCTTATTTCCTTCCAAGAGCTATAATTCTCAGAGTTCTGTGTGAAGGGAGATTGACTATTAAACCACTCTGGGAATTGTAGCTTGGGAGGAAGGGGGATAGGGGTCTCCTAACAGTTCTCAGCACCCTTTAAAAAAAAACCACAGCTCCCATAATTCTTGGGGGGAGGGGAAGCAGCCATGCCTGTTTAAAGTGCTTTAAATAGTGCAAGGCAGAACATTGTGAACTTGGGCAATGACATTAGTTACAGGTAACAGATAAGGAGTTCAAATCAAGTCCGGGACTAAACAATACACCATGGCTTGCACTTTGCACCAGGGCAGAACCGTACAAAAGCTCTCAGCTCAAGGCAAGTTGTTTCCATGAAACGGAATAGTGACTCCTGACCTTAAGCCACCTGATTGTGTTGTGGCAGGCAGTAGGCAGGGAGAGAGAGCTGGCGTATTCAAGAGAGCCAACAGAAAATGACCTGTGTTCTTTTTCTTATTGGGGAAAATGAGCTAGCTGCAGCTTATGTGATAAGAAAGCAGTCCCTTCCATCTGTGCCGGATTGAAGACAGACTGAGCCAGACACCTAGGAAAAAGGAGATAAATAGTCGCGGAGATTGCGGAAGTCTATTGCACAGATACACACACATACTCCTTCGTTTCTGTATTTTGCCATAAAGTAATTGCATCACTCCTGGAAGGGGGAGCATATGCTTGCTCATCCTCAGCAGAATAGTCCCTGAAGGACACGTGTAAGCAAATTTTAGAGACCTGCCAAGAGGTTACAGCTAATCTCTCTTAAGAGTTAAAGTGACAGGCTGATCCTTAAGCTCTGGATTGAAGCAGTTTGGAAGAAGAAGCAAGCAGACAAACACAGGAAGCTGCTCTGTACCAGGAAAGGGCTCCGCTCCATTCAGCTTAGTACTGCGTACACTGACTGGCAGCAGCTCTACAAGTTCATGGGCAGAGGACGGTCTTCTCTGTTCTCTTTTATAAAATGAAGATTTCACAGATTAAACCTGTGACTATCGCAGCCAGTTGTGCTTAGTCAAGCCATCGGTCCGTCTAGCTCAATACTGCCTACATTGGCTGGCAGCAGCTCTCCCGGATTTGAGGCAGGGGTCTTTCCCAGGGTCCCAGCCCTACCCAGAGAAGCTGGATATTCATTTTTTTAATGCAGTTTTTTATTACACTTGTTTTTATGCATTCATCTTCTCCTATCTGGTTATTCATGGACTTCCCAACCTATCTTTCCTTGACATCTTATCTTACCCTCTTTGGTTTGCCACAACTCCTTGGATTCCCCCCTCTTTTCCCCTCTATTCTTAACTCTAGTTGTTCCCATTCGCTTATCACTATCTTTCTATCTGTATTTCTTATTTTAGCCGTCATAGCGGCAAGTTCGAGATAGTCTTTTAATTTAAGAAGTCACTGGTCTTTGGTCAGGATATTCAACCTGGGGCAGATGCTCCACCGCTGAGCTAAGCTTTGAGTCCCAGAAATGTGTGGTGCTGGCATCAGGCGCAGTTTGCAGCTGCTGCCCTCGGTCAGCCCTTTGAGTCCAATCTCCCACCAGTCCCCAAGTGGCCATGATCACAGACTTAAAGCTTGTTGGCTCAGTGCTGCAGCAATGAACAAGGTGGGGAGGAGAAAGAGCACAGCAGCCATCTGGAATTTGCTTCCCGCCACCCACCCAAGAACAGGCAAATCTTTGACTAAACAAAACTCAACACCCTCCTACTTGGTTTTCAACTACAGTGAACTTTTTGAGAATCTTAAAAAAAAGAAAGAAAGAAATGTTCAGGGGCATTGTCCTCTCCTTCTGCATCCCTCTGCATTTCACTCCGAGGGAAGGTTTCCAGGAAAATCCAAGTGTGAAGGAGGAAACATCTCCCACTGATTCATCTCACTTAATATTGTCTACACGGATTGGTAGTCGCTTACAGCAGGGGTCTCTTCTGTCTCCACCTGGAGATGCCAGGGACTGAACCGGAGACCTTCTGTGTGCAAAACAGGTTGCTCTACCAACTGAGCTACAGCCCCGAGTGCATTTTGGTGGGGAGAGAAACGGGTCCAAGGGCTGCCGTCGCTTCTGACTCCACGTCTCGCCAAAGGCTCTCACAGCTTCCTCATCACTAATTCAAGGCACCTTCTATTCCTGAAGGAAGTCCTTTGAAGGAGAAGAGCTGTGCAAAAACCCTCCTCCCGGTCACCTTGAGCCTGAACAAGACGCATACCTTTCGAGAAACGCAACTGCACATTAGCAAGGAGGAACCTGAAGACATGACAGGAATAAAGGAAAAGGAGGCAAGGAGTACTTGGTGGCCCAGAAACCAGGTACGGTCAGTGGCACAAACACAACAAGGAACCAATGAAGGATTTCCCACCCCCCTCTCCCAACAGGGCACCTCCTCAGGTCTCTGACTTAGCATCAATTAATCAATATGTCTAGCTCACTGTTTCTCAACCTTGGATCCCCAGATGTTGTTGGACTACAACTCCCATCATCCCTGAGCTCTGGCCTTGCTAGCTAGGGATGATGGGAGTTGGAAGCCAAAAATATCTGGGGACTGAAGGTTGAGAAAGGCTGGTCTCGCTGATCCTTTCATGGATTGATAAGCATTTATCGGAGGGATACAGGGAACTGATTATTTACCCATCTAAGCCCATGGGTGCCTATCCAAGAGACGACCACTGTGATGTCCCTCCAGATGTTAGTGGACTGCAACTCCTATCAGCTCCACTCAGGATAGCCGATGGTGAAGAGTGATGGGAGCTGTAGTCCAACAACATCTGGAAGACACCCATGTTGGCTGTTGTTTTTATCTGTAAGCCTCCTGGAGTCCCATCAGGGGGGAAAGTGGGGTATAAAAAGTGAGGTTTGGTTACCTCTTGGCTTAAAAAAATGTTCAGAGGGGGGAGATGTAGCAAACGTTGTCTGCTGTTTCGCACACTGAGCTAACTCTGAAATTGACTTCAGTCTAAGAATAAAGGGTTTGGCTAAACATCAGAGAATCTACCTAGGCAGTGATGTCTCCATTCACTTGTTGCGAACCCGACAGATGATGTAATGGCAGTTAAAGAGACTCCACTTTCTGCCAGCATTTGCTTACCTAGCCAAAAGCTATCAAGCAGGGATTGGTGAGCTCCAACAGAGACTGAATTATCCTTTATTTTTCTTGCTGCAGGGCGTATTGATTTAAAATCACAAAAGGCCAATTTAAATCACTGATATAAATTAAGTTCCCCCGCTTTGCAATTCATAGTTTTCCTGAACGTGGATGCATGCGAATTTGGTTGCTGCTGCAGTTAAATCAAATCTGTTTGCAAAATGCATTAAAGCAAGCACTATTTAAAAAATATCTGGCCTTGTAGGTCATATGGCTTTTGCATGTAGATGAATCTGTTCAGAGTGAGTGAGGTCATAATTATGTTTATTACTTTATTTCCAACAGTCTACATACCTGTTAATTTAGAGTCATCTATAATTGGTGTGGGACGCAGGTGCCGCTGTGAGTTAAACCACTGAGCCTAGGGCTTGCCGATCAGAAGGTTGGCGGTTCGAATCCCCACGACAGGGTGAGCTCCCATTGCTCGGTCCCTGCTCCTGCCAACCTAGCAGTTCAAAAGCACGAAGTGCATGGGAATTCATTCATTATTATTTTTTCCAAAATATAGTCCAGCCCACCACATGGTCTGAGGGACGGTGGACCATCCCACAGCTGAAAAAGGTTGCTGACGCCTGCTCTAGGGCATCAGAAATTTTTCTGATGCATGCAGGGGGGGCGGAAACTTCCTATGCAAATTGCCCTTGTTTTCAAATACCAGATTTCAGAAAATTTTCCTATGCAAAATCTTCCGGAAAGCCCGTATCTAATAAAGCTAGGATGCCACTGTTGCTTGTAGGAGTTTTGCAGGTGTGCTTAGGCAGAAACTGTGGAAGAATAAATCAAAATAAATAAGTAAAGTTCTTAAATAGCTAGATCAAAATGAATGGAGACAATAATATTGAAAGCATGTGCTTTCGGATGGTGCAAACAGCTGTATATGTTAAAGAGGGGTTTGCCCTGACCTCTGGATCCTCTACCAACCCTCCTGGAAATTCAGCTAGCTTGTTCAAGGGAAACACTAATTTGATGGGTTTAATTAAATTTTCTCCTAGAGAGTAAGCATGCTATGACCGTAAGCTATTAAAGAGATAACCATTCCTGGGGAATATGCCCCAAGGGGACTGCACCAGCCAAGGGCAGCCAGGTTGCAAAGTGGTGACCTTCCCCGTCAAATTTACCGAAGGCTCATCTGACAGGAAGCATTACGTTTCATAATGGGCAATCTGCAGATTTAAAAGGCTGCACAAACTATGCCTCCTGGGCAAAGATCTGAGAAATGACAGACATGCCTCCTGCTGAGCACGCTGAATGGGACTCCCTCCAGCCCAACGTAGTGTAAAGAAGCATCTATCCAGTGGGATCCTCGCTTGAGGGGGGCGGCAGCAGCGGCTCAGTGTCTTAGCTCTACAGGAACAGGCTGATATCTAGGTGCTGGTGGGCCAAGCACGGCATTAATTGTGTGGGGGCAATTAACATGCACGGCAAGCAATTAACATGCATGGTTCTTTTAAAATTGAAATGGTTTCTGCTGGGGGAGGGTGCCAAGCAAGTTCAAGACCGAAGCGTGGTGGGTGGGTGGAAGGGAGAGTTTAAACCAAGGGTTGGAGAACTTTTTCAGGCTCGTATTCCCTTCTGTGGGCCACATTCCAGGTGGTGAGCTGCAGGTACAGAGGCGGAAGTGGATGTAGCAATAGGTGAACATTTTACCCAGTTTCTATACATCCCTCTTCATTGTCGGCATCCGCCTGTCTCAAGAGACAATGGAGTGTGCCTCTGAGGGTGACAATGGAGTGCACCTCGGGGGGGGAGTCAAAACACTGCAGTGACCTCCCTGGGGCGCAAGCCTGGGCAGTGTGTGTGAAGGTCCTGGGCTGCCCAGATGACCACACACACACACACACACACACAACCCCTTGGACTTGATCATGCAGTCCAAAGGAAAGCAGAACAGTATGTTTGGCACAAGCTTGGCTGCAGGAACTGCCAAAAGGAGCTGTACAAGGAAGGGCCGGATTTAGGTTTGATGAGGCCGTAAGCTACTGAAGGTAATGGGGCCCTTTATATGCCCAGCTGTCCTTTGTCAACAACAAATTGCCGCTGTTTTTTGTGTTGAATATATGCTATATGGTAACTTATGGACCTAATACGTATCGAAAACCATTTAGAACACTGTTGCTGTATGTAGGTTTTATTTTATTTGTTTTTTTATCTTATATTTTGGAAATGTACATCCAGGTTTTTTTTTCCTTTAAATTTTTTGGGGGCCCCCAAGAGAGTGGGGCCCTAAGCTATAGCTTGTTTAGCTTATATGTAAATCCGACACTGATACAAGACATCATCCAACCATTTTAGGGACTCCAGATTTGTGTAGGATTTACTCCTTAGCCTTGTCTTCTCCCAAAGATTCCTGCAAGGCAGAGGGGTGTAGGATCAGAGTTTTCCATCTCTGAGATGTGCAACCTTCCCACAGAGGTTACAGCCTGGAGAGCTCAGCTGGTTAGAGTGTGGTGTTGACAATGCCAAGGTTGCAGGTTTGATCCCCATACGGGACAGCTGCATATTACTGCATTGCAAGGGGTTTAACTAGATGACCCTCAAGTTCCCTTCCAACTCTACAATACAATTCAACCTTGCAGGATGCAACAAAATCTATACTTTGTAGGTGCCAGACACACCTTTCTGGGAAGGGAACTTAGGGACTGGCCAGAAAGCCCTCTCCTAGACCACCACCGCCTGAACTTCTGAGGGTATTGGAACTACCAAGAGAGTCTCTTTCCGCCAGTCTTAACACCCGAGAAGTTCTGTAAGGTTAGCTGTTGGTTGGAAGTTGTTAACGTATTGATTTGAATGTATACAGTGCTACCTCTGTTGTCTAAAGCAATTCGTTCCGGAGGACCATTCGACTTCTGAAACATTCAACAACTGAGGTGCAAAGGGAAGTCAGCAAAGTCAATGGAGAAAAAAGAAAACGAGGCACGTTCAAAAACGGAAGCAATTACTTCTGGGTTTTCAGCGTTCGGCTTCCAAAACGTTCGGCTTCCAAGATGCTCAAAAACCAAGATACAGTGGTACCTCGGGTTAAGAACTTAATTCATTATGGAGGTCTGTTCTTAACCTGAAACTGTTCTTAACCTGAAACAGCACTTTAGCTAATGGGGCCTCCCACTGCCGCCGCGCCGCCGGAGCATGATTTCTGTTCTCATCCTGAAGCAAAGTTCTTAACCCAAAGTACTATTTCTGGGTTAGCGGAGTCTGTAACCTGAAGCGTCTGTAACCTGAAGCATCTGTAACCTGAGGTACCGCTGTACCACTGTTTTGTGATATGTTGGTCACAGGAATTATTTTCGCTTTACATTGCTTTCACTGTTGCTTCTTTGCCACCTTGAGTCTCTGGAGTAGGCATTTTAAAAGCTATAAACAAATGTGCAGGACTGGGCAAAGGCACACTCTTCTCAGGAAGCGATTCATGCCATGTGTGTGGGTTCAGCTTTGCTTCCCCCCCCCCCCTTCTAGTTGCATTTTGAAGCCTGTGGGATTATTTCAATTCTAAATAACCATTTAAGGAGAGGGCCTGCAAAGCTGCTTAGAAAGAGTAATGCTTTTGGAAATTACAAGAACACTCAGCTCGCGCGGCACTGGCAGCCAGACAAAACAGAAATATCAACATGCTCAGCACTAGGCAGGAACTGTCCCATCCATAATGGAGCAACACACTTGGCATCCGTCCTCCAGTGGCCTCTCCTTCCCTGTTTGGAAAAGGTGTATTCTGAGCCAATGGGAGGGAGGAAAGCTTCTTGGATATGACATGTGCTTGGTATGCAAAGGTTCCAGGTTCGATCCGCAGAGATGGCTGGGGGAAAATCTCAGTCTCAGACCTGGAAAGACGCTGGATGTCAGCATCAGCAGCACAGAGCTAAATGCACCAGTGTTCTGACACAGTAAATTTTATTATTATTATTATTATTATTATTATTATTATTATTAACCTGATTTATATCCCACCCTTCCTATCAAAGGAGCCCCAGGCAGCAGGCAGAATTTTAAAATGAAGGAAAAACTTTCTAAAGCAGTTGAAACATTCCAAAAAGAATTGTGATTGGAAACATCTAAAAGCAGCTGCAGTGAGAAACATTCTTCCATCCATTGATGGCAGGGTTGCCAGGAACAGTATTTTTCAGCCACCCAACGCAAACAGGAATGTTTTCACATTCTTCCTGAAAGTTAATAATGATGGAAACGGGTGCACCTCACCAGGGAGGGCATTCCATAACTGGGGAGCCACCACTAGAAAGGCCTTGCCACGGCTCAGTGCCAAACAGGTATGGAATATTTATTCAGTTTTTTTCTTACATGCATCTCCCTCCCCTCTCCCCATCACTGAACACAGGTCATTTCCTGCAGCCACTCATTCTGGCACTGCCAAGACCTGCTTAGCTTCACCAAAGGGTGTGATCTGTGTTGCCCAATGCTCTAAATTCCTTCCGATGTGGAGCAAAAGGAGAGCAAAGCCTGTCAATAAGTCATTTGCAATTCAATGTCACCCTCTTTCAGGGGTGGGGGAAGGAGAAGGTGCCAGAATCATGTTTCTAGTAGGCTACATGGAACGCAGATGTGCGTAGGAGATACTGCTGGCAACGTAATTTTTAAAATAAATATCTATGATCCTTTCCCGTCATGTTACCAGAAACCATTTCGGTCCTTAATATTTTTTATTTAGGAGAAAGAGAGTGCCAAGGGAGAGAGGCATTCAGCATCTCTTGTTTGTTTGGATCCAGATTTAATTGCCAGCATTTGAAAGCAGCACCATGTTCCCAGATGCTTTAAATTGTCTGGTGTGTGTGTGTGCATATTTTTTATTGTTTATTGAAAGGGGGGAGTGGCAGGAGACATTCTCATCTCCCTCTTTGTTTAAAAATGGGCCATTTAATCGTCAGTATGCGATGCCAGGCTTATGCTTCCATAAGCATTTTTTTTAATGGACCATTTTTCACTTTGTTTCCTGGTGGGAAAGGCTGCAACTCCCCCAAGATTTTGCCGGTTTAAATCAGGAGGGGTGGGGAACCATTTTCTTCCCAAGGGTCACAATCCCTTCTGAGCAACATTTCAGGGGCCGCACAACAATGATGGGCAGGTCCAGAGCCAAAAGTGAGAGGAGCAAGAAATGTACATTTTATATACATATGCATGCATGCATGTATAATTTTATTGCCATGCTGCCTTTCCGTAGTTGAAACCATGCTCAAGGTGGCTCACAACTTGAAAAAACTGCACAATTGCAAATACAGTGGTATCTTGGGTTAAGAACTTAATTGGTTGTGGAGGTCCGTTCTTAACCTGAAACTGTTCTTAACCTGAGGTACCACTTTAGCTAATAGGGCATCCTGCTGCTGCCGCACCACCGCTGCACGATTTCTGTTCTCATCCTGAAGCAAAGTTCTTAATCTGAGGTACTATTTCTGGGCTAGCGGAGTCTGTAACCTGAAGCGTATGTAACCCGAGGTACCACTGTATAACAAAAGTAGTCGTAAACAATCAATAGAAAAAGTACACAACCATATTGAACCATTTCCACATAGATCATATATTTAAGATCTAAAATAAAGGTACAAAAAACTATGACAAACACAACAAAAACCCCTAAACAGTTCCCCAACTATACAACCTTTGTATACAATACTCGTTTCTACACATGCTCACACACCCCTCTTTATCCACCAAGAAAGACAAGCGAGTGGCATTATCAGAGTTCACGAACACCTTTCAGCCTTGCAAAAAGTACTCAAGGCCAGAAACCTCCCTGATGATTCCATAGCCTCCAACATTTCTCCAATGAAAATACAGACATCCCATTCCATAATGATAATCGTACTATTTATACCCCACACATCTTACTGGGGTTGCCCCAGCTCTCTGGGCAGCTTCCAAAATATATAGAAACATAATAAAACATTTTTAAAAAAATTTAAAAACTTCCCTATATACAGGATTGCCTTCAGACGGCTCAGGGGTTGGATAACTCCATACCCGCCAACGTTTCTCCAATGAAAATAGGGGCATCCTAAGGAAAAGCAGGATATTTCGGGGATCAAATCAGAAACTGGGATGACTTCCCTAAATCAGGGATGCCCCTGGAAAATAGGGGCACTTGGAGGGTCTGTGATTAAGATCATAGAAGGTTAGAGTTAGAAGGGACTTTGAGGATCATCTACAGGGAAATATTATTATTATTAATAATAATAATAATAATAATAATGCAGTCATACCTCATGTTGTGTCCGCTTCAGGTTACGTATTTTTGTGTTGCGTCCTGCGGCAACCCAGAAGTACCAGAATGGGTTACTTCTAGGTTTCACCGCTCACGCATGCGCAGAAGCACTAAATCGCACCGCGCGTGTGTGCAGACATGGTGCTTCAGCTTGCGTCAGTTCCGTGTTACGGACGAGCCTCCACAACAGATCTTGTCCGTAACATGAGGTTCCACTGTAATAATATATTTATACCGCGCCCATCTGACTGGGTTTTCCCAGCCACTCTGGGCAGCTTCCAACAAAAGATTAAAAGTACATTAAAACATCAGTCATTCAAAACTCCCCTAAACAGGGCTGCCTACAGATGTCTTCTAAAGATCAAATAATTGTTTATTTCTTTGACATCTGATGAGAGGGTGTTCCACTGGGCGGGCGCCACTACTGAGAAGGCCCTTCTGCCTGGTTCACTGTAACTTCGCTTCTCACAGGATTGAACCTGCAGCCTTGGCATTATCAGCACCATGCTCCAACCAACACTCTCCACCCCATCAAAAAAAAATACTCTGCATGAACCAAATCTAATTATTGTTTTGACACCAGGCAATCCCCACCCTCTTTTTTAACCCAGGTCTTTTTAAAATGTGCTATCACTTTCAGACGACCTGTTGATTGGGCATCTATCCTGATTTGCTTGCATACAACCTCCTGCCCATCAAACATTAGCTCACACATTAGCGCCCTGCCCTGTTACTTCCTTACTGCAAGAAGTCCATTTCTTTTTATAAAATGACTTTGATGCACAAGAGCCCACAGTCTAACCTAACTTAAAAGGCTGCCTGCCCACACACAGGCCCATGCAATCATTTAGATCATATACAGAAATTCTACTCAGGGCACCGCTCCCTAGAGTGGGCAGTGGTCCCATAGGGCAGTGGACCTGAAAACAGGCTTCTTCTTCTTCTTCTTTTTTGTTGTTGCTCTTTTTCTGTAGAATGCTCTTCCTTCGGCCATATGTAAAGCAGCAACCTCCAGTGGCTTCACAGGTCTTGTAAAGATTTATCTTTTTGCCCAGGCTTTCATTGATTCATGAGATTAGACCATGATTTATGGTGTATGAATCCCCTGAATTTCTGTTTTACTTTATATGCTTTTATATAGTTTTATTGGCTTTAGGTTGTATTTGGGGTTTAATGGATATCGTTTTTAATAGTGTACATCGTGTATCTCACTTAGAATTTTTAAAAAAAATATATATTAAGAGGTTTAGAAATGCTCTTAAACTAATGAAGCAATTAATTAATTGTGACAGCCTAAGTTTGCTGGTTTGCAACGGAATCCCTCCAGCAAAAGAGTGTAGAAGTGGCTTTAATTTTACCTGTTCCACTGCTTTTTTTAATATTGTTTTTATTAAAGGTTTTCTTGCATTTCAAACATACGTACATTGTCTCTATTTTCAGATGATAAAGTCATTTCTGCAGATCAGTTATTGAATCATTGTTTTGTAGCAGGAAAAAAAATGTAATTATTTGAGTTGTAGCCCCCTCAGAAATTTAGGCTATTGAAAAGGTGGGTAAAAGTTTTTTGAACAAATAGATCATGACAAGATGAAAAAGGAATTCAAGGTTCGGGTTAGGAGGGTGACTCATATGTTTCACAACTGAAAGAAACTGCTACCTTCACTTTACACAAGGCTCAAAGAGACTTATATATTCAAGCCTGCAAGCTCTGGGATCACTAAGGTTGAAAATTTCCCCTATTTTTTTTTCCAAACTAAAAGTGCAACTCCAAGAAAGTTTGCTCAAAACTAAGGCCTTCTGAGTTCATCGAAGCATACTCCCAGATAAGTGGTTATAGGATTACAGCCTAAAGTAGCAATCCTATTATTATTATTATTATTATTATTAAATTTAAATACCGCTCTATACCCGGACGTCTCAGGGCGGTTCACAAAAAAGGTCACAATATATTAAATAAAAATAAAAACAATAATCCAATAACACACACACACCCAAAAAAGAGCCACATTTTAAAGGGCATAGGATGTTGATTAGGTCAGCCAAAGGCCTGCTTAAAAAGCAATGTTTTTGCCTGGTGCCTAAAGGTGTATAATGAAGGCATCAGGGAGAGCATTGCACAGATGGGGAGTCACTGCAGAGAAGGCCCATTCTCGTGTTGCCACCCTCCGGACCTCTCAAGGAAGAAGCATACGAAAGAGGGCCTCAGAAGATGATCCCAGGGTCCGGATAGATTCATATGGAGAGAAGCAGTCCTTGAGGTATTGTGGTCCTTAGCCGTTTAAGGCTTTATAGGTCAAAACCAGCACTTGGAATTAGACCCAAAAACTAATTGGTAGCCAGTGCAGTCAGACCAGGATCTATGTAATATGTTCAAACCGTCTTACTCCGGTGAGCAACCTGGCCACTGAATTCTGCACTAGCTGAAGTTTCTGAACTGTCTTCAGAGACACAACTACGTATAATGCATTGCAGTAATCTAACCTAAGAGTAAGCATTCCATTTAATGGAACATACTTATTAGTAAACAATTATAATATCCCCCTGTAAGCGAAGGACTGTTTGACCAGACAGTATGGAAATCTGGGGGAGCCATTAAAAGCCCATTCCAGCATTCCAGTTGTACTTAGAAATCGACCAGAACCCAGTGTCATTATCTCAAAGCTGGCATGACATTTCCCATTCAGTCAAGGCTTGCTGCCATATGCTGAACCAACTACAGTTTCTGAATTGTCTTCAAGGGCAGCCCCTGTATGCAACACATGACAGTAATTCAAGTGCATTAAGTGGAACATGGATAACTGTCTTTGTCACAGAGGGTCTGTGTGGGTCAAAGCATTAAACAATATCTGCACCCTTGTCACTCAAAATTGTCCCGCAATAACCTCTTTATGTCTGACCAACGTAAGCAAATTTTAAAAAGCAGCCAGCACAACTGGAATCAGAAACCTGTTGTAGTCAATCAGGATTGAGAACTGGTGGTTCATGGAGAGTTCTGCTTTCAGAAACAGGAAACTGCCATCTACTGAGTCAGAACACTGTTTCATCTACTTCAGCATTGTCTACTCTGACCGGCAGTGCCTCTCCAGAATTTCAGACATGTGACATTCCATACCTGGAAATACTGAGGATTGAACCTGAAACCTTCTGCATGTTCTACCGCTGAAATGCTGCCTTTCCTCTTTTGCTCCTCCTGCTAGCTATGAAGTGAAGAAGCACAAACTGCAAGATTTTAACCAAAAGAGGACTACAGTGGTACCTTGGTTCTCAAGCTTAATTCATTCAAGGAGTCCATTCGACTCCTGAAACCATTCGAAAACCAAGGCGCGGTTTCCGATTGGCTGCAGGAGCTTCCTGCACTCAAGCGGAAGCCGCGTCAGACGTTCAGCTTCCAAAAAACGTTCACAAACTGGAACACTTGCTTCCGGGTTTGCGGTGTTCGGGAGCCAATTTGTTCGACAACTAAGTCGTTCGAGAACAAAGGTACCACTGTACGAGTCAACCAAGTGCCTTGTGTGGCAAACCCAGAGAGCAACAAATTTCGTATTTTCGGTACAAGCTTTTGTGGATTTACAGTCCGCTCCACCAGATGCATGAAGAGAAACTTAAGAACCCCCAGCCCCCTGCTGAAAATGCTTACTCCAGATAGACTGAAAGGGTTATGTCTGACCAGAATAGTGAAATAAGCTGTAATTAGCAGCCACACTGTGTAATCTCCACCAACAGTCTTGGTGGAGGGAGGCTTCTCAAGGGGGTTTCACTAAATCACTGCCTGTCTCTCCATTAAAAAAGAAAAAGGAAGTGAAACTTGCAAACCCCGCTTCCGTCCCTCGTCCTGAATGGCTACAAAAGCTTGCTTTATTCTACAAACCGTGCAAAGAAGTTCAGCCCAGAAACTCAACCAGGGCTTTCTTGCAGACAATTAATACATGTTTGCACTAGGTCAGAATGGTGCAGAGACAGCACTGAGGACTAGCGGCAGATTGCTTCCTTTGCCTCAGTGCTTCCTTGAACTCAGGATTTCTTCAACCTAATACAACCTGCATGCCCTCTGCCCTCCAGTAACCTCCACTAAATCCTCTCCTGTCCCCAACAACCAAGGTCCATGAAAAAAATGCAAACATTTCTCTCACTGGTGCCTAAAGGTAAAGGTAAAGGGACCCCTGACCATCAGGTCCAGTCGTGACCGACTCTGGGGTTGCGGCACTCATCTCGCTTTATTGGCCGAGGGAGGTGACGTACAGCTTCCGGGTCATGTGGCCAGCATGACTAAGCCGCTTCTGGCAAACCAGAGCAGCACACGGAAACGCCGTTAACCTTCCCACTGGAGCGGTACCTATTTATCTACTTGCACTTTGACGTGCTTTCGAACTGCTAGGTTGGCAGGAGCAGGGACCGAGCAACGGGAACTCACCCCATTGCGGGGATTCGAACCGCCAACCTTCTGATCGGCAAGTCCTAGGCTCTGTGGTTTAACCCACAGCACCACTCACATCCCTCTCACTGGTGCCTAGAGGGGTATAATGAAGTTTTAGATAGACTATGGCCATTGGACGTGCTGGCTGGAACTGAGGGGAGGACACCATTTGAATCCCTTGCTCTCAGTGCCAGACCAAACCCTGTGGAGGCCCCTAGGCAGTCGAAATCCTGAGGCTTCCCTCATGCGCATCCTCTGGGCGGATAACACTAAACTAAGAAAGCTTGATTGTAATTTTCTTTCACGATCAAATCAATATTGTTTTGATTCTTTGTCGAAAGGGCCCCTAAAATGCATGGGGTCTAGATTAGTTCTCACCCAACCGGTGAGGTGACACAGAAAAAAATATTTCCAATGCTTTATTTCTTTGGCAGACAATTTTCCATGGTAAAAAATGCATTGTTCAATAATAACAATCACCATCACCATCATCATAATAATAATAATAATAATGAATCAACACAATACAAATCCAATTAAGAAATCGGAAGGGATACAGTGCCAATTAAATCTTAGCTGTAATTAACTCCTTTCAGGGAAGCATCCCTAAGAAGTCCATATATTTATGAGCACATTTCTCCAGGCATGCTAAAATTAGCACATTAACCATTTTCACGGTCTTCTTCAGTTTTTCCCCTTAAAATATAAATACAAGTAAAGGAGAAGTGTATGCTACTGAGTTGCCACATCTTAAAACATTTGCAAGCCTTCAAATAAAAACAATTCCCTAGTAAAGCTTTGAATTCATTTCAATGCAACATTTAATCCACACAAAGTATCCTCACTCCTGCAACATTCCACCTACTCTGAGGGCTTGATCCAGGTTTTCAGCGACCAATACCAAAAGCAAAGCAAAGCACACATCCACACTCATGGGAAACATCACTCACTGACGGAAAACTTGCCTAATGTTATCACATTATACCATATCAAACCAGAAGCTCATCTAGTTCAGTATTGTCTAAGCCAACAGTTCTCTTACAAATATGAAAGATCAGAAAAGGGAAAGACTTCTTTGAGTCGTTGGGGAGACTAGTGTTTGCCTCTCTCAAATTAGACCTAATATAAACGAGATTACCCGGCAAAAGCAAGCTCCTACCTCTCATGGAGTTTGTATACATACCAAAGGTGCATGTGTAAGAGGCTCATTTATCATTGTATTTTGGGAAAGATTCCTGTTCTTATGTAGCTGCATTCTTTCATACTTTCTGGACGTCCCATGATCATATTACAAAGTAGTGGTGTTCTATGTTACAACTCAAGAACTGCTAGGAGTCGTTTCCTCTTGTTTTCCTATGTATTTCTTATCAATAAAAAAAATCAGTATGGTGCAAGTAAATTTTTCTTCTGAAAGTATGGCCCACAGAAAAAAGTTTGAGAACCACTGATAGCAGCTCTCTAGAATTTAGGCAGGTATCTTTCCCAACTCTACATAGAGATGCCAGAGATTGAAATGGGACCTTCTGCATGCAAATAAGGTGCCATTAAGCTAAGGCCCTTCCCATAATTTGTTCCACAGTAAGAATACATTGACTTGGTGTTGTTGTTGTTTTGTAAGTATCAACCTGTTGATGAATAAAGTACAGCTGTACCTTGGATCTCAAACACCTTGGCTCCCAAACAAATTGGCTCCTGAACGATCGAAACCCGGAAGTGAGTGTTCTGGTTTTCAAACGATTTCCAGAAGCCAAACCTCTGGCACAGCTTCTGCAGCCAATTGGAGGCCACGCCTTGGTTATCAAACAGTTCCGGGAGTTGAACAGACTCACGGAATGCATTCTGTTCGATAACCAAGGTACGACTGTATCTTTTTATTGTTTTAATAAAAGTCATCTTTAGCACTTGACCTTTACTTGACAATAGTTGACCAACCCATTTTTAACTGCTCAACTACACTTTGGTACAATACAGTTCCCAAGTTCAGTTCCATGGATCTCCATGTAGGATTGGGCATGTTCCTTGTCTGAAATCCTGGAGGTACACTGCCAGTCCGAGTAGGCAATACTGAACTAGATGGACCAGTGGTTTGATTCATAGGCAGCTTTCAATATTCCTATATTCTGAGCTATGGCACTTGTTGGATGGGTGGGAACGGCAACAAGAGGTTGGGCTAGGGATGTGGTGAAGTTACATTTTATATCTCCAAGAGATTCATTATATACATAGATATTTTTAAGGATATTTTTTTAAATACATTAAAAACATACACTTCAACATACTGTCACTCAGATTCATTTCCTGCAAGCTCATCAAACTTCTCAGAAAAGTTTTTTATGGCTGCCTCCTCAGCAGCCCTAAAGTCCAGCCTCTGAAGCCCACACACAATTGGCTCAGCAGACAATGGAAAACAAACATTTTATTGTTCAAAATGGCATGCAGCTCCATCGCCTAGAACAGAATGTGTGCAAATGAGATTCTCCTTCAGAAGCTAACTCCAAGCATCTTACACAAATATTAAAAACTTCTGAAGTTGTCCCTTCTGCTGCAAAACTAGGATAGATCAGGGACTCAGATTTTTAATTTTTTTTACTCAGAAGATATGCAAACACAACACTATCTGCAGGACTAGGGGCTGGTAGACATGCTCTACGGGGAGCTGGCTTCAGGCACCAGGCCCATTGGCGAACCAACTCTGTGCTACAAAGATGTCTGCAAACATGACACGAAAGCTCTTTGTGAACATCCCTTGCAGATGACCGCAGTGCCTGAAGATGGACAGTCAGGTTGTGTATCCACAGCAATGACCAGAGGAGGAATGACCCCTGGGAGGAACGTACAGTGGAGAAACGCCATGGTGCATCTGCAGCAGCACAACTGGATGCCTTCATCTGCCCCAGCTGCAGCAAACCATCTCTCTCCCATTTCAGTCTCTACAGCCACAACAGACACTGTAACCTTCTAACAGCTTGACCTCACCTCCATTGTCTCCCGAGACAGATGGGTGCCAACCAGGGGCAGACAGCACTTTTGAACTCTCCATCTAGCTGGCCGCTGTTTGAAACAAGAGATTGGGCCAGATGGGCCCTTGATCTGACCCAACTGAGCCCCTGTATACCCACACCTTAACTGTAGGCGTTTTTTACTTAGAAACAAAACATGTTCAAAGACACATACCCCCAAGAATTGGATGCCGGCCTGAATTACAGAACATTGGCGAGGGTCCAAAAAGCTACTTAAATTCTACCCAAGAGCTTGGACCATTGTGTGTAAAGTTTTCCCCCCTTTGAAAAGCAAAACCCCATGTCATTTTTTTAAAGTGCTTTGGATTTCAAAAGTGCTTAGCTATGTAGCATGCAGTGGGGTAAGGAAAGGAGAATGCACAACAAAAGCCCCTTGGGGGTGTTACAGAGAACTAGCTGTATGGTTCTCTGGATGCCAAACATTCATGATTATGAATGATTATGAACGCACTCGACACACTGCACTCGACACACTGTGCACTCGACACACTGCTACATCTGCACCACTGACAGGCATCATCTGCTTGCACCCTGTTAGCTCAGTTGGTTAGGGCATGGTGCTAATAAAGCCAAGGTCGCAGGTTGAATCCCCATACAGGCCACCTAGATATTCCTGCATTGCAGGGGGTGAACTAGATGACCCTCGGGGTCCCTTTCAACTCTAAAATACAATGATTCTATTATTCGATGCTGAGAGATGTACTCAGTGTTCGAAACTCCCATTGTTCTAGGTACATTTTGCGACAGGGAATTTCATTAGCACAAGCAGTTTCTGAGCTCTGGGCGCAGTACTGGGCCTAAATTTTCAGATTAAAACTGCAGAGTGGAAGGAAAGAAGGACCTTTTTCTGCCTCCCCACTTTCAGCTAATCTCTGAAGACTAGAGAAGAGACCTTCTTAAGATTATTAGGGGGTGGACAGGGGAAGGACTAGACCATGTGAGAAATGAACATAATATTTGAGCTGCAGTTCATCCATTTTCAGCTTTATATTCTTGTTACATATATAAAAAAGTGTGCCTAGACATTCCTTTGTTGCGCCCATAAGCTAGGCTTAGGGTGCCATTTAGCTCCTATCTTTCATATATCAGTTTCTAACACTGGCTGTGCTGCATGACAGTGTCTTGCTGGACAGTAGCAGTTCAGACTGGGGTATCACCTGTGTTTGAATTCCATCATAAAAAGATTCCCTGCTCACACAATACAAAGCCTGCAGGAAAACAGCTGGGTGAGAGCTCTTCTTCGCAAGGTGCTTGTTTTCTGGCTTAACTATAGTTAAGAGAACAAGAGCGATCTATGTACTCCTTGCCACTTTCTAGAGCAAACTCTCCCTCTCTCTCTCTCTGTTTTATTAAATTCATATTACACATTAGTTACCGTACAATAGAGTATAGGGTTAGATGTCGGGAATCCATATATATAATATATGTTATGTACAGTGCTGAAATTGTACCATTAAACTTCCCCTCTCTTCCCTTGTTGGTCTTAACCCAGGTTAAGGATGGTATGATGGCAATGCTAAGCCAGGGGTCACTAACACAGAGCCCACGGGCACAAAGGTATTTAGGCATATGCACCCAGCTGCTGAAGCAAACTTGAAAGAAGCATTCCAGTGTACCCAATAGTGTGGCTACTGGTTGTGGTGAATGCTTGGTTGTGGGGGTGGGAGCCTGCAACAGTTTCTATGGTTTGCAAATGTGCCCACAGGCCAAAAAGAAAAGGTTGATGAACTATGTGCTAAGCTCTGTGGTTTATAAGAAGAACTACAGTGGTACCTCGGGTTATAGACACTTCAGGTCACAGACTCCGCTAACCCATAAATAGTACATCGGGTTAAGAACTTTGCTTCAGGATGAGAACAGAAATCGCGCAGCGGCAGTGGGAGGCCCCATTAGCTAAAGTGGTATCTCAGGTTAAGAACAGTTTCAGGTTAAGAACGGACCTCCGGAACTAATTAAGTTCTTAACCCGAGGTACCACTGTACTTACAGCAAGCCTTGGACCCGTGTGCCCCTCCCTTCTTCAGCAAAAGCACAAGGAGAAGTTTGGAAGCTTTTGCTGTTGTTTTTGATTAACTGCAGCTTGCCATATTGTGCCAACCAGGGTGAAGTGTAGCTAACTAGTGGCTAGCAGAAACAAGCCAATTTCAAAACATGGGTTATGAACCTGACTTGTTTTCTCTAACCACAGTTAAGATTAAACACAGTTTAGAGAACAGACAATGTACTAAGCTATGGTTGCTCTAAAATGGAAGAGGAGGCTTTCAATTTCCTATTTGCAACTGCTCCAGAAGAGAAGAGAGGGAGGAATGTGCAAACCTGAGAGGATGTATGGTTTTTTTCCCCTGTAACACTAAACCATGGTTTAGTGTGATGGCCAAATGCAGACAGAGCCACATCTGCCCATCGCAGCCCCCCTTAATAAAAAATGGAAAAGACGTTTCAACACAAGTTGACATGGTAATGATGAGTAGTACTGAGAAGATACAGTCCTGAACTCTAAGGCTTAAAAGGTAACAGAGTGAAAACCTTACTGCTGCAGAAAATGAGAGAGCACAGCCCACTCAAAATCTATTAACCATGGGTAAAAGATTGTGCCATGATCTAAAGCAGTCCAGTCCAGCAAGAACTGATCTACTTGATTCTCCTGACAATGAAGATCAGGCTCCAAGTCACTGCTTGCACCCAGCTAATTTTTGGAACCCAGCAGACTGGAGAAGGAAGTAAATTCCTGGCCTCAAGGAAGCTAATCCTGGTGTACCTCAGACAGAAAGCGGGGTAGTAATCAACTCCAGCTTAAAATGTATGCAGCTAGACTTAATTTGTTTTCGACTTACCTCCAGGCAAAATGTTTAACCCCTGCTATTAGCTTAACAACATTGCCCATGGTTGGATGGAGAAATACAATATTTTGCTCAGTACGTTAAATACTAGCACAAGAAGGAAGCGAACAAGAGCTAGTTAGATATCTATTATAAGAGAAATGCTACATATAAAGCAGAGATTTGCTCCTGAAAATAAAATTACACATCTAATTGCAGATTCGATATCTGGCTTACCAGCCTCATTAGGAAAATTTTAAAAGTTACATCTTATCTCGTTTGAGATGATCATTAAAAAAATAATTGGGTAGCCCATTTGGTTTTAGATTTATTTTTCAATTGGATGTCTATGACAAAATGCCAGACAATGTTAGGCCTGTTTAAAAGTCCATATTTATCGGGTGTTAGCTGCCCCCTCAGTCCTCATTGGGCTGTTTTGGACACAATTCCCCCCCCCCCTAGTCGTTTTCTTTTATATTTTATTTATTTATTTATTTATTTATTTATTTGTTTGTTTGTTTGTTTGTTTGTTTGTTTGTATTCTGAAAGCCTCAGAACTCCCCCAGGGTTCTTCACTCTTTTTCTAATGACTACAGTGTCTGCACACACACACACTTTTCTCTTCCCCAATGAGAAAATGAGCCATAGCTTGAAGCAGTGGAGCACAACCAAAGGAGATACTTTGGCATCCCACCAGCCCAGAGTTACAGAACTGTCAGGGCATGAGAGAACCTCCCCAAGAGTACAGGATGTGCTGTTCAAGGCAAACTAGTTTCTGCATCTCTAAAAGGATGTAAGAGGAGGCCAATGACCCATCTAGTCCAGCATCCTGTTCTTACAGTGGCCAACCAGACTGCCTGTGGGAAACCTGCAAACAAGACCCAAGCACTCTCCCCTTCAGCAACAGGTATTCAGTAGCATTCCTCCATCCATAGAAACAGCCAAGCCAAGCCATAATGCCTCATAGCCATCAACAGTTTTCTTCTCCATGAATTTGTCTAATCCTATTTTAAGGCCTCCAGGCTGGGGGCCATGACTGCATCCTGAGGGAGAGAGTTCCACAGTTTAACTTGGCGCTCTCATTCCCTTCCTCCCCCACTCCCTCCACAAACACACCACTTGCTCTTAAGGAGAACTTTGATTCACATAGAAAAACCAGCCTCCTTTATCTTCACCTGAACCAAAACAATATGCAAACCAAAAAAATACAGCCCGTTCTTGAAAGTAACAGTTCTCCAAATTCTGCCGTGCAGTTCTTCAGCCAAGTAATGTGTCCAGAAAAAACATAGAGTGTACATAAAGGTAGAGTGTGCATAAAGACGTACATTGGTTCCCAGTATGCTTCTGAGCACAATTCAGAGTGCTAGTGCTGACCTTAAAAGCTCTAAACTGCCTCGGCCCAGTATAGGAGGAGCGTCTCCACTCCCATCATTCAGCCCAAACACTGAGATCCATCGCCGAGGGCCTTCTGGCGGTTCCCTCACTGTGAGAAGTGAGGTTACAGGGAACCAGTCAGAAGGCCTTCTCAGTAGTGGTGCCCACCCTGTGGAACGCCCTCCCACCAGATGTCAAGGAAATAGTAAACAACTATCTGACATTTAGAAGACATCTGAAGGCAGGCCTGTTTAGGGAAGTTTTTAATGTTTGATGTTTTATCATGTTTTTAATATTCTGTTGGGAGCTGCCCAGAGTGGCTGGGGAAACCCAGCCAGATGGGCGGTGTATGTATGTATGTATGTATGTATGTATGTATAAATAAATAAATTATTATTAATATTATTATTATTGCATATATCCATGAAAATGACATACAAATGGACATTATATTCAGGGAAATGTATCTTATTTGGTGAAATTTGCCCTGAAATACTGGTGAATTTTCACAAGGACTTTAAAAAATAAATAAATCACCAAGTGATTTGGAATTGTGCGGAACTGAATTTAAGACTGAGAAAAATGAGAATCTGGGGAAAAAACAAAATTCACCCATTTCCCCCCACCCCAGTGCAGCAGACAATTTATCTCCATCCCTCTGGTAGGAATAAAACAACTCCAGCCACTTTCCACAGCTGTCAGCATTGCTTGAAAAGCCACCTCTTTGCCAGCACCAAGTCCCTTCACAGCTGCCGGCCCCTGCGGGGGGCGGGGGGAGAGCGGTCCTCCCATTAACTCAAGCTGGACTCCCTTCGTATCAGTCTCCAGCTGCTCAATGTTTCTCATTGCTTCTCTATGCCACCTACAATGTTTTGTTCTCATGCACACAGGGTGAGGAAGGGTGTGTGTGGAGACATTTGTTAGAAGCTTTTGGAAGTGACTGCAAGACAGATTCCCTCCCCGTCCCTTCCAATCAATAGATTATTACAAGCTTTAATTTGTGGGTGTTTGGGCAAATATCCAAAGGAGCAAGTGGATTTTTGGGGCGGATTTGGGAGGTAATCGGCAGTCAACAAACAGGGCAAGTTAAACCCTATCGATATTTGAGTTTTTGTTTTTAAACTGCACTTGACTGAAGTGGATTGTGTATCCAGCGGAATTTTTAGACACTGGTCCCACCACTGAGGTAAACAAGTTATTTCTGCTCTAAAAATATTTTATGTATTTCCAGCTGCTCGGCTGATTTTGTTCCCAGTAACTCCCTGCTTTCCTGTCAGCCAGGCTCAGAAAGCCACATTATCTGGGGCCCCACAGCTATTGCAGCCGTTCCTAGAGTACGTTACTTCTTTCTGAAGCCATACGCAGACTTCATAGTGTCGACAAGTCTGAGTTTGGGGACTTTTCCTTTCCTGTGAATGGACAGCTCTTCACGAAAGATGCTTTTCCCACAAGCCTCTGGGGCTAGAACATCAAGCCCAGAATCGTT
This sequence comes from Podarcis pityusensis, assembly GCF_964106645.2. NCBI lineage: Eukaryota > Metazoa > Chordata > Lepidosauria > Squamata > Lacertidae > Podarcis > Podarcis pityusensis. The sequence goes on along the minus strand of NC_138033.1, from coordinate 21,408,483 downwards.
GCCTTCACCCAAAGGAAGTACCTCATCTGCTTATTATTTCAGTTACTGGCAGGTAACATATGGATTTATGACAGAATATTGGAAGCCGACTATTTCTTTGTCTCACTACAGCTGTGAGGGAGAAGTTACGGCTTTCCAAATGTTGAACTCCAGCTCCCAACAGCCTCAGACAGCAGGATGAGGGATGATGGGAGTTGGGAGTCCAACAAAATATGGAGGACCACAGGTTCCCAATCCCTACACTGCAGCAATCATGCTAGGGCCCTCATATTTACGGGACCACCTCTCCTGGTATGCCCCGCAGAGGACCTTAAGTCCCATGAATAAACATAGTTTAGAGGTCCCAGGCCCTAAGGAAGTCAGATTATCCTCCACCAGGGCCAGGGCCTTTTCAGTGATGGCTCCAACCTGGTGGAATGCTCTGTCCCACGAGACTAGGGCCCTTCAGGATTTAACCTCCTTCCATCAGGCCTGTAAGACAGAGCTATTCTGCCTGGCCTTTAATTTGAATTCAGCCTGATCTTTTATTTCCATTCTCTTCCCTCCCCCTCCCCTTTTATGAAGATTACCTGCTCTGAGACCCCACAGCTATTTCTCCCCTGGCCTCCTTGCTGGCCCAAGTAGGACCAATTCAGCCAGCTAGCCCTGGGGATTATCTAATGCTTATTAGATGAATTTCCCCTAAATTGATTTCTGAACTTTGAATTTTATTGTTATTCATGTTTTAATACTGTATTTTATGCTGCTTTTACAATTAAGTGTTTTAAATTTGATGTTAGCCACCCTGAGCCTGGTTTTTGAACAGGGAAGGGCTGAGTATAAATAAAAATTTATTATTATTATCATTATAGAACCCACCTTCCTTAACCTGCCACCCTCCAAAAGCTGCTGGGACCATAACTCCCATCAGCCCCAGACAGGATGGCTAAAGGTCAGGGGTGATACAAGCGGGAAGGCAGCAGGCCTGGGAAGGTGGCATTAGAGAACAAAAAGGGAACAGGACCCTGGATATAGTTTAGGGATTAACAATGCATGGGAGAGACATGGCCTCCACCCCAACCCAGGAACTGGATTTGGGAAGGACAGAAAGATGCACGGACTCTCTCGTGAATTGGGAATGGCCCCAATCAATGGCAAAGCAACTGGAAGATTCAGGACCGATAAAAGGAAAGCACTTCTTTACACAACACATAATTAAACTGTGGAACTCATTGCCACAGGAGGCAGTGATGGCCACCAACCGAGATGGTTTTAAAAGAGGATTGGACAAAATCATAGAGTAGAGGGCTACCGATGGCTTCTAGCCATGATGGCTTTGCTCTGAATACTACTTGCTGGAAACCACAGGAGTGGTCTTGTGCTCAGGGTCCTTCCTGAGAGTTTCCCACAGGCTTCTGGTTGGCCACTGTGGGAACAGAATGCTGGTCTAGATGGGCCTGATCCAGCAGGCTTTCCTTATGTTCATATGTTTGTTCTGGCACACAGAAAATGCAGCAGCCAAATATGGAGAGTGACCTTTTCTTTTTCCTTTTTTTAAACAAATGATCTAGGCATTTCCCATCATTGACTTTTGCTAAAGGAAATAAGAGTGCTTTGCAGAGTGACCTCATCGACATTTTAATACAATGCATAAATCAGGCTTTTAAACAGCAGTGCTCAAGTAGACATTAGGGATGAGACACATGGGTGTCTGCCGCTAGAGATCCCCCTTACTTTTTGAAGCATCCAGCTAAACTCAAGTGTGCAACATGATGCCATCCACAAAGGGCACTGACCCTCCACCTTGGCCCAAAACAGATGGCATGGCACAGGGGCAAAGCAGAAGTGCACAAGAAGTTATCTTCAATCTATGTGTCCATCAATCTCAGTAATTCCTCCTCTGATAGGCAGTGACTCTCCAAGGTCTCAGGTAAAGGGTCATTTCCAACACCTGCTACCTGCTCCTTGCAGCTAGAGGTGTCAGGGATTGCACCAGGGACCTTGTTCATATGAAGTATGCGCTCAGCCAGAGTTATGGGCTGTGTACACACCATGCATTTAAATCACACTTGGGAACTGTAGTTTAAGGTTGCTAGGAATTGTAGCTCTGTGAGCAGTACAGTTTGCAGGATTCTCTTTGAGTGATGGGAAGGACGCTCCTTAAATGTGCTTCAGATATATGGTGCGCATGTCTCTTCCCTTGTGGGCCATCCAAGGAAGCTGAATATTGGAAGACCCAGGACAGATAGAAGAAATGAATTTCTCTGTTCAGTGCATAAAATGGAACTCCTTCCCACAGAAGGTCACCAACCTAGATGCCTTCAGAGAGGATTAGACAAATTCATGGAGGAGAAGTCTGCTGAAGGCTATTAGCTATGATATCTATGTTCTTTCTCCACTGTTGGAGGCAGTCCTGCTTCTGAACACCAGTTGCTGCAAACCACAGAAGGGGAGGGTGCTCTTGTGCTCAAATTTCACTTGCAGGTTTCCCAAGGGCAGTATGAGAACAGGATGCTGGACCAGGTGGACCACTGGCCTGATCCAGCAGGCTCTTCTTGTGTACCTATGAAGATGCCCCATTGCCTTTGTCTCTAGAGCATTAATGTCTTATTTTTATTTTGGACCATTACCTACTCATACCAAGCCTGCAGCACATGGAAATTCCAGGCATCATCTTCACTGATCCCCAGAGTAAGAGCTGTTTGACAATGGAAGAGTCTACCTTGGGAGGTTGTGGACTCGCCTTCCTTGGAAGTTTCCAAGCAGAGGTTGGATGGCCATCTGTCATGGATGCTTTAGTAGAGATTCCTGCATTGCAGGGGGGTTGGACTAGATGACTCCTGAGGTCCCTTCCAACTCTACAATTGTATGATTCTATGAGTGGCAGGGGGCAGGACAGGAAAAACACCAACCATCCTACAAACTGAGAAACTGTTAGCTCCTCAACCCTCTTGGCAATATAACCTTTCCCCTATAATATTCCATATTACATGATAACTTGGAGGAAACAAGGTATGTAAGCTTCCCCCAGCTGGTGCTGTTGGGACTCTGACTCCCTTCAGCCACAGCTGGCGCGGCCAGTGGTCAGGGATGATGGGAGCTGTAGTCCTCACAAGAGGGTGGCCAGGTTGTAGGCAGGCTGCCTTAAGCAACCTTCCCCCCATCCACGCATGGGACCCGGCTTGTGCCACAGGCAATAATGACAAGGCCCTGCGGGTAAAGAGAAACTAGCAAGAGCTTGAGCGCCACAGAGGCCAAACTGCGTGCAGAGAATCTCAATGGGCCAACCTCACCCCACTCCTTCCCTTTTAGGCAATCAGCAAGCATCATCTCCATCATTTGCTGGAATGACAGCCAGCATTTTCTTCAGGCAGGAGGCTTGACAATTGAGGGGGAAAGCAATGGCAAGAGGAAAGCAACGGCAAGAGAACTGGTCCAGGGCATTGATATGCAGTCCACAGGGGCACATCCCTTGGCACACGCGAGCGCACACACACACACACACACACACACAAATAGGACTAGCCAGCCAGACTCCCTCCCACACAGAGAACAGAATGGCAGAGAATCAGCTTAGAGAGGAAAGGCAGGGACAGCAACTCCCACAGAAACCAGCCTCCTCCCAACATTTCACTGCAGTTCCAGCAAGTCAGACCAGAGAGAAGAAGGGCGAGGGGGGCGATAAACCTTCACCCACCCTATGGAAAAAACCCACCCAAAATAAAGCATGCAGAAGGAACAACAACGAAAAAGAGAATGCCTTCTTTATTTGTAACCCTACTTCCCAGCTGACCTTCAAATGACACCTAGATATGGCTTTCACCCACCCCGCCCCAAGTGCCTGGAAGCCCCCCCAAGAATGGAAATCTGGGACCAGGAAGAGCGAGAAGTGCCTTTATTTATTACCACCATCTGACGTGGCTGAACGATTCCTCTGAGGGAAGCTTTGCAATCACCGTGAAGATAAACGGGAGACGGGGGTCCCACCTCTTTCCCCACCCCCCAACAAAGCCCTTTGCAACTCCAGCAGCGTTCCTGGCCAGTTATGTGGGAGGCTGACCCCGCCCCCCTTCCATGGACTAAGGGGGCTTATTCTCAAACAAGGCTGCAACACCAACACTTCTCCCAGAGAGAAGACACTGGAGGCCCCATTCATAAAATAAATCCAAGAAAGGGGGAGAGAGACACTATAAGGCTGCAGTCCTTACGCGCGTTTACCTAGGAGTAAAGCGCCGCTGCTCTTACTTTCAAGCAAGGCTGCGGTGCTAAAGGCGTGCTTTTCCAGAGAAATATGCCCCGCTGAACACAATCGACTGGGCCTTAAATGCCAAAGAAACTCGCCTGCGCTCTGGCAGCAAGGCTCACGTTTTACCTGGAAGGAAGCCCCACCGGGCGAGAGGACTCGTGGCTGAGCCAAAACTGCCTAAAGGTCGAGCTAAGCGAGGAAGTGGGGGGAGAAAGCGCACAAGACGCGACCCAAGCGGAGAGAGGGAGGCCGCCTCCTTGAGCCAACACGCCCACCCAGGGAGCCACTTGTTTCCCCACGAATGCAAAAACCCGCAGCTGCTCCTTCCTCTCCCCCACCGAGGGGCAGCCAGGAAGGGTGGGGCGGGGCGTGCGGATTGCGCCTATGGGTCCCCCGGGAGGAAAGGCTGGGGGGTGGAGGCAGAAAGGCGAAGAAGCCCCCTGTCAAGGGAACTTGGCACGGCAGGCCCAGGATAGAGGCAAGGCGTCGAGCCGCGGGGAGGAGGGAGAAGGCAGCGACGTAAACCTGGAAGCATTGAGGGGAGGGGGGTGCGCGTCCTGTGGGGAAGGAAGCAGGGCCGGGTGCCGTCGAGGGGGCGTCAGAGATGTCACTTACCCGGGCGACGTGGCCGTCCAGGAGCAGGAGCAGCAAGAGCGGCAGCAGGAGCCCTCCCTGTCGGCGGGGCCTCGACGGCAGCAGCCGAGGCATCTCCTTCATGCTGGGAAGGGGCGATCGGGGCGCCCACGGCGGCTGCTGCGGCTGCTATGCCCGTCGGGAGTCCGGAGGGACGGGAGGAAAGGAGGGGGGAGGGAGGGAAGAAGGAGGGAGGGAGGGCGAGGGGGGGAAGCCTTTCCTTTGTTCCCGATGCAACCAGAAACCCACAGCAACGAGGCAGGGGAGGAGGCGGAGGAGGTGGAGGAGGGCGGCAGCGAGCCCGAGGATGCAGGAAAGGCAAGGAGCACGCCGGCGGCGGCGGCGCTGCTGCTGCTTCTCCTGGGCTGGAGAGATGCTGCGAGGAGGAGGCGGCAGGAGGAGGGCGGAGGCCAGGGCTGCGGGGCTCGCCAGTCCGCCGGGCCCACGGCGACGCCTCCCCGGCTCCAGCCCACTCGCACCCCGCCGGCCCCGGACTGCAACGATCAGAGCGTGCTCCGCCGCGGCTTCTTCCCCCTTGCAGGAAACGTGCGCTCCGGAGCCCAGTCCATTCGCTCAATGGCTGCGGGGACAAGGAGGAGGAGGAGGGAGAGAGGCTGTGGCGCCCTCTAGCGGAGGACTGGGTCAGCGGCTAGTGGCCAGGATGTGCCCCCGACGCACACAACTCCCAGCGCGCTTTACTTGGAGGCAGGTTAGGGGGGGGGAGGGGGAGGGGTTTGGAAAGGAAAAGGATCGAGCTCGTTGTGAACAATGTGCAAGGAGGAGGAGGAGGTGGTGGTGGTGGTCCGCACGTTTAGGCTGCAGGAGGTGGGGGCGAGTTTGCTCCCCCCCCCCCCTTGTTTGCAAACCTCCTTGAAAGGACACCGCTAACACAAGGGCGAGAAACTAGTTTGCAATATGCCATAAGAACGTAAGCAGACCCCCTGGGTCAGGACAATGGCCCATCTAGTCCAGCATCCAACCAGAAGCCTGCTGGAAGCCCCCAAGGAGGACCCGGTGACAAGGGCAGCCCCTCCCCTCTGTGGTTTCCAGAAACTGGTATTAAGAAGCATTAATGCCTCCGACCATGGAAGGGAGAACATAGCCGGCAGGGCTAGTAGCCACTGATAGTCTTACCTTAAGGTTGCCAGACGTCCCCGTTTCCCGGGAACAGTCCCCAGATTTACAAATCAGTCCCCATACAAAATCCACTGAAGTTGAAAGGTGTCCCCAGATTCATTGAAAAAAATCTGGTAACCTAATCTTACCTACCATGGATTTTTCTGATGATATTCTAAAGTCCAAATTGGTCTCCAAAGTGGTGACCATCACTGCCCTTCTGCGGGAGCAAGCTCTGTAATTTAACTATGGGCTGCATGAAGAAGTTTCCTTTTGCCTGCCCTGATTTTTCCAAAATTCCACTCCACTCCCTTTGATCATCTCGGTTGCCCTTTCCTGAACCTTTTTCCAACTCTGCAATATGAGTTGAGGCGAGCAAAACTGTATCCCAAATGCTGTCAAAACGGGGACTCCAGATTGTGTGGGACTCCCAACAACCAACAGCTGCAGCAGGCATGATGATGGGAGCTGTAGTCTAGCAACATCTTGAGGGTTACAGGTTCACTGGAGTTTTCCAGACAGGCTAAAAAATGAGACAACCAAATGTTTCCTATCATGAATGGACTGCAAGGACTGGTAGCTGAAACATACAAAAGGCATGGCAAAAGGATAGTGTCCTCCAACAGATCTGAGAGCAATAAGCTAGTTTAGCCAGTATAGGATGGCTCACGTGGCACAAGCAGCTCCTCCAAGAGAGGAGAGCAGCAGCCCAGAATTCAGGAGAGTTGGCATCTGTTGCCTAAGGCACTCTGCCAAATGGTAGGGCCGGCCCCTGCAGGAAGACACTACAATGAATGAGAAGATCCCACGTTGCCAAGACTTGATGAAGAATAAAATATTAAAGATGACATTTCTTTCTAGCAAAGAGTACTTGCCTTTTTTGTTAAACTGTGCATTATTTTGTGCTCAGAACTGTCTCTTTGGGATCCTCAGACCTCCTTCTCTGAGGGCCTTAGGATCAAAGAATTGCAGAGTCAGAAGAGACCCCAAGGGTCATCTAGTCCACAGGTGGAACTTGTTTAAATTACTCATTGCATTGGTTCAAAGTCAGTTAACCAACAGGCAAGGCTGCAATCCTATCTACATTTGCTGGGGAGCAGTGCTCATGTTACAGATGGAGCCCAGACCCCTTAACTGATCATTTACAACACTATGGAGGAGGCATAATTTGGCTAAGTGCTGGTGATTACCTTTCAAGCAGGGCAGGAGAACCTGTGGCCACCCAGTTGCCATTGGACCACAACTCCCTTCACTCCCCACTGTTGGCCATGTTGGCTGGGACAGAGTCACATACACACATTTTCCATGCATGAGATGCTCCAGGATATATGTAAGCGATGACATTGCCTGATGCCAGTGCCCATGCAGGGCCAGTTTGAATCCCGACTCAGCTATGAAACTCACTGGGTGATCTTGGGCCAGTCAATGTTGCTCTGCCTGCGGGGTAGTTGTGGGAATAAAAATGGGAAGGGGAAGAGTTCAATAAATTATTAGAATATAGATTTCCCTTACCAGGCAGTTTGTCACACTGTAATGTGAAGTGCTAGTGGGGCCCCAGGAACCTGCTATCTTGATTTTGTCAAAGGCATATACTCTATACATATAAATCAGTATATGGACATTTGTGTCATGAACCTGTCCAAGTCGTTTAAGAGCATTGCAACATCCCTGATAAGGAAGTACAGAAGAGATACTAAAGGTAAAGGTAAAGGTACCCCTGCCCGTACGGGCCAGTCTTGCCAGACTCTAGGGTTGTGCGCTCATCTCACACTATAGGCCGGGAGCCAGCGCTGTCGGCAGACACTTCCGGGTCACGTGGCCAGCGTGACAAGGTGCATCTGGCGAGCCAGCGCAGCACACGGAACGCCATTTACCTTCCCGCTGGTAAGCGGTCCCTATTTATCTACTTGCACCCGGAGGTGCTTTCGAACTGCTAGGTTGGCAGGCTCTGGGACCGAACGATCGGCAAGTCCTAGGCGCTGAGGTTTTACCCACAGCGCCACCCGCGTCCCTTACAGAAGAGATACTATCTCCTTGCAAAATTGTCTGCAGCAACTAGCAGTCTCTCTCTCTCTCTCTCTCTCTCTCTCTCTCTCTCTCTCTCTTATGTTTAAATTTGTTTTACTTACAAACTGTTCAAAGGTCTGGTTCATGTGCTTTTCCATACAGCATTCAGAAATGTAAAGTAAAACTTGGCAGTAAAACTTGGCTTAGTTACATTGCTGAAAGTTCCTAAATTATTGGTATAGGAACTCAAGAGTGGCTTGTGAAAGCGACAGAGTCTGAGCTTGGAGCAACACTCTCTTTCCCCCTGCCCCATAACATTTTATTAATTTTCCAGCAATAACAAAAACAAAAAAAACAAAAACAAAAACAAAAATCAAAGCAAAACAGTTTGACTTCCCACTATTCCCTTCCTTGGTTCCATTGTATATCAATGTAGTACATGTCCATTGTAAAATTTTAACCATTTGAATTACTTATTGTCCATTCATAATAAAATTACAAATAATCTTAAAACCCTGCTAATTTATTAACTGTCTACATTGCTTCTGTATGTATGCAAGAAAGTCCTTCCATTCTTCCTGAAATTCGTTGTCATCTCTTCCTCTTAATTTCATTGTCAATTTTGCCATTTCAGCATATTCCGTTAATTTAACCTGCCAATCTTCTTTAGCTGGGACACTTTCTTCTTTCCAATGTTGTGCTAATAATGTTCGTGTGGCCATAGTTGCGTACATAAACAAATTCTTTTGTGATCTTGGTAAATCCACTCCTATAATGCCTAGTAGGAAAGCTTCTGGTTTCTTAACAAAGGTTATTTTAAACATCTTCTTCGTTTCATTATAAATCATTTCCCAATATTCCTTAACAATTTTAAGAAGGATTTCTTCATAAGTGGTGAGGCTAGCAGTATCTCTCTCTTTCCTACCTGCAAATGTTGGAGACTGAATCTGGGACCTTTTGCAAGCAAAATATGAACTCTACCACTAAACTTCAGGGATTGCTTTGGGGGAAGATTTTGGTTACCTCTGGAGACTTGATGCTGCAGATGGTATCCAAGAGGTTTGCAGTGAAGGAGACCACCAGGATTCTAAAGACTATCAGTATCCACCAATGCCCTCCTCTCTTGGGAGGGCACCAGGGATACTGCTGATGCTTTGCTTTGGTCACATTATTTATGTCTCTTGTTGCATTCAAAATTCTACTACATGTTGTAAGACACTTAACAGAATGATAAACTTTTACACTGCTGGTCTTATAAAAATCTAACGTATGGGGCATGGTGGAGTAAACAAGACAACACAGGGCTCAGGTATGTTCATATTTTCAAAGGACCAAATGGAATGTTCACGGATGGAATTGGCTGTAGGAGAAAAGAACCCCACAGAACTTGGTCCCAGCAAAGTTCATGGAGAAGGTCCAGTTGTCTCTTCCTCCTATTCTGGACACTTCCAAAATGGCCACCAATTCTTGGAAGGAGGACCCCAATGGCAGTTAATCCCAGACAGGCTCATGAAGAGGGGTTGGGTTTCTGTTTAGTCGGAACCAGACAGGTGCCTGGAGAGGGTTGAAGTTTCTCCCCTTCTCTTTTTGACCGTTGTCGGATGCAGTGACCACTGATGGAGTCTTCTCTGATCGGGAAGAGCTTGGCTTATGGAAAATGTCTGCCTGCTTCTCCATCCCCTTCTGATAATTGTCAGGTGGAATGATCACCAGTGGACTCTGCCATAAGGGAGTGACTCCCAATGGTATCTCCTCCCAGACAGTCTCATGAAGTGGGCCTAGGTGTGTCTTTCCTCCCTTTTGACAGGTGTTAGGGGCAACAGCCACTGATCGAGTATGTTCTGGGACGGAGTGATGCAATGGCTGCTGGGGCAAGGTGGGATTATGGAGAAGGTCCAGCCGTCTCTCCTCCTTACTGCCTTGTGGAATGGCTGCTAATGGAACTTGCGCTAGGAAAGAGGACCCTTCATCTGTTTGCTCCCAGACAGGTTCGTGGAGAGGACCCGGATACTTCCTCTTCACCTTCTGACAGCTTCCATGTTCAACAGCCACTGATGGAGACTGAGCTTTGAATGAAGAACCCAATGCCTGTTTGTCCAAGGCAGACTCATGCAGCGGGTCAGGCAACTTATCACTCCCAGTCTGATGATTGCACGGTGTAATGGATTCTGGAGATGAATAGCCCAATGGTGGTTGCTCCCAAACAGGTTCGTGGAGAGGGCCTGGGTATCTCCCGCTTCCTTTCTGGTGGCTTCCATGTGCAGTGGCAACCGATGGAGTTTGTGCTCTGTAGGAGGACCTCAATGGCAATTCCACTGGTGGAATTGTCTGTATAGGGCAGGAGTCCAATGGTTGTTGCTCCCAGACAGACTCATGGAGGGGACCCACCTGTCTGTCCATTCCCTTCTGACATCTGCGTGGAGGAATGACCACTGTTGGGATCCAGTCTTGCTCAAAGGAGTCCTGAATTGGATGCTCCTGGACAGCCTCATGGAGAAGACCTATCTCTTGTCTCATCCCCCTTGGATAGCCATGAGGAGGAACAATAACTGATGGCACATGTTCTAGTGGGGAAGAGCCCAGTGGCGGTTGTTCCCAGACAGGTTCATGGAGGGGGCCAGGCTCCTTGTTCATCCCCTTCCAGCCACTGTCTTGGGGAGCTGTCACCAAGGATGGTGTCTCTTCTGGGAGGGAGGCACCAAGCCAGGTTCTCAAAGAGGAACTGTCTGTCCCTCCCTCCCTTTTGACAGTTGCACTGTGGAATGACCACTGGTTGAGTATGTGCTGGTATTTATTGTGATTTTCTGTGCAAAGCTTGCAACAACTGCCAACATTGTGATGTCATTTGAGTGTGAAGGATTTGGACATTAGTAGTGTCTGTTGGCATTGGTCATTGCTGCATGAGGAGACATGTTGTCATGGGAGATGGAGGGCTGTTGGGCTGCCTTTTGATATGATGCACCATGTAAGATGAGTAGGAACCACATGGCTTACAAGGGGAATTATTGGCTAGCAGTTGGCCATTATGATCATCACCATTTCCCCAAACCTAGGCCATTGGTGGTGGTAGCTGTGGTCAAGTCCAGCTGTAGGCTTGAAGTATCTTCTGGTGGACATCCGCCTTCTGTGGATCAAGAAAGATCTATTTGGCTGTGCTGGCAGGGCCCTGATCAGATATGAGGGGCTGGGTCTAGCCACCCTTTGACTTTCCCACAATTCCTTGCTCAGGGGCATTGGGAAGCATTAAAATGTCAATGCTGCTTAGAGTCCTAAGCAAGAGGGGGGAATGCAAACGGGCGTGGCAGGTGTTTGTAGTGGGACCTGCCAGGTTCTTCAGCCCTGGCTGTGATAAATATTGCTTTATGTAGGGTTGCATAATGTTGTGGTTAAGTGGCCGAGGGGTTTTTGTGTCCCATGATAACTGGCACCACTCCTTGTGGCATTTTTGTTTCTCTGTGTAATACAAAAGCATAAATTGGAACTAAATTGGAACTAAACAAACCTTGTATCCTCTAATTTGATGGTATATTTTAACCTACTGCTGCTTCAAGGAATGCATATGACCAAAAGTAATGGACCTTCTGCGTTCACAGTGTGTGATTTATGCACAGTATTGCACAGAACTATGAAGCCACTCCTCCCACTAAAGGATTCATATGACAGCTGACTTCTTCACTCCATCCTGGCCCTAAATTTGGTCTCAATCCATTACAAGCTCCCATGCCTGATCCTACTCCTCCTGAGTAGGATTGTAGGAAGAGAGTCCTTGAACTGGACATTACACTACCAACTCTGGGCTCCTGATCACCTTCTCCTGCCTCCTATGGATACCTGGGGTCTGAGACATGGGTGTTTCCCAGTGTGATCTGGAGATGCTAGGGACTGAACCTGGGATATTTCCCTGCAAATCAAAACACCGAGCAACAGATATTGTTTTGGGAGAAACATTAGTTGCCTCTGGGGACTTGGCACCACAGATGGAATCCCAGCGCAACATACCTCATTGAAGGAGACCATCAAGATGCTGGGAACCTTCCAAATGACCCTTCAATGCACTCCTCCATTATGTGTCAGGGACCGTGCTGAGGAGGGCTACAATGAGGAGGAACGGTGGGTGCCGCCGCCTCCTGTCCCTGGCCCTGAATCTCCTCAGGAGCAGGAGAACAGTATAGATTTAGAACAGTGGTTTGCAGAGGGGCATAGTTCAGAAGGGAAAAGCTGGGAAATACTGGATGAGGAACAGCTAGGAGAAGAAACACTGGAAGAGAGAGGGTTAACAGATTCACAGCCTCTGGACAGCATCCCCCTTCCCCCCTCCCCACCTTCTAGGAGATCTGAGAAAATTGCTAAACAGAAAGCACGGTGACTATAAGCTCAGGCTATCAGATGTAGGAGTGACATGGATTGAGAGGGATGGGGGTGAGGGGAGTGTAGCCTTAATTGAAAGCACCACCATTCTTAGATGAAGACATTCATTATCCCTCGTTGTAATTATTAAAGAATTCTAACTGGTAAGAAGACCCAGTTCACTTTGTTCTGCTTATCTACTGCCAAGGGAGAAGGAAACCGATTCCTTGGAGCCTGACATTATGTCTTGGGAGGACACTGGTGATGCTACTTACGGTTCATTCAGATATTATTCCTTGTTTTCAAATTACGTATTATTCCTGCTCTTAAAATTCTTCTACTTGTTGTACAGCAGTTAGCCTGACGGTTCATCTCTTAAACTGCTGGAGCAAGACTGATAGAAAAATTGTGCTTTTTTTAAGAAAAAAGAAATAAATAAAATGCTAAAACAAAACAACAAAAAGCCTCCGCTGGAATGCTTTGCAATCTGATAAATGTGATGTAAAAAGAAGGGACAGTTGAGAAAATAGGTAGCAAGCATATGCCATGCTCAGGTATGTTCATTAAAAAAACAAAAAAAGACCAGATAGAATGGCCACTGATGGAACTAGTTCAAGGAGAAAACTTCAGTTACTGGTCCCAGCTAGACTGATGAAGAAGGTCTTGTTTTCTCTCCCTTCACTTTGGGCCAAGGCCCACTTGTGGAGCCACGTTGAGGAAGGAGAAGGAGACCCATAGCAGTTAGTCCCAGGCAGGTTCATGGATCGGGCCCGTCTCTCTATTCAGCCGAAACCAAGCAGGAGCCTGGAGGGGGTGTGGGTGTCCCTCCTTCTCTTGTTGATAGCTGACAGGTGCAGGGGCCACCAATGGTGTCTGATCTAGTTGGAAGGAGCTTGGTGCATGGGGAAGGTCCTCCTGCTTCTCCATTCCTTCCTGGTAGCTGTCAGGTGGAATGGTCTCGACTGCAGTCTGCAGGAAGTGGGTGCTTCCTACTGGTATTTCCTCCCAGACACTCTCATGAAGTAGACTTAGCTGTGGCACTTTCGCCCTCTGGCTGGTGCCAGGAGCAACGGCCACTGACTGAGCACGCTCTGGGGGGGAGGAACGCAATGGCTGTTGGCCCAAGGTGGTCTTCTGTAAAGGATCCATTTGTCTCTTCCGCAAACCGCCTGGGGGAATGGCCGCTAATATAGTCTGAGCACTGCAGGCTGGAATGGACCCTGAAGGTGGCTTCTTCCAGGCATTTTCACGTGGAGGGCCTGGGTATCTCTCATTCCCCTGCTGATTGCCTCCATCTGATGGTGGATATGCTGTGAAGGAAGAACCCAGTAACTGCTGGTCCAAGCAGGATTCATGGAGAGGGTCAGGCAGGGGGCAGGCTGGATTCAGTGGTTGCTCTGAGGCAGGTTCATGGAGAGAAACTTTTTGGTGACCTCCAGGTGCAGTGACAACTGAAGGCGTCTGCTCCCTAAGGGAGGAGCTCAATGGCTGTTGGTCCAAGATAGACTCATGGAGAGGGTCCAGCTCTTCTGCCCTTCCATTTTGGCTGCTGGGTGGTGGAATAACCGCCGGTGAAATTAGTTCTGTGCGGGAGGAACCCAGTGGTGGTTGTTCCCGGACAGGCTCCTGGAGAGGGCTTAGCTCCTTGTTCATCCCCTTCTGACAGCTGCCGTGGGGAGCTGTCACCAATTATGGTGTCTCTTCTGGGAGGAAGGAGCCTAATGACAGACCAAGCCAGGCTCTTGAAGAGGAACCGTCTGTCTGTCTTTCCTTCCCTTTTGCAAATGGCTCTGAGGAACAGCCCCTAATGGAGTCTGTTATGGGATTTATTGCGATTCTCTATGCAGGGTTTACAACAACTGTCAACATTGTGATGTCGCGTGAGTGTGGCTGATGAGTGGGAAGGGGCTTGGGCATCAGTAGTTTTTGTTGACATTGGCCATTGTTGCATGAGGAGGTGTGTTGTCACAGGGGATGGTTTTGATGCACCATGTAAGATGGCAGATTGCCTTTGAATTTCCCACAATTCCTTAGAGTGACACTTGAGAGGCATTGTGGGAAACCAGATGCTGACTAGATCCAGATGCCTACTGCTAATCAGTTTGCCAGGACAGAAGAAATGGGGGGGGGGCAGGTGCACATAGGCACATAGGAAGCTGCCTACTGAATCCGAGCATTTGGTCCATTTCCCTCAGTGTTCTCTACATGGACTGGCAACAGCTCGTCATGTCTAGCACTTGGCAGAAGTGCTTCAATTATAGGTTAAAATCTAATAAGCATGACACAAAAAGAAGGCACAATGGAAGAAAGTAGGAAACAAGCAACTGCAAGGCTCAGGTATGTTCATTGTTTTTAAAGGCACCAGATGGAATAGCCATTGATGGAGTTGGTTCTAGGAGCGAGCAGTCCCACAGGTTCTGGTTCCAGCCAGGTTTGTGGAGAAGTTCTAGGTTCTCTCCCTTCCATTCCGTTGGCTCGCAGCTGAAATGCTCACTCGTGGAGTCCATTCTAGGAAAGAGAATTCCAATGTTACTCACTCCCGGAGAGGTTCATGGAGAGGTCCCCAATGTTTACCCTCTACCTCCTGACCTTTACCAGGTATGACACCCATAGATGAAGCCTGTTCTAGGCAGGAGGAGCCCAGAGGCAGCCGACACCAGGGAGGCTCATGGAGTGGGCCCAGGTGACACCTACAGTGTGGAATGGTCCCTGGTGAAGTCTGCTCTGGTTGCGAGGAGCCAGGTCCATTGACATAGTCAGGCAGTCTCACCACCCATGGTGATAATCGTCAAATTCAATGGGCTCTGGTGGAGTCTGAAGTAGGAAGGAGGAGCCCAGTGGCGGCTGGTCCCAGAGCGGCTCATGAAGTGGGCCCAGCTGCCTCTCCCTCCACTTCTGGCGGCTGCCATGTGCAATGGCCACTGAAGGAACCAGATCTTTCTGAGAGGAGTCAGCTGCGTATGGCGGGTCCTGCAGTCTCCCATTCCACTTGTGAGAGCTGCCAAAGTCAATGGGTTCTGGCGGAGTCTGCAGGAGGAGGGAAGACCCCAGTGGCGGTTGGTCCCAAAGAGGCTCGTGAAGTGGCCCTAATGCTCTTTCCTTCCCCTTCTGACAGCTGCCAGATACAGAAGCAATTGATGGAGTCTGTCCTGGTTGTGAGGAGCCTGGTGCATAGAGGTGGCTGTACTGTGTCCGTTTCCAGTTGTGAGAACTGCCAAAGTCAATGGGCACTGCTGGAGCCTGCAGGAAGAGGGAAGAACCCAAGGATGGTTGAGTCCAGATGGGCTCGTGGAGAGGGCCCAGAGGTGTATCCACCCACTTCCGACACCTGCGTGGTGGAATGACCACGGGTGGAACTGGTTGTGTTCCAGAGGAGTCCATTGGTGCTTGGTTCCATACAGGCTCATGGATACGACCTGGCTCTTTCTCCACACCCACCTGATAACTATGAGGTGGAACTATCAGTGATCGAAGCCGTTCTATGCAGTAACCCAATGCCGGTTGCTTCCACACAGACTCATGGATTGGGCCTGGCTCCCTGTCCATCCCGTTCTGGCATTTGCCATAGGGATTGGCTGTTGATGGTGTCTTTTCTGGAACAGGTGAGCCTGATGATGGTGACGTCCCCTTAGGCTGATGCAGAGGCCCTGGCTCTCTGTTTCTTCCATTCTGATAGCTGCCATAGGGAATGATTATTGGTGGTGTCTGTCGTGGGATGGGTGAGCTCAAAGATGGCGACTTCCCCTCAGGCTGATAACTTTCATAGACAGTAGCCATCGACGGTGCCCGTTTTGGGAACGAGGAGCCCGGCAATAATTCTTCCTAGCCAAGCTCACAAAGAGCACCTGCCTGACTCCCTCTCCATTCTGACAGCTGTGTGGTGAAGCAGCCCCTGTTGGAGTCTTCCCTGGGATATACTTTGGTTCCCTATGCACAACTTGCAACAACTGCCAACCTCATGATGTTACATGAGTGTGGTGGATGAGTTTGAAGGAGTAGGGCATCAGTAGTTGACATTGGTCATTGTTGCATGAGGAGATGTGTTGTCATAGGAGATGGAGGGCTGTTGGGTTGCCCTTTGTTATGATGCAACGTGTATGATGAGCAGGAACCACAGGGCTTGCCAGAGTAGTTCTTGAGCTACTGAAGGTGGGCCTGGGTGGTCTTGCTGTTACACCTGGCTTGCTTGTGTTTATGAACTGTGGCAACTATTGCTTCAGGTGAGGTTGCTGAGACTTATTTGTGACGTCATGTGGCACTTGGTCTGGTGGAGCTCTTCTTACCATACTAGCTTGCCTGTATCATGGGCCAAGAGTCAGCTTCACCTGTTGAACAGCAGCCTGAAGGGGGAGAAGGCAGAGTGACTCCACCTGCAGCTGATAAGCCTTCCAGGACTCAGAGGAGAAGGTGAGAACCAGCTGGCTTCAGCCTTCCTAAGCAGAGCTTCCAGCAGCAGTCAGGTGCTGGAAACAATGCTTGTAGTTCCTGGCTCTACTTTGTTGCTTCCTGCTTGACCCCATGATCATCGGATTCCCTGACCCCTGGACCATCTGACCACCTGGATTGCTGTTCACCTGCCCCAAGGACTGGTCCTGTCTTTGAGTGCTGACTCTGCCTCCAGGCAAGTAGACCTCAGAGACTCTTCCAGTTGGGTGGCCTCCGACTCCACTGAGCTCTGCACGTTGTTGCTCAGTAACGGGACTGTGGCACCTAGGCTTTGAGCTAAACAGAGGAGGCCCTTCTCAGTGGATGCTGCTTGCTCTGTGGGGAAGCAAGATTGGGCCTTCTCCATAGTGGCACCCCAGCTGTGGTGTTCCTTCACCCTGATGGCATGGAAAGGTAACTCTTTGAGGAGCTTCTGCCACCACCTCACCCGGCCTAATGGTAGATTTAGTCAGCCTGTTCTGGATGAGAGAAATGTGCCTTTGCTGTAGTATCTGAGCCTACTTTACTGAACTTAAGTGTGGTATTATTCTCCAGAGTTCTCAGAGCGTCCTCAGCCCCCTCTTAGCCAGAGGACAGAGCCTAGAACACCTCTTGGTCTCTGCTGTTGGATCAAAGAGCCTTAGCCTGCTATAAGGTAAGACTGAGGACTACATGCATCTTCCCACACCTTCCTGAAACACATTAATCCTTCTCACACTCTTCCCTGGAGATGTGTTTCTGCTTCTTTTCTCCCACCTTCTCTGTGGCGTATGAAGCAGAAGCAACCCTTCCTGTGCATCTACGCTGCTAACCCAGGGGTGGGTAGCATTTTCTCAGCCGGAGGGCCATGTTCCCTACTGGGCAACCTTCAGAGGCGAGGGCCAGAGGCAAAAGTAAGCAAAGCAAGGAATGTGGGTTTCATCTTTCTATGCACCTCTGTGTCATGCCGTTTATCCAGACAAGCAAGTAGACATTCTCATGCTCAAGGGCACATTCCTGCCAGGCACAAACAATCTAGAAAAGTGCAAAGCAGGACTGTTGTGGGGTGTGGCCTGTAGAGAGTTCGGGGAGCAAGATAGAAAGGCCTGAGCTTCCCTCTCCCTAGTTTAGGCCACTTTCCAACACCTGGGACAAAGTCCACACAGCTGTTGGAGGGGGGGAGCGAAACTCTTTCAGTATCTCCTCCAACTTCATCACAGTCTGGTTGTTTGTTTGTTTGTTTGTTTGTTTCTATTATTACCTGTGCTGGTTGGGTTCTAAACCCCACCTTATTTTGATAGGTAACAATATGGATTGTCATGCAAACCACTTTGCAAAGTACGTATGGCAAAGAGTGGTGCACTGAAATTAGAATTAAATAGATAGCAACTGGCACACCATTCCTTGAGATGTATTGGGCCAGGCTGCAATGCATCAGCAAGAACTAGAAGAGAATACCGCTGCTTTCACTTCCAGTACACAGCCATCTTGAGCCTCATTTGGATACTCAGTTTCACCACCACAATTAGGATTGTGTGATGTAGAGCAAAGATGACGGTGATTTTATTAATCTCCTTCCAAGCTATTTCCAGGCAATTTACGTAATAACGGAAATACGTTTAAAACAAGACCAAAGACCAACCAAAGTGGACACTTGTGGCAAAGGCCCATTTATCCAGCTGGGAAAATCTGTAGGAACAAAAAATGTCTTCAGGTGTTTCCAGCAGGGGTGAAACTGGGCTTTATTTTACCCCGGTCAAAGGCACAGTTTGACACACCCCACAGATGCATTTGCTTACACACATGTGTGCACACAGACTGGAAGCCTCAATGGTGCCACTCTGAAGGCTTCACCTGGGGCAGAAAACCCAGCTAGCCCCCACCCACACCCCATAGCTGCCGTTTCCGGAAAGTGCAGGTGGTGGATGCCTCACTAAATGCCCTGCTCTGAGTTAGACGCACTAGCTAGCCTCTTCATTGCACCCCTGTGCCCAGTCTACCATTTATTTATTTTTTGAGGGTGGATATCCACACTTAGGAGCCTGCTGTACTCATGCAAGTTCCTTGTGCCATTTAGCACCCTGTATGGTTGCCATGTGTGGCAGGGGAGAGTGGTCCATTGGGGCCCAGAGTGCATGGACGTCAGGCAGCCCCCAACCCTGCCTGCCTGCCTTCTTACTTACATCCAGTTTGGGGCATGGAGCTGATTGTCAGCTTCCTCCTCCTCCTCCTATGTTTCCCTTGGAGAACTCAGCTGAGAGGAGGATGGGGGCACAACTTCAATTACTGTATTTTTCGCTCCATAAGACGCACTTTTCCCCTCCTAAAACGTAAGGGGAAATATGTGTGTGCATCTTATGGAGCGAATGCAGGGGGGAGGCAGGCAGGAAAAGCCCCCAAAAGCCGCACACAAGCTCCACGCGGCTCTTGCGGGCTTTTCCCCAGGAGGGAGAAGGGACTGACATGGCCAGTCAGTCCCTTCTCCCTCCTCGTAGAAAAGCCCGCAGGAGCCGTGCGCTCCTTAAAGGGTGTGCGGCTCTTGTGGGCTTTTGCGGGAGGTGGGGGAATTGCCATATCTGCGCGCAGTCTCTCCCGGCCGGAGACGTTGTGCATGGCTAAAGAGGAAGCCAAGACAGCCAGCGGGATGGATCCTTCTGGCTGTCTTGGCTTCTTTGCTCTTTGGGGCTGGGGAGCGAAAATACTATTTTTTTTCTTGATTTCCCCCTCTAAAAACTAGGTGCGCCTTATGGTCCGGTGCGCCTTATGGAGCGAAAAATACAGTAGTTGCTCTGCCTCCCACCACTGCTGGTTGGAGGAGAGCCTGCAAGGGCAATCCAGCACTCCTCCTTTGCAATCGCTGGCGTAACACTTCAACTGGGCGTGTGTCACTTCAACACCCGATACCTGTATTTCCTCGCTTGTCTCTTCCCTCCCACCTTCTGCATTGTGCCTGTCAGACGGTGAGCCTGCAGTCAAAGGACCACCTTATCTTTTCATCGCAGCATAGCCCCTAGAACAGATTGCCATTTCCTGCTGCTGACAAATTGGACTCTGGTCTTTGCAAGCTCATGCCACAAAACGTATTGAAGGGTTATAGAGCATCTGCTTTGAATGCACAAGCTCCTAGGCTCAGTTCTTGGCATCTCATCCTTTCCCAAAACCCAGGAAAGCCACTCAGGGCTCATCCAGACTTCCTTTTGCACCACGCTTTCCAGGGAAGGTCCATGCTTTAAAGCTCTGTGCCCGAGCATTTCTTTTTTCCTCAGAAAACCCACATCTTACTGCTGAATCAGAGAAAATATCAGTCAGCAGAGAACCTGGTTGACATTTGCTCCAATTCAGCGGTTCAAGCGACTGTGTTCCTTTACAATTCTTTCTTGCCTTTGCGGCAAGCATGAGAAGCATGAGCTAGGTAACACAGCACCCCCATGTGGTCTAAGCCATACGCTGATACAGAGGGGGATAATATGAGAATATAGCTGATAATTTAAGACTATGATAATGTAAGGATATACACAAAACTATTTTTTATCATTTTTACTTTTTAAAAAATGGTGTTCTCTTTTCCAACAATAAAAATGGTGATTATTCTCAAGAGAAGTTTAGTATCAGGACAGCAGAAGCAAACTGTTTTACTCCCGAGATCTTGATTTGTGTGTATTACAGTGCATATGCTTAGGGTATTTCTTTCTTTTAAAAAACCAGGATTAGCAAACTTCCATCTTTTGTTCTGGTGTACTGGGAATGAAGGAGCAGTTTTAAAGCATGAAACGGGGGGGGGGGGGGCAGAGAGAAAAGTGAAATGTTTAGTGTGTTTCACAAATGAAGAAACAAACATCACTATCTAACGCTCCCCCACCAGCAGCTTTGGGGCTTCTTTTGGATGTGAAGCTATTAGATGTTTTGTTTTTAACTTAACTGTTGGTGTGCTTTATGCTCACTTAAATTCTGGTGCCTGTTAAACGGCTAATTGCTTATTTTTTTCAGTGTTACGTTGTTGTGATATTATGCTTCTTAATGTATTCTTATTGTACTTCTGTACTTAGACTGGGTTTTTCAAGGGCTGCTTTGAGCAGAGACAGCTACATCTGGGGGCAATGCAATATATAAATAAACTGGTTAGAAAGACCATTAAGTCCATGGTCCAAAATTATTACTGATAATATAGGGAAATAGCTGTGTTGAAGAAGGCAAAAGTACTCCAGGTCCATGAATGAATGAAATGCTTTCATTGGTTTAAGACTGATCTTAGTGATGCTTTCTTTTTTAAAGGGAATTTGTCATTGGTGGTCTTATCACTCTGGATCTCATTGCCAGCTGGGCTCTGGAAGACTTGTCATTCAGAAGTGTGTGTGTGTGTGTGTGTGTGTGTGTGTGTGTGTGTACACACACAAACAAAAACCCACAGAGGAAGAGATGCACTTTTTAATGAAATGAGTGAACTGAAAACTATTTTGTACTTTGGGCTGGAGGGGTGTATTATTGCCTAGTATCCACTGTGCTAGTACTACTCCAGAAAAGCAGATCAGGTTCTGCTGAATATACAATAATGCCAAGCTTTTGCACGATACTGAAGGGTGTTGCTGAATTTGTTTTAATAATAATAATAATAATAATAAATTTTATTTATATCCCGCCCTCCCCAGCCGAAGCCGGGCTCAGGGCGGCTAACAACAATCAAATAATCAAACAATCAATCCAACATTCTAAAAACATTTCATTATAAAAATTAATTAAAATCAAATTGATGGCAACCGTTAAGCAAAATTCTGTGCAGGTTGCCAGAGGAGGGAGTCAGGCTGCACCCTGCCCAAAGGCCTGGTGGAACAACTCTGTCTTGCAGGCCCTGCGGAAAGATGTCAGTCTCTTGTGGCAGAGCGTTCCACCAGATCGGAGCTGCAGCCGAGAAAGTTTTCAAGTCTTTGTTAGCTTTGACAAGTTGCAGCAAGAGGAAAACTTTCCAAACTTGATGAAAAATTCGTGAACCATTCATTCAGTAGTACTGTGGTAAATCAATTGGTTGTCAATTTATTTTGGGACCCAATTCAAGGTGCTCATATTAGTGTTTAAAGCCCAGAATTATTCAGGCTCCTTCCCTAGACACCCTCAGGTGTTCAAGCCCCCTCTGCTGATCTTTTCCCCCCACCACCCTCAGCTGCTCAGGGCTGGGGGGGTCCAGGGTTGCCGGATTAGGAGCATTTCAGGGTCCAAACCTGAGACCTCCTAGGGATGGCTTCTTATTTCTATGATTGCAAATTGCTTTTAGCTGTTTCCAACGTTTTTACTTGTGGTATCCCCACCCACCTTAGATTGAATTAGCAGTGTGCTCAAATTGCTGCTCTGGGCTCTTCACATTTTGCAAAGCTACTTCAAAAATGATGATGAGCCACAAAGAAAGCAATCTTAACGTTGCCCGCTTTCAAGAACTAGTCAGGAGCTATGCTTCTCTTGGTAGCAAGATTAAATTCTCCCATGTTGGAGAGCTCTGGGTGGGAAGATGCTTCTTGCCCGAGAAGACAAGATTGGTTTCCACACCAGTTTTCTGATAAGTGGGTGCAAACTCCAAATGAGAGCTGGTTCCTTCTTTACCCAGAGTAGACCTCACTGCAAACTAACAGGCTGTGCACAATGGAGAACATCAGGCACCATCACAACACCAGGACAACCTCACATTCCACATTCTTTTCCTTTTTTGCTCTAGGCTTAGGGCCTATAAGCTACACAGAAGCAAGAGAGCTCAGAAACAGCAAGCCACCTTGCTCTTCTCCAGAAGGCACAGCCAAGAAAGTAGAATATTTCTCCCCTTCAGGAAGGACTTAAATAGTCCCTGCCTTCTTCCTGAAGAGCAGTTAACCCTTTGCCTTCTGCTCCACTACCCCCCTGACCGAAAAACCACAACTCTGCCTGGTCATAATGTGACTTCATCGTGTAATTCAGGCATAGGCAAACTCGGCCCTCTAGCTGTTTTGGGACTACAACTCCCATCATCCCTAGCTAACAGGACCAGTGGTCAGGGATGATGGGAATTTTAGTCCCAAAACAGCTGGAGGGATGAGTTTGGGGATGCCTGATGTAATGAATGCTATTGGTATGTATTTCTCTCTCTCCATTTGTCTTGTATCATTTCTCCGACTCTATGCTGTAAGCCAGAGCTTTCCAAACTGAGTGCTGCGACACGTTAGTGTGTCACGTGAAGGCTCCTCCCCGGGCTGGCAAGGGGTTAGTTTAACCTCCGGTTTGCTAGTAAAACTGAATTACCATGTCATGAAATGGTGCATGTCTAAAAGGTGTGTCACCAACATGAAAAGTTTGGAAAGCTCTGCTGTAAGCCCTTGAGTATTTTGATAAAGGCAGTATGTAACCGCAATTAATAAATATTCCATTACAGAAACTACTCAGATCTTAACAGTTCCCTCAAATGACAGTTTTCAAGTCAGAAAGAAAGACAGACAAACAGTAAGAATATTTTTGACCTGGTGCACTATATTGAAAATATTCAAATGAAACACAAACCCAGATTCCAAAGTTCTGTATTTTTCAAAATAAAGATCACACATTGTTTAGAGACAATCTACACAAGAGTTACAAAAAATAGTTGCCCAGGCATAAGCATACACAGGTTTGTTAATTATACACATATGGTTACAAGTGTGCTTGCAAAAAGGTTCATTGGAAATATACACAAGGCTCTGTAAATGTACACCGTGTAGTGTTACAATTCTATATTCAAACAAGGAAAATTGACAGTATGTTACATTCACTTACAAGTAGACAAAATGCAAAATACAGTTTATCTTCTGTACAAAAAGGCAAAGTGATTCACACTTTACAAGGTGAAAGGGGAACTCTGATTGTAAAGGAATACTAGAGGGGGGGGGTTGTACTTTTCTGCACTTTTTTACTGCCACAAAATAAGTAAAACATTACTTTTTCTTTTTAAAGAGTCAAATAAACACTATTTTTGAACTGAATCATTTGTGTAGAACATTTAGAAAGGATTGCTACTCTCTTGACTAGGTGACAAATAAAAAACCAAGCATTTCTTTTAAACATTAACCAGGCTGTATAAAGAGAACATTTCCTTCAAAAGAAAAAAAATTTACTTCTGGTTGAAATTACAATTTACAATATACAACACTATATGCTACGACCATAAAAGGGGTGAATATACACTGAAATGCACAGGGTTTGCTAATTTATTTTCTTACCAAAAATGGGTTTATGTTGATTCAAACTTCTCCACATTTACATTACAGAGGTTTACAAATGTACAATTGTACAATCATAAGTATGTTCCACTACTAGGGTACATTATAGATACAGATTAGACATCAAAACAAGAAAATACTACAAATTTTTATATATGCAAAGTCTACACCAAGTATACACTATATATTTATAGAAGCAAGACCAAAGTTGAGTTGGATTTTTTTTTCTCTACATGCTAAATAATAATAAAAAAATTGCCTCCGTGTTAACAGAAGAAACAGGAGTAGGCAGTAACTACACACCCATTGTCTACGTTTAAAAACTTCCTTGGTGTGTGTTCTCTCCCGATATTTACTGCTAAGCTTAATTCTTTAGCACGTTAATACTAAGAAAAAGGAATTTTAAAAGTCTCTGAAACTTAAAAACTTATCTTAATCGAAGCTTTAGCAAATTGATTTTTTTTTTAATTTATAAACTGTTAAATGCAGATTTGTGCAATTTAACTAAAACTTTATATTTCTCTTTTGAGTTTTGACTAAAAGAGAACAGAACAGGCATTTTCCAAAAAAAAAGCTCTGTCTTTAAGGTAGAGGAGTTAAAAATGGGCATTTCATTTAAATTCAGATTAGCCACCCTGAAAGTTTCCATATTTGAAATAGTTACATCAGTGAACAAAAAAAATGTGGCTTTCCATGTACATCTGTTGCCTATGTACAAGAATTCTATACACCACTGAAACAGCAGGGCAATTAAGTATTTAAAAAAATAATTAGTACATGTTATGCAGAATAAAATTAAAGAAATTTACAAAGGGTCTTTTTGCCTTTTTTCTTTTCTTTTTCTTGTAGTTCTCACATCTATGTTGAGCAACCATGAATATTTTCAAAGCATATATTGGAATATGAGCGGTTGCTGGCTGTAAATTCCAGGTGGTCACTGGCTCTCTTCTGTAGCTCATTGTTTCAGATGATACCATTTGGTGGTCCACAAATGGGCCCGAGGTCAACCCCGTTTTTCATGTAGTACTTCTCCAGCTTTGCCAAGATGTGTTTTCCATAGGTGTATTTGCGGAGAGTGGCAATGTGGGGCCGGATCTAGAGGGTAACAAGAGGGTTACAGGAGTTTAGGAACAACCCATGCAAATGATGCTCATGAATCCTGAGTAATATGCAGAGGACCACTCCTGTAACCAAAGCTACAGGTCATGATGAACCCTACACATTATTCTGAAACGGAGAAATGTTTGCAAAGCGAATTCCTACAGGGTGGATTGCAGACTGAATCGGGGCACAATGCCTCTGAAGAAAAACAAGAGGAAATTTGTTGGGGATCCTTTGTTTCTATTGTGCATTCTAAATAAATCTGCAACAAAACCCTTGTTTTCTTCTGCACCAAATGTGTACTATGGCTACTACATTTCCTGAACCTAGTTCATTCTCAAGTGCTATGTAAATGTTTCAAGTGCTCATTAAAGTCAATTAATATGCCTGGGGTTGCATAAACACACTTGTGACACTTTAAAGACCAACTGATTTATTGCCGCGTAAGCTTTCAAGGTCTAGAACCCATTTCATCAGATCCACAAAAGGCTTCTGTAGCAATAAACCAGTGCTGCAAGGTGACTTCTGTGTGTGTTCACTGTAAGAGACTATCCCTCTGGAATTAAAAACAACAACAACAAATCTTGTGACATGTTAGACAGCAGCAAATGTATTATGGGCCAGAGTTCATTTCATCAGATGCAAGTGTAATAAAAAAACGCACTTGTACTACTGTAGTTATTTATTGCTAATTTCCCCACTAGTTACTGCTACTGACAACCTACTAAGTGTGATTTAGAGGAAAAAATAACTGAGGAAAAACTAGTTTGCCAATGTTCATCACTCAGAATAAGACCATCTTTCCATGCACCTGTATGAGCTGTCTCCTCCAGAGCTGCCCTGTGTTGCTCTAAGTACCTGTAGAGGCTTTGCCCTTGTGGCTCTTCCAGACAATATTATTTGCATTAACACACAAGCAACACCCGGCCCCTTGAGAGTTGCAGCGCTTTTGAATTAAATAGCTTTTCTCCCACCCTCCTTGTGACAATGCACAAGCAGAATGAGGCAAAATAAGCAAATGTGTGGAAATTTGCTTGCCTTGTATTAATTTATGTAGAGTTCAGGACTCGAGTCACCTTGTTAAAGGTGTATGTAAAATCTACAAAGAAAGACAGAATGCTAGCAGGAGAGAGAGCAGGGAGAACTTTTACTTCCCTGGGACAAGAGAGTGGAGT
Source organism: Podarcis pityusensis (assembly GCF_964106645.2). Taxonomy (NCBI): domain Eukaryota; kingdom Metazoa; phylum Chordata; class Lepidosauria; order Squamata; family Lacertidae; genus Podarcis; species Podarcis pityusensis. The sequence goes on along the minus strand of NC_138033.1, from coordinate 21,382,267 downwards.
CCTCCAGGCCTCTTGGCTGGTCTCTCTAGGACTCTTTCTTCACCTCCCCTGCTCTCTCCCGGCTTTGCTCAGTTCACTACAACTGGCCAGGCCAGCCGCTTACCTTGTGCATGACAATCTTCCTCTGGGCCGGCTCTGCCACATCAATCATTTTCTGTACCACATAGTTGGCGTACTGATCTTTCATCATGGTGTATAAGGCACTGTGAGGGCCATCGTTCATACTACACACCTCGTCAATCAGCATGGCACGCTCAGTGCGGGAGGCGTGCGTAACACACTTCTCCACAACGTTGCTGCAGCAAGGCAAAAGGGCCACAGGTTATCCGCAATACCCAAGCATAGCACCCCCAAAAAACAACCACATGCTTCCCAAATCAGAGAGGAGTTTTATACTGGATCAACAGTATATATTTTAACATTTGAATGGTGACACTAGCATCCCCACTGCTGTATGAGAATGCAGAATGGGTAAATAATAGAAATGGCCAAGGCTGACATTAGTCTTTAGGATGCCTGAAGCTGGATGCAGACGTCGTTTCTCGTCTCCCTATCGCTCATCAAAATGCATCTGCCGATAGCATTTGCTAATGTCGGCTCACTGACATTAGAGGCAGGGGTAGCGAAGACTTGATGCATCCACAAAAGGGCTGGAAACAAGAGGTGTATATACATCCTAGAGCAACTGCTTTATGCCACAGCACATGTGCACACCAGGCACCTTCAACCAAGAAAGCAGGGAAGGAATCACCATGCACAAATCTGTTCTCATAGCTCCAAGCCATTTTGGTGATACCATCTGAACTAAGCCAGTAAGAACTTCAACCAAGACCACACATAAGCTTTATATTCAAGAGGTTCTTTTTATTTTATCACACACACACTCTCTCTCTCCAATGAAAGCTTGCACCATGGCTAACAATGGCCACTATTTAGCAGCTATGGTAAACAACTGGAAATTAAGTCTCCTATTCTGCTCACATCACACTAAGAAATCCTGTTCTAGTTTCTGTCGTAATTCTTGTTTTTGTAATGGTACACTAAGCTGGATTCTCCCCACACCCTCTGGTGTAATCTAGAGTTGTGTGTGTTTGCGCGTGTTTAGAAAAAACACACCACAAGGAACACACATTACCTGGCAAACTTATGCTGACTCAGGACCAGCACGTTGCCTCTAATTTCGGCCACGATCTTGCTTTTATCTTCAGGTCGCCCATGTTCAAGTACATGTTGGATGACATAGTTCCCATACTGATCCTGTTGGGCAGACAAGCAGGAAGCACATCAGCTCTAATAGAACCTCGTGTATCAGAAATCCTTAGAACTTGCATTGTTTTTTTCTTTCTTTCTCTGTGACATTTGCACTCTGCCTTCCCACCATAAGAAGCCACCTTCAAGGTGGCTTACAAACACAGCAAATGACAATAAAACCTCATAAAACTTTTTTTTTAAATAAAGGAATAAAACTTCAACACACAAGAAAGAATCAGGAATAACAGAGTGCTCTGTAAAACTCACCAAAGGCCCAGGTAAATAATACCGTCTTAATTTGGTGCCTAAAAGATAGAAGAGGAGGTGCCGCAAATATTTCTGGAGAGGGCAGCCTACAAATGGGGCACCATCAACTAACAGGCTCTGTCCCATGCCACCTCCCACTGCCTAACCCCCCTAGGCAGAGGCAAATGGAGTACAGCCTCTTTCAGAAGATGAGCTTCAGGAACAGAAAGGTTTACATGCAAGAACGGTGCGTTGGATAACCTTGTCCCAACCTGTTTTTAGAGCTTAAAACCAGTACTCTAAATTGAAACTGGGATTAGACTGGGAGCCAGTGAAGACCTTTAAACACTGGTAAGATGGTATGAATACAGTGGAACACAGTTAACAACCTGGTGCTGCGTTCTGGAACAACAAAAGTTCTTAACACTCTTCAAAAACACCTAAGGGCATAGCCAAATCCAGTATTAATAACCCACAATGAAAATGAAACTACTGATGTATATGGGAACTTGTTTACATTCAGCCTCTCCTTCTCAGAGCTCATGGTGGCATACATAAGGTCCCCAAGTTGATATTTCATACAATTACAAATTAAATATAAACATTACCTTATATTTTACCCTAAGCATAACTTTTGGCAATCTGGCCCCAAACCACACAATGTACACATATTTTGCATCATGCCAAAGACTGCTAGTGGCCTTGTTCACATGTGATTGTAAGCCCAATCGTAGTTTAATTATGAACTCTCCACCCTAAGTCCAGGTTGTTATTATATTCAGGGCTATGATTGCTACCATTCTGTAGGAGCACATAAATGACAGGGCAGAAACAAACTGCAGAATGTGGTATAGGGTACAACATTCAGCTTCCAGAATTCAAAGCTTTTATTTGAGTTTCTAGTCCTTAGGAGCTGTGAAGATATGCTTGTGAAGCAAGTGAGCAATGTAGGCTGGATTCGGCATGTTGTAAGCTGCATTTTTATATTTTATGAAATAGAGGGTTATAAATGTTCAAATAAAAGAAAGAAGCTGACCGAGGTGGCCAAGTAAGAGCATAGGCAAGTCATTCTGGTAGTGTTTTAAAATAACTTTGGTAACAGAGCTGCCAGCCCCAAACGCTCTCAGAGGGCTTGTCTAGCTTTATTTACAGAATGGAAGATTCCACCACAATCCCAGCACTGTGGTGGGATAAAACGGGCCCTGGAAATCTCTAGAGTCTATTCAAGCCTTAAAAGGCACAAGAGCCCCTATGGTTTGCAGGCAACCTTCTTTTACCCCCAAGCACTACCTGCACAAGCTGCTCTGTGTGTTGGTGAAGCTCTTCCAGGATGGGGAGAGTCTGCTCAGGTAGACAGTGCTCAAGGATCCTCTGAATGACACGGCAGCCATATGGATGGGTAGACAAGGCGAACACCTGAGTCCAACAGACACGAGTGAGGACAGGGGAAAACTCATTATACTCAGAACAGCCTAAAGTTCAACAAACTGAAATATTCCGCAGGACATAAAAGGTATAGTATGTGATGATTATTCAGCTAGAGTGAGGCTCTGAAAGCTGTGAAACAAAGCCTGCTCCACTTCAGAACCTTTATTATAAACAGGCAGGTGCAGCTGCGAGTTTAAGATTGTCAAAAACCTTTTCATTGCCCTGATGTATATGTATCACCATTTAAAAGTTCGTTCAATTCTGGAAAAGAGAAGTAGCTCTTAGATAGGAGAAGCCAAGGGTCTCCTGGGTCACAAATGGGTTCATGAGAAAAAGATAATGCTGCTATACACCTGCTATAGCCTTTGCTCCACCAGCTTTCCTGAAAGGAGCTCCTTTGCTGTTCTTCATTGCTGGAACTCCCTTACAATATACCCATTGCTACCTTTTAAACGCTGATCAAAATCTACCCTCTCCTATATAACTTTGGCTTCAGACCTTCAATTTCAGCAGGGAATTAGGAGCAAGCTTAATAACATTGAAGTGGAATACTCTCTTAACGCCTGTTCCCCGGGGAAAATTCAGAGTGGGGTTTTGGGGTGTAGTGTTCTCAGGTCAGGGGCCTATCTTTTTGGCTCACATTGCTCTGTCAAACAAGGAGCACACTATAGATTCTCACCACTATAACCACAGCATCTTACAGAACCCCCCCCCCCCCAATACACAGCCCCTCAACACACTTACCTGCCCCTTAAACGCATCAATGATAAACTGCAGGGACTGGGGCTGCACACATTCAATGCACTTCTGCACAACGTGGTTACCATTCTGGTCTTTCACACACTTCAACACGTGTCCATCCAGTTCCCGGACCATCTCGTTCTATGGAAGGAGGAGCAAAGAGAGAGAGAGAGAGAGAAAGCACCACCAGAATCACAACTGGCAAGCAACACTGGGGCAGTAAGAAGCTGCCTCGAACAGGCTCAAATCAATTCTCCATCTAAACCAGTATCATCCACTGGCAGCAGTTCTCTAGAGTGTTAGGGAGAAAGAGCCCTTTCTTATCATCTGCAAATTGATCCTTTTATTCAACCTGAGGCCTTCTGCATGCAGTGAAATGTGCTCTACCACTCAGCTATGGCTCCATCCAAAGGAAGGAACATTTCCATCTATTCTTGCAGTTAGCAAGGAGAGGATTTCCATAGCACGCTGTTAATCTGTGGGGCAGAGAGCAAGTTGGATCTCTTCAACTGCTGTTCCTTCTGACTGAGAGCTAGCCACTGATCAGCACTTCTCTGATCCGAGAGAGAGGATCCAAAAGGAGGAGAACATACTTTTAAAAGTTCCTTAAGAAATGCTTTCTTCAGTAAGTTTCTGACAGAACTGATCTGAAAACTCACTCACAGTATTCCTCTCAACCCTGAATCCCTAGCCCTGATCTCTGCAGGTTTATTACTATTTGCACACTGAAAACAGGTCACAGAACAGATGCACCATAAAAACTAAAAGAAAAAACAACACACACACACATATAACAAAGGACAACAAGGTAACTCAGTTGAACAACAACATTCAACATCAAGTAGTAAAGTTAAAATGGAAACTTACAATTACCTGCTGGTCTGGAGGGATAAACTCAAGAGCCTTCTGGATAACTCTGCAGCCGTACATCTGCAAAGCCAAGGAGAGGACATGGCCACGGATACGTTCTGCCAAGGCAAGTTTTTGTTCCAGGCTGCCAAACTAGAGGGAATGATAGCATACAGATTAGAATCAAAATAAGATTGTCCTCTTATTTTAAGATGGAAGCAGTTCAACTACTAGAAATAGTTAGCATCGTGGATATGACTCACCTCAAAGAACTTTTGGATCACATAGTTTCCAAATACATCAACCATCAGCTGATAAGCTGCCTGTAAGATTTCATTAAATACAAGCTGCCGTTCCGCTGGGGTGGCACGTTCCAGTTTAAGCTGGATAAATCTGCAGAGGTTGCAATTAAAAAGAATGGGTTTATGGTTTTATCTGAGCTGAAATTTTGACAAAAGTCATTCAGCTGCCTCACATGCTTAATTGAGGATCAGCTGCAAACTGGAGAAGAACCACAGAGATATTCTGGTCTAACCCCCTGCCCTCTGTATAAAAACTCCATGCCTATTTTAACTCAGATGAGTTAAATTAGAGTATGCCACTAGCAGAGAGCTGAAGAAAACAAGCCCAACACATCCCGGTGCCTTCCACAAGAGGCATTAAGACACATCCCTAGATTCCCTGCAGATGAAGGGTCCTGGCTGCAAGGAGGTTTCTAAGCACCTTCAGTTGAACATGCTAGGAAGCCCCCTTTAGACCTTCTCCTTCAACATGGGAAGGCTGCAGTGGAGTGAGCATGCCAGAGGACACTACAGGTAAGGTTGATGTTCATATGCCCACTTGTCCCTACATACCTGTGAGTGTTTGTGCAAAAGGGCAACCCTGTGATTTGTTCTCAATTAGCTTCCCCATCTCACCTGGATCCATGCTGATCCTGGGAGAACTCCATGATGTGCCCGGCAATCTCCCTCAGCTGTAGGTTCGGGTACCGGTTATTACGGAAGTCCTCAAGCAGCCTGCTGCGACCAGAGGGCATGACATCCGACATCCCATAACGCACACGTGAAGGGAAGAGTGTGCTGCTGGGGCTGAAGAGGCTGGAGGCACTGCTTGCGCTGCGATATTTGGCTTCAGCTCCAGGGGCAGCAGAGATGTAACGGCCACTTCCGTTTGGAAGCCCTCCTGCAAGGGGACCGTGATTTTAGTTTTAAAATCCTTGTCGAAATACTACAGTAAACAGGGAGCTGACTGGAAAGAATTAGGGCTGTGAATACAATGTATGTATTTTTTTTTTAACCCAGACTGCAACCAGGGCAGAGCATGGTTTCTCCTCTAATAAGAAGAAATCTAAACACTGCAACCCAAAAGTTGCATGGCTGACTGTTTCATTCAGACTTTTGCATTCCCTTCCTCTTTGGCACCTATGGAGAAGGGATCAAGTGCTTCCGCTTTTAAACTAACCATACTCCCTCCTGACACTACAACTCAGGGAACTGTCTTTTGTTTATACTATGGTTAGTGTGAAAAAGCCAAAATCAAGCTGCGTTATAGATCCCTGTTTGTTCTTATTAACCATAGTTTAACCATAGTTCCTGAGTTTAGACATTACCGGGAACTGTAGTTAGCCTAAAAGAAAAGGCTTATTCTCGTCTGTGAAAGAGAAGGTGAAAGTGCCTGAGTGACAGGGGTTGCTGTGTCTCATTCTTGATACCACCTTACATCTTGAAGAATGGGGTTAAGATGCACCTATTACCTCTTGCCCAGTGTCTGTCACATTTTTGCTTTAAAAAAATGCAAGGGTGGAAAGCTTAATGAAGCCTATTACAATGGGACACTATTCCTTAGTGTTAGCTGCACTGACATGTGGCGCAGCATGTTATTTCAGCCTGCAGCATGATTTATTAGAAACACATGCATAAGGCAATATAGTGCAATCAATTTGTGAGTGGAAAGGCTAGGAAAGACCCTTGCCTGAAATTTTAGAGCCACTGCCAGTCAGTGTAGACAACACTGAGCTAGATGGACCAATGGTCTGACTCAGTATAAGGTGCTTTCCTATGCTTCTGTTTAAGGATTAACTTCTATAGAAACCCACCCCACAAATACACAGATGGCACTTCCTCTTTGTCATTCATGTAAGTCCAGATTATTTTCCTTACAGTAGATTAAGTGCAAGACATTTGGAACATACCATGTGTGTGTGTGGTGCTGTTGTAAATAACTCTCCACAACAAGGAGGACATGAAATGATGGCAAAATATTGAGAAACTCATCTAACAAGTACATTTGTTGCCCGGGGGGGGGGGGGAACCAAATGCGCTGCTTCTTAGAGCCTGTTTATTCTATCATGTCATGCAACATGGACAGCAGGTTTAAATTTTAATTCTGGATTTCTTGGAGGATCAGAAAATCTATTAAACCTTTTCAAAAAATTGAATGTTTTCCATAACTTGTAACAGGGAGATTAGGCTATTAGTGTGAGGTGACACCAACGATTATGAATATATGACATTCAATTTCTTTCAGAATATGCAGAGAGCAAGCCAAATAGGCAACCACAATGGTTAAGCAGTACTTTACCCAAACAATGGGCCACAATTGAAAGCATAGGTTTTCTGCCCACAAACACAGCCCCTTCACTATGAGCCATGATTAAACCAGGAAGCCTCTAACCAATCAGTTTCCCTGTTTCATCTGACCTTGGAAATCATGATTACCAGGCTCTTGGAATAAGGTCAAATATTAAGCCAACTTCATATTGTGGTTTAATAACCTGCCTTCTTCCAAAGCTGGTAATCATAGTTTCCTGGTTGGAACAAAATGGAAAGCTGGTTAAATCAGAGGCTTTCTAGTTTAACTGCAGCTCAGAGCGAAGGGACATGTGGAAACAAAAAGTTCATCCATAGCTTGTTCTTGGCCTATCTTCTAAGCGGAGATATGATTTTCCCAAACTGTCGCTCAGAAACATGAAGACAGACATCCCTATTTCCACCCCAGAGCAACAGCAGTAATACCCCCTTACCAAGGTTTAAACTGGAAGAAGATCCGTGGGAAGATAAGGGTGGTGGTGGAGTCTGAGAATGGCCAGGTCCTTGATTAGGCAAAGGCATGCCAACAGGCCCCGGAGAAGAGGAAAACCCAAGGCCATTATAAAAACTGTGCCCAATAGGAGTCAGGTTGCTAGATGTCCTCTTGTACAGGTCACTGCTGCCCGTTAGAGAGTCTCGGCGAGAGCCACTGCCTGTATTAGAGTTTGCAACTGCAAAAGGAAGAAATGGGAGGATAAATCTGATTGGGGCATTGAACAATTGGGAAAGGGAGGATATGGATATTAAAAGGAGAGGTACTACGCTTTGGCCTAGGAGAAGTGCAAACAGAAGAAATATGGAGATATTTGAACATGACATTTAAGAACTCCGTAAAGTTAACAGAATGCCCAGGATGAATAGCTTTCTCCTGATCCACATTTTACACTGCACATTTAGTGGAGAGCTGTACGAAACAGTGGGAATAAGATGGAGGAGGGCTGGCTCCAAATCCCCATTTGGCAATAAAACTTACTGGAGGGCCCTGAGCTAGTTATTGCAGGACAGCTGTTTAGAGAAAACGAGGAGGACCATATGGACTAGCACCCCTAAGCTCTTTTGGAGAAAGGGCAGAGAAAGAAAACATTCCTTGGTACATACGTAAGGCATGTGGCAACTGAAACCATCAGACATGATCTACAGGCAGTAGATTTCTGCTACTGGGTATATCAAGGGCACAACGGTTCAATTTCTTCAGAACTGATTTGCTTGTTCTCGCCCATCACACACAGCCCTCCCCTTCAAGACAACCACAACTCCTACCTGCTGTTCCAAAGCCTCCCAGCGCAGACCCCAGTGTAGCACCAAGGGAACTGCTGCTCCCAAAGCCAAGGGAAGTGTTGGCAGGCTGGGCAGAGCCCTGAGAAAAGAGCGAGCTGCTCTGGGAATTGCTTGTTAGGGAGTTGTTGCCATAGAAGGAGCTGGATGCCAGGTTGCTGGTGGGCTGCTGCTGTGGCTGCGGCTGTTGAGTCCCTAGAGGGCGAAATGGTCCATTGGTCGTTCCTCCTAGACCGCCAGCAGCACCATTTGCTGAAGCAGCAGCAGCTGCAACTGCTACCAAAAAGAAGGAAAAAAGTTTTTTAAAACAAACAAACAAACAAACAAAATGCAATTTGGGAAACCTGCTTATAGTGCGCTCCCATTTTACATTTCCATTATCTGTGCCATCATCACCTGTCGTTTACTCCACAAAACAGGTCAGCAACCATTTCCACCTAGCACCTAGGTCAGCAATTCCCAGGTGTGCCGCAAAGCATAAACGTAACAAATTATAAAGGTTCCCGTAAACCTGAAGTTAGAAAAGGCTGACTGCAACATCTCTGCATGGATTTACTGCTCTGACCTCTCTCTTTTCAATCAGCCTCCACAGAGGAAAGCAGTTGTGTTGTCTCTCTTAAATCAAGGGTTGCCTCCTTTTCTTCGTTATCAGTTCTGAGCTCGCCCCATCCCAGGCTGGAGGCAGCACTGCTGGGCTGCTCTGAGCATAAACAGCTCTTATAAGAAGCAGATCGCTGAAGGCATAAGTGAAGTGTGCCTTTAATTTCAATTTGAGGTAAAACGTTAAAAAAACCCGAGATACAGGAATTTTTCTTTTAATTTTGGAATTTTATTTTTGTTACCTTGGCTTATGGCAGCCTTCACCATCTTGTTGCCCTCCACACATGTTTTGAACTACAAACTCCCATGACCCCCAACCATTGGTCATGCTGGCTAGGGCTGATAAGAGTTGTGGTCAAACATCTGGAAGGCACCACAATCGCCACCCCTGTCTTAGTTGTTACCAACAATGCATGGGCCAGGCTTGGTGCGGAAGTCCTGCCAGAAGCCCACTGACTATGAATGGTAGACCTTGAGTCCTGCCAGGAGTCCTAGTCTACTGCCATAGACCATTAACATGCATTCACTTCTCGCCAGGAGTCCTGATGTACTATTTTCTCTGTTTTCCTTCAAGTTTACTTCAGAAAGGAAAAAATGGCTCAGGCGCATGCATTTCTGAACTCTGCTGCAAATTCTGATGCTAAGAATTCATCAAGGTTGCCTGCTATTCCCCTGGCAAACCACTTCATCTGTCTAATGGTCCTGCTGCTTCTCTGGCAGTTTTCCTAATGCATATGAAGAAAACTATTATTAGCTTCTCTCATGTTAGCAATTGGCTAATGCATCTTGGCTTGATTTATGGTCAAGGTATGTTGTTTGCCAGTTTGTGCTCTTTTCACCTCTGGTGGTCTTACTAAAGCAGGTGCCCCTCTCCAGATGTTTTGGACTACAATCCTCTTTGATCCCATTGGAAATGAGCCATGTTTCCAAAACATCTGCAGAGCACCAGGTTGGTGAAGGCTGCCTTACAGGAAACATTTGTGCCTATTACCGTCTCTGGCTTTTCAATCACGCCAACATTTTCAGGTACTTGCTTTGTGTTTTGCCATTTCCAATTTGTAGCAGTATACATTTTAAGTAAGCCTTTATTGTATTGGTCTTAAATAAGCTCTGGATGTAATGAAAGGATTTAAAACCTCCCAACTGTCTTTTTTTCAGCTTTCCATAAAATTATTGCCCTCGTTCTGAGACATCCCTTCTTCTAAAATTAAATGTAATTGTATTAGACTGTGTATACAACTGACTGCTCACACTGATGCAGCTTCTTATGGCGCTCCTCACAAAGTGGTTCAGCTGCTTTTACACTAGGATCCTGGGCAGCACTTAAGGTTAAGTCAAGGCCTCGCCTTTTACTTCCTCTCTTATGTAAATTCATTTACATGTCTAGAAATATTGCCCATACTCTTGACTTCACATTTGTGAGGGTAGTCAAAATCATAGCTGAAACATCTTCTGCTCTGGCTGGGCCCCAGGATGGGGCCAAATGGTGTGGGAAGAAGAGAAACAGCTCAGTCGGTAAAGCATGAGCCTCTTAATCTCAAGCTCGTAGGTTCGAGCCCCACATTGGGCAAAAGATTCCTGCATTGCAGGGGGTTGGACTAGATGTCCCTTGCAGTCTCTTCCAACTCTATAATTTTACACTATTTTATTTTAGCCAGGTTTTTTGAACCACAAAGCTTTAGCTTGTGACTTTTTAGTTTAGTGTGTGCTGTGCCTTCCTAGACATGTAAAATGACACCACCTTCAATGTTCAATATAATTTGAATTCTATAGGAGGGCCATTGCTTCACTGGATTTCTAATACACTGACTATATCAATCACAAACATATGGAAGTACAAGAAATCACTGCTATCCCAAACTATTATAGGGAGACTTACCTGCTTGTGCTGCTGAGGAACTGATGATGACAGGAGCAGGGGCCACTAGTCGTACCGGAGCTCCTAGGCCATTCCTAGCCCCTGTATTCACCACAAGAGTACCTGTTTGGTCATAGTAAGCTGCAGGAGCCAGCACTGGATAACCTACAAAAACAGGTCAGTTGATCATATTAGAGACTTTACATAACACTCCCCTCTACTGTCTATTAAACACAATGCCCCCAATGTGCCCACTGTCCACCGCCCCGTAAAAAATTCTAGGCTCCTTTTAAAGCTTAGGAAGATCTGCTGCTACAAGGAACCAAAAGCTCCTACCTGGCATTCCTGCTGCCAGCCCCTGCCCAAAAGCAAGAGCCGAGTTCACTGCTGCTGCAGCCACTAATGAGTCAGTTTGCTGGCCCTGTTGGTTTTGATTTGGTGTCAAAGGGCGCTGGCTGGCTCCTCCACGGAGAACCTAAGGCACAGAAAGCAAATCGAGTTATGCAATCCTTATAGTTGGTTAGCTACAGTGGTCTGGGAATATGACTGCCAGTGGCTACTGCAAATTTGATTATGGCAAGCAACAGGAAAAGCCTCTAGTATACACCAAAGGTTTCATACATTCTGGTGGCTTTTCAATGGCAGCACAGAGAAACAAGAGGGTGCCGCTTTCAAAATACTTCGTCTACATTCTGTGCTGCCATGCTACATCAGCGTCATAGGTTGGAGGGGACTGCAAACACACACATTCTAATCATTCCCGGTAAAAAAAAGTGGAAAAAAAGAGCAGGAAGTGAAAAAGCAGCCTCATTGGTTACTAGGAAAAAACAAACACTGGCTACCAAGCGCTGCTGAAATGTGTGGACTTTTGACTAATCGAGAATTAACAGACTGAAATCCGCAATTCTCCAAACTTCTAGAAGCAGATCTAATTTAAAATACAGCCTGAACTTCCTTTGGCAATAAATAGCAATAAACTTAAGGTATTTTACTTCAGTTTTACCGAGGGAGGTCTTGCAATGGCTATAGAATTTATTACCTTTTCCATGCTATAAAAATATATTCCTAAATATGCACTCTTGTCTTGGATATATCAAAAGGGGACGGATGCATTTTCAATGGGCAAAGGAAGAAACTGGCAATTTTTAACATTGTTGCTGCTTTCTGTTTAAGAAGGTCCAGCTCAGCACACCTGAGTACAAAACAAGATTCTCATTACCGAACAGCGTTCTCAGTGAGGGCAAGAGTGTCATCACTGCCAGACCTTTGAGGACAACTGGGGTGGCCAAAGAAAGATGCTCTTCTCCATTACTATACACAAATACACATAAACACGTTCTACCTGCCAGCTTTCAGTAACCTATTCCATTGATGCTACACTAGCACAACAGGCACCAACCAACCCCAAATGTCTGAGACAACCCTACCAGGTCCATGGTCTCTAATACTGGGACCATTGTTAAACCCTGATTAATGAGCAACTTTCAGAATTTTTGTTTATTATTACTTTCACATTACATATTTCTCTCCAAGGAGCTCAAGATAGTGGTATAATTAATTCTCTCTCCTCCTCTCTCACATGCTTTTATCTTCTTAACAATCCTGTAAGGTAGGCTACACTGAGAGACTACAACTGGCTGACAGTCACCAAAAGTGAGCTTCAAGGCTGAGTTGCAATGTGAATGGTGTCTCCACAGACCTAGTGCAACACTGTTAACAGCTACAACACACTGGCTCTGCAGTACTCTCTTGTAGCAAGTTCAGAAAAAATGGATTCTGATTTGCTAAATTGATCTTGAGACGTTTTTGCTACAATGTAACCATAATCTACATTTTGCAATTTTAAACCCACTTCTTGCCGTACTCAAGTCTTAAGGGTTTACGAACTGTCAGCACACACCCTCTGCTGCCACCTCCACCTCAAAGATTTCATCTCTTCCCTGGAGGAAGCGTTCACAGCTTTTTCAAGTCTGTGCTCAGATGAACAGCCTTTAAATCCCCTCCAAGGTAAACTAGGCATGAAAGGGCAACGGCATATATTCATTTGCGCTTCTGCCCTGTTCACATAAAAAGCTAGCTGTAGGAGTCAATTTCTTTTTCTTTTTCTACATGAAATACAGCATGCAGGTTTGGGAAGTGAAACCATATCTTAGCTCCTCGTCCTTTCCACACTGTGATGCACTGCTTCAAGCACTTTTTGGCCAGCTCAACTTCAGTACAGGAAGTGAGACAGATTGCAGAGGAAAAATGCCTGAAGCAGTGCAGCTCAGCAAGGTATGGAGAGGGGACATAATTTAAATTCCCCTCATTTGCATGCTCCCCTTGATGTCAAAAAAGATGAACTCCTCATCCTCTATAGTTTGTGTGTGAATGGAGCAGCCACGTTAATGAAATAAACACACTGCATTGTGATATCTAGGTGCCTCAGAAGGCCCCTTTGCTCCTTTTCCAATTTGCTCATTGATTCTTTGGAGCCTGGAAATCAGAACTCCACATGAGTCGCTAAAGATGATCAACTCAGCAGCCAACAACTGTGCCTCTCAAAACACCACAAAGTCACCCAATACTTCTGTAGCATCTAATATGGGTTTAAGACAGGAATGGGGAACCTGTGGCCCTCCAGGTATTATTGGGACTCCAACTTCATCTCTACCCCAACAAGCATGGCCAGTGGTTAGGGATGATGGCAGCCATGGTCCAACAGTGTCTGGATGGCCACAGGTTCCCCGTTGCTGGTTTAACAGAACACATCACAGAGAATCTACCTCCTTCTTGACTGGCACCAAGTTATGCAGATGAACTAGGACATATGTAAAGGGAGCAGGGGCAGCTTAAGTACTTTAATCCTTAGGCAACAATTCCGCTTCCTCTTTTCAGCCCTTCCTGCAGCAAGAAAGGCTCGTGTGTGTTTTTTTAAAAAGAGCTGTTCCTGAAAAAAGGCTGCAGATTCAGGCCAATTAATGGCTGGTGCAAAAGCGCACTGGTGCTCACCTGTTGCTGTCCTTGCTGCGTCTGCTGAGCGGTCTGCTGATTTGAGGAATTTGTTGCAGCTGCGGCAGCAGCAGCTTGCTGTTGGAAGAGACTGGCAGGATATACTCCCCAGGGAGCCACTCCGTAGTACTGATGAGGGACAACTGCAGGACCTAAAATATCAACAGAGGACTGACTTTATCTCCTGCTGGTGCTTTTGCGTAATTCATTAACAGAACAAGAGCCGTGAAGGGCCAGTGGTTTTGCTTACTCCTCCATGGTGGGAGGAGGAGGTGGTGGAATAACAAAGCTATCGCCTCCATTTCCAATGGTCTGCCACTTTCGGCAGAAAGAGCACTGCGAGTCTTTAAGAACATCATCCACCTGCTCAGATAAAGTATTTCACCTAAGATGCTTGTGCTTCCCATTCATCCAATTGAAAAGTTCTAATTTGGACCTAGCAAAGCTCTTCTAGATCATAAAGCTTTTCGGATCACTGTATGTTGACTCAGAAGTAATGTATATACTTTTCCTACTAAGCCTTTAAACCTTCTAACAGACAGGATTGTCTTATTGGTGCAAATATTTACAATGCCTTGCTGGCATTACCCCTATTTGAGATGCATGAATAAAAGGTGGAGAGTGAATATATATGAATCTGTGTGTCGTTCTCATACAGAAATAAAAAAATGCAGCTTTTTTAGCCATTCACACCCTTTTCTGTTGCTGACATTTGACCAGCTCACCATCGTACAAGTCCCATTTGTCTCTCATCCTTTTCATGGTCAAGCACATTTTGTCAATTTATGCCATTTTTCTACAGTTTGTTCAGCCAGCAAGTGGGCACTTTTCAGCAGCAGCCTTCTTCAGTCTTTGAAAACCTGAAGCACCCCATGCTGTACTTGTATTGTTATTTCTTCTCTCAACCATTTCACTGGAAAGGTCTTTGCTTACAACCACCCTCCAATGCTGCTGTTTAGCCTGGCTTGGTTCCCAATTCAGCCTTTGAAAAGGTGCTGGATGGCGGAGCTTTGTATCATTCTGTGGCTATTGCTTGTCCAAACTGCTGCCTGGTGACATTTCAGTATCTACTTATTTATAAACACGCTACATTGCAGGTACTGGAAAAGTGACAAGTCCCTGCTGTTTTCTTTAAGTTTATCATAGAACGCCACAAATTTCCAGATGTTCCCCAAATCTTTCAGGGCAACAAGAGACAAAAAAAAAAATCTTTTAAAGTAAAGTTTGGTTTTGATTTACCGTATTTTTCGCTCTATAAGACACACCAGACCACAAGTTTTGGGAGGAGGAAAACAAGAAAAAAAATATTCTGACTCTCAGAAGCCAGAACAGCAAGAGGGATCACTGCTCAGTGAAAGCAGCAATCCCTCTTGCTGTTCTGGCTTCTGTGATAGCTGCGCAGCCTGCATGCGCTCCATAAGACGCACACACATTTCCCCTTACTTTTTAGGAGGGAAAAAGTGAGTCTTATAGAGCAAAAAATACGGTATTTATTTAGTTTAAAAAAAACCATAACAACCTCATGTTCATTTAATTAGAATAGCCTGGGAAATGAAATCTAAACACAGTACTAAGGGATGGTGTAAAGTGTATGGATGTCCTTAATGTGTCTTTTTTGAAAACATCTAAAGTAATAGCTGTGGAAAGGAATCATTTCCTTACTTGTTGTTTTTAGGATTATTCCCCCCCCCCAATGGCAACAGTGAGGAGGAGGATTGTAAGGTTGCCAGCAAAAGGCCAACCCCCATGCCATGGTCCTGCCAAAAGCTAGCCCCTGCCCCCGCCCCTCAGGAGATCAATTATAGCTCTTCTAAATGGGATTTTTGCTGGGACTGTAGCATTGGGGAGAAAGGGTTAACCCCCCCCCCACCCATGTAGCTGTTATTTTAGACATTTGAAATAAAATACACATTAAATGCATTCACACATTTAATGTTATGCCTAGTTTGACTCAATGTGTTAGAAGTGAAGTCTACACTTATAATGACTTAAAACTATAAAGAATGACCATCTGTCAAACACAGCGCTCAGTATTAAACAAATTGAGCTAAAGGTCTTTTCCTTTGTTAACAAGAAATCACAGGGAAAGAAAATATACATTTACAGAGTGTCAACATGCATATAGATATAGAGGTGATCTGGCTGATAAACAATAGCTTCTGACAAAATAACTCACCAAGGACTCCTGCATAAGCTTAGCAGCCAAGGAATAAAAGGAGACGTTCTCTTGTGGATCAGGAATTGGTTAAGTTGCAGGAAGCAAACAGAATGAATAAATGGACAGTTCTCTGAATGGAGAGATGTCAAAAGTGAGTCCTCAAGGGACTGATATTGGTACCTGTCCTTTTTAACTTGTTCATAAACAATCTAGAGTTAAGAGTGAGGAATGAGGCGGCCAAGTTTGCTGATGATACTTTGTTCAGGGTTGTTAAAACAAAAAGAGATTGCAAAGAGCTCCCGAAGGACCTCTCCAAACTGAGTGGGCAGTAAAATGACAAAAGCAAAGCAATGTGAACAAGTGTAAAGTAATGCATTCGGGCCCCAAGTTTTTTCCCATTTCATGGGGTCTGAACTGGCAGTGACTGATCAGGAGTGAAACCTTGGGGTCACAGTAGATAGCTCGATGGAGATGCCAACCTGGTGTGCCTTGAAAAAGGCAAATTCCATGATAGGAAATTCAAGAAAGGAACTGAAAATAAAAATGCCAATATCATAACACTGTTACACAAATCTACGGCACAACCTCATTTGGAATACTGTGTACAGTTCTGGTTGCCTCACTTCAAAACGGATATTGTCTTGTTGAAAAAGGATCAGAAAAGGGCAGCCAAAATGATGGAGATGGAACATTTCGCCTAAGAAGAAAGGCTGCAGCATTTGGAACATCTTACATTTTGGGGAAAAGGTGAGTAAGAAGTAACACGATAGAAGTTTATAAAATTATGTACAGCATGGAGCGAGTGGATAGGTAAAGGTTTTACTTCCTTTCTCATAATATAAGAGCTCCTGGACATCCAAAAAAGCTGAATGTTGGAAGATTCAGGACAGATAAAACTACCGTATTTTTCGCTCTATAAGACGCACCAGACCACAAGACGCACCTAGTTTTGGGAGGAGGAAAACAAGAAAAAAAATATTCTGCATCTCAGAAGCCAGAACAGCAAGAGGGATCGCTGCGCAGCGAAAGCAGCAATCCCTCTTGCTGTTCTGGCTTCTGGGATAGCTGCGCAGCCTGCATTCGCTCCATAAGACGCACACGCGTTTCCCCTTACTTTTAAGGAGGGAAAAAGTGAGTCTTATAGAGCAAAAAACACAGTAAGTATTTCCTCACACACCACTTACTATGGAACTCATTCACCCAGGAGGCACTGGTGGCCACCAACCTAGATGGTTTTAAAAGGCGATTTGACAGATTCGTGGGGGAGAAGGCTGTCAGTGGCTTCCTGCCATAAGGGCTATACCCTGCCCTCCAGTTAGGAGGTAGCAGTGCTTCTGAATACCAGTTGTTGGACACCATAGGAGGCAGAACGCTCCAGGCATATGGTCTGTGGCAGTAAGAACAGGATGCTGGATTAGATGGGCCACTGGCCTGATCCAGCAGGCTCTTCTTCTGTTCTTATGCACATCAGTTTGATATTGGAGGACAGGGACTAGTCACTCATCACAGAAACTGGGATCCAGAATATGACTTCAGAAAAGGACATCCTGTACCTATTCAAGACAATCCACTAAGCCTGTTTAATCTCTAGGTGATCCTATTCTCCTATCTTACAACCTCTAACTACCCATGATGTAGTTTAAAAACAGAAACAGTGCTTTTCCAAGACAAGAGAAATAAAAACATGTGTGTTATTGTTTGGCTTCTAGACAGACATAAATATTCATAAACTGAAATCTATGTTTTGAAATCAGAGTGTCTCCGTGGAGTAATTAGCATCTAGCTACCACACTAATATTTGACACAAGTTGTGAATAAAGGCTTATTAAACAGGCAATGTTTAATGTACCATTTGCCAAAACAGTGAAAAACTTTTTTTTCCTTCTCCTTTTTTTGTTACATAGTTAACATTTGCCTGGATAATGCAGACAAAAGCCCCCACTTGATCCATAAGACCAGGTTATGTCAAGCAACTTTTGTTTAGGAAGTATCTGAAGTTGAGATAGAAAGCTTGATTTTAATTAAATGAATAAAAGATCAGTACTTTTCCCACGGCAATTTAAACCATGATTTAAAATCACCTAGATTTTAATCAAACTCCTCCCACCCCCATCTGTGGCTAGATAAATGAATTGCTAATGCTATTTTTTTTCAGATTACCTGTGTGTTTGACTGGGGTGTTAACAGTCTCTAATTAAGTGAGCTGTTGTTACCAGCTGTGCAGAGTATCGAATTAATGTTTGTGTGTATGCTGGAGCGAAAAATGTAATTTGAATTTACTGAAGTAACTAGCTTGAATTGACTGTTTCTAAAGAGGGAGTTGATAATTTGGTTTTTCCTGGCCAGAAAAAGAAAAGAGATCAGTAGACAGAAGCTGAAAGCATGCTTTTGAACTTACTGCACACATTCATTACATGCTTTTGCCACCTGTCTTACATGGAGTTCAAACGTATATGAATAGTTCTACATCCTCTTTTATCCTGGATAAAAATATTGCTCTTCCATTTCGGTGGGAATTTGAACCCAAGCCTGCTTAGCTGAAGTTCAACATTCTGTCCCAGAGCTGGATAACCTGTGGTCCTAAAGGTGCTGTTTGACTACAACTCCCATCAGCCCCAGCTGACATGGCCACTGGATAGGGATGATGGGAGTTGTAGTCAACAACAGTTAAGGAGGGCCACAGGTTCCACATTCCTGCTCTACCGACTACACCACACTAACACACAAGCTGAAGATTCATGGCTGAGCAGGAGTTTGGATCTAGGCTCCAAATAACCAAAGCCACCACTCTAGGCATTCACACAAAATCTCCCACGTAGTCATAATGACAGCACAAACTTCTCATCGTCAAAAGATGATAGATCAGCATGTCACACATTTACAACCCATCCCACCAGCTCTAAAAGGTGGGCACCAGATTGTATTGCCATTATACTGCCACTTCCCCATTAACTCCAATTCCATGCTTCTCTAGTAACATATGTATTACTAGAAGGGAAGAGAAGAAAGAGCAGCGTTTATCAACCACCACCAGCATCTATTCAAGGAGGGCTTCAAGATAAAAGTATGCATCTCCTTAAAATAGTTTTAATATTGCAAGTAGGTGAAAATTCATGTCCGGCTCAGAGCAAATGAGTACTTACAAAAAGCTCTCATTATAGAATCAATGTTCTCAGTGAGGGCAAGAGTGTCATCATTGCTAGACATGAGTAGACCAATTGATATAAAGATAAATAGGGCCTGAGATAATGGGATGGGCCTATGTCATGGTAACTCTACATAACAACAGCATCCCATGGTGGTGCTCAAGTAACCAGGTCCTTGGCTATGTTCCATGAAATTTCCTATATTTAAACACATTTTGGGACAGAGCCATGTGAGAAGTGCTGTGCTTTCACACCTCCACTTTCCAAAAATTATGGAAATGGCCTCCCAACTGTGGCTGCCTCAGAATGGGGCAGAAAAAGGTGGGGTTAATCATGTGCTCCCTCTTTCTATTTCCAATTCAGGTTCAGCTGCTCAGCCTCCCACCTAACAGCTGGCACTCAGGGTAGTGCAGCAGCATAGACCACTTTCCCATGCACCCTCCAGCCTCTGGTAGTCCCAGAGCTTCAACTCTAGATATTTTGGCCTGGATTAGGGAAAGTAGGAGAGCAGGAAAAAAACCCCAGCAATTGGAGGCTTTTTAGAGGATGCTCCCCACTTCATTTCAGTATAACAAATAAAATAGCCCCGTGGCTCCAATATTTAAAACGTGGTTACGAAAATGTCATCACAAGCCCTTTATTTAAGAAATCCACTCTACCATGGTGATCCTGCTATAGTTTCTCACCTCCCAGACCAATTTCGCAAGAGAATATTGATGAACTCATACAATCTAACTTATGCTTTAAACAACGTTGCGTATCTGCTGGACATCCATCTGATATTTCATTTTGAAAGGGGATACTTCCTTCCCACAGAAGTGCAACAGTATACGGTAAAGGGGTGGGGAGGGGTGGGGAGAGAGAGCGTTAACCCCAGCTGTCCAAGCCTTGTATGACTTCCCTTATTATCTTAAGCTTGCTATGGTTTCAGATGCTTAAGCTGTGAAGATGCTCGAACGCAAGAGAGCCCTTGCATGCAAGTAAGACCTACATGAGACCCAATTCACAGGGTCACTTCTGACACGGTGTTCAGTAGCAAAAATTGAGCCAAACAACCACAAGCAGAAGAAAAACAGCGCTATGATAGGTTGGTGCTATAACAGGTCAGTTCTACCGTTGTTCTCATGCTGCTACTTGTGCTTCAGAAGCAAAACATCATTGGGTTCAGTTTTATGCTTTCTCATGCAGTGCTCTACTGCAAGGTGTAAAAACTTTCTACCCATGAGCAGAAAACTCCCCCAACTTACAGCATTTTATAGATAGATAGATAGATAGATAGATAGATAGACAGATTTTTTAAAAATAACCATACATCTCATTAAGCATCTCACCTAATGTTGCAGCTGCGGCAAGCCCTGCCGCATAGGGGTCCGTTCCTGGAGGAGCAGCGCTGATGATGTACGGATTGGGCACAAAGGCAGCAGGAGCTAAACCTGCTGAAAACATACCTGTCAGTAAAAACAAACTTGACTAGAACTGCAACCCTACCAAAACGTGAGTGTGTGAGAGAGAATTGTGTGTGTGCGTGCGTGTCTTGGAGATTGAGCTGACTTATCTATCATGGAAAAAGACACGGGTCTAAAATTTGAGCTGTAAAAGTCAGAAGCTTCACTCAGAAAACAAGTGATTAGGGTTGCCGTCTCTTAAGTCTATTAATTTCCATTGACTAAAAAGGTAGCCATGATTAACTGGTGGGTATGAAATGAAGGTGGCAAGTGATGTCTCGGAGGAGTAATGCCCTTCCTCTTTTGTAAGAGAATGCCTGTTGTAATACATGTGTACATCATTCAAAAACAGAGCACACCCCCCCCCTTTAGAACAGTACCTCCCAACCTGGTGCCCTACAGATGTTACTGTGGCTTCAAATCTCATTAGCTCCAGCCAGCATGGCCAATTGTCAGGGATGATTTTGATGATGGCTCAAAATATTTAGGGGGCACCAGGTTGTGGAAGGCCACATGAGAACAATGTTGTTGTTTTTCTCTCATCTGCAGATCTAATTGAAGATGATACAATTTACTGACCAAGGTTTCTTTAATCAGATGAGAGCATGTAAAATATACAAATGTTCACGTTCAGCTGTAAGATGTTGAAAGCTTCCTAGATTTTTGTGTCGGCTCTGGGACGCCGTGAAATTGAAAAGATGAAAACCACTTCATAAAAACAAAAATTATTCCAGGGATATCTGGAAATTAGTCACAGCAAACATCACACTAGCATCACACTAACTACTTCTACCAAGAACCTTATTACTCATGTGTGTGTATCTTCCTTTGTGACTCTGAGAATTCTCTTAGAAGAATTCAGAACAATGCAAAGGCATATTAATAATAGACTGGAGAAGTAGGAAGTCCTAAAACAGACAGGATACACACACTGGCAGGATACAAAAAGAAGCAGGGGGACACCATATGGGGACACAATATGTGCACACTGTGAGGCATGCTTTCTTGTGAAGCTGTTTGCACCTCGGAGACAAGCAGCTGTGCAGTTTACAGAGAAGCTTGCCTCTTCAGGAGAGAACATCTGTAGGGAAGTTAGGGGGCAAAGCTCTCGGTGTGAACTTTTCTCTCAGGCATCCACATATCCCTTTCTGGGACGCCAACAATGAATGCAAGGAATATTAAGTAGCAAAACAAAATAACTGAAGGAAAAAACAAGCAAACAGATGCTTGTATGCCCTTGCATATACATTTCAAAATATGCATGACAACATATATAAATCTTACAAAATATAGGTTAAATGGTCTTTTGAAAATCTAGCGTAAAATAAATATAATGCAACACTGAAGCTCTTATAATGGAAAATTGTACTGATCACAATTTAAAAGGGAATGTAAACCCTGGAGGTGGAAGTGATTATTCTTACTTACAGTGTTTGGATCAAACCCAGGAATTACTTATTTACTCAACTCTCATTATTAATTGCAAATATGGACGTTTGCCCTTCAACCAAATGCCCATATAAGCAATTACATGTATATCCATTTTCTAATGGTGCAAAGGAAAGAATGTGAGAGCACAGTAACAAAGAATGTATTCAACCAGTTTTGTTAGGAGAACCAGAAATAATGGGCATTGCTAATCCACGTTGTTGGGTCTATTCAAAGAGGGCTTTCAGGAGAAAAACACGGAATTATTTAACTACAACTGGTTTGAATATTGCAAGTAGCCCGTTCATGTCTGGCTCAGAGCAAATGAGTACTTTAAAAAAACTCTCATTACAGAACCAATGTTCTCAGTGAGGGCAAGAGTGTCATCATTGCTAGACATGAGTGAGCCAAAAATATGATGCTCACACCCTGCCAGAGTTACAAACAGTGGAATCTCAAACCTTTCCAACCCCCAATCCCACCAACCCAAGTTCCTATATTACCCCTTGCGTTACCCTTTCAAAACAAATGAATGCTGTTTTGAAAGAAACTTGGAAAAATGCTGATGATCAACAGAAGGCAACCTGGACTCTACTGATAAACAAGGGACTGAAAGACTTACCTATGTGCGGTTGATGAGCAGCTGCCAATGCATATTGCTGTTGTTGTGCTGCTGTCAGTTGCTGAACAGCGAGTGCATTCGGTCTTTGGAACAGCTGAGAAATCAAATTTAAAGATATGTTTTACAACTCAGTTAAAATTCTCAGTTGAAAGGTAGTTGTGTGAACTTTTCTCCAACTGGGCTAAACTTGGTAGGCACCAGGCCTAGGTCATCCAATTAAAGCCTAGTCAGAAAAGATTCAAAATGTGTCTGGCAGGTTATTTTCAATCCAGTGCTGTTAATGTTATGAATGTTAGCACCTTGTTGCCTCAGAGGGTCACAATCTGCTTAGAGTTACTCTCATATTTCTTTCTCACTTTCTGCCAGTCTAATGCCTGCTGCGAGGGGGGTGGGGCGTCCCAAGTGACAACTCTGTATGCAGTCATCAAAGAGCTAAGCTGCATATTTTTCTTACTTCATGACCCTCCTGAGAATGCAGCTGTGGCTCCTGCCACAAAAGGACTGTGCAACGAATGGGTACAGAAGGATCTTATAGTAATAGAATGAAGTGGAAAGCAAACGCAGGATAATATTTTATAAAATATACACTTCTATAAACTAGCTCTCGCTACACGGATCCTCCTACACTTTAGCCAGCAAACCAAAGCTGATGTTCATTTACTGAGCGGAGTAAGCTCCTCAGCTATGATGACCCTAGCTTTGAAGTGCACAACCCATATGCTTAACCTATAGTGCAAGTGCTCAGAGGAGTTAGAAATATCAAGGGAGGGGGAAAGGGATGGGGATATCCAGCCGTTTTATACATATCAAAAGAAAAAGTTGCATGGTTGGGACACAGAGGTTATTCCAGGTGCATAGGTTTGTATGTGCAAACCCATGCCCTGCAGGAGACAGAAATGGGGGGTGGGGGGAAGGATCAATATTAATCAATGCAAGATCTACCTGTTGTTGAGAATTGTAGTCAAATAAGCCCACAGTTGCTGCAGCTGAATCCACAGGTACCTGAGTGCCAGAGTAATCAAACTGAAGCGGCTCCATGCCAACATGTTCCATGGGATCCAGTGGAACACTCTGGGACTCTATGTTGGAGAAATCCTCCACAGGCTTGGCACCATTCGTACTAGCTAGCTGGGCTAAGCCCTCAGATCCATTCTGGTTTGGCCCTAAAAGATCCACATCATTTGCAGAGTTCTGGCAGTTACCAGGTGTCCGACTAAAGAAAAAGAAAAAGCATCACAAAACAGTTACTCAGAGCAAAATTCTTATATTTTTTTAAAAATAAACACCATCAGTGTCAATGGCAGGACAGTTTGAAAATGAATTTTTTTGAGTTGTGTCTTTTTCCCCTTCCCATCTTTTTGAAACACCAAATAACTCACCACCATCACCTGGCTATTTTGTATTGTAGATCTATTGTTGTTGTTGCTGCTGCTATAAGCTGTTAAGTTCCCTTGTCTCTCACTTTATCCCCAATATCTGCCCTATTAAACTACATCTAAAACTCTAGGGTTGTTGTTTTTTAAAGACCTTGCCTTCTCTTTCATACAGCTGCCAATAAATTTGTTTGCAACACTCACCTTGGAGAGCACCCTTTACCACCCCAACCCATCAGATATGGCCATCTTCTCTCTTCTCCTGAACTTGGAAATGGGGTGATGACAGAGGATCCTCCCTGCAGCCACTGTTTGTGGGCTTTGTCGCCTATATTTTGCCTGCCCCAATCATTCACCCCCTCCTTGGTTTGATTCCGTATCTCTTCTTCAGTTACCGTCACCCTCCACCGCTTCCAGATGTATCACATTTCCTTTACCCTGTAGCCTGCTTCATGCAGGGAAAGCAGTTCTACTTGTGCAGGTTGCCCTACACCTACTTAGATCATGGGTGTAAACCACACAGGGAGTTTACATGCATAGAAAAGGTTCCCTGCTGCAAAAGCTCAGCTTCTAGTGAATGGAAGGTGCATTCATTCACCAAGTGTTCTCCCTATTCAAATATATACTAGACACTGTACTACACCAACTGTACCCTTCCCAAGGGATTGCCTCTCATTACCCATCCCCAAACATGTTTCCTGCCATTTATAAATGGGCCTGCTCAGGGAGACTGCAACCCACCTACAATTCACAGGTGCTTTCATGAACAAAAGTTCCATTTGTTTTGCTATTTTGTCTCTGCACTTTTCTTAACTATAGGAAAGTGTGCCCAACCACAGCAGCATATTTTAACACAGATTGGCCCTGAGTCATAAGCAGAGTTCTATTGACAGCATAGCGTTTTACTGCCTCCTGCTTCAACTCACTGTATCCCTTGAAAAGCCACCTCTGAGGTGTGGAGAAGCCTTCAGATGGGAAGAAAGTAGGTTAGCTGAAAGAGAACCCAGCCTGGCCTGCGTGAGCAAAAATGTGTTCTTTTCAGATCTCAAAGGAACACTAAACAAATGTTGATTACAATTAGCAGCTCCCAAGTGAAATCCAATTCCCCCCCCCCCTTCTGCTCTACTGTTTTCCAAATTACAGTTCCAGTACTTTTTTGGATTCACATATAGGTACATACTTACCTAAAATCTTTTGCATCAGCATCAATTCCATTTTGTACAGGCAATCCATTTGCCTTGTCCATTACGTCTCCCTCTTCCTTCAAATCACCTAATTTATCACCATCAAATGTGCCCTTGTTTTTCTTGTCCCCTTTATCATTGTCGTCACTCTCAGCATCCCTTGGCCCCTGTGTAAAATATAGCACTTCACAATGTCTTCTTTTTTAAAAAACAACCACCACCACACACCTCTGAATCAAGAATTTTTACAATTAGCATTTGACATCACCCTAAAATCTGTTTCACCTTTACTGCTATTGCTTATTTTACTGTGCAATTTATAGCGGCATCTTTGATACACTTAATCCCCACCCCTGAACACACATTCATGTGAATGCAATTGTGCACACATAATGGAAACCCTACTCAGCTGCCTCTCTGACTTTTGAGCTTTCTTCAGAACCTGTTTGCACCTAAAAACTAGAACTATCCTTTTCTTCAGGACAAAAGATACAATTTCGGGAGGCTGAATTTTGCACCTAATGCCACAATCTGCACTTTTCCTGCATTCCTGCAGAATTGTGACATACAGTCTTGATCTTAATAAGGTAAGTTACTCAGTGTTAATTCTGTTGAATAAACTGTCAGTGCCTATCATAAAAAAGCAACTGGATGTTCACTTCTGGGCCTAGCTACTCTACTCCCTTCCCGTCCCTTTAAAAAACTATCCTGTATCAGCTTCATATTTTGGGCATTTAGAATGTAATCGATTCCCCAACTGTTCCAAAACTGTGGTGATGAATTGGACATAACAGGAACAGACATAATGATTTAGAGACAGTGACACCAGATATCATCCACTATACTTACAAATCCTCCTTTTCTGAGACAGGAATCCCCCGGGGATGAGCTCAGCACATACTCTACCATGCTAACTCCAAGTCCACCGCTTTCTGATCGTGGGGACAGCACTGAGTTAACCTCATTATTCACATGAAAACCCTGGCCAGGTCTTCTTTGAACCATGATTGGTTGGGAAACAGAATGATCTGCAACAAAAACAAATGGCTATATTTATACATATATCAGGAGCAAAATTGAAGGGGCTCAGCATTAGATTACTGTGCATCTTCAGAAAATGTGCTTCCTAACTTCCTCTGAACAGCTAAAAAGTAAACAGGAGGGAGAGAACTACAGACTTCAAGAAAATGCAGAATTCAAACTAACATCTGGTAACTGATGAAGACAGCAGCCACAAGAACTGCCTTGTAATTACTCATGGGATACCCATCTACATCTTTCTCCAGCTATTTTCATTCGTTCTCTCATGTTGCCCCCTTCCACAGAACCAGAAAAAACAGTAACAAAGAGAGCTAGACCTGTCCTCAACTGTCCATTCCACATCCCCCACAAACACAGAGAGATCAGCAAAGCCCTGCATTAAACAAATTTTAAATAGGAGAACCTTGCATATCTAACTGTACTGTACAACTGTTTAGGGATATTATTTACCTCTTTTCTAAAATGTTTCTACTATAGTGATTTAAGGAGCTGTGAGGAAGAGAGAAAAGAAAAGAGTAGAAAAACTTGCTCCAAATGATTTACGTGATGGTTTGAGGTACCTGATGTCCCCCAAGCGCTGTCTCTCCATTGATCACCCAAAAATATTCCTTTTGGTCCATCTTTGCTTGAATCATCAGACTCCCAAAACTTTTTACCTGGCAAAAGCTGCTGTAAAACAAAATGAGAAATATACCGTATGTTTAAAGGTTATCTTTAAAGATAAACTAAGATATTAGTACAGGTGTTCCCCAAACTTACGCGGGGGTTATGTTCCAGGCCCATGTATGCATAAGCAAAAATCGTGTTAAGTGGGGAACACCCTCTAAACACCCTTTAAATACTCTCTCTGCTGCTCTCTCTCCAATCCAGACCAAAAATACTGTATCCAAAAATATCCACAAAAGCTGAAGCTCTGGGGCTGGCTTGGGACTGGCGGACACATGGGAAAACCAATTTGTGGAGTGAAAGACGAGATCTAGCTCTGGAAAGGGGGCAAATGCATTATTATTTCGTCCTGTCCAGCACAATAATGGGGATCCTGGTTAGAAAACAGACACATTAATAGCCAGTTTCATTAAGCCATGATGGAAGCACCAGAGGAAGGAGAAAATGAGGTGGAGGCTTCTAGGCTCCACAGAAACATCAAACTGGAAAACAGGGTCCAGGGCTAGACAGACTGTTGGGTCTGATCTAGTGGGGCTCTCCTTTGTTCTTAGGTTTAACAAGTCAGGAGCTGAACAATTGAACGGAAAAAACAAGTCCCCTTTCCCTCATGTTGTATAGACATGTGAGCCTGTAGGCAGGTTCTCTTTTCATTATTTCCGTACATACATGATCCAGCACATATTAGAACCTTTCAAATAATAAATGACAAGTGGGACCTGCAGTAAAATGTTGCAATGTGAAGTGCTCCTGCTCAGCGTTCATGCTAGCCAGCAGTTGTCAGGCAGAGGGCCTTCTGGTGGTGGTGCCCGCCCTGTGGAACGCCCTCACATCAGATGTCAAGGAAATAAAAAACTATCCGACTTTTAGAAGACATCTGAAGGCAGCCCTTTTTAGGGAAGTTTTTAATGTTCGAAGTTCTATTCTGTTTTTAATGTTCTGTTGAAAGCCGCCCAGAGTGGCTGGGGAAACCCAGCCAGATGGGCGGGATAGAAATAATAAAATTATTATTATTATTATTATTATTATTATTATTAATCTACAAGAAGCTCCATTCGATCCCTGAATCTGCTTCTCCATTTCCCCCCTCTAATACCTATTCAGCATTCTGTGCCCACTTAGCATGCTTAGTACACATGGTGCTGGGGTGGGGGGGTTGACGGGGGGATTATTAAGTTATTTTTTCCCCTCCAGCATGCTGATAGCCCTCTCTAGTGTCCCTAGTCATCTTGTTTTGGCTACAATTCTGTTTGCACTCTCTAACTGATTTTGCTATTAGAAGGAAGGGAGATATTATGAACTCCAGCTAAAAGGCCTCCCTAGCTTTCCCCCATCCATACCAGCCTAACTCAGGCCCTGCATACGCTCTGAACAAGAGTAAGTTACATGGGATGCTTACGCCTGGGAAACAGCTGTGGCAGAGTGAAGGGAGGCGTTGTCATGCCACAAACCAAGCATTTTACCAACTGCGTAGCACCTTTCCATTACAACTACCACAATATATGTCAGAATGGTTTTCCTGTGTATGTTTAGCTGGTGATAAACAACATCAACTTGTAAATCTTTCTGAGAATGACTCTTCCATTGGCAAACACGGAGATTGCTGGCCCTGAGGTTCTGGCAGGTTTCTATTCCTTTTGCACAACACCAGTACATCCTGAAAGTCTACCTCCCACACTCTACCATTAACCAGTTGCCTTTATTCATTATTTTTTATTTAACATCTTTATAAAGGGCAGAATCAAGCTTCACTTATTCTGCCCACAGTATGCCAAACTGAATCAGAGTCAATTAAAGCACTGACAATGCAGTCCTTGCGGTCTTCTTGGGTTATGAAGTGTTTCAAAGGAAGATACCGTTACCATGGCACATGGAGGGGCCAGAGTTTTACAAATCAAACCCAAGATCTGGCTTATTAAAAACGAAACACCTTCTGGTATTTTTCAAGGTGTGTTGAATTTCAGTAGCCTGGCTATTAAGGCTGTGAACCTGAATAAATATTTGCTCACTATCTTATTAAACCTTTCTTAGGCCTTGGGAACACTTTGCCTCCCTTCCTGGTCTCTTATATTTATTCTTTTCCCAGCTTATATATAAAACCAACTGTTTGTTGTGTTTAAAATTCATGCTTACATTTTATTTTTTGAATAAAAATTATATACTGCCCGACTGTAAAATAAAAAACCTCAAACATTTCATTTTTTTCACTATTATTTGCCTAGCAATCTCTTTTCCAAGCTGACTAATTCAGATAGTATCGTGAAAATAAACACTGGTATTGTTAGGTTTTTCAAAATAGATAAAACTATTTAGTCATTTAGTTAGGTGGCTGGAAACTTTATTCACTGCTTACAGGGTTGACAGCTTAGTTCTTCAGTTCCCCAGCCAACCAGCTGCTCTTTTTCTGGTATTCTAAGTCATGCAGTAATCCAAGTCATCCGTTCTTAGGGTGAGATACTCGCTGCCAAACTATTTCCATGGCGAGATATCCATACCATGGAGTCAGCTGTTTGCTACAAGCCCAGACTTTTGGACAGTTCACTTGTTTCTTGGATGGAAAAGATTATCGGGGGGCTACATAAATTTCAGTGATACAAGGTGTTTGCATGCCATGATTATCTTAAACTGCTGACTCTCAGATGCTAAATTTTGAAGTATGACATCAGATACATTCTTAGTGAGCAATTTCTATTTATGATTTTTCATTTCTATGGATTCAATCGAGAGGCAAGCTAGTAAGTCTGCCTCACTGTGAAATTTTGGACTGCCATTATCTGTGCACTCACTCTATAATTATGTATGTGCAAAGCTCTTCAGTGCTGGCAAATGTAAAAGCTAGTACACTAGAAGGTTGCTGGATCATGCCATTTAGATCCTTTAAGGGGCAGAGGAGGGTCACAAACTGTGAGTCTGCCCTGTTCTCTCCCCCTACCCAATCAAAATTAATTCTCCAAATCTTCCAGTGCTGCATATACCACTGTTTCCCGCCAAAGAACTACTTAATTTCCTGTTACTTATTTCACTGTCATCGTCAACATGAAACATATTCAGGGGCATACTAGCAACTACTTTAATTAGAGTGATGATATCCTTTATCCAGTTATGAAGCAATTAAGTTAGCATACTTGGTTCTTATAGTCAGACAAGCATTTTGCAAATCAGTCAGTGGATTTTCTTTAATATCAGGGTCAAGAATGGACAATGGAGGATTGTGTGGGCTTCATGAGCCATCTTTGAATATTCTATTCATATAATCTCCTGCTTTTTTGGTATTATTTCTGGAATAAAAACCCATATACATGTACTCTGCTTTCTGAGCCCCACAACCAAAAGTGGTCTCTAAAGTGGACTCATATATAGCGTAAGGATCTGCATTTTTCAAATGATCGACAGGCTGTGATTGATTATCAGTTAAACATCTGGCTAGTTCAGATGATAACCTTGAGCTAGGTTAAGAACTTCTGAGAACTTTATCCAGGGATAGTCCACATAAATATTGGCCTATTCCTACCTCTTTTTCTTAATGGTGACACGGACCATTCATAATGTAAGAATATTCTTCACAACTGTGAGTAGGGCAGTGGGGTGGGGAAAGTGAAGACAAACTAATTAGCTATTAATTTCATTCACTGCTCCTGCTCAGGCTGCACAGAAAACGCATTTTGGTTCCTGAAATTCATTCTGATTGTGCAGATAAAATATAACTGATAGAATTATACAGGATATGGCATTAGTGTGTGAAAACAGTCAAGATCCAATGATCCCAAGGCATGCACCACAAAATGGCAAGAGATGGCTTCACTTGGTTGCAAGTGGCCAATAATCAGATGCAAAATGTACCTGGCTAATTTCGAACACTGGTCTTAATTCATCCACCACGCAAATAAATATGGATTCACAGCATTCATTATTTGGAGAACACGCTTATCATGCCGAAGATCCCCAGTTCAATTCCTGACATTTCCAATTAAATGATCAGGTGATGGGTATGATCAGAGTAGCTCATACTGAGCTAGATGGAGAAATAGTTTTGACCTGACATAAGACAGCTTCCTGTGTTCGTTACTCAAGGTGGAACATCCCTAATGTCTTTCACAATCTTGGACGTTGTTGGACTGCAACTCCCTTCAGTCCCAGACTATTTGGCCATTGGACAGGGTTGACGGGAATTGTAGTTCTGCAACATCTGGGTAGTCAAAGTTGGGGAAGAATGGTCTACACTATACACTGCTGCTATTCAAGTGCTCATTTTTCATTTACACTGCAGCACCAAATGATCATCTCAAATCTCTGCAAGATCCACCTCTCTTTCAAGAATCCGTTCTAAATCACAAACCCTGCTTTGTAGCAGTCATGGGTAAAACAGACCTCCTACACAATTTAAGATGGCACAGATGTAGGTTTGGGGGGGGGGCAAAACATGTAGTACCTGGACAAATACCATTATAGTATACTGAGTTTTCTATCTCAGAAAATGGTGCGAGAGCACCTTCTATAGTTCCATCTCTGAAAAGACAAACAGGCCTGGGCCAGGGCAGTATCCAAGAGAAAACGGGACACTGTTTGGGCTTACCTGGAAGGAAATAAAGAAAGAAATGCAACAAAATATGTTCACTTACCTCTCCCATAGCTCTTCCTTCCAGAGCAAGTGCTTGAAAATCATGATTTAATTCATCCATAGATCGAACCTATTAAACATTGAAAGATGCAAGAAAAACAGGTGAAAGAAGCTTTGTCACATGGCCTATAAAACTAAAAGACAGAACAACTGTACACCAATTCTAAACAACATATAAGCAATTGCATATGACTTGCAGAACATAATAAGGTCTGTAAAGTAAACATATTTTGAAGGGGGGACACACATGTATACCAATATAACTAATAACAGCAGAACAAAAAGGCATATTTATATATTCAAGTTAATAAGAGAAAATGAGGTTTAGCAGACACAAAGGAAATCAAATGGGAGTTTTTGGACATATAGCCAACCGAAACAGATTATATTAATAAAATTGAAAAAGAATAATCAAAGCCTTCTATAATTCTGCCCATTCTAAAGCAGCAACTAATGAAACATCCTCTACAAAGTTTTAGCTAGAAAGAAGAATTCAGCTATTAGTAGTTCTCTTGAACCATCAGCAATGTGTGTATGTGGGCTGTCAGCCACTAAAGTACCAATGATAAAAGGTCAACCTGTATGTAGATGAACATTTCAACTCTACTATCAAATTCATCCACATCAATTCCACCACTGCTTTAGTTCACATCAAGCTATGATTTAATGTGTGAATGACCAGTGTGCTGGTATGCAGCTGAAGCATTCCCAAGTAGCTCTTCACTTGGGAGGAAACAAACCAGAGGCTGACATTGGCATTATTCGTTGTTTCAAGCTCAAAGGAACTGTGACTGAGAAGCAAGACAACCTCAACCATGGTTTATTTGACCAAATCGGACTTGAGCTTCTATTAACATAGGGCTGGATTCAACTAAATAATTGCCCTTGCAGGAGTCATAAATCACACCAGTACAACAGAGCTCTCCCTCTTCTCCCTGCACATGTACCCCCAAATCAGTTCAGGTGGAATGTTGGACGAACTCCCCAGAACACTGTGGGTACAGATTCCTGATATTTATCACTTTGCATAAGATACCATTCTGGCTGTCATATCTCCAAAAGGAAGTAATACCGGGGGGGGGGGGGGAGGAGAGGCAACCAAAATGATCAAGGGACTGTAACTACTCTCCTACACTGAAAAGTTATGACATTTGGGGCTTTTTAGTTTAGAAAAAAGTGGGGTAACAACCAGTGAAAAATAAGAGGCATTAAGTCAGGACCATCAAGAGTTCTGGAGTCATGGGACATATTCAGAAGCTACAGGATTTCCCCCTTAACCAACACACTTTAAATTTGAAAGATATACTGGGCGATTATTTTTTTTTCTAAAGGGGGGAAGTATTCAATTCAGAGATCTGGCAACAGAGGAAGTTCAAATTATGGGATGAATTGCTCCTGAAATCAGAGGACCATGCTTTTAGTACTTAGAGGCAATATGGTTATGCTGGAAGTAGGAATAAAAATAGAATAGTCTTGTGCCATATTAGATCATGGTTCAAACTGCCTCCTTTTAAGTTTCTGTTCAAGTCAGACTGTCTTCTATAAGCAGCCATGTGCCACTTATTCCCAAGAGGACAATCAGCCTATTGTATTTATCTATGTAAAGCAAGCATGCCAACATATCTTCACCAAAAAGGACGCAAGGCCCATATGGCACAGATCAGGTGTCTGGGTTCAGAAAGCTTTTTGAAGATGTGCACACTTGAGCAACGTGTTTAACCGTGAAAACACTGTAAAACACGGACACAGGCAGGGCCTCCTCTTTCAGCAGGTTCTGACAAATATGGACACCATGTCCCTTCCTTAGCCAAGCCAGGGATATTTCCTGCCTATGATTCACAAAGATGCATGTGATCACGAGTAACATATTAGGTTGAGTTCAAGGGGTTTACTATTTTGAAGGCATTCCATAGCTCTTGTCACAGTGCATTTTGGCAATATGAGATGATCAATTGTGAAGGTACAGCATGGAATTTAACACTGTGGAATACATAGTGTTTCATTGCTTCTCCAAGAAACCTAAAGAGATGCAATCGCAAAATTCTGTGGCTGCAATCTATACCTATTTACCTGGGAATAAGCCCCACTGAACTTACTTCTGAGTAGACATGTACAGGATTGCACTGCGAATCTTTTTTCTCCTTATGAGTGAAACAGTAAGTGTGACTTTTTAACCACATCTTCACTGAACTTTGATAGAACTGCCAGACACCAGATTAAGATTGCTCTGTAGGCTGCAAGTTGACCAACTCCAAACAGGAATGTTCAGGTTTACATATCAAGAGTCATTTACGTGGAACAATTTCTGTGTTTTGTCTTTCTATAGTACAGAAACAGGGCTGCAGCTGTTTAAAATATTTGGTTGTATGGCTTGGATCATGTAATGCAATTATGGGTTATGGAGCAACTTCTCTATGAGGAAAAGTTGCAGCATTTGGCACTTTGGACTTGAGAGAAAAGGAGAGCAAGAGGTGGCATGATAGTTTGTAAAATTATGCATGGTGTGGAGAAAGTGGATAGAGAAGTGTCTTTCTCTCATAAGACTAGATCTTTTGGACATCCAATGAAGCTGAATGTTGGAATATTTAGGACAGATTAAAGGAAGCACCTGTTCCTGCAGGTCACTCCCACAGGAGGTAGTGAAGGTAAGCAACTTGGGTGGCTTAAAGGAGAATAGATAAATTCAGGAAAGACAAACCTATCAACAGCTACTAGCTGTTGAACGTCTTGGTTGCCCTCTTCTGCACATGTTCCAGCTTGTCAAAATCCTTCTTGAACTGTGGCACCCAGAAGTGGACAAAGTACTCCAGGTGTAGCCTCACCAGAGTTAAGTCAATATCTAGTCAAATTCTGTTTTCTCTGCTGATGCCCCATACTTCCATGATTCTCATTTCCTGCGCTTCCCTGGTATTTTGATGTCTATTTCAACAGTGTTTTTGTAGGTAACACAGAAGTTTATAATGCTCCAAAACATACTACCACCAGAAAGATACTTGGTCTTTATAAACTCACCCTCCCAACACTTCACAAACACTGGTCACATTACAAGTCTTCACTTGCAATAGCAAGGTTAACACATTTCAACAAACTGAGCTCCTGAGCAACAACCATTTACATTTAGGCAAACAATGCACAACATAAAGCCACTTTCCAGCCTGGCTCTCAACCTAGTTGAAAAAAGTCATTCAGGAATGATAAGGGTGGTTTACTTTGAAGGGGAGAAAAAAAGTTATTAAAGGCAGCAGAATTCCCCTACGAGAGAACAGTCATGGTGACTAAAGAGATTTTATAGTACAGTGTAATATCGGGCTGCCTTCCCCAACCTGGAGTCCTCCAGATGTTTTGGACTGCAACGCCCATTAGTCTCAGCCAACATAGGAGTTACTTGAAAACATCTGTTTGGCATCACATTGGGGACAGCTGATCTAAGCCATATTGTCCCATACACTAGACAAGGCTTTCTCAACCTTGGGTCCCCAGATGTTCTTTAATGACAACTCCCACCATCCCTGACCACTAGCCATGGTGGTTAGGAATGATGTGAGTTGTAGTCCAACAGCATCTAGGAACCCAAGGTTGAGAAAGACTGCACTAGATTATGGTTCAAGCAGTTTCTTTTAATTTCCACATAGGTCTTGTACAGAAATGTAGTCCGTCAGTAACCAAGTCCTACAAGTTCCGGAACCTAAAGCAGCAGCAACCAGCCTACTTTCTTTACAAACGTCAAGAACGCAGATTAGTATCTTCCACGAGAGAAAGAGATACTGCCAAACACACCCACACACCCTGTGATAGGAATATCATCACTGGAGAGGATGATGCTCAATTAAGACCTGGGTGTTCAAATGATCAACTCTGATCCATATGATCCTGCTTCATCAGAGGCCTTTCTCTGGGACTCTCCGCCTTGGCAATAAGCTGAGTGGCAATCAGGGGATGGCCAACTCAGTGGCAACATCCCACTCACAGAATGTCCTCCACAGAGAACTCTTCATGGTAAGTTCCTTGTTCTGTTTTAAGTGCTAAATTAAAACCCATTTACTGCTCAGTGAAAGCTCCACCATTTTAGTTTTAATTCTTGAGGACTTTTCAAACAGGCCTCCTATTGAGTGCTTATCTGGTTTGTGTCTTTTTTAAATCTGGATGCTGTTTCTACCTCTTTTGTTACTGCTCTTTCATTTGATATGTTTATACAGTTTATTTACACTGTACTCTGACTTCTTTATTTATTGTGCGGTGCTATGGAAATCATATTTACAAATATAAATCTTCAAAACAAGATACAATTCAAATTCTCCAGCAGGAAAGACAATAACCATCACAAATCATTTTGGAGTGCTCATTCTTTTGACAAACACAAAAAGCACATTCTATTTTCCCTGTGGGGCACTTATTTCTCAAAATACAGCTCCACTTCACATTTTATCATCAATGCTCAGGCCATCACCTGACCAAAAAAATAAAGAGTTTTATTTTTCAGCAGTTTTCACAAATACTGTATGTGGGCATACTGAAGGCTTACTAAAAAGCTCCTCACTGGCTCAGGAACAGGGTATAGCGTTTTTTAAAAAGAAAAGTAATCATCTGAGCACTTATCAAGTTTAAGTGAATTTAGTGAGGGGAGATCATTTAGCTCAGAGGTGCGGAACTCGGGATTCAGTGGGGGTCCACTGCTGATTACAAGGATGCAAGTTAAGAGACAACTAAATGTATTTATGGATAGGTGTCCCTTTAAATTTGCCTTCAACCACTTTACCCCCCCCCCCACAAAATCTCATAAACACATTCAACCCACCCAGACAGGTCATAGGTTACACACAAATACGGATGCACGCACAAGAGACAGCAACAGCAGGTAGCAGTAACTCTTCCCTTCCCTTCCTATACAGCCTAAAAACCCCTTTTATTTAGGAAGGAGCTGGCGGAGACTACAGATATTTATTGTACTCTCCAGCTTCCACTGCTTGTCAATGGATGATTCAGGTGACAATTTTATCCCCTATGCCATTTAGTCCGTGGGAGTGCCCAGAGGCTCACATAGTGCACACAAGGCATGAGGCTTTTCTTGGGTGGCTGGGCAGATTTTTCTATTTGACAGCCAATTTTTAAGTCTGACCTGGTTGCTGAGCAGAAAAGTTGGCTCAGCAACCTTTTGTTAAAAAGGCATTCCCCAGCTAATGAGCACAAAAGTCTACCAAGAAGCTGGAGAAGAGATGGATGCTTCAATGAAGTGTTTAAAGAGTGCACTTATCCCCACATGGGGAGGGGGAGGCACAAGCAGGTACAACACTGACATCTTGCCAACCCAGCACATTAATAAGGTTTACCAGTGCTGCTTTAAGAAGTTTCATCATTTTTCTAACTATGGAAACTAACAATAGTAGTGGGTTTGAAAAGACAAAGGGGGGGGGGGAGAAGCACTGCCCTGCTGGTCCAACTAAGACAGAAAGAAGTCAACAAGCATAAGACAATTTGCAAATATATACACATTTTTATTTAAGAGATATAGGAATTATCTTACTGCATTGTCCTATAAAATGAGGCTGAAGAGGCAACAGAATGAAAAATGCTCATGTAGATACACAGATTTTAATAACATTCACTGCATGCAACTGTCACAGGCCTGCTTAGCTCATTTGTTCAGTTGTGAAATATTTAACTGTTTACCTGATGTTCAGCATGAATGTTATCCCCAGTAGGCCACCGATGTTTGCTGTTATTATAGCTGCCTCCACCACTTCCGCCTCCCCCAAGCTGCTCACCATGCTGCCTCTGAAAGAAGTAATCCACCATTGCGTCGTCCTGGGAGCGGCCTGCAACCCCTATAGATCCAGGAACAGGGCTGGAGTGGGTCCCTGCTGCAAGGGCTTGATTTGCAGCTGGCTGTTGCTGAGCCTGGGACCCTGTTCCAGATGTCAAAACAACAGGCATGTTGGGATTAGCTGTATCTTGACTGTGCTGTTTCAGGTGGGGGCTGAAGGAGTCCTGCCAGAGCACTGCTTTTCTCTTCAAAACACACGCAACGCTCATTCCACCAATACCTAAGGAGAGACAGGTTCAAAATGCTTAAATCAGCCTGTTTCCTCCAGCCTTTAAAGCATGCACCAGCATAAGCTTAATAACCACATCCATGGCTCCTGATATCAAATCTCACCATGTCAGGCAAGATTTACCTCCTCAATTACTGTTCTCAAAAGCGTTTCACAGAAAGCATCTTTGGACCCACACGCTCCAAAGCCAAATTATCCTGTACAACCGCTAACCTGAAATAAAATAAAGACAAAGGTGCCTACAGCACTTGTCTTCCGCACATGAGGTCAAGCCAGGGGTTGTCAACTTGGTTCCTACTGCCCACTAGTGGGCGTTTCAGGATTCTAGGTGGGCGGTAGGGGGTTCTACAGCACAAGATGAATCCTCCTTCCATCAAGCACTGGTGGGCGGTAAGGAAATTTTACCATAAAGAAAGATGCATTAGTGGGCGGTAGGTTAAAAAAAGGTTGACCACCCCTGGGTCAAGCAGACGGTGGGAGAGGGAGGGAACTGCACACAAAGCACCAGTAAAGGTATCAGTACAGTCATACCTCATGTTACGTTTGCTTCATGTTACGTTTTTTCAGGCTGCATCCCGCAGCAACCCGGAAGTACCGGAAAGGGTTACTTCCGGGTTTCACCGCTTGTGCATACACAAACACGCAAAATGACATCATGTGCATGTGCAGAAGTGGCGAATCACAACCCGCAAGTGCGCAGGCGAGCCGCTGCAGGTTGCGTTCATTTCATTTTGCGAATGGGCCTCCGGAACGGATCCCATTCACAACCAGAGGTACCACTGTATTCCAACTGAAGAGCACAGGGACAGCAAGGAGGTACTGCAGCTCAGTTTAAGCAGCATATGCAGCTCAGTTTAAGCAGCATATACTCTTTTAGCATAAGGTTTCAGATTAAAAATACCTCAGGTAACAAGACTTCTGAAGTGGGGTGGGGGGACCCTGTTAGAGACCTTGGAGAGGCCAGCACTGGAGCTGGCCAGCCTTCCCTGACCTAGTGCCCTCCACCTGTTGCTGAACTACAAGTGGCATCATCCCTAATCGTTGGCCACGCTGTCTGAGTCTGGTAGAAGTATAGTCCAAAACATCGGAAGAGCACCAGGTTGGGGAAAGCTGGAGCAGACAGTACTGGGCTAGACCGGCCAATAATTTGACAAGATTACTCGATTTTTGTGCAGTAAATTTTTTATTTATAGAAAAATACTCCCACTCACAGATAAGGCTGGTGCCAAGCTTTATTTTCCCAGGCCTTTGGGCAAATTGCTGGCCACTGAGTTTATTATGAGTTTAACGTTCTACTGAACTTTTACCACAGCCAAATATAACTTCAATTAATTGTGGCTGTAAAACACTTTGGGATTCCTTTTGTATTGATGAGACGCTCAAAATATTTTAAACAAAACAAAACTATATAATGGATGGATGCAATGCTAATTGAAATCTAAAGCTTTTCAAGTGGCTGTTCCTAGGAAGCACCCAGCTCCTTAGGCATGCTAAAATTAGTATGTCCACATTCGCATGTAATGGTAAGGTGAAGATACTGGCTTAATAAATCATACTGTGCAAGTCACCTGATCACTCCCATTTCCTTCTCTAACACAAGCGGGTAAACAAACCAGCATGGGAATAGCTTAATGTTACACCAGAAACATGGATGTTTCACTCTAACAAACCACAATCCGTAAATCAACTACAAAACATGGTTTAAGTCTGATTAGCAATTGTAGTTTCTTAAAGTGATCCCAGATTCAGATAGTAATGATAAGCTATCCCCTTTCTGATTTGTTCATGCACTCTAGCCAGAGGAAGAGCAAAGTGGGAGCTATTGGGCCGCACACAAACAACTATTTGTTAAGAGCTTGGCCCAAGTTTACACTTTTCAGTGATTCCCCTCCCCCCATATGATCTAAACAATGTAAGAGGAGTGTGTGGGTCACGTTTTAAGAACACTTACAAAAATCACAGTTTGCTTTATTTGCAATTCCTAATCAAGTGTTTCAATTCAAATACTTTTTGTCACTGGGAAAATATTTCTGAGATATTTATACAGCACATAAAGTTATCATGTCATACTTTTTTGGTTTTGTGTACCAAGCATCAGCCAAATAAACATCCTAAATTATATCTAAATTGCTTCAGAGTGGTGGTTTCAACTCATCAGAAGATAGCAGCATCTGTTCATTTGAACAGAAGGTGGCTAGTCAATAGTGCTTTTTAGATATTCAGTGTCACATGATTGTAACCATGTAAAGCATGCCAAATGGTGCCACACACAATCTTTCCAAGAGCTATTCATGCATTGAGGGCATGTCTGAAGCAGAACAGCCTACCAAATGCGTATCAACTGTCCATGAGCTGAAACCCTGAGCGCTCCAACATCATCACAAAGCTTGGTTCAAAGAATAACTCTTTCAGAGCAATTGCTTAATGACTGTAGGAACCTTTCAAACTGGAAAACACACCAGCTCATGTGCATTTGGATAACTGCATGAAATTGTTCCTTAAACAACACAGAAAGGAAGGTTCATGCCCCATTTTAAACAAGCCATAGTTTACTGTTGCATCCACACTGTCTTGTTTTAACTATAGTTAGTGAAAACAAGCCAGGATCCAACTAGACTGCGGCTTGTTAACCATCTAGACCAGGGTGGCCCAATACAAGCTCCTCAAGGCCCTTGCTAAGTACCGAAGCTGCAGGGAATTAGAAGGGACTACATGAAAGCTTTGCGCTGGTTTGCTCATGACCACCACAAGCCACCCATCCCAGCTGCAGCTGAGAATCCTCCTCAGGGGTGGGATGAGAATTGGGACAGGGAGAAGAAAGGAAAGGAGCAAGAAGCAGTTTCTCCAGTCATGCCAGCATTGTCTTCCTTGTAGGAGGGAGGGGTAGGCATTTGCAGGGAATCCCTAACTTGGCCTAGAGAGTGTAAGTGCACACACGGGTTAGTGTGTGTTGCATATTTTGGCAACTGCAATGCTGGGTGCAGGAGAAAGGAGAGAAGGGGGAAAGGGCAAAAAAAAAAAAAAAAAGTTGAGTGGGACTTCACTAATCTGCCCAGCAGCTGTAGCAGGTTGCTTGTTTGCATGCTCTTTTCCTCTTTCTTCTCCATCCCTGCCGGATCTTTTTGGTCTCTTATTTTTATAAGAATGGCTCTGATCTGTTTAATAAACAAGTAAATAAAATCTACTATGTAATTAATTATAAATATTTAATTAAATATATTAATTGTATATATTGAATAATATCAACACTATTGCTAACACTTTAATTTATGATATAGAAATTTAATTCAGTGTGTGGCTCCAGATTCTGTATCAAAGTACTCCTGCGCCCCACTTCATTCAAGAGGATGGACCACCCTGATCTAGACTTTCTACAAACCACTGTTCCCAGGGTTCAGACAAAATGGGGAACTGCACTTTGTTTAAAAGCAGAAGTAGTGGCTTCTAAACTTTTTACATCTCCAAAAGGAGAGGCTAGGGCAGGGGTCAGCAACCTTTTTCAGTCGTGTGGTGGGCCAGACTGTATTTTGGAAAGAAAAAAACGAATTCCTATGCCCCACAAATAACCCAGAGATGCATTTTAAATAAAAGGACACATTCTACTCATGTAAAAACATGCTGATTCCCGGACCGTCCGCAGGCCAGATCGATAAGGCGATTGGGCCGCATCCGGCCCCTGGGACTTAGGTTGCCTACGCCTGGGCTAGGGAAACAAACAATCCCAATGCTCATTCAGATAGTGAGAAACCATTAAATTTGAATTGGGCCAGGTCTCCTCTGTGGAATCAGTTCACACATTTAATCTGCAAATCAAATACCAAGCAATGTAACTGAGAGATTAAGTGACCTCTATGCTCATGTGAACTGACCCCAAGGCCATGTTTCCAATTACTTATTGTATTCCATTGAAAGCAGGAGTGCTCATCTTCAAGTAAATGGTAGGGTACCTTGGCAAATTTGACAATCTTATCCTCTGGCATGCAAAAAGAGGAAGGTGGGTGAGTGGGGAATGTCATGGGGGGGGGGATCACATGGCAGGAAACTTTGGTTTTCCATTACAACTGAAGTGGGCCACTACGCTTGTTGGGTATACCAAAGTTTGATGCCCAATAGCTTGTTCGTGCACATGAAAAGTGGTAAATACATATATGTGAAGCAGTACTTAATTTTAAAAATGTGTTAGGATTAAAACCCCACTTTCAAACTTATTTACTTGAAGGAAAGTCTCAATACAGCAAACTGCCCCAGTAAGTGTGCTCTGGGTTGCAGCAAAAACCAAACTGTATTCTGATACAGAATTTAAAAGATTTCTG
This sequence comes from Podarcis pityusensis, assembly GCF_964106645.2. Classification (NCBI taxonomy): domain Eukaryota; kingdom Metazoa; phylum Chordata; class Lepidosauria; order Squamata; family Lacertidae; genus Podarcis; species Podarcis pityusensis. Next base: position 21,340,399 of record NC_138033.1, on the reverse strand, counting down.
GTTTGGTTACCCATACGTAACAAGTATCTTACTCTGTAACAAAATGAGGGCAGATGGGAATCTTTATTCAAATAAAATTACTTCAGCCTTCTTCTAGTACGTACTATAATTAAGTACAACACAAACAGAATATTCTAAAAACAAGTATAATCAATGGGCTTCCCCCCACTTTGGCTCCTTCTAAATATGGAAACATTGACAGAAAATATAAACAAGTAATCTTCCATTCATAGTTGTTATGTTTATTGCCCACTTTTCTCCTTTAACAACAAGAATTATTATCTGCCAAGCCTTTTTAAAGAAAAGCAATATTTAAAAAACTATACCCTGTCTTTCAATTTTCAAAATCTGCACAGTAGTTTAACAGAAAAAAGCACACTTAGCAGCATAACAAAATCATTAAGGTGGCAGCAAAAAGAAAGAAAGTTATTAAAAGCCATTGGACAATTATACACAACCTAAACGTTCTCTGAAACAATCATGCCTAATCTGCCATCTGCACCGTACTAGCAATAGCACCAGTGGGAGTGTCCACAAAGCAGGCACCACCACTGAAAGCCCACATCTCCTGTAGACACCTTGTAGGAATGTGGGGAGGATTTTTTTTTTCCAAATGGAAAAATGTGGCAGATGTTCAACTGTTGTAATGTTCTCCAGAAATGTATTCATTTATTACATTAGTAATAAATTTTCTAAATCAATGCAAGTCAAATTGTGGGGCTGGAGAAGATACAAAACTTATCAGGTCTAAAATAAAAACTTGCAATTGACTTTTCCTGCCCTGATGACTAGTCCAAAGAAACACACAAGTAATTGAAGATACAGTTTAAGCACCCCTGTATTTCACTATTTTAGTCAGTGAAAATAGCAAACCAGATTTTTCAGTGAGTGACTGCCCATGCAGACAGCTTTAAGAAAAAGTAGGGGGGGGGGAAAGATTGCACAAAGCACGCTTTATGCTCACTAAGCAATATCTAACACTAGTCAAACATACTAGTGATATTCACTGAAATCAATGGAATCAAGTAACTTAAACCCATTGATTTCAATTGATCTATTCTGAATACAAGTTTTTTGGCTATTGCCCACTGGCTGTAACGAAAAATGAAAGGAAAGATAACTGGCTAGAAATGGGCTGGAATAGCCCATGTCATCTCATCACTCAATTTTTAAAAATGTGATTTTAACACCGGGAATCTAATGTGTATTTCCAGCATTACAGAAGCAAAACTACGCCTAAAACACCATGCCCAGGCTTGAAGCAACACTATGCCCAATATACCATGTCCAGGCTTGAAGCAACAATTCCTCAGTCCAGTACTTTGCGCTCATGTTCAAGAAGTAATTTATTTGAAGCATTTTTATTCCGCTCTTCCACTGAAAGAGGCTCCCAGAGCAGCTTACAAAGTTTAGAAATGTGTCAGTTACAATATACTACACTTCCTCCTGCTCCCTTACAGAACTGAGAGCTGGTGTGATGTAGTTGTTAGAACAGAAGATTAAGACTACACACCCACTAAGCCATCAACATCATCTTAGGGTACTTAATCTTAGATGGCAGTGAAAGAGAACTGTATAGTGGGGGAAATGTGATAAAAAAAATTAAGAACTGTCGCTTTCTTTTCAAATCTCAGCACTGTGAAGGTACATTTGTACAACCACCTATGTAGGCACAGCACCACCAACGAATGCAGCATTCGTAAGGAAATCCCTAAATGCAATTACACATTTTTGAAAAGACACAGGGGGAACAGCATGCTGGGAAGTTTAAAACTAAAGTACTTTTATATCACTTCATGCAAACAGAGGACTCTTACACTAGGGATTCCCAGACTCTAATTACCAAGCTCCACACCACTCTTATCTGCTCACTGCACACCTGAGGGATAGAACCCACACTTTGCAGCACGGTCTGTTCATTCAGACACGATCCCTCTGCTCCCTAACACTACAACAGAATGTCCTATCAATGTACTTTCAGTCAAGCTTCCGGTACTGCAGAGAGAACAAGACAGCTGCAGTGCCACAGAATCAGTAATCTGGAAAGGCCTAAAGACCACCTAAGGCAACCCAATTGTCCAAAGCAGCCTACTCTCTCAGTGTGAACCCACGCCACATGAACATCCCATGCCCACAAGAGGAAGTTCTACAAAAGGCGACTCTCTCCATTTCTCATCTGCCCCAAAAAGGTTGACACCAGACCCCCACTTTGAAAACCCTGATCTACAGAAAACCTTTCAAACTATAAAGGGTGGTTCAAGTCACATGACCATCACAGTTTATTTCCCCCTCACTTGAATCCCAAGTTTTGTTATCAGCTTCCTATGATAGCTGCTAATTTACAAACAAAAAGGCAGCCTGTGGCCCTTATCAAAGATGCACCCTTCAACATAAACTATATCCACGTTACCAAAAAAGAAAGAAAACATTTTTTTTGTCGTCCTTACTAGATTGGTAAAAGGAATCACAATGTGTAACTTTCTCTTTTATATAAACTAGAAACAAACTTTAAAACAATTTAATAAAACTGATATAACATGGCATAACAAATACTGATATAATTTAATAAAACTGATATAACATGGCATAACTGAATTGCTACATAGAAACTCGCCTTCCAGGGTTAATACCAGGGAAGGAATTAAAAATTGTAATCCAGAAGGTAAATTGCTATCCCCATATTATATTTTTAAGCCATCAAATCCTCCTTTTTCTAGGAAAATTGTCTCTCTGCGTTTGAAGTTTGTTGCCTACAAATTCTAAGACCACAGCCCAACACAAGAGTTAAGCACACTAAAAATTTATTTATTTCAGTGAACTGAAGCAGCATTAATTCTGGGCCATGACATAAAGTTGTGATCCTATGTATATTTACCTGGGAGTAAGTGGTGGGAGTCACTTCTGAGTAAAGATGCAAAGGATCAAACTGTACATTCAGTTCTTTGTTATGGTTCTTACATGATCAGGCATGCCCCTCTCCGATAAATAAAAGTCTTTAAATTGATAATATTTTCCATGGGGTTCATATGCTAACAAAGGGCTACCCCTTCCTCTTCCGTAACTTTGTTTCACTTCAGAATGGCTTCACCAAGAACTAACTTGAAGCCAGAAGGGCCAAGGGCCTAGGTGGGGAGAGAAGCCAGCCTTTCATTGTTGCTCACTTACAGATAAACACACAAGCTATATGTATAAAAAACCGAGACAAACCAGGAAATCCATTACTGCATGTATTCTTTATGCCCCTTTCATCCGGACAAAAAAAAACAAAAAACAGAAATCCCTATACCACCATGCTCGCCCTGAAAAAAACAAACACAAGGGTCCCAAAACAAGCCCAACTAGCTACTACAAAGAAACACGAGCTCCAGAGGTATTAACTCACTGTGGGCCAAGGAAGAGAAACACCCTCCACCCCCCATTGTATAACATCCAACACACCATCCACTCCTCCCAACCGGACACTAAGAAGCTCCCCCCATTCAATGTATACATACATACCTACCCACCCAACCCTGTACACCAGTGGCAGACAAAGTTTAAGTCACGTACACCATTTCCTGTATGCCCTGCTCGCGGACGATTTTAATTAGGCATCACCTACGGACGTTTGAAAATCCTAATTACCTCCCCCTGTTTAATCACTTTTCCCCCACCTCCCTCCCCCAAAGTACTCCCCCTTTTATCCTCCACATCGCTGGAGTTCAATCCTGCACCATGAAATCAGCCACCCCCCCGACCACCGCCACCAAACCACCACTCCCCGGCCCCCAAAAATGAAGCATATTAATCACTCTGGCTGCTTGGAAAGACTATTTTAAGCCGAAGTAAACTCTCTTCCCCGGCTCTCCCCACCCCCAAAGAAAAGGAAGGAGGGGAGGGAGGGAATGAGAGAACAAAACCACCCTAGGGGATGGTATAAGCTGCTGCTTCTTTTTTTAAGGTGGGGGCTTTTTCCGGGGAGGGGGGGCTATACAGTTTAAAGGGGGGCGTCCCGGGCCCCTCGAGCCGCCCCCCATCGGTCCTTCCTCTCTCCCTCCCCCCTCCCCTCCTGGAACAACAATAGAGGCCTTGCTTGGACTCGAAAATATGTACCAGGAACAAGCGCGAGGAAGAGCCTCGGCGATAATGCCCGCCCAGGGCCGCCTTTCGGAAGGGCCTCGCCGCCTCGGCCTAACCCCTAGCCCCAATACGGCTCTACCATCGTGCTGCCTGGGGTGCCGAGTCCCGTTTCGGCCCACTCCGGTCCGGATACTCACGGGCGGAACGGTAGGATGAAGATGGATCTCAAAGGCCCCCCCCTCCCCCCGGCCTCTAGCTCCGGCTGCCGCTCCCCCTGCCTTTCACTCCAACAACATGGCGGCCCACTGGGGACTCGGGGCGGCGCGCTGCATCATGGGAAGGGTAGGCTCCGCGAGCCTAGCCGCCGCCGCCGCCGGCTTGCAAGGAAGCTCAAGCCGCGAGCTCCAGAGGCGCGCGGGGCTTTGTTGTGGCCTCGCGCGCACACGCACACCCCCCAAGGCGGAGGGACCCAGTATATACGTAAAAGGGAAATCGGGGTGCTTGGGTTTGGCTTTAAAAAAATAAAAATAAAAACACCTCGGTAGCCTGAGCCTTTAGAACTGAGGATGAGAGAGTTATGATGCACAGTATACAGAAATATATATAGATGCACATCATTTATTGCTAATACAGAACGTGAACAGTGCGGGGTCCCCCACCTCAAAAAAGCACTCTCTCCCTTTTATACATGCTGCTTAACAGTAAAAGACTCTTGGCAACCAAGTCCTCAAGTCAAATGCCCCTTATCCCACCCCCAAAAGAGGCTGTCAACAACTCCCCACTTCCTCCTGCTACTGTGCCTGGAATGGGCTGTGACAGGCAGAAACTAAACAGGTGGAGTTTTCTGTTACTGCTGCTGCTGCTACAGCTACACCCTCAGTCGTGTTCACATTCGGGCATTTGCTTGCTGGATATTTTGTTTGCCATGAAAGGCACAGCAGCCGTCCCCGAAGAAGTTGGCAACGCTAACGACCATGGCGAGAAAGGCGCAGGAAAATCATAGGACTATATCCCACCCCGCGAAACAAAATGCACACGTATAGCTATGTCGTGATTCTTCTTATACATAAACAAGCCCCCCTCCCCCGTTCTTCTCACTAACAGCAGAAATTAATTCCACTGCAAAACAAAATGAGTTGTGCTCAGCTAGACTTTGCTCCTTTGGAAAGATTACACGCCAATAACAGTTGCCGCTCTACTGCCATCTGTAACAGAATCATGGACTTATAGAAATGTAGAAATGTAGACTTGGAAGGGACTCCAAGGATCATCGAGTCCAACCCCCTGCAATGCAGGAATCTCAGCTAGATCATACATGACAGATGGCCATCCAACCTCTGCTTAGAAACCTCCAACGAAGGAGAGTCCACCACCTCTTGTGCTGGGAGTCTACTCCACTGTCAAACAGCTCTTAGTGTCAGAAGCTCCCCCCAATATTTAGCTGGAATCTCCTTTCTTATAACTTGAATTCATTGCTACGGGTCCTAGCCTCTGGAGCAGGAGAAAACAAGCTTGCTCTGTCCTTTTTTCCAAGCTAAACATGCCCAACTCCTTCAACCATTCCTCATAAGGCTTGGTTGGTTTCCAGATCCTTGATCATCTTGGTCACCCTCCTTGGCACACGTTCCAGCTTGTCATTAAGGTAAAGGTAAAGGGACCCCTGACCATTAGGTCCAGTCATGACCGGCTCTGGGGTTGCAGCGCTCATCTCGCTTTATTGGCCAAGGGATCCGGCGTACAGCTTCCAGGTCATGTGGCCAGCATGACTAAGCCACTTCTGGCGAACCAGAGCAGCACACGGAAACGCCGTTTACCTTCCTGCCAGAGCGGTACCTATTTATCTACTTGCACTTTGACGTGCTTTCGAACTGCTAGGTTGGCAGGAGCAGGGACCGAGCAACGGGAGCTCACCCCATCACGGAGATTCGAACCGCCGACATTCTGATTGGCAAGTCCTAGGCTCTGTGGTTTAACCCACAGCGCCACCCGAGTCCCTAGCTTGTCATTAGCCTTCTTAAATTGTGCTGCCCAAAACTGGACACAGTACTCCAGTGTGGTTTAACCAAGGCAGAAAATAGCAGTACTAGGACTTCTCTTGATTGGGACGCTATAGTTCTGGAACCTACTCCCTGCCCATATGCACACCATTCACATGTTCAATAGGCCAGGTTTTCCATCTGCATGTGCGGATCCTGCCTGGCTTTCTATTGGTGTGCCCTAACCTTGCTTAGCTGCTGCTCCTTTGTTCAGTAAGCAAACCGGTCTAACCTGTCCTCCTCTCACCAGCATTGTGCTGGAAAGGCTTTGTCAGCTTCAACGGTAGACATTTAAGCAGATACAGAATGAGCATCTGCAAGTAGGTTAAAAAAACACCCAACAGACTCCCATCCTTTCCTGGTGGAACAGATGCCAAATACACATCCAGATTATCTGCAGCACCCTCTGGCATTAAAGTAAACTTCCCATTTCAAAGTCGCATTTAGAAGACAATACACAATGCACACTTACTTTGGAATGAGCCTCAATGAGCTTAATGGGACTTCAAAACAAACATGCAGAACTTAAAGACAGAACCGCTGTTTTCTCTTTTAAGGTGCAATTTAGATCAGCATATGCAAACTATTGTTGACCGACTACAATATTTGCGCTCTCAAGCCCAAAGCAACCAGGATTTCCCTGGTCTAAGGGACAAAGGCCTTAGCTCACTGGTAGAGCAGTAGCAGGTTCGAGCCCCAGGGTCTCTAGCTGCTGGGTGAGAGTCCTGTCTGAAATCCTGGAGAGCCGCTGCCAGTCAGTGCAGACAATACTGAGCTAGATGGAGCAATGTCCAGACTGAGTGTAAGGAAGCTTCCTACAGTCAGCAAACGAACCTCTGCATAGTGAGTTGATCAGACTCACTTAAAAAAAAATGCATGCTTTGTTGTACTCTAACGCACAAGCACGTGTTCCCTCCCATCCCAAGGATCATATTAAGACAATCACTGTTGTTACTTGTGCAAGATATTGGCTACTTTATTCATAAAAGTCGAGCACCCAATTTAAACAAAAGAGGGTCCCCACCGGAAATGTATTCCTACGGGTCCAAACGGCAAGCATTGTAGACTACAGCTCCCATCACGTACTCCTTTTACCGGATATGAACAATTCCACTGCCTCGGTGCATTCTGGGACTTGTAGTTCCTGTGATTATAAACCGCTGTTAAAGAAACAGTCGCTTTAAAATCGGAGTCCACACAAAGCAACACTAAGACAATTGCCGCGTTACTATGCGTGTCTGTCCAGAAAGAAGGTGAGTTCAATGGGGCTTACTCCCCTGGTGCTTGAGTATATAGGATTGCAATTTAAAGCGAATTACAGAAATGATTCCTGGCTGATTTCCTCTGCAAACACAACAATTGCATTTTTATCATTGTTTAATTATTGAAGGTTTTACATATTTTTTAAATGAAAAAGTACATTTTCTTCTTGAAATAAAAGATCAAGAAACTGAAATATTTTTCTCTGAATAATTTATACTGAGTGGTCAGGTGAAGAAATAAAAGTGTTTCTGCACACCAGGTTGATAGATTGCTATATGCTGTATTGCGGTTACTCAATATATGTTGTTTGAAATTGTTTTTAATACTGTGTTTTAAAGTTGGGGCATTGACTGAGAGGCCAGCAAACTCTAGAATTGCTTAAGCATTTTTGTTAGTTTGTTTGCTCAACTTTGAGGAGCCACACACCCCAAAATTATTTCAGAACTTTCTGTGTGTGTGTGTGTGTGTGTGTGTGTAATGCATTAGCCAACAGTTACGTAATAATACAATAATTCCTCTAAGCACCTCAAATTATTAATACAGTGGTACCTCGGGTTAAGTACTTAATTCGTTCCGGAGGTCCATTCTTAACCTGAAACTGTTCTTAACCTGAAGCACCACTTTAGCTAATGGGGCCTCCTGCTGCTGCCACGCCACCAGAGCACGATTTCTGTTCTCATCCTGAAGCAAAGTTATTAACCTGAGGTACTATTTCTGGGTTAGCAGAGTCTGTAACCTGAAGTGTATGTAACCTGAGGTACCACTGTATATTGTTATGAGGTCTCCGGGACTGCATCCTGTTTTGTTCTTCATCAGAACAAAATGGACAATTTCTCAAATAATGTCACTCATTATTTATTGCATTATATATTACTTAAGATGAACAAAGATTAACACAGATCTGAAAAGTCAAAGAAGAGGAGCTACAGCTGCCATTGTGAGAGATTCTCCATTTTGTTCTGATGAAGCATAGAACAGTATGCAGTGCAGGAGCTGTCATAACAATAGAATAATTTGAGTTTTGGAGATAAAGGTGGTGATTGTTAGACTACAGTGGTTAACACTTTCTCTCTCTCTCATTTTACATGCAGTCTTGCTTTTCCTACATATAAATAATTTCCATGCCATTTTCATTATTTCTACAGTCTTTGTGATCTTGTCTGTTGTTCCTTTTGAAGACCTTCTCCTTTGTGTTGGTTAGACTACAGCTCCTATCGCTCCTAACCATTGGGCAAACTGAATGAGGATCTGGAAAACCAGCAACATCTGTGGGGCCAAAGTCGAAGAACACTGTTCCACCACATAGCTATGGCTGCTCCTCCAAGGACCATGGCTTGGAGGTCAAGTTGTGCTACTTATTAGGCACCTAAAGAACATAGGTATAACTCTCCAGACTCTCAGGGAAAACTTTGGCCGCTTTTCAAAATTAAACACAACTGATGTCAGCATTTTCCTGGAACTGACTGAAGCACTCCTCATTTGTCATTCCTATTGTGTCGAACTGTATGGTCAGATGTCTGAAAATATGAATAACAATGGAGTCTGCGTGGTGTAGTGGTTAGAGTTTCTGACTAGCACCTGAGAGACTAGCACCTGAAGCTTCGCCACTGAACCTACCTCAGGGTTGTGGTGAGGATAAAACGGAGAGGAAGACAACCATGAATGTCACCTTGAGCTCCTTGGTGGAAATGTTGGATTAAAAAATGTGAAGAATACTAATAATTTTGAACAATTCAGTACAAAAGTAACTTTTATGTTTATTGCTCTATCCATTTTTGCCTCTGGCCTTGCCCACAACTTGCATGTGGCCCCTGCGAGGTTGCCTAAGAGGGAGTATGGCCCTCAGTCTGGGGAAAAAGTTCATCAACCCTGCCCTATAGATCTCACTGCAGTAACTGAGGCACAAATGGCAGATATGGGCTTAGTGCTGTGTTCTTGTCTTTGCTGCGACTGTATTGTATAATAAATATTTTGTAGGTGGGTGGGTGTGTATAGACAAAGCTATTGCCTTGTATCAGTGGATAGAATTGGCAGAGGCCATTTTTACCTTCCAAGTGCAGCAGGTCCAGAAGCACCATGAGAGGAACTCTTTAGGGAGAGATTAAAATGTAATAAAATCTGAGTAAGTTCAAGCCTGATGGCTAAGTAGCTGCCAGAAATAAGTGACAGAAGGAAGAAGGTGTCCAGAGGTTCCTGCTTCCCTACACGTTTTCCAGGGATAATTCCCCATCTTGGCTACTTTTCACATTGCAAAGATATAGCCAGGATGTCACACTGCAAGTTTGCCATGTCCATCAAAGTCTGGCAGGATCATGTAGATGAGCAGGGCTTTACAGGTACATTCTGCACAACATAAGATTTGTAGTGTTGGAAGGGACCACAAGAGTCATCTAGTGACTAGTCCACCCCTGCAATGCAGGAATCTTTTGCCCAATTTGGGATTCAAATTTGTGACCATGAGATTAAGAGTCTCGTGCTCTACTGACCAGTTTGTGGAACCCAATTGTTCAACAGTAGGCTTCTCCCTGCCCTATCCTGACCCCCTACATATACATTAAATGTGCTTCTAAAACAAAGCAAGCATGGAGTTGGGAAAACCAGAAGTAGATTTTTTGTATGGAAGGACTGAGAACTCATTTCTATGCATGTGGGAACCGATTCTATAACTCTACGAGCACATCTTATTTATTTATATAGAGTGGTACCTCGGGTTAAGTACTTAATTCGTTCCGGAGGTCTGTTCTTAACCTGAAACTGTTCTTAACCTGAAGCACCACTTTAGCTAATGGGGCCTCCTGCTGCTGCCGTGCCGCCGGAGCACAGTTTCTGTTCTCATCCTGAAGTAAAGTTCTTAACCTGAAGCACTATTTCTGGGTTAGCGGATTCTGAAATCTGAAGCGTATGTAACCTGAAGCGTATGTAACCTGAGGTACCACTGTACTTCATTTCTATACTGCCCTTCATCTGAGGATCACAGGGCAGTTTACAATATAAAAACACAAAAATGCAGTTTCCAGCAACTGATATTCAGAAGCACGACTGCTTCAGACTGTGTAGACAAGCCATTTTTGTGACTAGTAGTCATCAATAGCTAATGCATTAATTCATGAGAGGATTAATCCTGAGGCCCTTGAGCCTCAGAGAAAAAAAGGTGTCCCACCCCTTCTTGAATGAGGAAAGATGACCCTGATGAGTGTTCAAAATTAAATTTAAAATCCTGCATTTGGCACAGCTGGAGACAGAAGAATCTGAAGGGGGGAGTGAAAAAAATCACCCATTTTAATCAGTTCAACTGCACAAAATCAGAAAAATACACAAAATTCAAACAGCTATTGTTAAACATATTTGACGTGTTAGAGTTACAGAAGAAAGAGAAAAATAATATTTTGACATTACAAATACAATTTTATTTATTAAAAAAACAAAACAAAAAATGTCCAAGCACCAGTGCCAAAATCTGTGAGGGTATTTTTTTTAAAAAAGGAAAGAGGGAAGAGAGGTCCGTGTGCAAGGGAGAAATGGAGTTACTTTCTACCAAATTTTGAATTGTGGCAATTCCAAAATCATCCTTCAATAAACAAACATACATGCAGATACACATTTTTAACCACAGGAGATAGAGCGCATTTTCATCCAAAAACCCCAAAACAAAAACTGAAAGGATTTTTCACCCATGCTCCAATCTGGTTCTATGATCACAAACGTTCGTATAAACCATTACGGACTTCAGTCTTAGGCTCCACTTATCTGGGACTCCACCCCACCGAAAAAAGCAGGATGAAACATTGTATAGGATTAGGGTGGACTTTATGAAGGAGTTAGGGTACACTTCATGAAGCCTCTTCTTAAGGGTACCCATTTTTCCCCTCCCCCAATCGGGGTGGGGAAGGAAGAATCTCAATTTCTCTCAGTTGTTCATTTTTCCAACCTTAAGCACAGTTGTTCACAATTCTGCATTTTAGCATGAATTTCTCTAGATATTTCTGCAAGAAATTTCCCTAACATAATGCGTTTGTTGTATGTTATTTTCACTATTATATGCACTACCCCCTCAGTTTTGTATGCATTATTTGGTTGGAGAACTACATCGCAAATTTCGGGAAAGGGCGGGTTTCGAAGCACAGCTGCATTTCAATTCACACATTTCTCCGGGACATGCAAATCATGGAGTCATCCAAACCTAATCCCTCCCACATCCCTAGTAGTTTTCGTAAGATTTGCTAGTGTGGATGGGGGATGAATATAGCTCTGTTTCTGGTTATTCATCATTAATTATTATCATCATCAAGTTAAGCACTGAAAGCATACATTTGTGGAACAAGAGCCACTTGAGTCGGTCAGAATCCCAACAGCAATTATTTTTTATATATGAAGTAACTGCAGGAAATTAACAACAGGAAAACACAAGTGCCGGCCCTGTCATTAGGTAGAGTTGGCAAGCCACCTCAGGAAGCAGGTGCTAGGAGGCGAGCATTGGCGTCAGTGTCTGGGAGGGTACAATTACATGTGTCTGCCCTGTCCCTTCTAACTATAGGCCGTTGCCTCCAGATGCAGTAGAGGGCCACTGTCCTGGCACCCATGTTAAACTGATTGAAGTGTCGGAAGTGATTTGACTGACAATCCTGTTGGCTTCTGTATGCAGAATTGGTGGGGCAACCATCTAATTTCTTGCCTCGGGGTGTATAATGTCTTGGGCTGTCCTTAATAAATAACACAGGTCTTTTCGCAATTGCAGGTTCCTCTACAGCTGACCTAGCGCTGTCCTGCTATATTGGAGGGGAGATAAATGACAAATAAAGCCCAAGATGGTCTACATTGGTGATATGAAGCTCTGAAACCATATTGGGTTTGGATCACGGAATCATCTCCCTTGCTAGACTCCAGCTTGGCTTTAGGATGAGCACGGATCCATCCTGGGTTCTGTGTGGTTTTGGCAAGGTGTCCCTAGGCAGAACTCAGCCTGTCCAAGAATCAAGTGCTATCCCTGTGCACAGTTCTGTTGTGTAAAATCGGGGTGGTCAACCTGGAACCCTCCAAATGTTATTAGACTACAACTTCCATCAGTCCCAGCCAGCAGGGCCAATGGTCAAGAATGATGATGAGATGTAGTCCAACAACACCTGGAGGGCATGTTGGTTATCCCCCAATGCACACAAGGGTCTCAAGTTAAAGAATCCTCACATATCCAAAAAGCCAAAAAATATCACCCTCTCATCTTGGGAGCTGATGTATCTCAGTGGTTAGAGTTAGAGACTGCATGCAGAAGGTCCCATGTTTAATCCTTGGCATCTCCAGGTAGGATTGGCAAAGTCTCCTGTCTGAAACCCTGGAAAACCACTGCAAATGTGCATAAATAACATGCACATTCTAAAGGAAACTTCCTATGTTCATATCTTCCCCTGAGGCACTGAATCAGAATAGGCTCTTGGACCATTGTGCAAGTAAACACTGCCTCAGGATCCACTCACTCCCACTCATTCCCGTAACCCTTACAAAGGCACAACCATTGACCTGGCTGTCAGAGAGGAAGAGAGAAAGCAGCTCCATTGAAGTCAGCTTGGACCAATGGCTATTTGTCTCCTTGCCTCCCAGAACTACCTTGCACAGTGGCCACCTTCTGCCTTGTCATTATGGAGCTTTGAGCTAACATTTTGCTTGAAACAGGGCCTGAATTTGCTTAATCTCCTCTTCCTTTCTCAACACATGCTCCTTTTGTATCATGCCTATTAGATTACCAGCTGTCACTTTGAATTGGAAACCGCCTTCAACGTATTAGCAGAAATGGAGTATAAACAAACAGGTAACTTTGCCTTCCCGTAGCTGACACAGCTCTGCTGGCTGAGGCTAATGGAAGCTGTAGACCAGTGATGGCCAAACTTGGCCCTCCAGCTGTTTTGGGACTACAACTCCCACCATTCCTTACTAATAGGACCAGTGGTCAGGGATGATGGGAATTGTAGTCCCAAAAACAGATGGAGGGCCAAGATTGGCCATCACTGCTGTAGACCAAAACTTCTGGAGGGCACCAAGTAAGTAAAGGATTGACTAAAAGGTCTAGATGTACAAATAGTGTGAACCGGTCTAAGGCAGCTTTCTGTTCTCCTAAGGCACTTGGAGCTCTTCAGTGGAAGATTGGGAGACGCACAAGAATCAAACATAATAATACTATAAATATGCTACTGAAACAACCTGGGAAAGTAATGTGAAGGAGATTTAGAAGTCCAGAGAGAGGATATGATTTGCGTGTGGATTTGCAGGGAAATTTTCCTAACTTGAACTGGCTTGCAACGATTTCTATAAGGACTGCAACATTTGCATTAGATTGGGGATGGGAAAACCCATGTCTTTTAATTTATTTATATTATTATTATTATTATTATTATTATTATTATTATTACTATTACTATCATCAACGTCATCATCCCACCCTTCAGCCTAAGGTGAAACACAATGTTAAAAAAGGTTTAACACAACTATCACAGAAGAAAGGTGGGTTCTAACAGTATACAACTCAGGTGTCAAAAGCCAGGGTGAAGAGATGTGTCTCCAGCGATCGTTGTATAATGAGGAGGCCAGATGCACCTCTGTGGGGATGGAGTTCCGCAACTGAGGGGCTGCTGCAGACCACAAACACACACATCCCTGAGCTTCTGAGGTTGGTGGAACCAACAGTACAGCCTAACACCCAAAAGGAGGCACTCTTTCAGGTATTTGGGGCCTCAAGTCATTTCAGGCTTTAAAAACTAATGTGAGCACCTTGAATTGGGCCTAGAAATGAACCAGCAACTACTTTGTTGTTGGGTTCCTAGCATCATCAGCCCCAGTCTACCTCGAAAGAGGTGAGCAGCAGCTCTTCCCAAGCCATGGTTTAGATTGATTAAAAACTTTTGGACCAACTAAAAAACAAGTAGCCCTGATTAACCTGGCAGTTTTGTTTAAAAGAAGTATTATCATCTTTACTTGTTGGTTTCATGCTTGCTTCATTTATATTATGCTCCCTTTCCTCCAAGGAGCTCGAGGTGATGTTCTGTATGTAGTCCCCCCCCCCCCAAAAAAACCCTCCTATTTTATCCTGGCTGCAATAACATGAGGTAGGTTAGGTTGAGAAATAGAGACCAGCCAAACAACCATGGCCAAATGGGAATTTGAACCCTGGGTTCCCCAGTCCTAGGTCAACTGCACATTGACTTTTTAATACAAATACTTCTTGTTGGTGGCAAGAAGAGGCAATCCCTGTTCCTTTCACCCAGAAAGGAAAATCTCTTCTAATACAACAGCTGCATGGATAAAACATGTTTTTCCCCCTGCTTCAGAACTACTATTTTGCCACATATTCAAATTGAATCAACTTATTACTCAATTGACAAAACCTCCTGCTATTAATCAGTTAAGGATGCAAACCTATGCATACTTATTTGGGAGAAAGGCTGCAATCTGAATGAAATAAATGTGGTGCAAGACAGGTGACGGCTCTAATTTATGTCCGCCTTCCTTCCTCCCTGTCACATCATTCCCAGTTGTGAATCCCTTTTGATGTTAAGAAGTTTCAGGGGTGGTGGTTGGAAGAACAAGGTGCACAAGCATTGAAATTTTCAAACTGAAACTTAGCATTATTGCATTACAATTCATCAGTATTTGCTTTTTAAAAAGTAGCCCTCGAAGCTTTAAAAATAAAATTTATAATAAATTGTCCTAAAGTTGTTTCAAAAAGAAAACTACTGAAACGTTGCTTAAAAAATGTTATTTTGTGCATAATTAATGTTGGTTTCAGTATGCCAAAGAAGACAGGGGCTCCTGCACCTTTAATAGTTGCTTATGGAGGAAGCAATTTCAGCAGGTGTAGTTTGCATGGCAAGAAACAACTGCTAACATTGCACGAGCCCTGTTCTCTGTTTGCACCTGATCATCCTAGCTACATGGTGGGGAAACTGCAATAAATTTATCTCGATTATAAAATTCCTTCTCTTTGAGTTGGAGGGTGGGGGCAAGAGTATTTCCTTTTTTTCAGTCCTGAGAATGCTCACCTTGAAACTGATATGAGAAGCTGCTCTGTAACCAAAATTGCTGATAGCCAATAGGGTGAACTCTTCTGCCTCTTCCTTATTTCCATGCTTCACAGTGCAATCTTATGCATGTTTACTCAGCAGGAAGTCCCAGTGGACTCAGTGGGGTTTACTCCCCAGTAACACCTGTGATTGCTGCCTTTTTACAAATCAGATCGGTAGAGAGTGAAGGGACATGAATTGCAAATGAAAGGGAAATGGTTAGCTTGAGATGGGCTTTGGGGAAAACCACAATCTTTCATTCAAAAAGTAAGTCTTACAGCTGCCGCATCTTGCCCCCATATCAGGAGATTCCCACATTCTTTTGTCCAGTTCAGCAGGACAAAATTCTGAGCAGAGTTTTCAGCCAGTGGGGAATATATTACTAGAAGTGATGCTGAAAGCCTGTTCCAGTTGCTCAGCTTGCCCCAGACTGGCTAAGGCAGGATTCACTGCCAAGCATCTTATATCAGGTATATTTGGGTAATGGGGAAAAGAAACTGATGGCACATGGACTTTTCTTCCAGAAATACCAGTTGCAGGCAGGCAAAAGGAGCAGACTTCAGTGTGCGTGCACACACATACTTCGGGTTTATAGGTCCCCATTTATTGTCTCTATGTGCCATGCTCTAGATATGGGAGATATTCAGCATTGCAAAGAAAGGCTGGCAGTCAGCCATATTATTAGGCCACAGTTATGTTTGGTGCAGAATTAACCAGATGAAGTAGACACACCAACTTGGTGGCCTCCAACTCCTTTCAGACCCAGCCAGGACTGTCCACAGTTGGGAATGATGGAAATTGCAGTACGACAGCTTCTGGAGGGTACCAAAAATTGGGGGAAGGCAGGTCTAGAAAAGTATCTAGCCTTGCAGTTTCTAACCCAACTGCTTAGAATCTTTTTCAGTCTGAGGGCAGGCAACTTTATTGGTGTGGGTGTGGGTGGGTGTTGGCAGTGGTGGGTGGGGCATGAGGCCCAAAGTGGGTGAGCAACGGATGGAACGCCTACCTTTGTACAGTATGCTATGTTCCAGCTGCAAAAAAAAAATTATAGGTTCCTACATACCCAGCTCTCCGTCCTGCATTAATGCATTACGGCAGTTCAAGGCATTCCTGAGCAAGTACTGACTGCATTTCTCCCACTGTGGAATGAATAACTATTGCTCACACCATCACAAGTGAGATTAGGGGGGATACCTTCCAGCAATCTTTCTTGACCTGCTGTCCTCCATATGTTGTTGGACTGCGGCTCCCATCATCCCTGACCACTAGTCATACAGCCTGGGGCTAATGTGAGATGGAGTTCAACCACATATGGAGGACATCAGCTTCTGGAAGGCTGGCTTCAGGAGACAGAGCTTCCAGGAAAGGCTAGTGCCACTAGGCATCCTCAAGCCCCAGGCTCATCACTTTCTGGGTCTTAAGCACCTGCCCTATCATTCACAGTGTTTGTTATTTGGCTCCACTGATTTCCTTGAGTGGAAACACTTCTCTGAGAGAGAGGAATGGGCTCTATTTTTATTTAACCACAGGAGGTCACATTTTAGCTGTGTACAAACAAAACCTTACTGGAGTGGCTCAGGATGCACACTTGTGTTGGGGTGAGATGGACAATTCTCATGTGAGAGTTTAGTTCACAATTCAAGTGTGCAGAAGTTGAATGTGCACAGCATGGATTGGCTAGTACTTAAGCTATCGCGAATATATCCTTACTCCAACATCCTCAGAACAGCTTTGATATTTTTGTTTAAAAAAACCCCACTATATTAAAAAAGGAGGCAATGAAGGAACATGTGGCTGAATATGCAGAAATGGTGATATAAACCAAAAAAGGTAGACAGTTCATCCGAAGGGAAGGGGAAACTGATGACTAAATTGGCAGAATGTTTGTATGTCTGTCGGTCTTTTGCATAGTGAAATGGGAAGGAAGTCAGGCGTACGTAGTGGGTATTGAAATAGTATGGGGTGTATCCAATGCTAGTCCTACTCAGAGAAGACCCACTGAAAGTAATGACCATGTCTAAGTTAGGTCCATTAATTTCAATGGGACTGCTCTGTGTATTCAGCTTTACAAGAAAAAGTATGTGTGAAACAATAACTGAGGCTTCCAACCTCAGGATGAGAATTTTTGTAAATAGGAATACATGACTAAAATCGCAACTTTAATGTTGAAGAGCTAAAGGAGGAGAACTTTTTCCTTGGAAGCCCACACCTGGGAATATAATGGCATTATGAACATGGCTTGGTAGTGATGACTTTAGTTTGGAGTGACAAGGACTGGCAATGGTGGTCAGCACATGGTGGGAGTGGTGCTCACCTGACCTTCAGCTTAGCGGGAAGAAGAAGAAGGGCAAGGCGGTGGCAATGCCTGTGTTGTGCAAACACACTACTAGAGTCAATCTGGTGTTCTTTATTGGTGCATTTGCACTGCACCACCCTTACCGTGGCCTATGCCTGGTAAGATATAGTGATGCTGGTGATGGGAGGTGAGGCGAGTGCCACCAGCCACTACTGGGAACGGCCTGGTGTCAGAATGAGGCAACTGCGACCAATTCTGAACAAGCTTTTGTGTGTTTGGGCAGATAGATAGATAGAGGCTATGAAAACTTATGGCAGCCTTCCTCACCCTACCACGCTCTCCAGATGTTGTTAGATCTCCATTTCCACCAGTGGTCCCAGATGATGGGAGTTGTAGGTCAGCAGCATCTAGAGAGCACCAAGTTAGAGAAGGCTGCAGAAGTTATTGACCCTGCAGCGTACAGCACTGAGATGTTGAGAAAGTAGGTCACCTGGAGGGAAGAGGGTCCTGCATCACCAATTTACAGAAAGAAAATAAGAAAGAGAAACCAGCTGATGAGATTCTGGCCCTTTGGAAGGCATTTATCGTGTTCCCGGAAATGGTTCTTGGTACTCTCTTGGAAACAGTATGTCTCCCAGTGGTGGCTGGTACCATTGGGACTGTTAGGACAAGGGGACTAATGGTGGGCAGAGCCAGCCACAGCAGGCAGAGCCAGAGCCAAAGACAGCCACAGGCAACTAATTCTAGGTTTGGCTCCCGTCCCCCTCCTTGCTGAGTTCTACAAGGGGCAATACTGAGACGAAGGAGGGGCTGGCTGAGGGCAGGTTGAGGTTGGTGGGGCACCTCCTCTTTTGGCCTAATGGAATAGCTCCCACTGGATTCTCACATATAAACTTGGAATCATTGGGATGCAATACCAGCTCAGAAATAAACCCACACATTTGTCACAGTACGCATATATTCAATTCTGTCTCCATGATCAAAGAACTATTTTGTCTTCTCCTGCGGTTACCAGGAGTTGGATTTTTAACTGATGCTCATTTAAATAGTGAACGGGATTGGGAAGCCTTGGGTGTACGGGGGCTGGGAGTGGGAAGAACAGATTTCAGACCTAATGAAGCTTCCCCTTTCCAGATGTCAGATATATATCTATCTCACTCTTTATTGCAATGTATGGATTCTCTTGCAGCCTGTGCCACATTGCAAAGCCATTTGCTCAGAAGCAAATGGGACAACAGGAAGTGATCCAGAACAATTAAAAAAAAAAGAGCAACACTTCAAAACCTGAAAAAGGTCTTCCTTAAAAATAGGGCTTTTCCTTGCCCTCTCTGGAACGTAATATTGCCCTTGCTTGATTTTCCTTTTAAAAAAATTCGCTGGAGTTACCAGCACCACTACAAACACTGGCCAGCAGGTGGAGCGTCGAGCTTCTTTTTGGTTCCTCAGTCTTGAGCAGAGAGAACTTGTGCCAGAATCATCTTCCAGGTGCATGAAAACTCTCTGTGGCCACTCAAATGAAGGAGTTAAAGAGAAAGGAGGGGAGGAAATGAACCCAGGAAGAGTCACTGTGTTGTCTCTGGGCAGGATTTCAGGCCACACCAGATCTCCAGAGGAGGTGACTGCCATTTGGCTTTGGAATCATTTTATCATATTCGGCACCCTGCTTGCCTTGCGTTTTTTGCAAACGTCCCCAGGGGCCAGCTCACTGTAGTTAAGGAAACAGTTATCCAGAGCTAAAAGAACAAAACAGAGCAAAGGCATCAGATTTAGTCCAGGGCTGGCAACAAAGCTTCAGCAAACACCATTAAGGGCAGTGAGTTAAATTCAGAACCATTCAAAAAACCTGAATGAAACAGGGCCCATTCAATTTTTTTCATGCATTCATTCATTCTTATTTATGTACAATATTTTTATATTCTACAAAGTTCTAAGCGCTTTACATAAAAACTGTTTAAAAGATACACCCAATGGCATTCAATGCAATTTCCTAAAAACGGTATTAAAAATTAAGTGTCGTATCCAGCGCTAGTCTTGCTTAGAGCAGACCCATCGAAATTAATGGAGAGGACTCTGTTAGGCCTATTGGTTTCAATGGGCCTACTCTTGAGTAAAACTTAAGTTGAATACATCCCTAAGCGTCAGAGCTCAGGACTGTCTGTGTCAATCTATAAGAGGTGCTTAAAGGCTAACTTGTTTACAACATCTGATTTTATCAATAATTTGATATCTTATATACACTGCTTTTGATGATCAAGCAGTATATAAATCCGGTTTAAATAAATTGGGTGGTTGTGTTTACACGTCGCTTAGATTGCAGGTGGTTCAATATCCCACATACATTTCATGAACTGACTGATGTGCATCTCCTCCCCATTGAACATTTCACCCTCATATGGCAGCCCATAGTGCCAGTGGCAGGATAGGTGCAGTGTTTAGCGAAGGGGACACATACGGCTTCTCTCAACATGGAGGGAAGAGGATCTAGGTAAGGGCATTGTCTAGCAGCCCCCATGCATCCCTGATCCCCACAGATGAGAGATACTCACGTATACAAAGGCTGTAGCTGCAAGTGTGACATCTTTTGGGGTGCCTGGTAGCCATATGAATCAAATCCCCCAATGAAATCAACTGCCGGGTGAAAAACGAGGAGTAAGCATTCATATCAAACAGCTCAGGTTCAACAGACCAAACAACAAAAGCAGCAACACACAAAACGTGGCAGCGGAGGCTGCAGACACGCCATGCATTTTTAAAGCGCTTGACCCCTCCCAAAGAATCCTGGGAACTGTAGTTGGTTAAGGGTATTGGAAAGTATAGCTTGGTGAGTGGGGGCAAACTACAGCTCCCAGGATTCTTTGAGGGAAAGCCATGTGCTTTAAATATATGGTGTGTACACAAAGGACGTTACAGAAGTGTCTCTAGAGATTTTTGCTTCTTAACCCAACTCCTTGATTATTATCATCATTTTTGAGGCCCCTTTTCCACCTGGGGAGGTGCATTTGTCTCCCTCATTACTGTCTTTCAAGAGGAATTTAAAAAACATCTGTTTTCTCATGAATTTGATGGCTGAAAGACACTATTTCTGGCAGCCTTGACATTACAGTGGTACCTTGCTACTCAAACGCCGAAAACCTGGAAATAAGTGTTCCGGTTTTTGAACGTTTTTCGGAAGCCGAACGTCCGATGCGGCTGTTGGCTATTGTTTCCAGGGCGCCTGCATCAATCAGAAGCTGCGCCTTGATTTTCGAACATTTCGGAAGTCAAGTGGACTTCCGGAACGGATTAAGTTTGGCACTTTTGTTTTTGCTATTTATTTTGTGTTTTTCGTTTTTGAGACTCTTTTGGTTAATTTGTTTTTGTGACTGTGTGGAACCCAGTTCAGCTACTGATTGATTGATTGATTGATTGATTGTATGACTGCAGAAATAGATAAAAGCCCCCCATCCAAACAATAACGATCATCAGTGCAGGTAAGAAAATAATAATTTAAATTTTTATCATCTACAATACTGTCTTATTTATTTTACAGTCCAGTACAATGATTATTGCTTTCATAATGGTTTTGTTAGATAGTAAAATTCATGTTAAATTGCTGTTTAAGAGGTTGTTTTTAAAAGTCCGGAACGGATTAATCCGTTTTGCATTACTTTCTATGGGAAAGCGCGCCTTGGTTTTGGAACGCTTTGGTTTTGGAACGGACTTCCGGAATGGATTAAGTTTGAGAACCAAGGTACCACTGTACTGTTTTTAAAAATGTTTTGCAATATAGATACATAGATAGAGCAATGATGTCCCCCTTTCCAGCCTGGTCTTCTGACTTTCCATTCCATTTTGTGTGAGAGGCATTCAGAGCTGCTTCTGTTACACTTCTAATATTAATTTTGCCATAGCTGATCTTGAGTCTCTTCTTCTATAATGGACTGTCTGATTAGATTTGGAATTAAATGAATGACTGTCAAAGCCGAGAGCTCTCTCTGAAGTTTGTTAGGAAAGACAAACATGCAGGGAAGGACCAGCTTCCGCCTGTATTCCAAGCTCTGAGTAGGAGGATACGTATAATTTGCTGCTCCCTAAATGGGTTTTTTCATGTGTAAACTTTATTAATAATTTCATTTGTGTCAGATGCAGCCGTTTGGAAGCTATCAGGAGCAAATAAGCCTCTGCCAGCTTCAAATATATTCCAAGCAACTTATTACAATGGCTAGGCAGTGTCCTGTTTTACACAAAAGGTTTTAATTTTCCGCTACATCTATTTAGAATGTTATCTGAACATGAGCCACAGGCTGGCAGGGTGATTTGCTTGCAGAAACATTTTCGAATTAACCGTGCTAGAGGATACATTCATTGTTCTTTTGCAAACTGGGACTCCAGCCTTCCTCCGCAGGCATCGGAGGTGAATGGCATTGAACAGAAGTGGGGAAATCCAGCCCGTAGGGCTAATGTGGCCCCTCAGGATTCTCTGTGTGGCCCCCAGGACTCTCCCCAGGCCCTGCCGTGCTGCCCCAGTGGTTTCGCCTCATTGGAATGTGTCCTTGCTTGTCTGGATGGAGAGAATTGGAAGGGGAGGAATGTAGAAACCTTTAGCTTCTGCTTGCTGGAATGTGGTGTCTTTTTCTCTCTCAAAACCTACCTCACAGGATTGTTGTGGGGAGAGTGTGAGGGGAAAGCACCACAGGCACCATCTTGAGTTTCTTTGAAGGGTAAGTGAAGTATAAATGTAATAAATAAAAGAAGCTTTTATCTCCCTGTTTACGATCAACCCCACACGAATTGGTACCCGCAAAACACAGGGAGTCCATCTAGGGTAGCGGTCAGCAAACTTTTTCAGCAGGGGGCTGGTCCACTGTCCCTCAGACCTTGTGGGGGGCAGGACTATATTTTGAAGGGGGAAAAGTGAACGTGCCCCACAAATAACCCAGAGATGCATTTTAAATAAAAGGACAAGTTCTACTCATGTAAAAACATCAGGCAGGCCCCACAAATAACCCAGAGATGCATTTTAAATAAAAGGACACATTCTACTCATGTAAAAACACGCTGATTCCCGGACCGTCCACAGGCCGGATTTAGAAGGCGATTGGGCCACATCCAGCCCCCGGGCCTTAGTTTGCCTACCCATGGGTTAATAAGTATGCTGGATTTAAATTGGAAAGACCTAGGTTCAAAATCCCTGCTAGGCCACCAAGATGGCATTTGAACCATATTTGATTACTGCGTCATATAAACAGTTTGAGCTACATGCCACACTCCCTCTACCCCTAAATGGAGTACTCCATAGCCAAGTAATCTCCAATTATTTGTAGATGAAAGGTACTTACAGCTGTCTTCTTCCTCCATAAACACTTTGCTGACGTAGCAGGCGTAAACAAATCCGAAGAGCTTCAAAATATAAAATTATTTTTTTTAAAGAAAAGAAAAGGAAGGGGGGGAAAAGGGAGAAAAGCAAATTATTTGAAAGCAAGGAAACAGCAGCGGCAGTTCGGCGAGAATCAGAAATGGTCAAGATGAGGCTGAATAGCTTAATCAAATCACACACGCAGCCACCTTGGCCCTCAAGATCAAAACAAGATCAAGAGCAATACCATGATTGGGCTCAACTTCAAAGTGAAAGAGAAGTGAGCCAGTTTTGGAGTTCATTAGCACTCTTCCTCCGCTGGGTATCAGAAACAAAAGCCAGGGATTGGGGCAAGAAAATGCTGGCTGAGATGTATTGTGCTTACTGGGACCACATGTGGAGAATAAATCCCATTGAACTCAAGGGGGTTTGCTTCTGACTAGGCATGCATAGGATTGCGCTGTTGATCTAGTCCAGGAGAATCTTTTACTTCCATCCACCCACCCCCACCCACCATTTTTGTTGCCATTGTTTGTTTGGGCTTTTTGTTGTTGTTGAATAACCCACACAATGGATGAAGAGCAGTTATCTCCCGTGTGGACTACTGCAATGTGCTCTACATGGGGCTACCTTTGAAGGTGACCCAGATACTACAACTAATCCAGAATGCGGCAGCTAGACTGGTGACTAGGAGTGGCTGCCGGGACCACATAACACCGGTCCTGAAAGACCTACAGTGGCTCCCAGTAAGTTTCTGAGCGCAATTCAAAGTGTTGGTGCTGACCTTTAAAGCCCTAAACGGCCTCAGCCCAGTATATCTGAAGGAGAGTCTTTACCCCCATCGTTCAGCCCAGACACTGAGGTCCAGCTCTGAGGGCCTTCTGGCGGTTCCCTCACTGTGAGAAGTGAGGTTGCATGGAACCAGGCAGGGGCCTTCTTTGTAGTGGTGCCCTCCCTGTGGAAGACCCTCCCATCGGATGTCAAGAAAATAAACAACTAAACAGGCAGCCCTGTTTAGGGAAGTTTTTAATGCGTAATGTTTTATCGTGTTTTTAATATTCTGTTGGGAGCCGCCCAGAGTGGCTGGTGGTGTGTGTGTGTGTGTGTGTGTGTATGTATGTGTTTGTGAGAGAGAGAGAGAGAGAGAGAGAGAGTGTGTGTGTGTGTGTGTGTATGTATGTATGTATATATATATATATATATATATATATATATATATATTCATTGTTATATATTAATACTGTACTGAATTCCGAAGCTTGCTTGCTTCTCTGTGACTTTCCAATCAGCTTTAACAAAGGAATTGACCTGCAGATTACTATTTTGTGTGTGTGCATTAAATAGGCTGATATCCAGGCTCAGCTAAATCCTGTGCATTCCTCCCCACCCCAAACCCGAATCAGGTCTGCAGGCTGAAGGATGCTCCTTGACCTGTTGCTGCTTTTATAAGCTCAGGGGATGGCAACATCTGAGGGTGCCTTTTGCCAGCTATGGCCGGTACACCAGCCCGTGCCTCCCAGCTGATCAGGGACTCTGGCCTTGGGCTTCAGACAAGTTCTGCACAAGCCTGGCGCCAGCTGAGCACCCCTCTGGGCAAGTTAGGCGTCACCAAAATTACCTACGCCTTAAAAAGAGGCCTGGCCTGGTTTACTCTCATGTGCGCTAGAGGTATTGCAATAATCAAGCCTAAGGGTTACTAAAAGAACCTGAAAATTCAATGTCAGTCACAAAAACATTTTAAGTTCTTTCAAACTGTTTTAATATTGTGTAATACTGCATTGTTAAAATTAATGTTGTATTTTAATTGTTGTAACCTGCCCTGGGACCTTAGAGTGACAGGCAGGTAATAATTTGTAACAACAAGAACAATAACCTGATGCAGATCTTAAATGTTTGAGAAAGATAGATGCAGGAAATAATGGTTCTCTTTAAGCATCCTAGTCCCAAGTCATTTTCACCAGCACCCTTGAACTGAGCTCCAAGGTGCACCAGAAGCCACTGCACACTGGTTAAAAACAGGAGCTGTGCACTCATAATTTGGAGGAAAACAGTACGAGAGAGAGGATCAATGGCTCCTCCACCCCACCCCTCTTTCACTGATCAAACAAGGAGCCTCCACAACCGCATTTCGTAAGAGAAACAATATCAATAAAACATCTTCCAGCATAGCTAGCAGTTTGGCCTTAACCTCAAGGTTGAGTTCTGGGTCTGTTGCTTTTCATTCTTGCTTTCCATCCTCTAGGACATATGATTTGCTCTCTCAATACCAATTGTTTTTGCACTATGTTCATTTCCCTGTGTGTGTTTCCCTGTGTCTTTGCCCTCCTTCATTTGTCAAAAAAACCCAAAACCAAAAATCTTCTTGCCTTTGTGCTATTTCTTTTTAAGGATCTCCTTGCTTGTATTTTAAGGAATGTCAGCTCAGAAGGATGCCCCATGGAATACAGCAGACTTACTCCTAGGTAAGTGTGCAGAGAGGACTGCAATCCAATTGTTTATCCCGCAGTCCATTTCTCAACCTTCTGCATCTTTCATTCTAGACAGGATCACTGTTTCCTTTTTTTTCTCATGCGAGGAGTTTAGGAACTGAACTCAACATGACTAATTGGTCTAGAAATGCACTGTCAAGTGTCTGGTGAAGAAATTAATTTTATTTTGATGACTTTTTTTTTCAACTGGGGAATGGGTGGATAGGGCTTGAAGCCCCTCAAATTTATCTACACCTCCAGACTCACCTTCCCAGAGACAGGTTGTTGTTGCTTTTTCATTTCATACAAACTTGCAGGGAGCAAATTGGAGTATGCTAGTAACACAAAGTGCCAGGGAACTGAAATGGAATGCTTGGCTTCTTGGCAGATTTTTTTTTTAAGTCGAAAGTAAACAAATAAATACAGACATTTTAATATGCTCTTCCTAGCCAGAAGACCTCTCTAGCTCCCCGGACAAAAAAAAAAAAAAAAAAGGAATCAGAAGCAAACCCGTTCTATAAATCTAGTGTTTATGGGTGTGAAATTTGTTACACACGAGTGGGCAGAATCACCTTCAGTGTCTCAGTTGTTTTTTAGGGATCAGTGTGGTGGAAGAGTCAGCTGGAGACGGATGCTGGTACCACCTACCGCAAGGAATATCTGCATTGCACTGCTCACCACCTCAATATACTGATAATCAAGCAAGCACCCAGTGACTGTGATGACGTGATGGTCTTCGAGGGCCAGATTGGAGTTCATCACTGGGGTCACCAGGCAACCAGGCCCGTTCTCCATCCACCATGAGCGATGCAGCGATGTGTTAAAGGTCATGATGAAGTCTCGGTCCTAAGGAAGCAGGACACAGGAAAGCAAGCTAATAATAATAATAATAATAATAATAATAATAATAATAATTTATTTCTACCCCACCCATCTGGCTGGGTTTCCCCAGCCACTCTGGGTGGCTCCCAATATAATAATAATAATAATAATAATAATAATAATAATAAAAAGTAGATCAAACATTAAAAACTTCCCTAAACAAGGCTGCCTTCAGATGCCTTCTAAAAGTCAGAAAGCTGTTTATTTCCTTGAGATCTGATGGGAGGGTGCCACTACCGAGAAGGCCCTCTACCTGGTTCTCTGTAACCTCATTTCTCGCAGTGAGGGAACTGCCAGAAGGCCCTCGGAGCTGGACCTCAGTGTCTGGGCTGAACGATGGGGGTGAAGACTCTCCTTCAGGTATACTGGGCCGAGGCCGCTTAAGGCTTTAAAGGTCAGCACCAACACTTTGAATTGTGCTTGGAAACGTACTGGGAGCCAATGTAGGTCTTTCAAGACCGGTGTTATATGGTCTTGGTGGCCACTCCCAGTCACCAGTCTAGCTGCCGCATTCTGGATTAGTTGCGGTTTCCGAGCCACCTTCAAAGGTAGCCCCACATAGAGCGCATTGCAGTAGTCCAAGCGGGAGATAACTAGAGCATGCACCACTCTGGTGACACAGTCTGCGGGCAGGTAGGGTCTCTGCCTGCGTACCAGATGGAGCTGGTAGACAGCTGCCCTGGACACAGAATGGACCTGCTCCTCCATGGACAGCTGAGAGTCCAAAATGACTTCCAGGCTGCGCAGTTGCCCCATTCAGGACCAGGAAGTCCTCCATACCCACCAGCCCTCTGTCCCCCCAAAATAGTATTTCTCAGTACACAGTCTTCAAAACAAGGATCTATGCCACTGCCACCTAGAAACCTGAAATTCTATGCATGTGTAGGAAATGTTCTTCCGAGTTGGCGAGGCTCATTCGACAATATAAATAAGTAGTAGTAGTAGTAGTAGTAATAATAATAATAATAATAAAAACCCTTGTCAGAGCTTCTGTCCCTCCATCCCTAGCAGAACACAATATTGACTGCAGGGCTCTAGTGGCAGAAGGGATTTCTGCCTTGCTTTGTTTACCTGCCAGGACCTTCAATAACCAAGTCAGCCCAGCTTCACAACCAGCCAGCAGAACATATTACGAGACAGCTGTCCCTGTATGGCTGCCTCCTGGCACTGGCCTTTCAGAGGGAGCTTTCAGGGCGAGATGCATTCCATCCATCTGCCACGATTGTCCCGGAGCATTTAACAAAGGCAACAGAGGTTCTCATGACAAGCTGTGATTCCTAACTCCAGACTCCAGAAACTCAGATCAAATTGGCATGGCTGAGGTCGTTCTGACTCTCTGGAGCCACAAGGAAAAGTAGCTGGTGGCGGAAGTCATGGAGCGCATATGGAACAGTTTCCAAGTGCCCACTTACAACACCCAATGCATCACTGCATTCAGCAGTGTTATTTTCTATGGATGCTTTGAGCCTGCCAAAAAAAGAGCAAAAGCTGAATGTTGCATCAAAATTCTAGATGCATGAATGAATGTGCAAGAGACTATGAATGAAGAAACTATTATTCTCCTTGGGTATATTCTATTATTACTACTAGTAGTATTACTATTACCAATTACTATTACTATTGGACGTGAGTGGCACTGTGGTCTAAACCACTGAGCCTCTTGGGCTTGCCAACTGGAAGGTCAGGGGTTTGAATCCGTTCAATGGGATGAGCTCCCGTTGCTCTGTCCCAGCTCCTGCCAACCCAGCAGTTCGAAAGCACACCCGTGCAAGTAGATAAATAGGTACTGCTGTGGCAGGAAGGTAAATGGGCCACAGATTGGATAAGCAAATACACACACAAAACCCTCTTTCTTGCCTCCAGCAAGGCCTGGGGCAACTGTGGCTCCCTGGATGGAATATTACACACACGCACGCACGCGCGCACACACACACACACACACAGAAAGAGAGAGAGAATGTGGGAAAGGCTCGTTCTGAAATATGATAGAGACAGTAGTGCCAGTTTTGGGCTTCCTTCCAGGAACGGCTGGCTCTAATCAATATGTCTGGCCTGTTCGGCAAACTAGAATAGAAAAAAGAAGACGATTCAACAAAGGGCTTTCGTTTCACTTTCAAGAGCTGCTTTCATCACAGATACAGCTCCAGGATAAGCTCCATGTTTGAAATCTCTTCACAAAGGTGATTGTCCTAAAAGCTACAGTCCTTCTAAAGAGCATATGACACAAGCCGCCGCCCCCCCACAATCCAGAGGTGCATTCATGATTATTTGTGCTCATGATAGCACCAGGCTAGTTCTATGCGGTCCTGCTTTCCAAACTGTTGGTGCCTGCAAAGGTTTGGGGGCAGACACCCTGCTTTAATTGAAATCAGTGCATGTAGCTTCCTATTGAAGCCCTGCAACATTTGTTTCAGTGGCAGTGGTGAGTTGCCCCACTTTTCTTGCACTCTAGCGCAAAAAGTGCCCCCTGCAGATGGCAGCAATGCAGTAACACTGGGGAAGCACCACAGCACAACTAATGAATGTCTTGATGGTCCATCGCTAATGCACTATTATTACGTCAGTGGCGTGGTGCAGAATACACTGGTCTGGAGGGGTCCAGGGACTCTCAGAAGTAAGATGTTCCTGGGCACATGATAATCAAAAGTGTTCCAGTGTAGCCTCCCAAGTCACTGCTGCCTCCAGCTCTTGAGGCAGAGCTCAGCCATCATGGCTAATAGCCCTCTCCTCCATGAATTTGTCCTATCTTCTTTTAAAGCCATTCAAGTTGGTGGCCATCCCTGCCTCCTGTGGCAAGGAGTTCCATAGTTTAACTATGCATTGCATGCATGAAGAAGTATTTTCTTTTATCTGTCCTGAAACTTCTGACATTCAGCTTCAATGGGTGTCCACAAGTTCTGGTCTTCTGAAAGAGGGAGGAATTTTCTCTCCCTGTGCCATGCCAAATTTTATTAGCTTCTATTGTGTCACCTTTTCTCTAAACCAGGCATGTCCAAAGTCCATTTCAGGGCCTAGTCGATTTAATCCGGCCCCCATGGCAGTATATGTCCTGGGATAAAATTGTAAAAAAAGCTCAACAACCTTGGTCGGCCCTCAAGCATGTTCACTTCATCAAATCTGGCCCTCTTTGAAAAAAGATTGGGCATCCCTGCAAGTCTAAACTAAAAAATCCCCAACATTGCAGCCTTTCTTCATAGGGGAGTCTCTCCCTCCTCTTAATGATTTTGGTTCCCCTTTTCCGAACCTTTTCCAACTCTACAACGTCCTTTTAAGGCAAGGCAACCAGAACTATACACAGATCCACATTTTTAAGACCTTAAGTCTGCCTTCCCCAACTTTGTGCCTTCCAGAAGTTTGGAATGACAACTCCCATCAGCTGCAACCAGCCGCCACTCCAATCCTGCTAGCGCTTTTGCACCGCACAGCCTCTCTGCCACCTCTTCCTCCTTGTAAGCAACAGCTGCCCACCTTCTGAGAAGATAGTATAGTGTTTCTGTCCCCCACTACAAAGAGAACTGCTTCTGGGTTCAGCATCAGGTTCAGTCCCCAGCATCTCCAGGTGGGATTGGAAATGTAGCCAGTCCAAAATCCTGGATATTATCTGTTGGTCGGTGCAGGCAATTCTGAGCTAGATTGACCAATGTACTCACTTGGTTTAAGGTAGATTCTTATGCTCTTTTGTTGACTGGGGGCCAATTGTCTCCCCCCCTCTTTTATATATAATTTTAATCAAATTTTCTGTTTTACAATTTAGAATATTTATTT
Organism: Podarcis pityusensis; assembly: GCF_964106645.2. Classification (NCBI taxonomy): domain Eukaryota; kingdom Metazoa; phylum Chordata; class Lepidosauria; order Squamata; family Lacertidae; genus Podarcis; species Podarcis pityusensis. Next base: position 21,310,250 of record NC_138033.1, on the reverse strand, counting down.
AGACGACCTTAATATATCAATGACTTCCATTCTTCTCTTTCCATGGTTCATTTTGCATATCATAGATCCCTGCATATTTTATATAAACTAAACCATTCAGTATTCCATTATTACTTCCATCAAAACTTATTTACACTGTTGAATTTATCTTAATGCTGCCAACATTTTCAAGTGTACACAATTTCCCCCCATATATTCAATAAACATTTTCCAATCTTCTTTAAATGAATGCTCTTCTTGTTCTCTTATTCTATAGGTTAGATCTGCAAGCTGCGCATATTCCAACAGTTTAAGTTGCCATTCTGGCCAAATGCCTTTCTGTGTAGCACTTTAACCTGTTTACAAGCACTGAGGACTGATGTCTGCCACTCCACAAAACATCAACCCTGTTGAAAATGACTTCCTTTTGCCAGCATTAAGTAGGGCAGATGCAACTGACTGTGTGATTCTGCTAAAGATCTAAAACACACAACAACATTTAGATATTTTGCCATCTGCTCAGTAACAAATGCATTGATCCCCTCAAGGAAGATACTCAGAAGGGCTTCTAAAGATTGATCAGGAAACCATCTTACATCCTCTTATTATGTGACTCTGGAGTGGCTACATGGACAGTATGTCTTACGTGGAACAGTGTGGTGTAGTGATTAGTATTGGATTAGGACCTGGGAGACCAGGGTTCAAATCCCCACTCAGTCAAGAAGCTCATAGGGTAACCTTGGGCCAGTTACTCACTCTTAGCCTAAACTACCTTGAGGGCTGTTGTGAGGATACAATGAGGAGGACTATGTACACCAGGCATAGGCAAACTCGGCCCTCCAGATGTTTTTGGGACTACAACTCCCATCATCCCTGACCACTGATCCTGATAGCTAGGGATGATGGGAGTTGTAGTCCCAAAACATCTGGAGGGCTGAGTTTGCCTGTGCCTGGTATATCCCATCTTGAGCTCCTGGGAGGAAAGGTGGGATGCAAATGTAATAATACAGAAAATATCTCTGTCCCATCCATACCCAACTTCCAGTGTGACACACTGGGGGTTTGGACTGGGCCCTAAAATTAATACGTGGTATTAAACTAAGTTTTACTCAGAGTAGACCCATTGAAATGAATAAGCATGACTATGTTAGGTCCATTAATTTCATAATTTACTTGTGTCTACTCTGAAGAAAACTTAGTTGAATTACCACCCAATAAACAGGTATTGATCCAGCACTAAGGTCCAGCAAGATTTTTCCTCCCTTCGACCCACTAGCATTCTCATCCCTTGCAAACCTTCTCAGCTTTCCCCTAAACACAGAGCAATTTGCTAAATAAAAGTGGAAAGTCAGCCGTTCAGCCCCTTTCTGTCTTCCTAGTAGAACAGCATGAGTAGACAAGGACAATAGAGATTTTTAAAAAGACTGGGAACCATTCATGTTGTATTTATGAAACGAATGTAAAGAAATGGACTCACTAGTAGGTTTTGACTAAACACTTATAACTAACACAGTAAATATAGAAACTATAAAGGTGAGTTTAAAATGAGAAGAATATAACAATATTTAATTTAAAGACTATAATATTGAAGCACAGTATTGCAAGCAGGACAAGTTTATATGGGGGAGAAAAAACCAGAAGGGGAAGTTGAGGGAAGTCATGGGGGGGGGGAGTGGGGAAATTAATTTGTTATTATTTGTTATGATATGATTGTGATAAAAATGTAAAAACCAATAAAAATTGTGTTTTTTTAAAAAAAGAACAGCATGAGTATTTTAGACTGGGGATTTAACCATTCATTCCTTGCAGCATGTTCGCATCCCACTAAAAGAAAGTCTTGCTCCTTGGGAAGGAAGGTGCACACGGTGCGAAAATATAAGAAAGAAACTGCCAAACCCCTCGATTTTTACTGCACGGCAACATTTTGGATTTCTCCGTCAGCCTGACAAGTCGATTCTGCTCAGCAACATCAGCACCAGTGAGAGGAGGAATGAATTTCCCCCAAATGGCCGTGGCACTTTCCTGACACGCAAGCCACCTCCTGAACTCCCATCTCTATTTGACTGAGCAATCGCAGCGCAAAAATGATGGATGGAAAAGCCTTGGGTTGTCAGGCGGATCAGTGGTTCGAGAAGGGCGTGCACTCGGTATGATTACAGAGGTAATTACCTGTGAAAGGTGTCCAACTTCCAGGTAAAAGCAGATGATGAATGCATTCCATCCAACCCAAAGCACGAGCCACACTGCATACTGGAGAGAAGGAGAGAAAGGGGCAGAGTGACAGTTAACAATATACTGTGGGGTGAGCTGCTCTAAAGACATGTTCTGGCTCTCCATCAGTCTGGTTTTTCGTGTGTGTTTTTTTCAGGGGGAGCCACCATGGTGTAGTGGTTAGAGCAGGGGTCAGCAAACATTTTCAGCAGGGGGCCGGTCCACTGTCCCTCAGACCTTGTGGGGGGCAGGACTATTTTTTTTTGGGGGGGGAGAACGAATTCCCATGCCCCACAAATAACCCAGAGATGCATTTTAAATAAAAGGACACATTCTACTCATGTAAAAACACGCTGATTCCTAAACCATCTGCAGGCTGGATTTAGAAGGCGATTGGGCCGGATCTGGCCCCCGGGCCTTAGGTTGCCTACCCATGGGTTAGAGTGTTGAACTGAGTCCTGGGAGACTGGGGTTCTAATCCCCACTCAGCTACAAAGCTCAGTGGGTGATCCTCGGGCATTCACTGCCTCTCACCCTAGCCTACCTCACAGGTTTGTAGCAACCGAAGATTGTGAACTTGGATAAGCTCAAGCAAGCCAGACTTCATCCATTAATGAACATCTGCCCCAGCCTTGTGTTGTAAGATCCAATGACCTTTCCCCGCTTCAAATCCCAAGACAGATTATGTTTCTCATGAAGCGGCTATTGGCAAGTTTAAATATTTATCCTATTCCTTCCCTCAGGATCCATTGGTACTTGGAACCAGAACTCAGTGATACTTTCTCTGGAGAGGAGAAACACATTTGTGTGGCTGTCCTCAGCACAGATCATGGGGTGACAGCACCCCCTAAGGAAAAATCTGCAAGGATTTACCGTATTTTTCACTCTATAAGGCACACTTTTTCCCTCCTAAAAAGTAAGGGGAAATGTGTGTGCGTCTTATGGAGCGAATGCAGGCTGCACAGCTATCCCAGAAGCCAGAACAGCAAGAAGGATCACTGCTTTCGCGGCACAGCGATCCCTCTTGCTGTTCTGGCTTCTGGGATTCAGAATATTTTTTTTCTTGTTTTCCTCCTCCAAAAAATAGGTGCATCTTATGGTCCGGTGCATTTTATAGAGCGAAAAATACAGTACTTCCACTTGAATAGTGAAAACTGCAATCCCAACTTTTGATTCCTCAACTTTCTGGGAACTGGAGTCCAAACCACTCTGAGGTTGTTGCTTTCTTTTTTTTTTACAGTCAGGAGATTATATATTTATTTCATAAAATGTATGTAACACCTGTAGCACCACATATTCCCCATCCTTGTTGTTGGGGCTGTTGGAAGTCCAAACAACATCAGTGGGAGTGGGTTCCAAAATGGCTATTCCTGGCTATCCATTGTACTTACCAGTATGAGGTATTTGGATCTGTACTGAATGGTGCCAAAGACGCCCAGGATGACAGCCATGATGTGTAAAAAATTAGCCAGGATGGGCACCCACTGGTAACCCAGAAAGTCGAATATTTGCCTCTCCAGGGCTGCGATCTGTAAGAGAGGGAGAGGGGAAGGGTGAGGACAGAGCAGAGACTTACTCATTCTGCGGCATTTCTCAGAACATGCCCCTACCACATACACACACCAAAAAAAGTAGCAAAGTTACAGGCACATAATTAATGAGAAATCCCACAGACTATTAGTTACAGACAGAGATGTTGGAGTGATTCATTGGCCAGTGTCGAGCAAATACATCACAGCGCAAGAGGATTCATTAGGAATAATCACGGTCTGAAAGGAGGTGTGAGCACAGGAAAGATATAAAAGGGTAAGCAAGATCAAAAGATGAGGGAAGCACTCCAATTACATGGGGAGGAAGGGAAGGAAATAGGGAGCTAATACTTTGTATCTTTTGTGGACCCCCCCCCCCTTAGCAAACGGCTTCAGAAAGCAACAGGGGATATGGCCAAATGAATTTCAGTCATGACAAATGTAAGGTTCTGCACTTAGGCAGGAAGAAGCAGCTGCAAAAATATAAGATGAGGGACACCTGTCTTGCCGGTAGTACATGTGAAAAGAATCTCGGGGTCTTAGTAGACCACAGGCTTAACGTAAGTCAACAGTGTGATGCAGCAATGATGTGTACTAAAGGGGTGTGGTCAGGACCAAATGTCACACAACATAATACAGTGGTACCTTGGGTTACAGACGCTTCAGGTTACAGATTCCACTAACCCAGAAATAGTACCTTGGGTTAAGAACTTTGCTTCAGGATGAGAACAGAAATCGCACGGCGGCGATGCGGCGGCAGTGGGAGGCTCCATTAGCTAAAGTGGTGCTTCAGGTTAAGAACAGTTTCAGATTAAGAACGGACCTCCAGAACGAATTAAGTTCTTAACCCGAGGTACCACTGTACTCACTTCTTCCAAAGACGGCATGGCAAGTTAGCTCAAAGCAGATGATAGCACAGGTTCAATATTTATTTAGTTAACTTGCTCCACTGAACATTTTCACAAATTATCTGTCTTACTGAATAAGATAGAACAGGTTGCATCTGCACTGGATTTGAAATTATTATTTTTACTTCCAGAAGTGTTTTCACTTCTGGAATTGTTTTCACTTACGAAATTGCTTTCAGTTGTATATGATATCTTCTTTATACATGAAATTATGCTATTGTTTTTATCGCTGATCCTTTTATTGTGATATCACTCTGAGATATCTTACAAAAAGCGAATCACAAATGTAATTAAATAAATAACTGAAGTCCAATTCTCTAGTCCTTCATTACAGAGGAAGAACATTACAAAGGAAGAACCAGAGGGCTGACCTTTATTATCCATAAAAGATGAATACGTCAAAACCCAAAATTTATCACATTCCATCGCCTCTACAACCTACCCTGCTTCTTAGTTGAATGGATTTCCAAGCCAGCTAAGGTAAAGGTAAAGGGACCCCTGACCATTAGGTCCAGTCATGGCCAACTCTGGGGTTGTGGCGCTCATCTCGCTTTATTGGCTGAGGGAGCCGGCATACAGCTTCTGGGTCATGTGGCCAGCATGACTAAGCTGCTTCTGGTGAACCAGAGCAGCGCACGGAAATGCTGTTTATCTTCCCGCCAGAACAGTACCTATTTATCTACTAGCACTTTGACGTGCTTTCGAACTGCTAGGTTGGCAGGAGCAGGGTCCGAGCAACGGGAGCTCACCCCGTTGCGGGGATTCGAACCGCCGACCTTCTGATTGGCAAGTCCTAGGCTCTGTGGTTTAACTCACATTGCATTGCCTCTACAACCTACCCTGCTTCTTAACTGAATGGATTTCCAAGCCAGCTAACAATATGATAAAACCATCAATATAAAACGAGCCAGCAAATCAAGAACAAAAACTCAATTCTAGTTCAGTATCACACACCAAACCCCAGACTCCCTAATTCAGCCTGGTAGCTCACTGGATGGCCTGGGACCAGTCAATGTCTCTCAGCCTAACCCACCTCACAGGATTGTTGTGAGGATAAAAGGTGGAGGGGGAGAAATATGCAAGGCCACCTTGAGCTACAAGGAAAAGAAAAGAAAAGCAACAGAAAAGAAGCCTGACAGATGGACAGAAGGGAGGATTTTCAAAGACAAGGTGCCAGGACTGAAAGGTTGCCACCTGCTTCACTTGAGAAGGTGGGGCAACGACAAGCAAGGCCTCCAACACAAGCAAGATGTTTTTGAGGTCCACCAGGGAAGAGATGCTTCAGGCAAAACAAGTCACCAGAGGCCACCCCAGGTCTCAGGTTTGGGTCCTGAAATCTCAAGGTCTTGGATGCTCCTGACCAGGCAACCCTAGGTACAATAATATATTTTAATAATAATAATAAAAAACCTGGGATCTAGTCAATGCACCAACTCTATACTATTTTATGATGGCAGAGACAAAACTGTCTATTTCCTAAGCTGGGTACCATTGTATCTGCTCCCATCATACAAGGAAAAGCAAGTTGAAAATTACATTAAAGAGTTTTATTCCAAAGCTCTGAATGGCTGTGGAGAGGGTGGGGGCATCTGGCATGGAGGTCTGTGTTCAATAGGGCCATTAGGAACCTAATTAGCCTAATCTGGAAGGTGAAGCCGCCTGCACCAGTGATTTATGGCCACTTGTCAAGCTGCTCTCCAGAGGATGGTTGGGTTAGAGGGGAGGGAGGGAGGGTACTTGGGAGATTCTGGTTGTCAAAGTGGCTTAATGCAGTGGGCTGTGATGAACCGATGACAGGGACCCAAGGATCTCCTTTCTGTTTATGGGCAATAATTTTAAGAAGTATCAGAAGAACTAGTAATATACAGAAAATTAAGGGTTGCATCCACTGCAGTGCCAACTGGGTTCTGCTGGCACAATGAGACTTCCGTTTCCTCACCTCCCTGTGCAACCCCCAAAACTGCTGCAGAGGGTCCCCAAACCCTCCAGACATGATTTTGATGGTGTAATGGGGGGCATCCTGGAGTAGATAGGATAGGAGCCCACAGAAGTCCTTTGCACCATTGCTGGATATGGCCAAGCGCTACGTTTGTCTGATAACAGCATCCAGGTCACTTATCCTTTCTAAAGTCTAGGCTGCCACTAGAGAGCAATGTATCTGCTATCTGCCTTCCAGATTTCACATCGACTGCCTGTGTCAGGGCTGAGCCCAGAGTCAGGAATGAAGAGCTAAGTCAGCACCAAAGGGGAAAACAGCAAGGTAAGGTCAAGGTGCATGCCAGACAAGGCTAGCACTAGACTTCAGGAAGCCCTCGCCATGGTGTTTGTTCTGCCAGCTTCCCAACCAGGTCAGGTATAGTCCTACCTCGACAATGGAACTATAAAATCAATACATTTCAAAGTTCTGTGGGCCGGGGCATTACACGTTGAGTAACTTAAGATGGCGGACAGTCACCAAGGATGAGAGCTGAACTTGGCTCCCCTTAAAAAATGGCACTGTTGCCCATTGCTGAAAAGCATCCATGACCCTGACCTAGAGGACAGTAGATTGGGCCTGTCAACTACCCAAACCATTGGTGTGGAGCCATTAAGTCAGAACCAAGGACACTGGCACACACCAGAAATCAGGAAGGCCTTGTTGCTCAGGTGAGGCTAAATTAAAACAGGAAGCCCTCTTAATGCTCCTTCCTGTCCAGAAGGACCCAGGAGGTCTGGTAGGTCCATGACCTGACAACACTTCACTGAGAAGCTGTTTCCTGCAGTTCAAAGGTTCGTCAAACAGTTCAACTGTCCACAGATTCTAGCAGCTCCTGACTGCAGACTTCCTTTGATACACAGCTTTCTACTGGTGGGCTTGTATTAGGACTCACTGTTGATGATCCACAGATGTCACCTTGTATCACCATCATCCTGTTACAAACTTTTGTTTACCGGTGGTCTGATAGCTAGATACAAATAAACGAATCTGATCTACTTGGTTACATTGTTTGTCTTTGGAAGAATCATTGCTCAGTTGAGCCACAATCACACCATGCATTTTAAAGCACTCTGATACCACTTTGAGCAGTTGCAGCTTCCCCCAAAGAATCCTGGGAACTGTAGTTGTTAAGGGTGCTAAAAACTGTTAGGAGACCCATATTCCCTTCACAGCTACAATTCCCAGAGTTCCCTGGGAACAGGGATTGATTGCTAAACTACCCTGGGAACTGTAACTCTGAGAAGCGAATAGGGGCCTCCCAACTCTCAGCACTCTGAACAAACTGCAGCTTCCAGAATTCTTTAGGGGAAGTCATGATTTTTTAAAAGTGGCATCATAGTGCTTTAAATGTATGATGTGACTGTGGCCTTAGTCTATCAATGTTTACATTTATATCTTGCCTTTTTCCCATAGTGGATGTCTGTGGGGTTCCCACTGAGGTGTTGATCAGACCTGCTTAGCTTCAGCAAGATGGCTGTGTCATTGTCCTTTAGACCACACACTGGGACAAGCTTAATACAGCCTTTAGGACAGGAGAGAGTAGAAAGTGGATCAGAATCTCCTGGTACAGCTCTGTGTAGTTTGCAGTACATAGTCAAGAGCTTCTGACCCTCAGTTGTTTAACAGCAGCAATGATAAAAAGCTTCCACCCTCTTTCCTAAATTAGCCTGCTGGAAAAAACATGGAGGGGAAAAACAGGAGTGGATTTCTGTAAAAGAGAACTATAAGCTTGGTTATGGGACTGAAAACTAACTCCTGTGTTGAACATGAGCTCTCATAGACACCATTCTGTAATTCTCTCATCCTTCTTTCTTTCTCTCTCATCCCTCAAGCAACTATTGTGCAGCTGGCTTTGATTGATAGAACTTGAAATTCTAGGGTGGGGGGAGCAAAACCTGCAAGGCCTGAAGTCTGCCTCTCATTGTTTAAGGATGTTGAAATAGACCCGGAGCTTACAACTTCGTAATTCACAATTTCATAAACTAGCAGTTAGCTAGTTTCTGTGCTTTGAAGGCATTTCAGGTCCCTGCAAGTTGACAGCTGATTGCTAAATGCTCCAGAGAGGAGAAGCTTAGCAGTTCTGCTTGGTGTAAATCATTGGTACCAGTATGAAGACGGAAGGTCAAGACAGATGTGAGTGAGTGTGCGATACAGTGGCTTCTACACCTGTCTAATGAGTTGCCCAGGCAGGCAGAAGCTCAGCTCAAACCACAGATTGAAAGAATGCAAAAAGCTCTGAAGTTAAGAGGTGTTTGTGTGTGTGTGTGTGTGTGTGTGTGTGTACATAAGTGTTCTGCTAGATCAAAGCCATTACTGCAACAAACCAGCTTCAGTTTCTGCTTACGACAGTACAAAATGGCCATACAAACAATAATTAGCAGAGTCCTGAGATAACATAGTATTGGCAGTGGGAACAGGGGAGAGTTGTAAACTACAGAAACAGAAACCAAGGGACTTTTAAAACAGTTGTTCACTGCTGGGATGCTTTGCCAATGCATTTCCATAATTTGATTTCCCAACACACCAGTTCTCAATGTTTGAAGACTGGAAGCAACATACATGAATGGAGCCTATGGGGGGGGGGGATGTTAAAGGAAATGCTAGATCCATGGCATATGGACTTTCTACATTATGGGTTGGACACAAAGATTCCCTTCTCCTAATTGAAAAAGGCCTCCTGTCAGATAAAGGAAACCCTCAAATTGCAGGACTCTGTTCTCGTATATATGAGAGTACTCCAAGAACAATGCTACTACAGATGAGCAGTAGAGAAAGAAGATGCGGACATCTCTACTATAGGGTTAAGGAACCTAGTGTTTGCCCTCCAGATGTTGCTGGACTTCAACTCCCAGCAGCCCAACCAGCATGGCCAATGATTAGGAATTATGGGAGTTGCAGCCCAACAGCATGTTGACTCCCTGGTACTGCTCTACAGTTTACCTAACCTGTGTGATTCTCAAGTCATAAGCCTGCCTTTGCATAACAGGCATACATAGGCCTTTGATGGAAGAGCAGCAGCTCATGTTTTGCATGCTAAACTGTACAAGGCCCAGTTTCTGGCATGCCCAGGGATAGCCGAAAAAGACGCCTGTCTGAAACCCCAAGCTTCTGCCAGTCAAAGCCCTTGATGCTGCAATACAGTCAACCAGCCACCTTGTCTAAAACTCCAAGTCCATTTGTTATTCCATGTCCATGCTATCGCTACTGCTCAGCACCAGAGCAACCTTGAGATTAATTGCACCCCAATGGACTATTATCCTTGAGCTGTGCTATTTCATTTGCCATATGCCTTGGGCTCGGTGGGGGATTTCATTTAATTAAACTGCACTGGAACTGACATTTCCAAAGCAACAAACCTTCTGGAGCCACCAAAGAGATGCCATGTGCAGTCTCAGCCCTAAAAACTCTGCTCAACAGGGGTGGCATTAACCCTCAAGCTGCCTCACCGGAGCCCAGCAATCTAACAGGAAGGAAGTTCACTAAGAAGAGATAGAACATGATGATATGCAAGCCCAGCCCTTACCCAGTCCTGTTCAATGTATACATGAGGCTGTTGAGCAAAATGATATGATTTGAAATGAGTTACCAGACTTTTAGAAGACATCTGAAGGCAGCCCTGTTTAGGGAAGCTTTTAATGTTTGATGTATCATAGTATTTTAATATTCTTTTGGAAGCCGCCCAGAGTGGCTGGGGAAACCCAGCCAGATGGGCGGGGTATAAATAATAAATTATTATTATTATTATATTATTACTGTGCTGATACATTGCTTTCCTCCTGAAACATCAGTGTCACACTCTTGGTTCCAGTTCTAAAGCAGCCTTCCCCAACCTAGTGCCCTCCAGATGTTTTGGACTACAACTGCTATCACCCCTGACCATTGGACGTGCTAGTGGGGGCTGATGGGAATCATAGTCCAGGACCTCAACCTGTGATTCCCCAAATGTTGTTGGACTACAACACCCATCATCCCTGAGCCTTGCTAGCTAGGGGTGATGGGAGTTGTAGTTCAACAACATCTGGGGACCCACAGGTTGAGAAAGGCTGGTCCAGGCCATCTGGAGGTCTGCAGGTTGGTAAGATGATGAAAGCTGAAGCTGAAACAAAGATCGTCAGTTCTTATCACAGGAGGCTGGGACTGATATTCATTAATTGACTTGGTTTGGCTTCTTTGAGTTTATCCAACTTCACAATCTGGGGCTGCTGCTAGGGATGAGCAAATCAGTTTTATAATTCTACTTTCATACTGACGTGAACTCTCTCAGCTTTACCACTTTTCACTAATGTTTTGTAAACGCATTTATTACATCTGCATATGATCACTTCATTCAGTACACTAGATGCCACTGTTGTGCATTCTGTGAAACTCTGAATGTACATCACAATATTCAGATGCCCCTTAGCTTATTTTTAATACATTGTGACCCACGCTGAGAACTGGTTTAACTGAGCACTTGGAAATAAACAGAGTAACAGTTCAATGTTCTAATCTGGCTGATATAGGCTTCCCTTTGTCAGCCTTTATAGAGGAGGTGATGTTCAGGAACCTCCAGCAAGAATTGAGGGGGTGAAACTGACCAGAATTCTGCTTTTGGCCAAACCTCTCTGTGACACCCCGAAGAAAATAGGAGGAGATCAGGCAAAACATGCTCACCCTTCATCACTCTTTTGAGTCCCTGTTAGTCAATGCCCCAGCTAAATATATTAAGGTAAAGGTAAAGGGACCCCTGACCATTAGGTCCAGTTGTGACCAACTCTGGGGTTGCGGCGCTCATCTCGCTTTATTGGCCGAGGGAGCCGGCATACAGCTTCCGGGTCATGTGGCCAGCATGACTAAGCAGCTTCTGGCGAACCAGAGCAGCGCACGGAAACACCGTTCACCTTCCCGCCGGAACGGTACCTATTTATCTACTTGCACTTTGATGTGCTTTTGAACTGCTAGGTTTTCAGGAGCAGGGACCGAGCAACGGGAGCTCACCCCGTCGTGGGGATTCGAACCGCTGACCTTCTGATCGGCAAGTCCTAGGCTCAATGGTTTACCCACAGCGCCACCCACGTCCCTGCTAAATATATTATGCTGATGCAAAAATACTTTGGATATTGCTTTTATTATGACACAATTAAAAGGCTGGGGGCTTCATTGTCACCCAAGCAAACGGAGAGTCCACGCATGTACACATGCTGCAAACCAGTTTTCTCAAAGCAGGAAATTAGGTTTGTCTGGCATGATTTGTTCTTAATAAATCTATGCTGGCTACTGATAATAATCCCTCTGTTTCCGCAGGGCGATTACCAGTTAATTGTTTTTATTTGCACTATCATTTTTGCAACGGGGTGTCATACAGCTGGTTCGTACATGGCGTTAAACGATCTTTTAATATAAACTATGCTTTAAGCAGGGACGCGAGTGGAGCTGTGGGTAAAACCTCAGTGCCTAGGACTTGCCGATCGCATGGTCGGCGGTTCGAATCCCCGCGGCGGGGTGAGCTCCCGTCTTTCAGTCCCAGCTCCTGCCCACCTAGCAGTTCGAAAGCACCCCCAAGTGCAAGTAGATAAATAGGTACCACTTTATAGCGGGAAGGTAAACAGCGTTTCCGTGTGCTGCGCTGGTGCTGGCTTGCCAGAGCAGCTTCGTCATGCTGGCCACGTGACCCGGAAGTGTCTCCGGACAGCGCTGGCCCCCGGCCTCTTAAGTGAGATGGGCGCACAACCCTAGAGTCGGACACAACTGGCCCGTATGGGCAGGGGTACCTTTACCTTTACCTATGCTTTAAGCAAGCACGAGCGCTCTGCTTCTCCCTTGGCTCTTGACCGCTTCATGCAAGAGAGGAGAGGTGAAGCTCCTGTTTTGCATTCAGAAGGTCCCTGGTTCAATGCCTGGTATCTCCAGGTAAGACTGGGAAAACCCTGGTGAGCTTCTGTGACTCCTGAGCCAGAAGCCACCTAGAGTGGCTGGGGCAATCCAGTCAGATAGGCAGGTTATAAATAAATTAATTACTATTGTTATTATGGAATCGGAGATCACTGTTTTCGTGGGAGAAATGTTGGGAGGGTATGGAGCTTGCTGCCAGTCAGCATTTATAATATTGTACTAAATGGTCATGAGTGGAAGTCACCCTTGCCTTATGCTGGAAAGACCCTCCCAGCAGGAAGATGCAAACGGATTGCTTAATTTGATTTAAATTAAGGTGTCTATATTTCCTGGTTATCGCTTTCTTTAGTAACTGCACTTAAGCCGCTGACAATTAAGCTTCCCTTAACTTGCAGGTGACTTTTTTCATGCATGAATACTAATGTGCTCATGCATTAATGCAACGGGTCCTAGACAAGCAAGCAGCAAGGATGCTCCCCTCTTTCACCTTGAGGCCTCAAGTTGAACATATGAAGCTATGTTATACACTGAGGTCCATTTTTATCTATTCATGACAGGCAAGTAGATCTCCAAGGACTTTCTAAGCCCTGCTACCTGTGACCCTGTGCTCAGGGACAGGGCACCTGTGGCTCTCCAATGTTGGATTACAACTCCTATCAGCCCCAGCCAGCATGGCCAATGGGAGTTGTGCAAGGGCTGCCAACATAGCATCAGTGTGTCTACTAGCACCTCCCATGGTGCAAGCAAACAGTCTCTTTCGATATCCCCTCAGAAATCCAGGGTGCACAAGAGACTGAATGCTCTTCTTAGCTCCCATCTGCACTGGTTCAGCCTCTCCCGCATTGAACACGTGCCCCTAAAGCAAGCCCACATCGTTTTGTGGTTCTGCCATGTGGTAGCCATTTTGTGGTACGTCTCACACATACACACGTCAGCCATTTTGTGCTGCGCCACAGCCTATGCTGGGTTGGCAAACCTCCCACTCTCGCCTCAGCAATCCCACAGCACTTCCCACAACAGTTGGCTATGGCAAAGTTTAAAACCAATTATTTGATTAAGGTAATTACAATTTATGCTCTCATTAATCTTGTCAATGGAGGTGGGGTTTTTTTTTTAACCACATCCTTTAAATTTCACAAGCTATAACATATATTTAAAAACTACTACTACTACTGGTAACAGGCACCACATCAGAAGAGGTATTCTATGCTGTGTGAGAGAAAATGTGTTCCTCTTCTAAGGCTACCTCCACACTATATATTTAAAGCACTATGATACCACTTTAAACACTCACGATTTATGCCAAAGAATTCTGGGAGCTGTAGTTTAAGAGAGTTATTGGGACACCCCTTGTCCCCTCACAGCGCCACAACTCTCAAGAGTGCATTAGCAATCAATCCCTCTTCACAGGGAACTCTGGGAACTGTAGTTGTATGGGGGGAATAGAGGTCTCCTAACAGCTCTCAGCACCCGTAACTAACTACAGTTCCCAGAATTCTTTGGAGGAAGCCATGACTGTTTAAAGTACCATATTTTTCCATGTATAACACTCCCCCATGTATAAGATGCCCCCTATTTTTGGGCACTCCAAATTACGAAAATGGGGGGAGACTGCCCAGAGTTGTTGAGCTTTTTTAGGGGGGAATGCAGAAATTCGCTCATCCACTTGACCTGCGCTGCCACTAGCACGCATCGTAATAGCCGCTTATCATCTGGCCACTCATCGGCAGAAGCAGCCAATCACCCACCAAATTACCGCAGCAACAGCCAATCAACACCAGCCCTTGACGCAGCCACCAATAACACGCCCAATAGCCACTGACAATCTCCGGCTCATGGCAGCAGCCAATCACACGTGTCCCCTATGGACTAGCCCGTGTATAAGATGACCCCAAATTTTGTACCTTATTTCTAAATAAAGAAAACCTCATCTTATACATGGAAAAGTACGGTAGTGCTTTAAGTGTTTTAAATGAATTGTGTGACTGCAGTCATAAGCCTCAATCCTATACCCACCTTGTTCCTTGTGGAAATAAATGAAATGTGTGTGTATTGGTGGGGGGCACATTCTGTGGAAAAAATAAAGCCCTGGGGGGTGGGGGTGGGAGGGAATTCCTGCTTGGGAAGTTGTCCACTGTCACCACCCCTTCACTGCGCCTGACGATACTGACCCGTGGTACCAGCAAGCATGTGTACACACACACGCACTTGACATCGACGTGCAGACAAAAGCCCTTTGTGTGCTCGAAGAAGTGGGCTGCAGCCTACACACTCCAAGTATAATGATCAAAGGGCTCCCGGCTCCCCCTGCCCCAGCCATGTCTGCAGAGGATCCGTGCCCTCTCTGCTGCCTTTTGTTCGCCTCTTTGAATTAAATATAATTAGCTGCGGCAGCCTGCAGAAAGATATTCGGTTTGTATTTGCACAGGGAGATTCTTACTGATCCAGCCCTCCCTCCTTCCCTCTGAAGTAAGGTGTGTGTGTGTGTGTGTGTGTGTGTGTGTGTGTTCAGCCTGCTTTTCTTCCACAAAACTTTGGTGAGGTCTGCCCATATCTGTCCTGGCATTGATGCCTGGCATTGAGTCAGACCATTTGTGCATGCAGCTTAGTTTTGTCTATGCCAGTCGTCTCCAACTGGTCCATTCTCAAGATGCACCTCTGACTCACAATCTACAAAGTGGGACTCCCTTTTCACATTTTTCATTTCAGTTTATACTTACCGTATTTTTCTGTGTATAACATCCCCCCATTTTGGGGGACTCCAAATTTAGAAAATGGCGGGAGATTGCCCAGAGTTGTTGAGCTTTGGGGGGTGGGTGGGACACAGAGCTGTTCAGCTTTTTTAAGGGCAGATCGTATCATATGTCCCCTCGCCGACAGAAGACACCAATCGCCCACCCAATTGCCGCAGTGACAGCCAATCAACATCAGCCCCAATAACATGCCCAATAGCCACTGACAATCTCCAGCTCGTGACAGCAACCAATCCCACGCCCCCCCATGCACTATCCATGTGTAAGACGACCCCCAATTTTTAACATAATTTTAAAAGAAAAAAGCCTCGTCTTATACACTGAAAAGTACGGTAATAATGCTAATAAGGCACACTGTTAATCCTAAAACGGCAATTCACAGAGCAGTGTACCTTAGGCATTACTACTAAACCAAAAGGAGCAGTTTTACACTTAGCAGACAGGGTGAAATGCTACTGGAAACCAGTGGTTTTGCCTTCTGGAAGAAGTCTTTAAAGCCATAGAAATAGACTAGAAAGTGAACAGAGTGCCCTTGCTACATATGGAGCTGTGCCTTTAGTGAGGCATCAACACAGGAATGTGGGGCATGTGGTTGGCCAGAAATAAGCATTTTATTTTTTAAAAGGCCCATGCCTTTCTCCTGCCATATTGCAGCACTCAGGGAAAACGATAAAATTAGTGTTTCACCAGAACACGTCATAACCCAGACATCACGTGTAGTTCTTCTCCTTTGGTCTAATCAGCTTTAGCTGGAATCCAAGATGGCAGCAAAAACTGCACTGCAACCCACCTGCTGTAGCTTTGCTACCCACTTGTGTGTCCCAACCAACTGACTGAAGACTTATGGTCTACACCAATTGGCAGTGGCTCTACAGGATTTCAAACAATATTCTCTCCCAGCCCCACCTGGAGATGCCTGGGATTGAACTTGGGACCTTCAGCACGCAAAGTAGATGCTTTGCCACAGAGCTACCGGCGTTCTTTAGTGAGCATTTGTTCTAATTTGTTAGTGGGGAGGTTATACAACAAAGAGCGTTCATTCTTATTTGCCTGCAGGGGGTTTATTCATTTTCCCATTAGTTATCCCACCTGTTTCAAAGCATTTCCCTGTCACTTTCCTAACTGCAGAAAGTCTGTCTGCTTTTAAAGTGGACTTAAAAAAAAAAAAGCACTTTGATCTACCTTAACTGTACAAATCTAAATTGCCTAGTATAAACTTGAATCCCTCCCACAAAATACTGACACATGTGGAGACACCCAATACCATTAGGACCCATCGGAGCATCTCTGAGTAAGCAGAGCCCCGTGACATGCATTCCCACCTCACAAGCCTTGGGAAGATGAAAAGCTTTGCTGTTTGGCCCGTCACACTGAAGATCAGCTTTTGCACGGCTCATTGGACAGTGCTGGAGGCAAGTGCTGGCTAAAGGGATGTGTTTATCTCAGCTCACAACTATCTAAGCTTGTTTTAGAAGCTGGTTGTGAAGAGAGAGAGAGAGAGAGAGAGAGAGAGAGAGAGAAGGGAAAGCTGTTAAATGTGGACAATATTTGCCCTTCTCTGGATAGACACACACACACACACACACACTGGTAAGCTTCTGGTGTGTTTGTTGCTGTTCAGGTGAGGTTATCAAGATGAGTGATGGGGGTAGGGAGAGAAATCTGCTGGAGAAATTTCACTCTCAATGCTTCTTTTACACCCCCTCCCGAGCTCCATGCAGTGCATTCCCACAGAAAATCCACCTGTCTATTTGGGCCTCCTCTGGTTTTTGTTTGCCCTTCAATTTTGGCAATTGCTCACAAGACCCTGAATGCCTCCATGCGCTGCTTTTCTTTTCTCAGGCAAGGTTCTTCCTGTCCAATCATTGGCATAAATAGGATTCTCACAGCATTTGTAGCATTTGTTAGCAGTAGTAGTACTTCTTACTTGCCCTTCAGTCTGAGATCCAAGGGTGAGTTACATCATATAAAGGACACAACTAAAGCAGTAAAAATTTCCCACCCCATCCATAATGCCAAAATGAACAATCCATACAACACAATACAGGAAGGAAACCAGGATCAATTTTCAAAGGCCAAAGTAAACAAGTGTGTCTTCAGCAACTCACAGTAATTCTTTGAAATTTTATTCCATTAATTATTATTATTACAGTGGCACCTTGGAAGCCGAATGCCTTGGCTTCCAAACAAATCAACTCCCGAAAGATCAAAACCCGGAAGTGAGTGTTCCAGTTTTCAAACGATTTTTGGAAGCCAAACATCCGGCGCTGCTTCCAATTGGCTGCAGGATGCTCCTGCTGCCAATCAGAAGCCGTGCTTTGGTTTTTAAATGGTTCCAGGAATTGAAAGGACTCCCAGAATGCATTCTGTTTGAGAACCAAGGTACGACTGTACTAATTTATGAATTGGTTCCTACGAATTGGTTCCTCAGATTTCACAATACAGTAAAACATATATGAAACAATGTCGTATATAAAAGCACCATCAAATCTAGTACAGGAAGGGTGGGTAAATTCCAGCTCTCAGGCGACATTTGGTCCTCACCATTTGGCCTGAGAGGTTGTTTCAGGCAAGTCACGCCCACCTGCCTTACACCTGACATCAGGACTTTTAGAAGGACTATTACTGAGTGGCAAACCACAGCTCTGCATGCAGAGGATCCGATGTTCAGTCCTTACCATATCCATGTAGGCCTGAGAGAAACCACTGCCTAAAACCACTGCTTCTTTGAAACAAAGAGGCAGGGCCGGCCCAAGACATTTTGGACCCAAGGTAGATCTGAAAATGGCATCCCGCCCACAGGGAAGAAAAGGTGAGGGAAGATCTACACCAGGAACCAGGGAGCAGGGAGAGACTGACATTGGGGTCTGCTGCCCCAGTGGATCCTGCCGCCTGAGGCAGTTGCCTCAACTTGCCTCAAGTGAGGGTGGGCCAGCCCTGCAAAGAAGAACATCAAAAGCTATTTCTTCACCCATTATGGGTATTTGCTGCTTAAAGACATGAAGTTTTAAATCCCACTGGGCACGTCCATATCCTTTTAGGGGAGCCCAGAAGTAGCTCTTTGGATTCCGGCCTAAGAGTCTAATTTACAATCCTGGCTCACAAAACACTCCAGATGCTGTTCTGAAGGGAAGGCTCGCTGAAATTATAAGTGAGAGTGGATGAGAGTGGCTTTTTCCTTGATGTAAATTTAATCCAGGATGTTCATATTTGAGTGATGCAGATACTTACTAAATGCCTGTCAGAGGTTAATGGGTTGAGAGAGAGAGAGAGAGAGAGATTGAGAGATTTGCTCAGTTGACCAGTCAAATGTTTTGTTTTGTTTATTTATTGCATTTATTTCCTCCCAAGGAGCTCAAGGAAGTAGACATGCATCACCCAAGTTTATCTGCACAACAACCATGTGAGGTAAGTTAGACTGAGAAACACTGGCTAGCCCAAGGCTGAGCTTTGAGCCCGAGTGGGGATTTGAACCTTGGCCTCTCAGGTTTGATGCTTTGCAGGGTTGCTTAGAAGATACAATACTGGGGGTGGGGGTGGAGAAGAACCACGTATACCACTTTGTGGAGGGTGGGACATAAAATGTAATAAATGAATAATAAACTGTTTCTGGGTTTGTCCCTGACGGCTACAGGACTAGGAGGCAGGCAGCCCTTGCTCTTCCACTTGCTAGCAAATGATATGACAATGACATTAAAAAGATAAGCTGCCCCATACACAGGGGCTTTCTTGGTTTCATGGAATATGTGGCATAGCAGGCCAGAGGTGGAAAACCTTTTTCAGCTCAAGAGCAACATTCTCTTCTGAGCAACCTTCTCAGTTGGGGGTGGGGCCAGAGGCAAAAGTGGGTGGAGAAATAAAATATAATATAATAAAATTATTATTATTATTATTATTAATACCCTGCCCATCTGGCTGGGTTTCCCCAGCCACTCTGGTCGGCTTCCAGCAAAATATTAAAAAACAACAATTCATCAAATATTAAAGGCTTCCCTAAACAGGACGGCCTTCAGATGTCTTCTAAAAGTCAAATAGTTGTTTATTTCTTTGACATCTGGTGGGAGGGAGTTCCACAGGATGGGCACCACTACCGAGAAGGCTCCCTGCCTGGTTCCCTGTAACTTCGCTTCTCACAGTGAGAAAACTGCCAGAAGGCCCTCGGCACTGGACCTGAGTGTCCGGGCTGAACGATGGGGGTTCAGTGTACGAAATTAGCAAGGGCCAGGCACGTTTTGTGACTGTGCTAGTCCAATTGCAACCATGTGGAGATCTCTGGATACCAGGATGGCGACTGGGGAAAGCAAAATGTCCCTTTGGGAAGGATTTGAAATATTTCCCTTGAAGCTTGCATTAGTTTTATTCTGGATTGTTTTATCTGATTTTTTAATGTGCTTTGAGATTTGTTCTTTAAAATATACAGTGGTATAGAAATGGAATGAACAACAGCCACAACAAATCCAATGGGGGGCAGGAACAGCTCCTAGACATTCCATTATGGTGTCTGCAGCCTAGGTTTAAGGTGCCATTTGGCGATTAGATCACCGTATATTTTGCTCCATAAGACGCACTTAGTTTTTAAAGGAGGAAAACAAGAACAAAAATATTCTGAACGAAACAGTGGATGTATGATTTTTGTGGTTCGTGCTGTGGCCACAGATATGTGATCTGATGGTGAATTTGGGGTGAAATTGGGGTGACCCAATGTAAAAATCCTGAGGATCCATGTGGATCCGTGCTTTGTAACCACATTTTTGCACCACTGCATTCCCAGGAAACAGTGGGTGCGTGATTTTTTTGGTGCAGGCTGTAGCCATGGACATTGCTATGTGATCTAATGGTGAATTTGGTGTGGCCCAATGTAAAAATCCTAAGGATCCATGGGCTTTTACCTCCCCCCTCCCAGGCAGCCTCCGCTAGCGTCAATTATCTCTCTTCAGATCCCACCAATCAGCTGTTTCCTTTCAACACTCCCTTCCCTCTTGTTTGCCTTAGTGTCTTTTCCTTAGCTGGAGCAGTTTTTTGCTCCTCCTTTTCTTCTAATTTCTCTCCTTATTGCTTTAGTCCTCCTGTCCCCCTTCCCCGCCTTGCAAGTTTGCTGTCTTTACCTTCCCCCTCCCAGGCAGCCTCCTTTATCTCTAGCATCCCTTATCTCTCTCCCCAATCAGCAAACGATCAGTGGTGGCTTTGTTTCAACACCCACTTCCCTCTTTCCAAAAAAAGAAGAAGCATGATCTGCTTTTTGCCCCTGGGCAATTCAGCTCCAGGGACCACGCATTCGCTCCATAAGACGCACAGACATTTCCCCTTACTTTTTAGGAAGAAAAAAGTGTGTCTTATGGAGCAAAAAATACGGTATATATCTGAGTTTCTAGCACTGACCAGGTTCTATGCATACTCACACAGTCCTCCCGAATCCTCCATTCAGACAAGCAAGAAGCATGGTTGGAGTTCAAGGACACATTCCAGCCAGGCAAAAATATTTGGGGTATGGAGCAGATCCAGCAAGGGGCATGGCTTGTGTATAGAGTCCTGAGGTCTGCAAGGCCACATTTGGCTCCCAGACCTGAGGTTCCCCCCACCAGAAGTAGGCGGTCAAATGACCAGTCCTCTGAGAATGCATGACCAGTCCAACAATTGGCATGCCAACCCTATGTGAGGGATCAGATACAAGATTGCTTTGACTACAGATGGGGTGGGGGAGATAGTGAGAGCAAGGAAGACTGGAATAAATTATCATTGTTTGAAGGAAAAAGAGATCATTAATTTAAATTGCTCTGAGAAATAGTATAGACAGTTGCAGCTGGTAAGGTAGAAATGAGATGATCTTAATGTGCATGCAGTAGAGCAGAACTTTGCAAAACAGCTATTCTTGGGAATAAGGCAGATAAATTACGGGGATGTCAAAGAGAGAAAGAGAGAGAGAGAGAGAGAGAGAGAGAGAGAGAGAGAGAGAGAGAGAGAGAAATTAAATACTATACCTAAAGTGAAAAGACTGGGATGATAATTATCTGTACAAAATGATGCAGATTATAATACAAATTTTACATGTAACCTTGTGCATCAGAAAAATCCATCTCAAGAAAAGATTGCTGGTTTGTTATTTATTTTTATAAAACAAAAAAACCGCTCTCTGATGTGATAAGAGTTGTTAATACAACCAAGCTGAAGATAATTCAGCTATCTTATTACTTTTGCATGCCCGAAAGGCCTTTAATCTGGTGGAACAGAACTTTTAACAGAGTTGTCATTGATACATTTGCACAGCAACGGTTCCCATTGATTTATTGCTCCCCTAAGGTGAGAGTTATGATCAACAATAACTCCCGCTATTAGCGAAGTGAGGTGCTGATATTAGCTATGCAGCCAGAATGGAGCCGCTCAGAAATGAGAGCATGCTTAGAGGTTCCTCTTCTGCCCCCCCCCAAAAAAAAGAAAAGAAAAAAGAGAGAGAGCAGCCGAATGAATGTTGAGCATGCTGAATGACCACAAAATGCTGAACTTCCTTTGATGTGTGGGCTGGGCGGGGGGCGGGGAGGGTGGACCTGGATGGGGTTATGGCATCAGCTATCACAGAATAAGTTATTGTGTTACTGGAACCACTGATGGGTGAATCTGTCAATATAGGCTTCCTCTTGGTTTTGCATCTCCCCCTTCTTGCATATATATATATATATATATATATATATATATATATATATGTACCTTGGAAGCAGAACAGAATCCATTCTGGAAGTCTGTTCGACTCTGAAAATGTTCAGAAACCAAGGTGTGGTTTCTGATTGGCTGCAGGAATCAGAAGTCCTGCAGCCAAACAGAAGTCGCAGAAGCTATGCCAGACATTCGGGTTCCAAAGAACATTCGCAAACCGGAGCAGTCACTTCCGGATTTGCGGTGTTCAGGAGCCAAAACACTTGACTCATAAGTAGTTCGTCAACCAAGGTACAACTCTCTTCGCGTGTGTGTGTGTGTGTGTGTATATATAACGCTTACTAGAAGAAGACCTCTAAGCTGTTTACAGTAGACGAAAAATACCTAATACACACAAACACACACACACTCTATATGAGAAACATTTTGAAACATCAAACAAAACCAGTAACCTCGTAACACTGATACTTGCTAAAATCACATATAAAAATTAACACACCTGGTTAGGATGCCAGCCCAATATTGATGGACAAGTTGTTTCAAAGTGTTGGTGGTACCACTCTAAAGGATCAACTTCTTGCAAGTGTGGAAGGATCATTATGCGGCACTTGTAAAACTGCCACTTCTGTAGATCTAAGCAGTCTGGCCGGAACATTTGCACATCACTTTTAAAAAATGAAGTCCTCATGAAATATAATTAATGTTTTAGTCTGAACTTCTCCCAGTAAGCACGTTTGTATTCCTTTGTATGAACACTTTACCCTACTATATACATTTTGGAACACATTACTTGGCTGGAGAACTGCACTGTAAACTTTAGAGAAGTGTGACTTTTAAAGGACAGCTAATGGATAGTCCTTAAAGTCCTCATAAAAATTCTTCAGCATTTTAGTTCAAATTTCTTCTAATATACACATTTTTTTGCATACAATTTTGCAAAAGATGCTCAATTTTTGCAAAGCAAGTTCTCCAAAGTTAACACATTTCTGCATGTTACCTTCACTAATATATGCATTTATATGCAAACTTTATAACTTAGCATATCCATTCTTTTACACATTATTTGGCCAGAGAACGGTGTCGCAAAATTCAAGTAAGCGCAAATGTTAGGTTCATTTGCTAGCTTGCCTCTAATTAAGAACTGAAGCAAATTTCCCTGGGGCCTATGCTTTTTTAACAGAGAAATGTGATTGAGTGAATTAAGATATTGGAAAATAAATCCACATTATAAAATGAACGCACAATTGAGTTGAGCAGATTTTGGGTTATCAGAAAGATGCAATCTAACCAGAATTTCTACATGGCTCCAGTAACGCTTTCTTACAGAGAAATACGAGATAAAAATAAGCAGAAAGTTTTCGTGTTCTAGAAATCAAGCATTTTTATTGTAACTGGGAATGCGTTCGGGTATTATAAGGGATGTTACTAAATTTGAAAGATCAAAGGTTCAATATTTTCTTAGTGAAAGGAAGCCTATTGGTGGTGGTGTTAAAGTAGCAGCAATATTAAGGGCTGTGGCTTGCCAGCTAACCATGCAGGAGAATCTGCAGGAATTACTGGGGTTGCTGCAGGACAGCAATCACAGGAAGACACCAAATATTTTTATTTACTCATTTAATTTATATCCACCCACCTTCCTCTCAGAGGAGTGCAGGTTACTCCCTTTAATCAAAGCTTATTCCAGACAAGGTAATTTGATCTGTACTGAGTGAGGTTGCACTGTTTGTAGTTTGGAAGTGCCATAAATAATAAATAATAATAATAATAATAATTTATTATTTATACCCTGCCCATCTGGCTGGGTTTCCCCAGCCACTCTGGGCAGCTCCCAACAGAAAATTAAAAGCACAATAAAACATCAAACATTAAAAACTTCCCTAAGCAGGGTTGCCTTCAGATGTCTTCGAAAAGTCAGAGAGTTGTTTATTTCCTTGACATCTGATGGGAGGGCGTTCCACAGGGCGGGCACCACTACTGAGAAGGCCCTCTGACACTTGTGGCTTCCCCCCAAAATTCCTGGGGAGTGTAGTTTGCCAAGGGTGTTGAAAGGTGTTTGGAGACCCCCAAAGTGGTTTAACAATAAATCCCACTTCTCAGGGAACTCTGGGAACTAACAATCCTGCAGAAGTCAAAGATCTAACCTCCCCGCTGCAGCTCTTCTTTGACACGCCCCCCCAACAAGGCACTTGCAAATCAGCTGTTGTGCAAAACCATGGTTTTTCTATGTCCCAATCAGCAGAGAATGCATGCAGTACATGCAGCATGCAGTGCAAAAAGAATGTCAGCACCATGATTCCCAGCAAGGGATCCTTGTGGATTTTCATGGCATACCCTTCCCAAAGATTCCATTCAAACACAGGCTACTACATCCTTCTCCGCAGGTGGTTCACAAAAATGGTGCCCTCTCTGCGGAACACCCTCCCTTCGGATGTGAAGGAGATAAAGAGCTATACCCGGACACTGAGGTCCAGCGCCGAGGGCCTTCTGGCGGTTCCCTCACTGTGAGAAGCCAAGTTACAGGGAACCAGGCAGATGGCCTTCTCGGTAGTGGCACCCGCCCTGTGGAACGCCCTCCCAACAGATGTCAAAGAGAAAAATAACTGCCAAACTTTAAGAAGACATCTGAAGGCAGCCCTGTTTAGGGAAGCTTTTAATGTTTAATAGGTTATTGTATTTTAGTGTTTTATTGGAAGCCGCCTAGAGTGGCTGGGGAAACCCAGCCAGATGGGCGGGGTATAAATTTATTATTATTATTATTATTATTATTATTATTATTATTATTACTTTTAGAAGACATCTGCCCTGTTTCTAGAAGCTTTCAATGTTTGATGTTTTATTATGTTTTTATATATGCTGTAAGCCGCCCAAGGTGGCTGGGAAAATCCAGCTAGATGGGTGGGATATTAATAATAATAATAATAATAATAATAATAATAATAATAATTTTTTATTTGTATCCTGCCCTCCCCGGCCAAAGCCAGGCTTAGATAGGCTAACAATTAAAAATAGCACAGTGTACATAAAATCACACAGTCAATTAATTAAAATACATTCTAAAATGAAGTCAGAATCAACCACTGGGTTAGCGTTCTGTGAGGATTACAGAAGGAGAGAGGGGGTCATACTGTGCCTTGGCCAAAGGCCTTGCGGAGCAGCTCCATCTTGCAGGCCCTGTGGAAAGATGTCAAGTCCCACAGGGCCCTAGTCTCTTGCAACAGAGTGTTGCACCAGATCGGGGCCATGGCCAGCCTAACCTCCCTGTGGCCCGGGATCTCCAAGGTGTTTTTATTTGAAGACCATAAGGTCCTCCGTGGGACATACAGTGGTACCTCAGGTTAAGAACTTAATTCATTCTGGAGGTCCGTTCTTAACCTGAAACTGTTCTTAACCTGAGGTACCACATTAGCTAATGGGGCCTCCCGCTACCGCTGTGCTGCCGCCACGCGATTTCTGTTCTCATCCTGAAGCAAAGTTCTTAACCCGAGGTACGATTCCTGGGTTAGCGGAGTCTGTAATCTGAAGCGTATGTAACCCGAGGTACCACTGTACCAGGAAAGGCGGTCCCGTAGGCACGAGGGAATAATAAAATCATCATCATCATCCTCACACAATGAATGCTTCCTGAGATAGCCACCAGAAAAATGTCTAAACAAAATTTTGAACCCGATCAGTTTGACTGGTATTGCACAATGTTATGAAAACAAGGCATTTTCATAAATGATCTCTGTGGAAAAAATATAGTTGTGGGAAATTCCGCAATCATCACCAGAAAGCAAGTGCAACAGGAAGACTCTCTTTGAAAGCTGCAAAACGAAATCCTGAAGACTATTCAAATCAAGAGAAATAGCATCCGGCCACCACACGGCCTCATTTCTGCGAGGCCCACAGGGAGCCCTTTTTCTTCTTCATTTGAGCATCTTGAGACAACCCAGTAAATCTTTGGGTTGACAGCTCTGGCAAACTCTCAGACCATATTCAGTGCAAGGAATGGGGAGACAATGAAGGAAGATAGCCAATTGCTCAAACAGGGCTCTGACTAAATCAGCCAGCATGGCCACAGGAACAGGCACTACTAGCAACAGATTGCAAAGGAAGGACAGCAGGGATGCCAAACATTGATCCAAATCAGCCATCCCACTTCTCATACCAAGATGCTGAGAGATCCAGCAAGCATCCACCACCAGCAGTTAAAAGCACCTTTGTTCATCCAGGCATATACTGAAACTTAATTGCTTTTTAGGTTAGGCCTTTTAAGGTCTCATGTACGCTGCTTTATTGTGTTTTAAAATGAATTTTCAAGTAGTTGATCTTTTGTAGTATGCTGCCTTAATTCATGTGTGCAAGGGAGCATATACTTTTTAAAATATAAGACAAAGATACTTTAAATTTATTGATTATTATGAATTAATCAAATTTGTATACCGCCCATCAACCAAATATCACAGGGCAGTTCACGACATAAAAATGCAAAATGAGAACAAAACATAGGTAAAGGTAAAGGGACCCCTGACCTTTAGGTCCAGTCGTGGCCGACTCTGGGGTTGTGGCGCTCATCTCGCTTTATTGGCCAAGGGAGCCGGCGTACAGCTTCCGGGTCATGTGGCCAGCATGTCTAAGCTGCTTCTGGCGAACCAGAGCAGTGCACGGAAATGCCGTTTACCTTCCCACCGGAGCGGTACCTATTTATCTACTTGCACTTTGTCATGCTTTTGAACAGCTAGGTTGGCAGGAGCAGGGACCGAGCAACGGGAGCTCACCCTGTTATGGGGATTCGAACCGCTGACCTTCTGATCAGCAAGTCCTAGGCTCTGTGGTTTAATCCACAGTGCCACCCGCGTCCCTGAACAAAACATTTACCACCCTATATCCGGAGGTCTCAGGGTGTTTCACAGGGTTAATTTGGCACAGACTGCTTCACACCCACTTTGAGTCAGAGAACTGAGTAAGAAGCTCGCTTAGGAAAATCTAAGGCCCACATATGGGGGAAGGGTGGCAGTTTGGTGCTAGAGCATCTACTTTGTAGGCAAAAGGGGAGATCTGGGATAGCTCACTCAGTGGAGCACGAGACTCTTAATTGCAGGGTCATGGGTTCGAGTCTCACATGGGGCAAAAGGTTCCTGCATTGCAAGGGGCTGGACTAGACGACCCTTGAGGTCCCTTCCAATTCTCTGATCTCAGGTTCGATCCCTGGCATCACCAAGTAGAGTTGGGAGAGAATCCAGTCTGCAATTCTGGACAGGCACTGCCAGTTTGTTTAGAAAATATTGAACTAGGTGGATCAATGGTCAGTATAAGATAGCTTCCTAAGTTGAGGCTTGATGTCTTTCCCTGTTGATTTGCACAGGGAAATGAGAAACTGGCTACATCTTTATTATTCTCATTCTTATTGCTTAAATGGAACCAATGGAGGGAAAATTGAAAAAATATTATAATCTTAGAATATCTAACTGTGAAGATACATAAAATGAAAGGGTTTCAGGTCAGTGAGGAGGAGGAGGATTGGTTTGAGAAGATATTGAATTATTTGGGCAGGTTTGAACAATTTGGAGCAATTAAAATGTTGAAAGTCAAATAAACCTTGTGGAGGGAGGAGTGTTAAGAATTGTACATATGGTCGATTTGAATATATTGTTATTGATTATGTATACCCAATGTATCAGCTGCCTGGGGGGGGGGTTCACTGTTTGTTTTCACTGTGTTTTGGTTGTTGGTTAAATAAATAAATGAATAAATTGCTTAACAGAATTAGATTCGATTTCCCCGCAAATTCTGTCGCCTTCCAAGGGGATAGAAACCCACCAAATTTCAGACAGATAAGGATAGCAACTTTCCTTGCACTTTCCTGTGCAAGGAAAGTCTTTAGGTAGAAAGATTTGCTCCCCTCCTAGTGTTTGGGAAGAATAAGCATGAAAATGGCATACATCATACAGACATCCCCAGGTAAACAACTTGCAACATTTCGGCTACACAGGTGCGGAGCTTAGGGAACTGTGATGTACAAAAAGCAGCCTGCATATTTGTTTTTGTTTTCTGCTCAGTTGACAGCAATGGATCCGTTCCTCCAACATCCCTCCAAACACAGAGCACTGTGATCAGAAGTGAAAAGAGCCCCCCACCCCACCCCTCTGTCAAAGTTATTCCCTGGTTGGAAGCTAGAGCTGTCAGTCAAAACCAACACTATCCTGGAGGAAAAGGCATCGATTTTCACAGGCACACTATTGTCACTCAGAATTGGGGTGTTTCCAGGCAGCCACTATTTTCAGGCAGGATTCAGGCACATACCTGTACAAGCATATTCAAGTTGAACAATTATAGTTGACCGGGAAGTCTCATGCAACAAACCTTCTCCAAAAGATTGGTTGCAGGTGGGGTCTCCTGGAGAGGAGGGGACTTAAGACGGCTGTAGTGAGGTGAGGACTTACAGTCTCGGCAACTGATTCATGGGGTAAGACCTACCACAGATGAGCTGCTATGCTCATTACACCTGACACACTGCGAAGCCGGTGAAGATCGTATCTTTGCTAACAAAGAGTTAACTCCAACTTTCAACGGTGTGATTTACTGCTGACAGAAAGTGATGAGAGAATGGAGTGGAAAGGATAAGACAGCACTTGCAAAGATGCAACATTGTTTAACTTCTCTGCAAATGAATAGAAATGGCTGGTCATTAAACAGCCAATGTTGACTAATCTCCCTCCAAATAAATCAGAAGGAATTCTCAATAGACAGGTGTCAGGCGGCAGAAGAACCAACCCCCACGGCAGGTTGCCAGGAAAGGATAAGACAAGGAAAAGTCCTTACCACCTGCTTTTTATTCAATATTTACAGAGAGAGGATTGGGAATGCAGCCTCTTAGAATAATGGTGTTGTCTCTCCCACTTCCTCATTCGTCACTTCTACAGGTGCTGCTACATGCCCTCTGCCTTTGAGCTCTTTGCTCTCCTACTTTCAAGGCTCGCCGGGTTCTGGGAGAGAGGGGAGGTCTGGAATGCTTTCTGGAGATACTGTGTCCATCAGCTGTCACCCCTGGTGCTTCCATTTCTTCCTCCTTCTCTCCCATAATTTCCCAGCTTTTCTCCTCATCTGCCTCTGAGCTGTGATCTCCCTCAACCCCCTGTTGTAATTCTAAACCGTCTTCTTCTTCTCTGGTAGGGTCAGGCTGGGGAGGTGGCCTCCACCATTCCTCCTCTGCCCAGTCCCTGACAAGAGGTTGCATGGAAGCACCTTTGTCCACAAAGCTTGGGGAAGAACCCCAGGTTGGCAACTTTGGAGGACATTCGTGTTACTTCAGAGTATTCCAAAGCAGCACACTTCAAGTTTGGGATTCATCCAAACACTTTCCCTTCTCTCTGTGGATTTCATTGTCATGTACAACTAACAGCTTTAGACATTTGTACCCCTCAAGGGATATACAGGTGTTCCAGAGGAATCTGCTTATAGCAGCGATGTCCAACAGGTCAATTGTGATTGATAGGTTGATCCTTGAATGACTGCGGTCCATTGTGGTCGATCGAGGGCTCCCTTATCATCACTGGCTCCACCTCCCGCTGCTGCCGGAATGTATTGCTGCACCTGCTTGTTATTAGAAGTATAGTTTTACAGTGATTTTAGCGCTCCTCCTACCCGCAAAAAGGGGAGTAACTCTAGCCTCCCCTCAAAAAAGCTCAACAACTGTGGGGTCCCCTAAAGAAAGCTCAACAACTTTGGCCTACCCTAAAAGAAGCTCAATGTCATGGCCTGGGTTTCAGTCTCGGGCTCAGGACCAGAGGAGTCTCAGTCCACACCAGATCCTTTGTCTCAGGCGGCATCTGAACCTACTCTAGGGCCTGATTCTGAAGAGCCCCAGTCTGCACAGGTTCCCCTGCAACAAGCACCAGCTGGGCCGAGTCAGGGGCCTGAGCCTGCCCTGGCTCTAGATGCGGGGATTACCCCGTTGCCTTCAGCTGGGCAATCACTCACAGCTGCTCCACTACCATTTGGGTCAGGAGAGGCTGAGGAGGCCTCTGGGTCCAGTAACCCACCGACATCTCCCGAGACTAAGGTCTGAGAGTAGGAGAGACCTGAGTACTCACAGGAGGGGTGCTCGCCTTTGGGCGAGACAGGGAGGTGAGTAACCGGGGGATCAGGACTGGCCATTACCCCACAAAGATAAAAGGCTGTCGGCCCCCACCTCAGGTTGCGGGAGCAGCATTGCTGTATGCTAGATCCTGCCTGAGACCCTGTGCCTGACCTTGCCTGGTTTCCTGCCTCGTGTCCTGCCTTGGCCCTGTCGGACTGACTCCTCGCGGTACCCTTGGATTTGGGACCGGACCTGGACCGCGTTGCTCGGGTTACCCCCGGGCTCAGCACACTCAACA
The DNA here is from genome assembly GCF_964106645.2 of Podarcis pityusensis. NCBI lineage: Eukaryota > Metazoa > Chordata > Lepidosauria > Squamata > Lacertidae > Podarcis > Podarcis pityusensis. Next base: position 21,280,016 of record NC_138033.1, on the reverse strand, counting down.
ACTTTGGTCTCCCCACCCCCCAATGACAATGGGTAGATCACTGCCAGTTGTTTTATATTGGAAGTAGATCGCAGTCTCTAGGGAGTTGGACGTGCCTGTCTTATAGGATCTAAAACACCCACCCTAAACAACAACTTCCTAAATATCTACTAGCCATGATGGTTTTGCTCTTTTAAGTGGAGATGCAGGGCATGCAAGCATTGCTTCAAACGCAGCACAATGCTAAACCATGGAAATCGCTCCCACAAGAGGCAGCGATGGCCACCAACTTGGACGGCTTACAAAGAGGACAAATTCACGGAGGATATAAATGGATACGAACCTTGACGACCAAAGGCAGTGCACTTATGAATACCCCTTGCTATGGAATCACAAGTGGGGAGAGTGCTGTGGTGCTCAGGTCTTGGTTTGCGGGCTTCCCACGCAGACAGCTACCGGAAGAACAGGATGCTGGACTTGGTGAGTCATTGGCCCAATTCAGGGAGGCTCTTCTGACCTTCTTAGGACACCGCAGTTGCCACCACAGACCCCACAGCCAACCTTCTCCCTCCAGCAGCTGCAGCTTCCCCCCTACCCAAAGAAATATCGCGGCCTTCCATCCCGAGTGCCGTTTGTCAGCTCCAAACATGATTTCCATGGCAACCATGCAAATGTGGAAGCATTCCATAATCATTAGGGAGAGGGGCTGAGCAGTATAAACAGTGACTGCAGTAGATTACATGCCTATTATGAACAGTCGCGGCTCCTGAGCACTGGTAATTATACCTAATTGTGCATTTAATTGTGTAATTGAAAACTCACATATAGAAGAATCTAGGCTCCCTTCTCTCTGCCCCAATCCCCAATCTATGGAGAAAGGCAACTTGACCCAATCTCTTGGCCTACCGCCCTGTTGTCCTGCAGCAGCTGCTACAAATTGATACAGATATTGCAAGAGGTTGTCTTCTGCCTGCCTAGCTATTCAGCAATCACTATAAATAAGGATGGAGTTTCCATGTCAGGAGCACTGAGATCATGGAGGTCCATGACCAGGTCACTGAGATCAATGGACAGACTCTGTTCAGAATATGACAAAGTTTCCTGGAGGAAACTAGCCACCTTGGCTGTGCTTTGACTCCACAGCTGGAGGTGATGATGCTTCTGAATGCCAGCTGCTGGAAGCCACAGGAGGAGAGAGGGCTCTTGTGCTTGGGTCCTGCTTGCAGGTTTCCCACAGGCATCTGGTTGGCCAATGTGAGAACAGGATGCCCTTGGCCTGATCCAGCAGGCTCTTCTTAAGTTCTTAGGGGGAAAAAGTTATTGGAAAGAATAAGCCATGTCAGAATGAAAATTTTCTTCTTGGATAGTACAGGTGACACATTTTGAAAAGGTCACCTTGGCTGCGCCACGCAACAAACAGCAACATTATTATTGCCATTGTCACTAATATCTCTGGGTACCACATCTATGCAGACATCAGCACTGGGGAACCTCTGGTCTCCAGGCCTAAGCCGAGACCACCCCCATCGTTCTGCCTGGACCCTGAGGTCCAGCTCCGAGGGCCTTCTGGCAGTTCATTCCCTGTGAGAAGCAAAGTTACATAGAACCAGGCAGATAATAATAATAATAATTTATTATTTATACCCCGCCCATCTGGCTGGGTTTCCCCAGCCACTCTGGGCGGCTTCCAAAAGAATATTAAAATACTATGATACATCAAACATTAAAAGCTTCCCTAAACCAGGCAGAGGGCCTTCTCAGTAGTGGCACCCGCCCTGTGGAATGCTCTCCCATCAGATGTCAAAGAAATAAACAACTATCTGATTTTTAGACGACATCTGAAGGCAGCCTTGTTTAGGGAGGGTTTTAATGTTTGATGTTTTGTTGTCTTTTTAATATTTTGTTGGGAGCCACCCAGAGTGGCTGGGGAAATGCAGCCAGAAATAATTATTATTATTATTATTATTATTATTAGTCAAATCATGCCTGCCTGCCCTATACCTGGCTAATAAAGGCATAGCTTCCCCTGCCAAAAGTAGGACTTGCATGCACCATCTTTGCAAGTGCCACCATGATCATGGACATGTTGCAAGAGGTGACTTGCACTGCTTGCAAAGGCCTATACCTGCACCTGCATGGTTTGAAATCAAATCCCGAGGGCAAAGAAAAACAATGCTTCACCCAAAATCATGGAGAATGACAGATGGATGGGTTCAGCTGATTGACAAAATGGGCTGCAGGGACTGGGGGACCGAAAACATCTAGCCCATTGGCTAGAGATATAAAATGTGAATAATGTAAAGTGGGGTATTTGTTGTAAATATTTTAAAACATGACAACTCAACAAGTATTTTTAAAAAGCAATTTCCAAGTAGAGCATTGATTTGGTATATAACTTAAACCACACTCAGTGGAGTAGCATCAGAGAACAGGTCTATCATTTCTGAAAGATGGGGTGAGATGTAGATAGGCTGCACTTGTGTTCCAGGTTCCCCACTATCCCTTCTTTCTCAGTGAATAGACCTGCTGTAAGTTTGGTGAGATGATGCTTGGGGAGTGTTTACAATTTTATTCAGATTTTGGACACACTGCAAATGATTAACACACCAGATTTAGCATGCCTGATGAGCTGTGCACATAAAAACATTTGCTTCCCAGGGATAGCCAACTGCAGAAAGTTAATTACAACTTGGACTTTAGATCTGACTGGTGTTACATCCAATTTCAATTGCTCAATTTCATTTGTACAGCATCGATCCATTATGCTAGCAGTTTAATTTTATGAGACAATGCACTTCTAAAAATGGCAGATTTGCTGCGAAAAAATATAGAGCAGGGGGGATGTGTCTACGCCACATTATGGTTCAGAAGCATGCACAACAGACTGTAATTTCAAGATGCAAATGACAACAGATTTAAAAGGAACACAGAGGGGGCGTTCCACAGGAGCTGTAGTGAAAATTTATCCCATTTTTCCTCCAAGGAGTTAAGGGCACCATCAAGTGTGCATTATTCCCCACCAACCACCATCATGCTCTCAATGAGACTGTGCATGGCTGAGATTCACGCAGAAAGCTTCATGGACAAATGGGAACTGAACCCATGTCTCCCCAGTCCAACTTACTAACCATGACCATAGTGGCACTCCTTAAAGGCAGGATTTAACATCCTGCACGTCATCCGACACGTAGGAAGTTCAATCCTGCTTTGTGCATTATTCCCCCCCATGCTGGTGGGCCAACTTTGATAGGTGGGTGGAACCAACCACCTGCCAATCACCTGGTGCCAATATGACATCAGATTGAGGACACGTGGGTGATCCCCAGAGCAAGAAGAACTTCCCATCAGTGTTCAAAATTAGCATTTTGCACTTGGCTGTCGACCACTTGCAACAAGTGAAGATGTGTGGGCACCTGACATCACTACAGTGGTACCTCGGGTTAAGTACTTAATTCGTTCCAGAGGTCCGTTCTTAACCTGAAGCACCACTTTAGCTAATGGGGCCTCCTGTTGCTGCCACGCTGCCGGAGCACGATTTCTGTTCTCATCCTGAAGCAAAGTTCTTAACCCGAGGTACTATTTCTGGGTTAGGGGAGTCTGTAACCTGAAGCGTCTGTAACCCGAGGAACCACTGTATCTTGGGATCATTGGATCTTGACTGCTTTCACACACATTAATACCACATCCTGTAGAATTCTATCAGTTATATTTTATCAGTGCAATTGGAATGAATTTCTGGAACCAAATTGCCTTTTCTGTGTGCAGCCTGAGCAGGAACAGTCACCATTAAGGCAAAGAGGTCGGAATATGCCAATATATATGTGATTAAGTGGCTTTTCTTCTTTAAGTTCTCAAAGCTCAAGGTTGTCATCTAGCCAGATGTTTAACTGAGAATCAATCACATACGGCTCATTGTTTGAAAAACAAGACTTGCCCCAAAATGGCAACTAGACATTCCATTTTGGTGACTGCAACCTTGGCTTAAGGAGCCATTGGATGCCTACCTTATATATCTGAGTTCCTAACACAACTTCCCATGTGACTAGGATAATATTCCAAGGGTCCCAAAATGGAGCATTTATTCAGCAAAGAGCATCCAAATCATTCAGCACCACCCATTTGAGGTGCACTAACGTTTAAATCACGCAACCCACCCTCACCCCCTGCAAAAATACACACACACACACAGAACACCAGGGCAGTGATCCCGAGACGTGAAACACAGTGGTGTCAAGTGGTGTGGTGTGGTATAGAAGAACAAGGACTGAGGATGGAGTGAGTCAGCTGATGAGTCACAGAGCACATTTAAGACACGACATAAGAGGCAGATCCAATTATCAAGCACAGCCAACATCAAGGCAAAGAGGCTGCTGAACTGACAACAGCCAGCCACAAAGGAAGCTTCTGAAAGACTGCGAGAGCCTGAATCACATGGTATTTGGGAGATAAGGGTCTTCGGCATACGAAGGGCAGATGTAAAAAATGATCACGTCGAGTGCATTTGCCACAGCAGTCCATCACTAAAGCACCTCGGCCCACCACTGTGTGTACCCTCTAGGTTCAGGAGGAGTGTGACTCTGAATACCAGGAGCAGAGTAGGGGGTTGGGTGATGAGCAAACTCCTTTGTGCCCTGCTAGTGGGCTTTGCCAAAAGCATCTGGTGGGCCACTGGGAGAAACAGAGAGCTAGACTAGGGGGACCTTTGGCTGGATCCAGCAGTACTACTCTTACAGGACATGAAAGTCAAGGGAAAGGTTCCAGTATTGAGGTGTGTGCCAAGACTCTCTCCTCCTGCTCTGGGATACTTCCTAGAGTTAGATCTCTGTCAATTCACATGTGAACTGACCTCCTGGATGGAAATGCGGATCAGAATGTAATTTATTAGCCTTCCGAATCTGACCTCCTCCAATTTTTGCAATATGGACCACAGATTGATTGATTGATTGATTGATTGATTGATTTAAGACATACTAAATGTGTGGGGAAAATCAGCTTGAGTGTTTTAGGACAAAATATGTTTAGAAATTCACCCACTGAGGCAAAACAGCATTGTCTAAATACGTATTTTGTGATGAAATGCTGATTTAAATATGAACATTCAGTCAGCACCTGGGATAGTTCAGTTGGTAGAACATGAGACTCTGGATCTCAGAGTCATGGGTTTGAGCCCCATATTGGGCAAAGGATTCCTGCACTGCTGGGGGTTGGACTAGATGACCCTGGGGTCCCTTCCAACTATGATTTCTTTAAATCATAGACAGAAAACTACGATTTCTTTAAATCATGGACAGAATGGACACATAGGTAAATTGACTCAAACTGGAAATAGAGGGATCCCTTTACCCCTCCTCCAATCAAACCTTCCTTTTGCCAACGCTCCAGTGGTAACTTCAGGACCTGTGAAATGGTGACCTGCCTTCTGAGGCAAAGACAACAACTTAAAAACAATAACTGAAACCTTCACTCAGTGCAGAAAAACAGCAAAACCCCGAAATGTAAAAACAGGGCCAGGATACTGTGGTATCATGTATCTCGGGGTAGGTAGGCTTGACCAGAGGTGGAAAAGCCAGAGAAGGAAAAACAGCTTGCACCCAGTGCCCATTCCCCATGGCCTCTTGGGCATTCATCCACTGTCCCCAATAGCATGGTGGTGCTTTGGTTTTGTTTTAATAAGTTTTCAAAAACAACAACATACAAACAAAACCAAGGGGGGGGGGGGAAACACGGGGCCTTAAGTACCACCTGATTCCGTATGTTCCATCATAATTACCCAGGATCCTCTGGTGATTTCTCAGCACTAGAGACTGAGTGTGGCGGGGCTTCCCCTGTGGAACTCCCTACCAGCAGAGGTTCAGCAGCAACCATCCCTCCTTTTGAAACCTTTTGTGTTTAGATGCACCTTTGCAATGTGAATTTTGTCACAGTTCAAGGACAACATTCCAGCCAGGCAAACACACTTGAGGATAGCCCAGTGTAGTGCTGGTGAGGGTGTGATGTAGCCTGGGGAGAGGGGTGCAGATAGGGGAGAGTCCTGAGGGCCTGACAGAGAGGCTTAGAAGGACCATGTTTGGTCCCAGGGCTCAAAATTCCCCTTCTCTGACCAACACTATGAGAGCAGAACCTGGAATCGTTCCAAATATTGCTGGACTCCAACTCCCATCCCCCTAGACCAATGACCATACTGGCTGGGGCTGATGGGAGTTGGAGTCCAGCAAGATCTGGACAGTCACAAGTTCCCCACTCCGCCCTGAAGCCACAACCCTTCTCCAGTTTTAAATAGGAAAGGCTACCCCATTTTCATCTATGTGCATTAAGCTGTTCATGTGGATGCATTTGAATGCTCTCTGTATACATGAGCAGGGAAGCTAGAATCAGTGCAACAAGTGGGCAAGGCTCTGTGTGCTCACTTCCCCCTCCATGCATTCGGCTAGAATCGAGAGAGATGTTTCATTTGATCAAGTCCAAGCAAGGGGAAAATCAATGATGTACCCAGCAGCAGTAATTTTCTCTGTACCCAGAGCAAGTTGTGCAACTCGACTCTGACCATATTTACTAATGCACCAGCTTAAAGTGGAATTGCTTCCAAGCAAATTTACTTAGGGCCGCAGTTTTAATCTCCCTGCAAAGTGTTGAAACATACTCTACAAGCAAGTTTCAGCACAAAGAGCTGTTCACAATTTCTCTTTCTTACGCTTACTAATGATGGGGGAAGGTGCTGACAGTCTCCTCCTCCTCGCCTCAGTCCTCATACAGTTGCAGGAATGGGCTGCACAAGCTTAAAAGTGCCTCACAGAATCACAGAAATGTAAAGTTGGAAGGGACCCATAGCTGTCAACATTTCCCTTTTTTTAAAGGGAAATTCCCTTATTCTGAATAGGATTCCTCACAAGAAAAAGGGAAAGTTGACAGCTATGAAGGGACCACAAGGGTCATCTAGTCCAACCCCCTAAAATGCAGGAAACTTTTGCCCAATGTGGGGCTCAAACCCACAACCCTGAGATTAAGAGTCTCACATTTTACCGACTGAGCTGTCCACTAGTGCGGATTTCACTCTGTAATAAAAGTTTCCCTGGGTGCATACATTGAAAGGCAACAGATGCAAAGCATACTTGGACAGATCCGCTCCAGCCCAAAACAGCTATAAAACCTTTCACAGGCTCTCTTTTTCAAAAGACAGGATGGTGTAACAGCTAGAGAACTGCACTGCAACCAAGGAAAACTGGTTGTAAGACTCCACTCGGCCATGAAGAGCTGTAGGTAACCTTTAGCCTGTCATTCACATGTGAACACTATACCAGGGGTGGTAAACTTCAGGCCTGGTGGTCAAATGCGGCCTCCCAAACCTCTTGGGACTCTGATAGGCCACACCCCATTTCACAGGCCACACCCTTGAGTGCTTCTGGTCTAGCCTGAATGTGTCATTGAACTGTGATAATAATGCCTCTTGCCTGGAAGGAGGACCGGCGGGGCGTGTGCGTGTTATCCCTGGGAATCTCTGACTTAGAAACATAGAATTGTAGAGTTGGAAGAGACCCGACTTCTGCATGCTTGGAATGTAACCTGTTGCACAAAGCTAAAACGTGCATCCATTGGCCTGTCTACGTTTGCACCTGGCCCCATTGTGTAACCCCCAGGAGGTTTCCCACAAGGGAATGTGGCCCTCGAAAAAGGTGTAACCAGGACCTTAGCATGGGGAGGGGGGGAACCTGTGGCTCAAGAACTGCATGCAGCCTGCAGCATATGGGGGGGGGGGGGCAAAGGGAAAGAAAGGGGGCAGGAGTTGCAGGAGGAGGAAGCAGAGAGAAAATCCAAAATGGGTGGAACAATGGAAGCAGGAGTGGGGAGCCCTCTGCAAGCCATTAGTTCAGACCTCTGGCAAGAGTGATCTTCCCTTCCCCTGTAGTCAGCTGTGCAGGGAGGAAGATCAAGAGTAGCAGGAGAGAGAGGGTGGCAGAGAGAGATGCATGTTGCTCCACTTTGGGTTTTGGCCTCACCCATCACCATCTTGTGGCCCATGAAATAATAATAATAAAGGGTTCTACACCCCTGGATTAGCAACATGTGCAGACAAGCCTTGGGCTCATGTGTTTCTCTCTCTTCTTCAGGCACAGCCACAAGGAGATCATTGGCTTTCACTTTTGTTTTCAGCTAAATGTGGAGACTCATGCTCACACCCAGGTAAACTGTGGCCACCGTGCGCACAATGAACCAAGACAACTTCAAACCACAGTGAACGATTTCTGACACGTTTCACTAAACCACAGTTAACACTAAGCACAGATCAGACATGAACAGTAACCACGGCTGGAAACAGGAGCAATGCATGCTGTGTCTTGTGGCTGTGCTGGAAGAGAAGAGGGATCACTCTCTCACGTCCGTCAACGCAGACTAAGCTCTAGCATTACGTAGAAACCAGGTGACTCTCTCAGCCTAACCAATCTCGCAGGGCCATTATGAAGATAAAATCATAGAGGAGATAACATATATGCTGCCCTGAGCTGGAAAAGTAGGATAAATACAATTGGCAACTGGCAATACAGATATGTGCCAAGCGTTATGCACTCCCATACAATTTTTGGAAGCAAATTGTTTCATGTAAGCCTGAGCACTGATCAAGACAGGCCAGGCAGCTAATGTATTTTGCATGAGAAAGAACTAAAGAACTTTCATGCAAAACTGAAGTACAAATAGCAATACACCTTTTGTTGGATCTCTTGTTGCTGCTTTGCTTTTTAAGTTTACATCTGGCTTCCAGGCAATATCAACGTTACACAATATCGACATTACCCAAGTCTCATTGATATTCCCCATAATAGAAGCATGAAATCACAGCATTCCACTTTTGCAGAGGCATTAACCCCTGTAATTCCTGTATAAATAGGAAGATCAGCCTTTCTAGAATCATAATCGACCCAAGCATTCCTTTTGTTCGTTTGCTTGTAGGCTGTGGAACCGACCGGAACCGACTTTTTAAATGACTGCTTCTGTGTGCATTTCCTCATCCACTCCAAAGCTAGTTAAAGTTTGAGTTCTCTCTTTTGCCTTTTCCCTCCACTCTGCCGGTGCCTTGACTTTTCCTTTTTTCGTTTGTAAACCCGATGGCAAAGCCTCCCTCTTTTGGATTGACGCGAGCCGCTTTGGAGGCGGACAAAATTGTAGGAAACCCACAAGTTCCCTGAAACAAGGAACCCCAACGCCCCACCCACATCACCATCCTTGGCAAGCAGACGACCCCTTCGCCCCACTCTTGAACCACCAGCAGCGCCCTCTCCAGCCCACACCTCTCCAAAACAGGGCATAGGGGGTGGGCTGGAGGAAGTACTTTCCGCCCTGGCCAGCCCCTCGTCAACCTCCCCACCGCCGGCCCGGGGGGGGCTTGGCAGCAAGGTCACCCACCCAAAGAGGAAGCAGCGATCACACACAAACACCGAGAAGGTAGCACAATAGAGGAGCGAGAGTGGGGAGGGCGAAGGAGAAGGGGCCGCCCTCGCTCCGCCTTACCAGTTGCAGGCAGCAGAAGCCCACCAGCGTGCAGCGCCCGTTGCATTTGCCCATGGCCGCGCTGGCGCGGAAGCCGCCCTCCTCCGGTTGCAGCAGAAGCGGCGGCGGCAGCAGCAGCAGCCCTCGGCCTCCCGTTGCCAGTGACAACCTCACTCAGAGGGCGCCCGAAAGCAGCAGCCGGCAGCCATCCTCGGCCATTGCGCTTCAAAACCAAAACGGCCGAGCCTTGTCCTTCCCTGCGCCTTGGCGAGCCTCCCCGACGCCGACGCCTTTTGTCTGGGGCCAGCCTTCGAGTTTCCAAAACAGCAGCCCCCCCCCAAAAGATAAGGAGATCCAAAGGGGCGTTTTATCTTCGCCCAGCGCAGCACTTCCGAGGCTGCTGGAAGCTGGAAGCCCCTCGCTCCATTGTAATGCGCGCGGCTAGGCGTGCGCGCCTTTGCTCCCTCTTGGATCAGAGCTCGCCCTCCATCTCCCGAGAGGGGAGGGGGTGGATGGAAGGGGGCGGCTCGGGGTGGGCAACACGAGCCGTCCGGGCTTTGCCCAATTTTGCATGGGGTGGGGGGTGGGAGTGCAGGAGCGAGGAGATCCTCTCCCGGCGCGCTCTCAACGAGCCCTCCTCGCCATTGTTTGCCCTCCTCGCCTCAAGACACACCCACGATTCCCCCTTGCGAAACAGTAACACTGAAAAGCGGCGTTTAAAAAAAAAGAGGAAACGGGAAAAAGAAGGGAGAATCCGCGCCGTCGGGAAAAGACAATCGAAAGCGGCAGGAATAATACAAACCACCCGCACCCCACCCCCCGCACTCCCACAACCACGTGGCTCTCTGGCTGAGCTCTGGGCGTGGAGAGCCGAGAGATTCTAGCCCCACCACCTGAAGGGCCGCCCCACCTCCTCCCTCCCGCCGTCCAATAAAGAATAGGGATGTCCTTTATTACCCAACGAAGCCCCCGCCCCCTCCTACAAGCTTTGTAGCTGCTGCTCTAAGAGGAAACACTGGGTGATGGGAAGCGTGTGCGTAAAGTTGTTGTGGTGCTTATGTGTGATCCATCTCCCCATTTCTCTTTCCGAGGAACAGCCCTCAAGTAGTAACTAACTAGGGTCTAACTTATACATTTATTTATCTGTCTGCCCATGTACAGTAACTAGCTAGTACAGCGTTAATATTGCCTGTTATTATTTAATTACTTATTCATATATTTTTAAGTTACAGATAGGTAGCCGTGTTGGTCTGCCATAGTCAAAATAAGAAAAATCCTTCCAGTAGCACCTTTAAGACCAACTAAGTTAGTTCTTGGTATGAGCTTTCGTGTGCTTGCACACGAAAGCTCATACCAAGAACTAACTTAGTTGGTCTTAAAGGTGCTACTGGAAGGATTTTTCTTATATATTTTTAAAATATACAGTGCTATTTTTCTAGAAAAAGAGATGTCAGAACTCACCATGATCATCTCCCTCATTCTCTTAGAATGGCAATGGCGCCCACCTGAGAGGTGCTGGAACTGAGCTCTGGCTGAAAAAAGCCCTGATTATATATCTAAAAAGTCAGAGCACTTTACATCCATCATACATGACCTGAGTTGGAACAAAGTCTCCACCCTTTAGCTAGCTCCTGTGGTTACTTTCATTTTCCTGTGTTGCCAATTGGATCAGTAAGCTGCCTCTTTGAGTCTGGACCTGGAAAGCAAAAGCAACCTTGCTTGATCGTAAAAAAGAATGGAGAGTCTTGGGAAATGGGAGGATATAAATGTAACCAATGAATGCAATTCAAAAAGCCACCTTTGGACAATACAATGTAGTTGACCAACCAAACTATCAGAACATCAGGTGCAGCATTTTGAGTTCTCCAGAACACGTTAAGATAAGTAAAGAGGGAAAGCAATGTGAGGGAGCAAAGTGATGGTGATAGACGCTCTTTAACATTTTCTAACAGGTACCCTGTGAGATAAATCAAAATGAATAGATAAACAGCTTCTGGTGACATGGGTTCTAGTCAACAACAGTTCATGCCATAGATTTGTTGGCTTTTAAAGTATTGCAAGCTTCTGCTTTCAGGCTTCCCATGGACCACTGTGGGAAATGGCATTCAGGATTAGATAGAGACCTTTGACATGATAACACTCTTGTGTTCTTGCTTTCGCTGCTGCAGACCAGCACAACTACCCCTTCCAAATCTATCTTCAGGAATGAAGAACAAGTGGCCCATCAGATGTTGTTGTCCTACAACTCCCATCACTTCTGAGCACTGGCCATGCTGGTCCAACAGAAGCCATCAAGGCTAGAACTAGGGAAATGGATCTCTAGGCAGAGCTGTCCCATGAGCTTGCAAGGCAGCAGCTGAAGAAGGTGCAAAAAGGGTTTTCTTGTGTGTGTGTTTCGTTGTAGCTGATTAGCTGCTCTCCCTGTGCAAAGGTCAGAGGGGGCAGGGTTTCTGTTGAGGCAGGTGGTTAGCTGTGGGAGGAGCTTATCAGAGCTTGCAGGGCAGCGGCGCGCACCTAGTGGCGTGCGGTTTGATCCATCTTTTAGATTTAGGGGAGCTAGTCTCAAACGTTTGTTGGGGGAGACCTAGGTTTTTTTTGGGGGGGGGGAGTTATTTGTCCTGTCTTCACGCTTTTTATGATGGAGGACCGCTGTAGCCACCCTCAACGACACGTTCTCAAGATGGAGGGGGAGGGAACAGCTGCAGTCGCCTGCGGTTCCTGCGCAATGTTTGCCATCTTGCCAAAGGTTGCAGGCAGCTTTACCTGCAGCAATTGCATGTTGATTGCCCTCTTGGAAGACAAAGTCCAGCAACTGGAGGAACGTGTAGCTACGCTCCAAAGAATTAGAGAGCTGGAGCTCTTCTTGGAAGCAACAGAGCACACCGTCTCCACCAAGGAGGAGACAGGGGACTCCCCTGAGAAGGAGGCTAGTTCACCAACACAGGAGCCAGATATATGGAGAAACGTGACTCAAAGAAGCAGGAGGCCCAGGGTTCGCTCTGGTTGTTTAGAAATACACAATCGCTTTGAGGTCCTCTCCCCTAGCATGGAAGACGAAGAGCAGACTCCATTTGAGGATCTCTCCCTCATTACAGTCGATCAGGTATATGAAGACAAGCAGCAAAGTCAGTCCTCAGGGAATGTGCAGGCGACCTTGGAACGGACAGCTCACGGAAGAACCCCGACCAAACCTAAGAGGAGGCGTGTAGTGGTGATAGGGGATTCCCTACTGAGGGGAACAGAAGCAGTGATCTGTGGGCCTGACAAGATGTCTCGGGAAGTGTGCTGTCTCCCCGGGGCTAAGATCCAAGATGTAACTGAACGACTGCAAGGAATCATAAAACCCACTGACAAATACCCCCTCCTCTTGGTTCATGTGGGAACCAATGACACTGCAAGAAATAGCCTCCAGAAGATCAAAAGAGACTACGAGGCTCTGGGCAGGAAATTGAAGCAATTAAATGCACAAATTGTCATCTCATCTGTCCTCCCAGTTGAACGACGTGGCCCAGGGAGAGAGGGAAAAATAGTGGAAGTGAACAGCTGGCTTCGCAAATGGTGTAAACAGGAACGGTTTGGATTCTTAGATCACGGACAGCAGTTTCTTGAAGATGGACTTCTGGCAAGCGATAGGCTGCACCTCACAACGGTTGGGAGGAATGTTTTTGCCAAAAATCTCAGAAACCTCATCAGGAGGGCTTTAAACTGACTAATGTGGGGGAGGGAGACAGTGCTCCTGAAGGTAGGAGTCTATCAATTGATGAAGATGATCATCCAAATGTCATAGACCAAATGGAGCAAACAGCACGCAGACCTAGTGGTGGGAGGAAAAAATCCTTAAATAAGGGTCACGGGGGAATGATTAATGGACTTCAATGTCTGTACACTAATGCGCAAAGCATGGGAAATAAACAAGATGAGCTTGAGCTCTTGGTACAGCAAACTAAATATGACATAATAGGCATCACTGAAACCTGGTGGGATAAGTCCCATGATTGGAATGTAATAATGGAGGGATACAATCTATTTCAGAGAAACAGACCAGACAAGAAAGGAGGAGGAGTGGCGTTATATGTCAGGGATGTGTATACCTGTGAAGAGATCCAAGACTTAGAACCTCAAAGCCAAAGTGAGAGCATTTGGGTCAAAATTAAGGGAGAGAGGAATAACAGTGACCTCATTGTGGGAGTTTACTATAGATCCCCAAGCCAAACGGAGGACATAGATGATGCCTTCCTGGAACAGATGGCCAAGCGTGCAAAAGGAAGGGAGATAGTAGTAATGGGGGACTTCAATTACCCGGATATTTGTTGGATGTCAAACTCAGCCAAGAGCATAAGGTCAAACAGATTCCTCACTGGCCTTGCAGACAACTTCATTGTCCAGAAAGTGGGAGAAGCAACAAGAGGAACAGCCATTTTAGATCTGGTCCTAACCAATGTTGATGACCTGGTTAGTGGGGTAGAAGTGGAAGGATCATTAGGCATGAGTGATCATGCTCTTCTGAAGTTTACTATACAGCAGAAAGGAGCAGCCAAGCATACTAGGACTCAATTTCTTGACTTTAAGAAAGCCGACTTCATAAAACTTAGGGAAGTGCTGGGTGAGATCCCATGGACAGTAATACTAAAAGGAAAGGGAGTTCCTGATGGCTGGGAGTTTGTTAAGAGGGAGATAGTAAAAGCACAACTTCAGGCAATACCAATGAGACGGAAACATGGAAGGTGCCTAAAGAAGCCAGGGTGGCTATCTAAAGAACTTTTAACTGAGTTAAGATTAAAAAAGGATGTGTACAAAAAATGGAAAAGGGGGGAAACCACCAAAGAGGAATTCAAACAAATAGCCAGCACGTGTAGACACAAAGTCAGAAAAGCTAAAGCACAGAATGAACTCAGGCTTGCTAGAGAGGTTAAAAGCAACAAAAAAGGCTTTTATGGGTATGTTCGTAGCAAAAGGAAGAACAAAGAAACAGTGGGGTCACTCAGAGGAGAAGATGGTGAAATGCAAACAGGGGACACAGAAAGGGCTGAACTCCTCAATGCCTTCTTTGCCTCAGTCTTCTCCGATAAAGAAAACAATGCCCGACCTGAAGAATTTGGAGCAAATGATTCAGCAGAGGAAACACAGCCCAGAATAACTAAGGAGATAGTACAAGAATACTTGACTAGTTTAGATGTATTCAAGTCTCCAGGGCCAGATGAACTGCATCCAAGAGTATTAAAAGAACTGGCAGATGTGATCTCAGAACCACTGGCAGTCATCTTTGAGAATTCCTGGAGAACAGGCGAAGTCCCGGCAGACTGGAGGAGGGCAAATGTTGTCCCTATTTTCAAAAAGGGGAAAAGAGAGGACCCAAATAATTACCGCCCAGTCAGTCTGACATCAATACCAGGGAAGATTCTGGAGCAGATCATTAAGCAAACAGTCTGTGAGCACCAATAGTCAGCATGGATTTCTGAAAAATAAGTCATGTCAGACTAACCTGATCTCGTTTTTTGACAGAATTACAAGCCTGGTAGATGAAGGGAACGCAATGGATGTAGCCTACCTTGATTTCAGCAAGGCATTTGATAAGGTGCCCCATGATATTCTTGTAAAGAAGCTGGTAAAATGCGGTCTTGACTATGCTACCACTCAGTGGATTTGTAACTGGCTGACTGACCGAACCCAAAAGGTGCTCATCAATGGTTCCTCTTCATCCTGGAGAAGAGTGACTAGTGGGGTGCCACAGGGTTCTGTCTTGGGCCCGGTCTTATTCAACATCTTTATCAACGACTTGGATGATGGACTCAAGGGCATCCTGATCAAATTTGCAGATGACACCAAACTGGGAGGGGTGGCTAACACCCCAGAGGACAGGATCACACTTCAAAACGACCTTGACAGATTAGAGAACTGAGCCAAAACAAACAAGATGAATTTTAACAGGGAGAAATGTAAAGTATTGCACTTGGGCAAAAAAAATGAGAGGCACAAATACAAGATGGGTGACACCTGGCTTGAGAGCAGTACATGTGAAAAGGATCTAGGAGTCTTGGTTGACCACAAACTTGACATGAGCCAACAGTGTGACGCGGCAGCTAAAAAAGCCAATGCAATTCTGGGCCTCATCAATAGGAGTATAGCATCTAGATCAAGGGAAGTAATAGTGCCACTGTATTCTGCTCTGGTCAGACCTCACTTGGAGTACTGTGTCCAGTTCTTGGCACCACAGTTCAAGAAGGACACTGACAAACTGGAACGTGTCCAGAGGAGGGCAACCAAAATGGTCAAAGGCCTGGAAACAATGCCTTATGAGGAACAGCTAAGGGAGCTGGGCATGTTTAGCCTGGAGAAGAGGAGGTTAAGGGGTGATATGATAGCCATGTTCAAATATATAAAAGGATGTCACATAGAGGAGGGAGAAAGGTTGTTTTCTGCTGCTCCAGAGAAGCGGACACGGAGCAATGGATCCAAACTACAAGAAAGAAGATTCCACCTAAACATTAGGAAGAACTTCCTGACAGTAAGAGCTGTTCGATAGTGGAATTTGCTGCCAAGGAGTGTGGTGGAGTCTCCTTCTTTGGAGGTCTTTAAGCAGAGGCTTGACAACCATATGTCAGGAGTGCTCTGATGGTGTTTCCTGCTTGGCAGGGGGTTGGACTTGATGGCCCTTGTGGTCTCTTCCAACTCTATGATTCTATGATTCTATGTTGCGAGTCAGATCACTGTCCCATCTAGCTTTGGATTGTATGGTGCAGATGTTGACAGCACTGGAGAAAAAACATTTTTCTTATAGCTGTTATAGCCATAACAAGAGGCTTTTGGACACGCTGTTCACCTGAGTCTGGGTTGGCTGGAGTCTTCTGCCTCTTCCATCCTTACGGTCTTCAGCACGAAACACAGGAAGGGCTGCAAGGTCATCAAGAGAATTCCGGAAACTAAGAGCATCCATGAGTCTCTGAGGAAGGATCATTCTGACATCTTTGCCAAGCCCTGCATAGGTCATGTGAGGCTAGTCATTCTCCTGCCTGACAGCATGATGGAAAGAGCATGGAAAGAAACCCTGAAATTGGTCCATTGGCCCTGCCACGGTTGTGGGGACAATGAGAGATCCCACTGTTGCTACAGAGGAATTATAACTTGCACAGCATTAAGGAAAGTGACTCTAGGCATCTCTCTGTTAAAAATGTATACTCCATTTCTCTGTCCCACCCACAGGACCCACCTGGGCATCTGGTATACAAGAATTTTTAAAAGGGAACAAATGTGAGATGTTCAGAACATTGTGTTTCTTTAAAAGTGGAACAGCAGAGCTCCCCACCACCATCACAATATAGCCAAGGAATAGGAATTCAGCTGTCAGACGTGCTGAAACGATATGGCTTTTTACCTGGCCTCTGAAGGAGAGAGGCCAACTAAGGCTGCCACAAGAATGCAAGAAGAGCCTGCTGGTCTATCTAGTCCAGCATCCTGTTCTCACAGTGCTCAGTCAGAGTACTGTGGGAAGCCCACAGGCAGGACCTAAGCGCAACAACACTTGCCTCTCCTGAAGTTTTCAGCAACTGGTATTCAGAAGCATACTGCCTTCTGCTGCGGAGGTTAGAACACAGCCATCGGGGTTAGTATCCAGAGAGTCCTGAGGCATATGATCCCATAGTCCAGTGATCCAAAAGGGACCATTTAATCTCACTGTCACAAGGCCACCTACCACATCTCTGCCAGAGGTGGAAGGAAGTATGATCTCCATCAAAGGTCTGAATAGCAACCTCCCCATGCTCGGAACACTCTCATTTTTTAAAATTTTGGTGTATTGTTGCTGTTGGGGTTTTAAAATATGCATTCTTTGTTGCTATTTCAGGAAGGAGTTTTTCTGATCGTGGAATGCCCCCTCCTGTGTGCTGTTATGGGGGTTCTCCTGTTCCTCCAGAGTGGATTTGAGGGAGGCACTGAGAGTGGGTAGGGAAGGAGGAAAGCCCTATTGCGCTAGCAGGAGCCCTTGTGATGGGTTCTGCTAGCACGCCAAGTTATTTCAGTTTGGACCACTTCTATTGTTTTATTTATTAATTTGCATTCATTATTGCTGTTAGCTACTGCGGGCATGATTCATGGGGAGATGGGGTATAAATCTTCCTGCCACATAAAGTATTTGCACTTTGACTCGAGTCTAGCAAACCAGTCAGGACTTGGGAGAGAATAAGGCCAATGTGTGGAAACTGGAGGAAAGAGGAGAGAAGGGATTTTATTATCTTCCAATGCATGCAAAAACAATTATACCGCTTAGCGGTAATGATGGCCGTGGAAGTGAATAATGACAGGCTGAAATGAAAGTAAGTGTGTGAGAGACACAGAACACAAATGTGCCCGCAGCCGCATTTTCAGTGCCATCGCCATCTCATCAGCACAGGCAAGGGTGTGTGTGTGTGTGTGTGTGTGTGTGTGTGTGTGTGGTGTTGGTGCCTCGCCCAGCCTGCTTCAGATTTCGCACATGCTAACTCAGTCCTGGCACTGAAAGTCATTTGGTGGGGAGGGGAGGGTCAGTTCTTGGATCCCTTCTAGGCACTGATCCTGTATCCAGTAAGGATTGGAATCTAGTTGCAGTGGAACCTGCCAGATTTGTTCAGATAATAGCTTCCACTGGGCAGTTAAGTGCTCCCATCAGCACCTCAAAGAGGTGTAGCAATTGCTACAACTATCTGACATTGTCCCCCCCCCCTTGCCTAGCTGATAAGCAGGGGGGGGGACAATATGGAGATGGATTCAAACTCTGTGCTGGACCCAAATCCATGACTAATGGAGAAGCACGATCTTTTGTGATGTAAATTGCCCTGAGCCGCTGGCCTGTTGTTGTTGTTGTTTAGTCATTTAGTCGTGTCTGACTCTTTTTCCGTGACCCCATGGACCAGAGCACGCCAGGCACTCCTGTCTTCCACTGCCTCCCGCAGTTTAGTCAAGCTCATGCTGGTAGCTTCGAGAACACTATCCAACCATCTCGTCCTCTGTCGTCCCCTTCTCCTTGTGACCTCCATCTTTCCCAACATCAGGGTCTTTTCCAGGGAGTCTTCTCTTCTCATGAGGTGGCCTACATGGTGGCAAGTCAGTATGTCAAGTCCAAAGTTCAAAGTCTGGGGGTCAATCCACACAAGCAAAGTCCAAAGGTCAGGAAACACAGTCCAGGGTAAGCCCAAGTAAGCTAAGCCTGAAGCCCAGCAGTCAGGATACAGTTCAGAGTCAAACCCATAGAGGTCCAGGAGCAGCCAAGCCAAGGTCCATCAACATGAGCAGTTGAGCAGACACAGCATCTCAGCTCTGCTTCCCTTTGGTACTTTGCATGCTGACTGCAGCATCTGGGCTTGACGAGGCAGGTGACCCTCACCTGTTCTGAGCCAGCTCCATCTGAGGAATCACACCCCTCCTCTCAGAGCTAGCAAGCCCCACTTGGCCAGCTAGGGAGCTGGGTTGTGGGCCCTTGCCTGCCTCAGCCTCCTAGAGCACTCCTTGTGTGTTCATGGAGACAGAGGCCCCTCTGTTTCTGGTGATGGGTCCTAGTTCTCTGGTTCCTGTGCACTGACTTCCATCCCCCCCCATCTTCCGTCACTCTATGAGTACTTCCTTCCCCATCCCTTGCTTGCCCCAGTGTGTCTCAGTCCTGGCTACACCCTTCACTGGGATCTTCTTCCTCCTCCCCATCATCCTGCTAGTTCATGACATTAATGCTGTGCGCCTCTCCATCATATGCTTAGGTTGTATATGTGGGTAAATAAAACCATATTATCCTGATGACACCACAGCCTCTGGTGACCTTGATTCCCAGGAAACCAATCCCTGGGTAAGTGCTTAGTCTCTCGCCACTTGGAGACTAAGGCAGCACATAAGAATAAAAATAAAATGCTACTTACAGAGTTTGCTTACACTGTATAAGAAGACTTAGACCCATCAAACCTGAGATACTGCATTATTGAAAACTAATCCCCCTGTCAGCTGCCATTTTGAGCCTTAGACTATTAGCAATGCCTCCTTACTTTAATTTCAGCCAAGGGACCCTTTGTTTATGCTAAGTTTTGTGTTTGTGTCGCAAAGTGGTGTAGGGAAACTGCCTTCAAATATCCAAAGAGCTGTCATGCAGAAGATGGAGGAGACTTGTTGCTACAGAGAGCAGGATTAGACCCAATGGATGAAAATGGCAATAGAGCAGAAGCTTCCTAATGGCAAGATCAGTTTTGCAGTGGGGGGGGGGGGAGCCTCAGGAGCATAACATTGCAACAGAACATTGCAAGTTGCTTTAGATTGAGCCAGATCATTTGCCCATCTAGCTCAGTCCCATCTGCGCTCACTGGCAGGAGCATTCTCAGCCCCACCTGGAGATGCTAGGGACTGAACCCAGGGCAAAGCTGATGCTTAACCACTGAGATATATAGCTTTCCCATGGAGGTTGTGGGCAATCCTTAACTGAAGGCTAAATGGTCATCTGCTAGAGATGCTGTAGCTGCATCCTGCATTGTATCCTTTGCCATTGAGCAAGGGCTTGGGGGATATTCCTTCCACAATCCCTTCTGTTAAAATTCTATGCAGAAACCGGCCTCTTAGTGTAACTTGGCCATTGCTCTGCAATGGTAACCCTAGTCTTCAGTCATTCTTTTCTGTTCCACTCTTATTGTTTATTCTTTACTTCCTTATAGTTTTTGGACTGCCCCATTAGTTTTGCTCTCCCAGGTTACAAAGCAGAAAGACCTTACCCTGATTGCTTTCTTCCCAAGGCTGTTCTCCACAAAACCTGCCAGTCACTGCCCTAGTTTCCATCTTGAAAGCAAAGGCATCTCCTGGGAGCGGCTTCTGCTGGATAAACCACAGTTGGAACCTGAACCCCCATAGCTGACAAAGAGAAAGGAACGAACCTGTAGGTGGAGGCAAGGAGGAGGTGAATCTGAAGAACAGCATCTATATATCACATCTTCTAAAACAGCTAACCTTTTCTTCAGGCTGAGGGTTAATGTTGCCTCATGGGCGACTCTACAGGAGCTGCATGTCAAAGTGTGTGTGCCTGACGTTTCAAAGTGTGTGTAGTCGATGTCTAGAATCTGGATGTTGCCTTGTTCTGATTATCATGCACTCAGCTGCCAGCTGGCCACTTATTTTAGACCATCAGTAATGGAGGTCAAGTAAAAGCTATATTATGCTGGATGCTGCTGCATCATTATGCAATGTAGAAAAGTTTTAATGGCCGGGTCATTGATGGAAATAATGGGTGCAATAATGGAGATAATGGGCAGGTCAGTGGAATGCCAGTCACACCCACCTGCCTAAAATCAAAACTGATTTGTTCATCCTGAGCTTGACATTTGTTTTGTTTTATTAATTTATAAGAAGATATACATAACTGCAATAATGATAGACCACCACCATGTTGCAGATACAGTGACTACCTAAGTACACAAATCATAAAAGATAAGGTAATACAAGGCTTCCAGATGCCCCAGTACCTATCCACACAAAATCAATGCCTCTATGAAATATATTTGAATGTAATAAATTCCTCCAGGCATTGTTTAATATCTCCTTTTTTAAAAAAAGCACATGGTGTACAATAAAACCCTTGGAACATCACACAATTATAAAATCATAAAATGCAGAATCCATTACCAACAAATCAATTCTCTAAAAAATGATGGGCAAAGAAAAACATTTTCAATAAGAGATGAGAGATCAGAATTGTAGGTGTTGGTTTGAGTGTTCCAGGAATACTGTTCCAGATGGCAGCTGCAGCTACACTAAAAGCCTTAGCTCACGTACTAACTAAAGAAATATAATCTAAATGCGGGATGGTCAGGAGGGCTTCTTCCGATGACCATAGAGATTTGGTCAGCATGCAAAGGACAAGACATTCAGGTTACCTGGTTCTAGGCCAAAGGTGAGGTACTTCTCTTTCTTTCTTTCTTTCTTTCTTTCTTTCTTTCTTTCTTCTTCTTCTTCTTTGGCTCCATGGACCAGATCCTTGTAAGGATCAGGCTTGTTAACAGGTGGGCAGGATCTCTCTGTCACACCTGGATCAAACTGGATCACTTTCCCTTTGCATCAACTATTGGGGGAGTGGAATTCCTGCACAGTGTTGAGCTCTGGTGTGTGAAAGAGCTCTCTGCGTGGAGCTCTCTGGCATGCCTAGACCAAGGAGGATCAGCATTGGCTAATGTGAAGGAGGAGCAATCCTGCTCAGCGCTGGGTCCCTGCTTTGTGCAGTGCTCCAAAGGTTCCAAATGACCAGCTGGTTGTCAGGCTTTTGGCAAGCCCTGCCCTTATCTGTATGATGTCAGTTGTGGGGCAGGTCGACATGAATTGCCCAGTATGGCCTCATGGCCCTGGAGAGCCAGGCTTGGCATGTGGACTGGAGGTTTCCCACCCCTGTTCTGAGCCATCTATGGCTTTACACACTAGCAGTTCAAGGCACAGTAGAGGGTCAGAAAGTTGTATTTGGTCTTGTTTGCATTATGTGCATTTGATGCAAGTGTAGTGTTTCTGTGTGTTGGCTTCTGCAGCCCCATGAGACTTCCTCAGCCTGAGATTCTCCTAAAGACACCATAAATCTCTAGCATTCTCTTAGTGTGCTTTCTTAAGTGCCTCCAGGAAAGCTCCTTATTGCTCAGTTCAAAACAGTGAGTGGAATTCAGTGTAGTGCTAAGGAGATCATTCAGGTAGTGCATGCATTTCTGCTTGTCCGACGGAACCACCTTCCCTTTCCTCCCACAGCATGCTGCTCCAGGAGATTTCCCAACCCTCCAGAGTAGATTTGGGGGATACTTGGGGGGGGGGGGACAACCCCTTTGTACTAGCAAGAGCCCTTCCTCTGCCTTCTGCTAGTGGAACAAGGTAAGTTAATCTGGCTCCATATGTTATCTCCGGGGCGGTGGGGGGGGGTGGAAATAGCAATAGGGTTTGCAGGGAAACAAGACTAATGTAAAGTCTTCCTGCATTCATGCTTCATTCTTCTCTGTTAATTGTTCAGGCTATTTAGACCCTGTGTACTCTGCATCTTGCATTACTGATCTCCAGTGAGTGAAGAGAACACATGTACCCACTGCCTGAGGCTCAGTTTTGCTTAATCAGCATATTCCTTCCTTCAAATGTCCTAAAATGCCTAAAGGCAAAGAGGCAACAGAGTCTTGTGGCAAAACTCCAAAGTAGTTGGCATGGAAATGGTAAAATGATAAGCTAGGACAAAAGGGTGTAGAATATTTTCTAAAACTACATATACCTTGCCCAGTTCTGTGGGAGATTGAGGCAGTAGGCAGTGAACAGGCAAGGTCTGGTCAAGAGGAGAGCATTCAGGACCTTGGACAGCTCAAAGGAGCCCTAATGAGGCAAAAGAAGTTGTCTCTGCAAAGAGCTACAGCCAACTTATATAGGCTGACCAGACCTACCATGTGGGAGACTCTGGAGAAGCTGGCTGACTGGTTAAAAGGACTTCACCTTAAGCTGCCACTGCTGCTGTTGATAAGTTTGTACATCACTCTTCATTTGTAGATCTCAGGGCAGTGCACAACATAAAAATACAAAATCAAAAACCCAACATACATAATAAAAACAAAAAAATAAACCAATAATGTCCCCACCCCCAAGTTGAATCTTACTTATGAGACAGCATCTGAGAGCAACCAGCTTCCTTAGGGGAAAGACATAACCCTGTCCTCACTGCCACTATGTGCCCCCAGCATTCCTCACCAGAGAGGACTTCTTAATGGTGGATCTGACCCTGCATCTTGGGGAAATGGAGTTTCAGAGGCACAGTACTCTTGAAAATGTTCGAGAATTAAGGCACAGCTTCCAATTGACTACAGGAGCTTCCTGCACTCAGTCGGAAGGTGCGGAAACTGCATCAGACGTTCAGCTTCCAAACAACGTTCACAGACTGGAACACTTCCGGGTTTGCGGGATTCGGGAGCCAAATCATCCAAGTTCCAGGGCGTTTGAAAACCAAGGTACAACTGTATATAAAATTTCCTTGAGGAATCAAGAATCCCTTACTCCTGACAGATGTGTGCTGATTTTGTTTTTATTTTTAATAGATCAACTTGTTTTGAACACCTGGCCTTCATTGACAATTTTAATGTATATTTTGTATAAAAGTGCATATAGGCATTTACCATTAAGCAGGGCACACATTTAGTTACATAAATCAAAATGAAATAAACAGTGATGGCAGTAAGGCTGAACCAAACCTTGTTCTCAGTGGTACAGCACACACTTAACCACATGTCAGAGTCAGAGAACATGCCATACTCATGTCAGAAGGCCGGGGGTCAGAAGGATGGTCAGGATTGTGATTCAGCTAGTTTTCCATGAATTAGTGTGATCTTCTCCAAACAGGTGCCCTCCAGATGTTTTGATCTACAACTCCCATCATTCCTGACCACAGCCCATGCTGGCTGGAGCAGTTGAAAGATGTATCCAAAACATCTGGAGGACACCAGGTTGGGGAAATCCACACTCCTGGATACAACTGGGAAACACTGGCCTGCGAACGCTCCAGTTGGAGAACAGTCTTTACCAAAGGTGTCATGGGCTTTGAAGATACTCGAACTCAGGATGAAAGTGAGAAACGTGCTAAGATGAAGGCATGCTTAGCAAACCCTCACCATGATCAACTCCCGCCCGGAAACCTACTGTAGAAGGACGTGTGGATCCAGAATTGGCCTCCACAGTCACTTACAGACTCATTGTTAAAACCGTGCTTATGGAAGACAGTCTTTCTCGGCTACAAGTGATCACCAAAGAAGAAGACTCTTGGATCTGCTGGGCTGTGTACTTCATCCCTCAGTTGCTGCATGGAAGTTCATGGTGGAACAACCTCCACAGACATAGTCTTAGGCTTAAAATCTTCTGTACAGCTACACTCCTACTCAGTCTTAGGCCTTCTGATTGTTAATACAGCTGGACAGCTCCCCTGCTTGGTTGAAAAGGCCCACATGGGACAACTGGAAAGCTTTATCATTTATTGATCTGAGGACTCAATAAAAAACTTACAGCCTGCTAAGAAACAAATGACTACATGTATTTTAAACTTGGGAGAGGCATTGCTTTGAGAGCTTACTCTGAGAAAGTCAGAGTTAAATGATCTGCGTGAGAAGAGAGTGATTCGCTGGAGGATTTAATCAACTGGGATATCCCAACGACTAATCCATCAACTCAAGTGTCAATTGTGTGTTCTATTTCAGGGTGTACTAAGGCCACAATGTATTTGGCTCTGCTAATTGATTATCCTATGGAGCCTTGGGAGGAAAAGCCCTGGATTTCGTAGGCAGCCGTTCCAGATGATGAGCAAAATGGATGGATTACGCTACGCTTTCCTATGAGCTCTGCAGAGAAGCAAGAAGCCTATAGGTGTTGGGTATGCACTTATTTATTAAGAGTAGGGTTTTTTTTTAACCCACTCTTCCTTGCCAATCCATCCAAGGGCAGGGCACAATAAGAACCAAGCTAAAAGCATGAGTAGAGTTCTATCAAAATAAAATAACAGGGCTGGTTGTCATGAACCCTGGGGAGCTGTCACAGTATAGCTGTCAACCTTCCCTTTTTTTGTGGGAAATTCCCTTATTCCAGCGCTGTTTCCTGCTGCTTCCCACTGCTATTCCAGATTGTTAGATATCCCATAGACTGTCCCTGGGACAGGTGAGGCTGTTGATCCCTTATTTTCGAGGCTACTGATCCCTTATTTTCAAATCTGAAAGTTGACAGCTATGTGTCACAGTTGGCTTGGGTTGGCCTGCTTTGACAGAGGAAGAAACAGAAGAGGGAGGAATAGTAAGCTCCCGGCTGTGAAGGTGGCACCTTGTTCTAGGCAACAAGGTTGCATCCTCCTGCCTGGGCTCCTATTCAGCCTCTGCTGCCTTCTGTTCAGCCTCTCCACTTAGCTGATCAAAGTCTTCCCTGGCCGCCACTGAGGCTTCCCACTCTGCAGGAACGCCGTGGTTGGTAAGTCAGCATCTCTACTCCCCCTTCCCACCTCCTCCAACCCAGATATTGCATTTCTATCCCACCTTTCCTCCAAGGAACTCAGGCTGGTGTACATGGTTCTCTTCCTCCTCATTTTCATCCTTATGACAATGCTGCGAGGTAGGTTAAGTTGGTCCAAGGTCACCCAGTGGCTTCATTCATGGCTGAGTGGGGATTTGAACCCTGGTCTTCCAGGTCCTGGTCCAACACTCTAACCACTATGCCATACTGACTCTCAAGCCCTCCCCGTTTCTTCCTTCTGTGTTAGAGCTGGTCAACCCAGTCCCAATCCCGGCAGAACTGCAGGTCACATGTCACCCTTATAAGCCACCACAAATACATTCAATTGGTCAATACTGGCTGCCAATGAAACTCTTTCATGGCTGGCATTGTATGGTACTGATAAGCTGGTCCACTCAAGAAGGGAGCAGCTGCATTTCGCACAAGCTGCAGCTTCAAGATGTTTTAATGTGTGGTGTTCTGTTCTGCTGTTGTTGCTGTTGTGTTTTTGTATATTATGTTGGAAGCCTCCCAGAGTGGCTGGGGCAACCCAGTCAGATGAGCAGGATACAAAGAAGAAGAAGAAGAAGATCTTCAAGGGCAGCCCTATATAAAGTGCATTGTTGTTGTTTAGTCGTGTCCGACTCTTCGTGACCCCATGGACCAGAGCACGCCAGGCACTCCTGTCTTCCACTGCCTCCCGCAGTTTGGTCAGACTCATGCTGGTAGCTTCGAGAACAGTGTCCAACCATCTCGTCCTCTGTCGTCCCCTTCTCCTTGTGCCCTCAATCTTTCCCAACATCAGGGTCTTTTCCAGGGAGTCTTCTCTTCTCATGAGGTGGTCAAAGTACTGGAGCCTCAGCTTCACGATCTGTAATGCACGATAAAGTGCATTACAGTAGTCTATCCGGCAGGTTACCAGTACATGGACCACTGTGGCAAGGCTATCCATGTCCAGCTGCAGCTGCTTAAAAACACTCCTTTTCATTGAGACTATTTGCTCCTCCAGAGACAATGAGGGACCTAGGACAAGTCCCTGCCCTGACTATCTACATCTTATTTCAAGAGGATTGCAACCTCATCTATAACAGGACTTCTGCCTAATTCCTGAACGTGGAGACAACACACTCAGGATTTAGTCTCAACTTAACGCTCTGTATCCAGCTAACAAAGCACTGGTCCACCAGTAGTCAGGAACTGCTAGCTTCACTAACTCAGGCACTCGGTCCCGGCATTATTACACAGTCTTTCCGAAGATGAAACAATCATCTTGGTTTATTGTGTTGAGGAACAGAGACCTGAGATGGGGAGCCAGCCATTTGGGTTACCATGGCTGCCGAGAGATATTTATTTTGGTCTGTGTCACAAGCCGGCATAGAGTAAACATATGCAAATGAGCCTGCCACTTGAATGTGAGCTGGAGATGAAAGCAATTAAAAGGAACTGGGAAATTCCATAATCCCTTTGATACCTGGGAAATCTTAGGGGAGCATGAAAGGCCCCTATCCATTATCTCAGTGACACTGCAGCAGCTGTTGAGAATAATGTGCAGCCATGCTCTATCAAGCTGGGTAAGCGATGAATGGGGTTAGGGGGAGCCACAGGGGATAGGAAAGAGGAGCTTCTGCCTTCAAAGCAACGCCCATTTGCCTCCGGTAAAAGCAGCTAGGAGATGAGGCACTTGGCAATATTGACACAAGGAAAGGGGCGGAGATCATGATCACAAACACACCGTCTTGAGTACTTTCAGTGAGTCCCATAATTTTCAATGGGTCATAAGTGCAACTAGCATCACCTGGATCCAACCCATTGAGTAATATCCATTGTTAGTCATGACTCAGAGCAAACACATTGAAGTCAATGGACATTCTGAGTATGATGTAGTTTCATGGCGGAGAGGGCTATCAATAGCTATTAGCCATGATGGCTGTGCTCTGCTTCCACAACCAGAGGCAGTGATGCTTCTGAATACCAGTTGCTGGAAGCCACAGGATCATACGATCATAGAACTGTAGAGTTGGAAGGAACCCCAGGGGTCATCTAGTCCAACCCCCTGCAATGCAGGAATCTCAGCTAAAGTATCCATGACAGATGACCATCCAACCTCTGCTTAAAAACCTCCAAGGAAGGAGAGTCCACTGTCAAACAGCTCTTACTGTCAAAAGGCTTTCCCTGATATTTAGTCAGAATCTTTTTTCTTGTAACTTGAAGCCATTGGTTCGAGTCCTACCCTCCAGAACAGGAGAAAACAAGCTTGTTCCCTTGTCCATGTGACAGCCCTCAAGATATCTGAAGATGGCTGTCATATCTGCTCTCAGATTCCTTTTTTTGCAGGCTAAACATACCCAGCTCCTTCAACCATTCCTCATAAGGCTTGGTTTCCTGGCTCTTGATTATATTGGTTTCCCTCCTCTGCACACGTTCCAGCTTGTCAGCATCCTTCTTAAGTTGAGGTGCCCAGAATTAGACACAGTATTCCAGGATGGGAGCGTGCTGTCACGCTCAAATCCTGCTTAGGGGTCTGGCCACTGTGAGAACAGGATGCTGGACTAGATGGGCCGTTGGCCTGATGCATCAGGATCTTCTTATGTTCAGTTCACTATCACCCGTTGTGCCTTTGGGACCAAACTCTACTTTACATTGTTTTTAATCTGCCTCATGAATCTAGATGGACAGGCAGGCGGGGGATTAAATACTGTAAAGAGACAAACAAACAAATACCGACCACCCATTGTTAATTTCCAAACTAGCTGCAGACTAGGGCCGGGATTTGATTTCCTATGCTTTGGTTATTGTTTTGGAGTGGGCGGATGTTAGTGCGAGGCTTGCATGCAAGTCGTCTTGCATCTTTCATAAGCTGCCAACCTGATTTCACGGGGACTTAGAGGCATGCTCTCCCAGGAGTTGTCCCCAGAACATCTTGATGCTTGGGATGTGCTAATGTTTGCTTTGTATTTATCCATTATCAGATCTCTGGGCAATGACATCTGCACAGCCTCCCATCTGTCAAATATCTTCAGCATGGAGGTGCTCTTTCCCTTAGCAGTGGGGTGGAATATCTTTCCCATTTGACAGGTGTTTAATTTCAAGGAACCGCCAGACAAAAAATAAAAATAAAAACCCAGCTTGTCTAGTACCCATAACCTGTGGTAGATCTTCTGGGACTAATGTTGATGGACTGTCCACTGCCCCCCCCCTGCCCCCCAGCCCATCTCCTTGGAGCATTCAGTGTGGATTTGAAGACTCGGTTGCTGTTTTACAACAGCAGCTAAATAAACCACTCTTGTTTGGGTGGCAGATTCATTTCTATGTTGCTCAGGAGGGTTGTCAACACTAGTTTGAAACGAGCCAGATTTAGATGGGGTGATTTCAAGGGGGTAGTCAAAAGGGGGACATGGCCATCTGTCATTCCTCCCACCCTCTTCAGCTCAGCCTCTGCACTAGACAACAGGCATTTATTTGTTTTTTAAATGTGAATTTGTATTCCTTGTGGGCCCCCGAGATGCTGCAAACAACTCATGGAGGCAAACTAGGGATGGGGGAGGAATTTGACTCAGTTCACACTGAAAGGCAAATCCGTCTCATTTGCGCTTTAAGGCAATGATGAGTGAATCAAAAGGAAAAGTCGCATGTCTCTGAATTTTGGAATGTTGTTCTCCAGCCAAAGAAGTCAAGCAATGTGTATGCTAGCAGAAATGCATGTATTGGTGAAAATACTGCAA
Source organism: Podarcis pityusensis (assembly GCF_964106645.2). Lineage (NCBI taxonomy): Eukaryota > Metazoa > Chordata > Lepidosauria > Squamata > Lacertidae > Podarcis > Podarcis pityusensis. The sequence continues at coordinate 21,250,872 of NC_138033.1, read as the reverse complement.
GGAATTGATTATTTTGTGTATAATTGCACACCCAAATGTGTGCACTAAGAGAAATTCACACTAAAATGCTGATGAGTTTTCATCGAAAGCCTGGGAGAATGTCTGCAAACAGCATCCTGAACCCACAGCGGCCAACCAGATGTGGATGGGAAGCCGGAAAGCTGGACATGAGCCCAACAGCACTCAATGAATCAATGCTCTGAGCTTCTGTAATACAGCTTCCAATGTTCCTTTGCACATGAGCTACCTAAATTTTTACCACACTCTGTTAGCTCAGCATAACTAGGCATGGTGTGTCATTGCAGTTCCTGTGGCTTTTTAGGAGAATTGAGGAATGGGACACGGGTGGCGCTGTGGGTTAAACCACAGAGCCTAGGGCTTGCCGATCAAAGGTCGGCAGTTCGAAACCCCGCAATGGCGTGAGCTCCCGTTGCTCGGTCCCAGATCCTGCCAACCTAGCAGTTCAAAAGCACATCAAAGTGCAAGTAGATAAATAGGTACCGCTCCGGCGGGAAGGTAAACGGCGTTTCTGTGTGCTGCTCTGGTTCGCCAGAAGCGGCTTAGTCATGCTGGCCACATGACTCGGAAGCTGTACGCCGGCTCCCTCGGCCAATAAAGCGAGATGAGTACCGCAACCCCAGAGTCGGTCACAGCTGGACCCAATGGTCAGGGGGCCCTTTACCTTTACCTTACCGTAACAGTATAGAACTGAGGTTCCCTCCAGATCTTGCTGGGCTCTCAGTTCTCATCATTCTGGACCATTGTCCATTTGGACTGAGGCTGATGGGAATTGTACCCCAGCCACGTTGGGAGGGCATCATGCCAAGACTCCCAGGAATAGGAGGATCTGCCATCATCACTGTGGAGCTCGGAGATGTGGACTTCACCATACAGTGGCCCTGCAGTTTGTACAGCCACTCTGCATGCTCTTGAGTTAAGAGCTGCCCACTTACAGGTCAATGGCACCAAGTCTTCAGAGCTAACTGGAGCGACGTACTTCAGATGATTCAAAACAGGCGCAGAGTTAACGAGTGACCATGTGTAATTATTGTTAGGTGACGAGGCCTTTCGGCTAGGGAGACAAGGATGCTGATTGAGCTGAATGGCCAGACAAGCTCCAAAGGGCAGGGCGTATCGATTGGTCTGAGTTTTCCTGATGGATGGAGCATCTCTGCTGGGAGCGCTTTCTCCATAATGATTAAATGCATCCAGGCCAGACAAACAAGACAGTTCAGCTGTTCTTCGCAAGGAGAGTGGGCAGGAGGTCGACACGTTTATGGTCCAAAATTATCTTAACTGCAACATAGCAAGTTGCAGTGGAAGATGGAGCCCTACCTCAGCGAAAGCCTTATTGAACAGATCCATTTTTAAAGCCTCCAGTAGATTCTTAAATATGTTGATGCTTGGTGCCTGCCTCATTTCAGACGGTCATTGCTTCCAGAGGGCTGCAGCTGCAACACTAAGGCTGTGAACACAACAAGTGTTTGTGTTGCCTCTGGTGTGCTCTCCCCTTCAGTTAGTGAAGCTGTGTACAGGACGTAGGAAGGGGGGCAGGGGGCGGACCGCCCTGGGTGCCCACGCTGAGGGGGGCGACGTTCGGCGCACCGCCCGCCCGCCTGCAATTCCCAAGCCTACCCCGAGCCATCAGGGTAAGCGGGGGAGCTGTGCCACTTTGCTGACAGCATTCCCCCCTTCCCCCTTCATTTTGACAGCTTGGGGAAGGCTTGGGAGTCACGGACAGGTGGCGCGCCGAATGTCTGCCATGGGTGGCTTGCTCCGCCTTCATGTCTTGCTCCGCCCCTATGGGTGGCTTGCTCTGCCCCCAGCAGCAGGGCATGCACGCTGCTCCGGGCACCAAGCGGCTATCCAGCGTCTGGGAGGCACCCTCTGCGCCACACACCCCTTGGGAGCGTGCCCGCCCTGGGCAGTCCGGGCATATGTTCTGCCACTGGCTGCGTACATGATATTAACCACAACCCCCATCTACCTTGCAGTTTCTAGAGAAATACAGTGGTACCTCGCAAGACGAATGCCTCGCAAGACAAAAAACTCGCTAGACGAAAGGGTTTTTTGTTTTTTGATCTGCTTCGCAAGACGATTTTCGCTATGGGCTTGCTTCGCAAGATGGAAACGTCTTGCAAGTTTGTTTCCTTTTTCTTAACACCGTTAATACAGTTGCGACTTGACTTCGAGGAGCAACTCATAGAACGTGGTGTGGTAGCCTTTTTTGAGGTTTTTAAAGACTTTGGTGATTTAAAGACTTCCCGACACCGTGCTTCGGAAGACGAAAAAAATCGCAAGACGACAAAACTCGCGGAACAAATTAATTTCGTCTTGCGAAGCACCACTGTACTGCATTTGGATAATAATAAATAATAATAAATTTTTATTTATACCCCACCTTTCCCGGTTCAGAAAACTGGGCTCAGGATGGCTAACAACAAATTTAAAACACTTACGGTAATTGATGCTACAAAGAACAGCATAAAATATGATATAAAACATAAATTACAGTAAAATCAAAAATCAATTTAGGGGGAAATCCATCCAATAAGCATTAGATGATCACCAGGGCTAGCTGGCTAAATTAGCCCTATTTGGGCCAGCAAGGAGACCAGGGGAGAATTAGCTGTGGGATCCCAGAGCGGGTAATCTTCATAAAAAGGGGAGGGGGAGGGAAGGAAGGGGAAGAAAAGATCAGGCTAAGTTCAAATTGAAAGCCAGGAGGAATAGTTCTGTCTATGTCCCCCGCACCTTACAACCACCTTCGATTCGATTTGAAAACATAAGCCGTATGCAAACTTTCACATCCTGTCCCACCCACTGGTGTGGACAGAAAGCAGGCGACTTGGAAAGGTAGCATGTCACCATGCCACTATGTACAATGGTATGCAAAGGCAATTTGAAACATGGCAAAAGAAAAGGACCTTGCTGCCCACACAGATATTATTAGCTCAGTGATGGAAAGAAGATAAAGGTCCTACCAGAGAAGAGTGGCAGGTTAAATTCATGGATTATGCCGAAATGGCAAAACTGACCAGAAGAATCAGAAATCGGGAAGACCAAAATCATAATAAGGAATGGGGGAAATTTATAATTTATCCTAAAAACCATTGTAAACAGTTAAAACCGTTAGTAGGATTGGAATAACACTTGTAGTTTCGTGGTGAATTTTGGATATAATGGAGAGGTAAAAGGTTTGGATTATTATAGAAGATGCAGGAGGAAATGACTAACAATAGGATCCACAAAGGGGAAGAGGGAAGTCCAGAAGATTCTTTGGAATCTTATTTTTATGTTGGATACGTGTTTGAAAAACTTTAATTTGAAAAACCCAATAAAAAATTATATATAAAAATAATAGTAATAAAATGTTAAGGGGACCAGAAAAAAGAGAAAAAGAAGAAGAAAAGAGACCTCTCTGCATTTTAATTCTGCTTGAAACTCCACTCCTCCTGTACAAACCTAGCAGAGGTCTGGGGCATGCAGTGTTTTCAGAAGTGCCCCATCTGAGGAGTGCATTCGTCAGGCAGAGATGATGCAAGCTGGTCATGCAGGGCACATGGGAGCCCGAGTCCAGCTGGCCTTGTGGAGGGAGGTGCATCATGGGAGGCCAAATTGACATGAAGTTAGCGGGCCGACAACCTCTTCAAGTAGCAAGCAGATAAGCCCAGGCTGCCTCTTCAAGAGGCATCTCTATGCGACACAGACGGTTTTTATGTAGATCCCTGGACAGATTTAATTTATAGCGGAAAATCTCTTAAGCAAATGCCTCCTTTCAAAGAATAAAGCTGTTTAAGAAAACAATTTTCTTTGCTCCAGGATTACGCACCGAACAGTTTGCTGCTGTAATGCCTTGGAGATTTCCTGGGCTGCTGTTTAGGATGACAGCCAAAGCATATCTCTGCTCCCAGCCTGCTGCCTCCTAGATTCCACCCCCCTCCCTCCGCTCCAAGCCTGAGAAAGAAGAAGCTGCATTTGAAAACAGAGAAACTAGAAGATGGGGAAGAAGGGGGCCCATTATGCTGAGGAGCCGGTGGTCCCCTGGAGGGTTTGATAAGGGGAAAAAGGAACACTGTTTAGAAATCCTTCAAGAACTGAAATGATAAGCAAATAGTCTAATCCTCCTTTTATCAGCTCCACACTCCATCTCCCACAATTGCCCCAGGGCTAAACTAATGCATGGCATTCACACGTTATTCAGGGAAGTCATGACAAAATGGCTCCCCATACTGGAAGCTGAAATTTTGCCATTACTTTTTAAAGTGTTTCATACATTCACTACATAAATAACAGTGTGTGAGAGAGAGAGTGAGAGAGAGATGCACAGTCTACTCTATAACCATCAGAACCAATACAGACCCTCCAAGTGTCCCTATTTTCCAGGAACTCTCCCAGATTTACAGAAGCCACCCCGGTTTCTGATCTGATCCTGGCATGCCCCAATTTTTCCTTAGGACGTCCCTATTTTCATTGGAGAAATGTTGGAGGGTATGGAGTTATGCAGCCCCCGATCCAAGGAGATAAGGTAACTATACAATCTTTAGAAGACACCTGAAGGCAAAGCTGTACATTTGTTTTAATGTTTTAATGTTTAATGTTTTATTATGTTTTTATACATTTTGGAAGCCGCCCAGAGTGTCTGGGGCAATCCAGTCAGATGGGTGGGAGATTATTATTATTATTATTATTATTATTATTATTATTATTATTATTGAATAGGTGGTCCCTATTTTCATTAGGGCACAAGGAGAAGGGGACAACGGAGGACGAAATGGTTGGACAGTGTTCTTGAAGCTACCAGCATGAGTTTGACCAACCTGCGGGAGGCAGAGGAAGACAGAAGTGCCTGGTGTGCTCTGGTCCATGGGGTCACGAAGAGTCGGACACGACTAAACGACTAAACAACAACAACAATTTTTATTAGAGAAATGTTGGAGGATATGCCAATAAGGGTTTTGACATTGGGTCCAAAGGTCTTTACCCTTCTGTCCTAAAGCCTCTGGGTCTCCCCCACCCCCTGCCCTGCCCTCTTGGTCTTGAGTTGGCTAGAGTGCTTACAGTATGTTTCTGTCTCTCAAAAAGTGCATAGATCTGGAGGTGGAAGTTGGAAAAAGTAACAGATTTCCCTTTTCAGCTCTGTGTGCTTTTCAAAGCTCATATTAATGTAACCTCTCCTCACAGGGGAACTGCTCCAACTCCTTTTTCATTTTTATTCCCCTTTTCTGTACTTTTCCCAGCTCTACAATATCTACAGTAAGATTCTAGCAAGGCACAGAGAGAGAGAGAGAGAGAGAGAGAGAAGGAAAAGGGTCATAGCTCAGTGGTGGAGCATCTACTCTGCAAGCAGGTTCAAATCCCAGCAGATCCAAGGTGGAAAATACTGAGCAACATAGTCCAATGTTCTGACTCTGTATAGGGCAGATTCCTAAATTCCTAATAAGGGCAGTTATCAGGGACCACCCCTGATCAATAGGAGAATCTGGAGCTTATGGAGCAGACCACCTTTGTCTAGGCCCTGCCTGGGCTGTGATGGTGCTGAGCGCGTTCTGAGCACCACCCTTCCCGTGATTCTTTCATCTCGAAGCGGCTTTTTCTCGCTCCGCAGTTAATTACTCTGGCGGTCCCTGACTGGGTGATTTAATTAATAAGATGCACACTGCTCGCATTTATTGTTCGGCTGTTATGTTTTTATATTGGGTAATTACTTGTAAAGGCAGCTGCCTTGCAAGGGCACCCTAGCAAATGAAGGTTTTGGTCTCGAGGGCTTCCTTCCGGTGGCAAGGCTAATAAAGCAGGATGAGGCTGCAGGAAGGGCTTAATATTTCACGTGTGCTTTAACTCCCACCTCTGAGTGCATAAAGGGAGCAGCAACGACCACAAGGCTGGATATTCCTGAGGATAAAAACTGGCACTATAAAAATGATCAGTCCCTCCCTTCCTCTCTAACACAAATCACTTTTTGGTGGGAAATAAAAAGTGCTGCTGTGATGAGAAATCATAGATAGTGCCATTTTTGCTGGGCCTTTAGGGATGTGGTCAAGGTGTTGGATTGTTGCCTGCTATAGAGACTGATTGCAGGCGGCGCTGTGGTCTAAACCACTGAGCCTCTTGGGCTTGCTGATTGCAAGGTTGGCGGTTCGAATCCCCATGATGGGGTGAGCTCCCATTGCTCTGTCCAAGCTCCTGCCAACCTAGCAGTTCGAAAGCATACCAATGTAAGTAGATAAATAGGTAACACTGAGGCGGGAAGCTAAATGGCATTTCCGTGCGCTCTGGTTTCTGACACTGTGTTCCCTTGTGCCAGAAGCGGTTTAGTCATTCTGGCCACATGACCCGGAAAGCTGTCTGTGGACAAACGCTGGCTCCCTCAGCCTGAAAGTGAGATGAGCAACCCCATAGTTGACTTAACCGCCCAGGGGTTATTTACATTTACCTTTTACTTATAAAGACTGACACAGGAGAGACATGTTTATTTGTAGCTGGGGCAGATGAAGATGTCCAGTTGTACTGCTGCAGATGCACTATCACATTTCTTCTCTCTGTTCTGCCCCCAGCAGCCATTTCTCCTCACTTTATTGACCAGGTCTGTCTGGCTTAAGGCAGGCAGAAGTTGACTAGTGAGACACAATGATCTGATGTCTCCCACCGACAGAGGCAACCCGTAGCTCTCATACCTTATGCCAATCGGGTTGAGCTTATGACTTGAAACTACTGCCTCCCATGTTGTTTTTGCAGTGTTAGCAGCACTGAAGTGACTTCTATGGGGTGCAAGCTTCGGCAGTGTGTATGGAGGTCTTAGGCTGCCCAGACGACAGGACCCCACCCCCCTCACTGATGTGGTCCAAAGGAAAGAAAAGCAAAACATTTGGCATCAGCTTGGCTGCAGGAGTTGCTGGGAGGAGGTGTGCGAGATGCCATCCAACCAACTTAGGGAGTCCAGATTTGTGTTTGCAAAGGCTTGAGAGCATAAATAAGGCTTTTAATGGGCAGTGATACATCACCAGCGTTGGCACCTGCCTGAGCCGGGGTTGCCCAATCTGCCTTTCAAAGGTCTCCAAGTTGGCAGCCATCACTACATCTTTGTAGCATCAAGTTCCTTTTTTGGGTCTGTCCTGAATCTTCCACCATACTGCTTGTAGTGGCTGGTGCTGGTCCTTTTATTTTGAGTGCAGGAACATATGCCCCTCCATGTGGGGAATGAGAGACACTGACTTTGTCAGAGGTGTGTGTGTGGTTTGGGAGCTGCACGGTCAGGGAAAAAACAACACTGTCCAGGGTTGTAAAGACCGCGGAGAGAATAATTGGGTGCACTCTTCCCACCTTGGATCAAATCTATGCTTCCAGGTGTGATAAGAAAGCTGCAGAGATAGTGCAGGATAGTGCACACCCCGGAAATGATCTCTTTCAGCTTCTGCCTTCTGAAAGAAGGTACAGGGTTATAAAGATGAGGACTAGCTGCCTGAGAAACAGTTTCTATCCAAATGCGCTTTTTGGTTTTAAATGCAGTGTAAGGTAGTCTCTATGGGAGTATATTGTATTTAATTATGGGGTATCAGAGTTTTTAGGGGGTTAACCAGGCTGGGATAGCTGGGATAGCAGGTGTGGTGGTTTTTGAATGTCTGATGTAGATTTTTTCCATTTCATTGTTCTGTATGGGACAATGACAATAAAGATTATTGTATTGTATGGTTGCATGAGTCAAAGCCATCACAAACTGAGCTCCCCACATTTACCAGTAACCTTACCATTCCACCAGACTGCCTCAGTGGGATAGGTAGGAAACAGGGCTCACTCCATCAGCTTTGCTGAAAAAGCAGCTTTATCGGTCACCTCCTACTTCTGAACTGTGCTAGATGCTCATTAAAAGAACTGTTTAGGGATTGGTGCCTGAGTTTGATTTCTCCCCTTCCTTCCCTGCCCCTTTCCCCTTGTGAGTCTTTTTTCTCTCTGATTGTAAGCCCACAGACAGGGACTGTCATGTTTCAATTGATTAAATGTAAGCCTTTTGGCGGACAAGTGAGGTACAAATGCTTAAACCATGGGCAGGCAAACTAAGGCCAGGGGGCCGGATCCGGCCCAATCGCCTTCTAAATCCGGCCCACAGATGGTCCGAAAATCAGCGTGTTTTTATATGAGTAGAATGTGTGCTTTTATTTAAAATGCATCTCTGGGTTATTTGTGGGGCATAGGAATTCATTCATTATTATTTTTTTCAAAATATAGTCCGGGCCCCCACAAGGTCTGAGGGACAGTGGACCGGCCCCCTGCTGAAAAAGTTTGCTCACCTCTGTAAACTAACTAACTAACTAACTAACTAACTAACTAACTAACTAACCTAACTGTCTCTCTGTCCACTGTCTCCACACTATGCGTAATGCTATTTTGTCATGCCATCTGCTTTAAAAACAAACTGCATAGCCCTAAACTCAGAATTCAGGCCAGACTTCGTCTGACACAAATCAGGAGTTGCCATATGACTCACTTAAGCCGCATTGATCTCAACGGATCTGTACTAAGCATGACTAAATCCAGAACTGGCCCATCATCATTGTTAATCATCTGAATCAGTGCTTACAAGTCCCTCCAATAAATACACAGCCTTCCTTGGGGACAGCCCAAGGCAATTTGGCACTGGAGGTGAACTGCAAAATGGCACATCCCCCACCGGGGAAGAAGGGGCAAGTGAAGATCTACATCAGGAACAATTGGGGGGGGGGGATAAAGATCTACATTGGAACGAGGGTGGGAGACCAGCAGCACCTCCTATTCACCAGGAGGTTGCTGTAGAGATGGCATTGTGGGATCTGCTTGGGGGGAGTGGCAGTGGCGGCGGCAGCAGCACTCCTTGGAGACCAGATCTTTTGCCCCTGTGGATCCTGCCACCCGAGGCAGTTGCCTCATGGGTGAGCCAGTCCTGGCCTTCCTTGATTTTCAGCTAGCTGCACCCTGAAGTGGCCCAGCCCAGAGTCATCGCCTCTGTGAGAATTAGGCCATTCTTTCCATTATGCAGTCCCAACGGCGCAGCTGCCAAAATCCAAGTGCAGATTGGTGTAGCCACACGCAAATGCGCTCCAAGCGACCTCTGCTCTCCTTTGTTACCAGTATTGCTTACTGACATGAAAATCTTCTACGCAGCCAGAAAGCTTCGGCATATCTGGGTGACACTGTCATCTCTAATTAACATCAATCAGCCTTTTCCCTTATTAGTCTCGAGCTGCATGGGGCATCTTCAGTGCACATGTCAGTCATCACTGATCAACAAACAAGATCTCTCCTTATAATCTACACCTCTCATTTCCCTTAGGATGCTTCTTAGAGGGGAAAGCTAGGATATAGCATTGGTGGCGGTCATAAAACCGTGATGCAAATATTCATTCTTTTCCAGTGGAGAGAGCTGGTGATCTTGCAGAGACCTTTGTCTCACTGTGGACCGGTGCGGCACGATGGGCTATAGACACAATTTTTTCCCCGTGCCCTCCCTGCTGTTGTGAAGCACTCTGGTACTCTGGGGACTTGCAGGCAAAGAAACAGGCTGGATGATGACAAGAGCGCAGGTGGCATAAATCTCATTCTTGAGGCTGATCGAACACTGGCTAGAGCGCATAATTGCATCTACCATGTGGCAGCAAGGATAGCAAAGGCAGCATACTTTACTGCTTCTATTGTACCCTCAAGTACCCATCTAGGGTAACTCTTCAGGCTGGTTCAGGGCTTACTGTTCCTGTAGGACACACCACTGGACTCCTCGAAGTCCTGTTGTGACATGTTCACATAGCACTTTGTAGATAAAGCTGCCCATTTTCAAAACAGCCTTGATGCTATATGGCTATGGCAGCTCCTAGCGAGACAGCCACAATAGCTTTAGCTTGTTTTGTGCGGTTAATTTCAGCGGATGCAGACCAAAGCCACAGGCAAGGTGTCTGCAGTAATGTTCAAACTACCTGTACCCTCAATCCCTGTCCCACATGGCTATTTAAATCTATTTAGCAGGGGATGAACAGAAGGGTCCAGGGTGACAGTTCCTACTGTCTTCAAAGAGGCAGTAGTACAGCCACCCCTAAAGAAGGCCACCGAGGACCCAATGGTTTGTGACAGCTACCAACCATTCACAAATAACCTGCTCTGAGGAAAGGTGACCACAGGAGACAAAGTGACAGAGGACACATTGACTTAAGACACTGATCTTTGACTAGTGGGCCAAGACCTAGTCACAGATTGCTCTAAGGTGGGTCACAACAGCAACACTATCACTATACAAAATAATAATACATTTTGTTTTATTTTATTATTTACCAACCAACCACCCTATATAGGTCTCAGGGTAGTTCACAGAACAAAATCAAAATTTAAAGCCACAAAATATATAATGAAAATAAAAAAAACCCAATAACACCCCCCAATGTTTTTTTAAAAGGCACAGCATGTCAATCAAATCAAGCAAAGGCCTGGTTAAAAAGGAACATTTTTGCCTGGTGCCTAAAGGTGTGTAATGAATATTAAGATATCAGTCCCCCAGATGCATGCTTTGCCTTAAAGCTTAGATTGAAGGCTGCTGACTTAAAGGAATCCCTCGCTGGATTAGATCAAAAGGAGTTCAAAGTGGCAAGCTCTTATTCTGTGCAATAGGTATTTCAATTTATAAGGGCAATAGCAATTCTAGAACCACTTACAACACAACAGTGCTAAAATGAAAACATTTGTCTCATCCGTTTTGGAAGATCACTGGAGGATTGGGGGATAAGGCAGCTGCACCTTATGGAAAACAGTATAATCCATATATGCTCATTCTTTACATGAGGGATAGCCAAAGTGGTGACTTCCATTTGCTGCGGGACTACAACTCCCATCATGCCTTCCCATTGGCCATTCTGGCAGGGGCTGGTGGGAGTTGCAGTTCAGTACCTGGCAGGTACCACATTGGCTAGCCCTGCCCTCCCTCTTCTCCTGCAGCTCAACAGGTTGCAACTTCTGCTTTACAGCTGTGTTTGCTCCCTGTACAAAAAACTGGATGGTAGGTGCCTGCGAAAGTGACTCAGACACTGAAAGTGGTGGGAGCTCTTTAATTTACAGACACAACACTACTTCTATTACTGAGTGAGCCATGCCACGTGATTCGGTGCACACTATACTGAAAAGATGAGAACATCCAGTTTTGGGTTAGTGAAGATCTTTCAGAAACATTAGTCTCATTGACCCCCCGTTTTATCCCAATAAGAATCAACCTGCAAATCTTAGAAGCTTGGGTCCTGGGATGTATATGGATTCATAAAAAGCCAGCTTCCATCCCACCCTCAATATAGAAACAGGCCAATCTGGTTTGCAAGCCACAATCAAGTATAGACTAAGCCAGATTTCTCCGTTGTCACCTACAAGCTGTTGGGATGAACAATTCCCATTTTAATACACTGAAGAGTTCTTACACCCAAATTACGCAGATGTTTTCAAACACTTTAGCCTCCATTAACCTGAGACTCTTCTTTTCTGTTTGTGATTTTGGCAGCAAATTGGCAAAACGGCTGCTTTTCTGCTTTGCCACACTACCAACCACACATTTATATACATATTTATTCTCTCATAGGAATAGCAAATTCTGTGCTTTCCAGAAACCCTTGAGAATTTGTAAAGACGTTTCCTACCCTTAAAAACAATGGAAGAAACAGACTATCATTTTGCCAACTAGAACAGATTCGCTGAATGACACCCTGTGAAGATCCACAAAGAAGGTATGTGCTGAAACAATACTTCCTGGAAAACAATTCTGGAAGCCACCCAGAGTGGCTGGAGAAGCCCAGCCAGATGTGTGGGGTATAAATAAATTATTATTATTATTACTTGACCATCATCCCAGTACATCAATGGAACATTATTAAAAGAAAGTAGAATATCATCTGTGGGGCATCATTGCCGCCTGTGAAATTAAATTTTATACTATTGCTTATTTAGTTGTCCATTTTCTTTTCTTTTTTGCCCTTTGTGTGATGTTCTCTCCCCCCTGCCCTCTGTAGCTTAAACACTACTGAATAATGGCAAAAAGTATACATAGCAATAAATTCCATCGACACACAGTTTTTGCAAAGTATTCTATTTATTTTCTGTATAAAAATGACAAGCAAACCTGGAGGGAAACATGAAATATTAAACGCTCCACATTTTACAAGTGTCAAATGATTTCAATAACAAGCCGAAAGCACATTGTACAGGGAAAAATAAGAAATCTGTATGTCCATCTCAAAAATCTTAATGTTTCGAAACCAGAAGCCTTTTTAATATTCTGCATAACATGGTCAAGAATTCAAGGAGGGATCCTCTAAAACACAGGTGGTTAATATTTAACTCTGTACATGAAAGGGCATTTTCTGAAGTCTCTTCATCTTCCAAGACTTTGTGCAGAAAGATCTAACTTGGCCAGAAGCAATCCAGTTCCACACATCCAAGATGACAACGGTGCTGGCTCTCTTCCTCACTGGATCTCCCCCATATACAGCCTTTTGTCACTAGATGCAGAAAGTACTAATGGGAAGAAATACAAACACATTTGAAGAAAATGTGAAGGATCAGTTTTGACCATCTTATTCCACCCCTCTTGTACTTCCAGTATTGCTTGATAACTAAATTGACTCTCACACGCATGCCTCAACGTGTATGCTCCGACCAGAATGGCCCAATTTTTCTAAAATGCAGAGTTTGCATCTTTCATCTCCTACTAAAGTTCAGGCAGCTACATAATTCTAACAGTAGCAATGTTATGACTTCCTCTGCAAAACAAAACGCTAGAAACTGTCAATACTAGAAAGTAGCCACAAGAGGGTGCAGCCTCTCAAGAATCTTTTTCATCAACGAAACAGAGAAGGGATGAGAAGTCTGTGGCCCTCCTTGCGCTGTTGAGCTCAAACTCCCATTGGCCCCAGGCAGCATGGACAATGGTCAGGAATAATTGGAGTTGCAGCCCAACAACATTTGAAGGGCCACACAGCACTATTATGGCACCAGTAACAAATTCTGAGGTCAAGCATGAGAAAGAAAAAGTAGATCTCTTCCAGCTTGATGTTTGCCTGCTCCCATCTTAAAATTTATGTCACCCCGTTAAGGGGCTGAAAGTTCTCTGGAGAGGACAGATCCAACCTACTGGAGTTCAACTAAATCCCCCCCCCCCCCGCCCAAAGTATGTTATATTTCTGTTCGTGTTTTGTAGAATTACTATACCAAGACAACCCAAAAGAACAGGGCAGGGAGGGAAAGAAAGAAGGAAAGAAAGAAAGAGACTCTCTGTGCTGGCTAACAGATTCTCTTTACGATCATGAATTCACAGAAGTCATGTTCCTTAATTAAAAGCACCCACTTCCAGGCTTCCTGGCAATTCAAAGAGAACTTACTAATTGGCTCCTCTGGATGAAAAGCCACTTCATTTATTGAACCAGCATGGCCTGGCAGCTTGTAGAGAATTCTTCTGGAGGTCGTATCCCACACATAAACAAACCTGTAATGAGAAGAAACATGAGTAAGAGCCTCCCAATGGAATGAACTAAAAATAAAAGAGCAACTCTGTTTTGACCCAGTTACTCAATATTTCAAGATCTCTTATAGCTATGAGCGGCTGTGTTTACTAGAGACTACCCAAGAAGCCCTTTTGCTGTACCTGGATCTGGTATCAGCCTGTCATATTACTGTAGAAAGAAAACCTGTTGCCTGCATGACCTTAGTTTGACACCACCTGCTGCTGGTTTTAAGTTAGTAAAAGAAAACCTAGCTAATTGACAGATATCTTGAATTTGGAGATGCAAGTCACTGAGTCTGAATGTAGCATTGCACGTTCAGGTGAACAGATGTATTCACTTAATGATCTACAACCTGAAGACTGTTACTCATTTCATGACTCATGAAGCAAAACTACTGCATAATTTGAAAAACCAGCTTGCTTGCTTGCTTGCTTGCTTTAGTGATATCATGGGATATATATTTCTGTAAAAAACTAATATTGCATCACTGTCTGACTCAGTACTGTGGATAAAGTAACACTGCTTATTTCTAATATCTGAAGTCTGTCTGTATACAGTAAGCCTGTAACTTATTTTTAACTGGTGTGCATTCAGCTTCATTATTTGTCCTCAGTACTTAATCTTCCACAAAAACTATGTGCTGCTGCATTTGACAGCCTCGAACCTTAAGACTATAGGCAAACACGTCTTTTCATTTGCAATGGAAAGTTGCAATTTACAGTTCACAAAAGTTCACTAAAATGCAATGTCAAATCTTTCAGAACTTCATTTCTGATCATCTGCTGCTTTAGCAAACAATGCTGTCCTGTAACTTACAAAAGCATCTCTAGTCACAAGGTGTTTTTTCTGAGCATCTGAAAAATTCCAGTAATTTGCTAATAATGCTTTATGAAAATCTGCCCCTCGGATCTTTGCACAATAAATATGATGCATTATATTTTCTATTACATTCTGGCAACAGACACAAAACGCTCATGATGTGGAATATTTTTGTTTCCCATCCAAGTATGTTGTAAGATATGGTTTGAGTGTACTCAAATGAGAATATGTCTTCTCCAAAAGGGGTGAGCAATTTCAAACAGAATATAGGTACTCTGGAAGACAATAATGGGCTTTTTAAGTGACAAGAAGTGAGGAATACTACTCTGTGAATGACATATGAACCAAACTTAAATGGCTCACTAAGGCGATGGCTGAGCAGTCCTAGATAAGGACTTTGGTCACAATCCTATGCACAGTTAGTTAGAAGCAAGATACATTGAACCCAGAGGGGATTACTTCCAAGTAGCCATGCACTGGCTGCTATTTGACCTAGAAGTACAGATGTCACAAGACTTGTTTGTGTTTGCTGCAGCGGATGAACACAGTTACTCCTTCAGAAACCTTATGTTGATATGCATGGGAGGCTCAAGACGCAAGATTTAACAAGTTGACTCTTCAGTGCTAATCCTAACACCCTGCACTCAGATTCCTTCTGTGACTTCAGCCAGTTAAGCTCTCAAAGCTATTGGGTATTAAAAACTGGTTAAATAGCTACTGCCTCAAAAATGTTTCACTGCCTTTCAGTTCTTTCATCATTTGAACCTTGCAGTACGGGGACTGGAGATGAGAGACTTATGCTGCAGAAAGCCTGATAACCGAAACTTTCTAAAATTCAGTGCCCCCCAACTTTAAGAAGTTGCCATTCTGAACTGAATTATGACCTTGTTATGGTCTGATTCATCAAATCCATTAAGTATTTTCCAATGTGTCTGCACTGTTCCCTCTCATCTTGCTTTGGTTGTGTCAACTTTGATGCACATGGCAAAGGAACACAGAAGTATTTAATGCGCTTGCTTAGTGCCATCAGTGAGTCTCCAAAGAAAAGCCCAGCTTTTAAGCATATCACAAAACAGGGAAAGAAATTTTGTAACACCCCATAAGACAGGAACTAATGCTCAAAATTCAAGGATTTTACTACAAATTGCATTATGATACATACTGAATATTAGTGATGCTGAAAGACCAGTTTTTCAGTAGTTATGACTTTCACCAGAAAACAGGATGGAGACCTGTCCTGTTTGTAGCTGGAATTCATATCCTTTACTAAGTTGTAAAGGTGCCCTCAGCAACATATTGTAAGCAACACAAAAGAGCAGCATACCCCTCCTACCATAATTACTACCTTCCGGATACACCCCCCTTCTTCCCCCTTTATAAGATCACCAGATACATAAGCCACTGCTCATCACCAATCCATCAACATGGACTGAAATAAGTTAACCAGCAGTTAATGTACTATATTTAGAAAGCTGTCTCACTTACTCTGGCACCAACATTTGCACAGGAGGTGGGGAAGGAAAGCATGATCGCAAAGCAACTGGCTGGACTGAGCAGGCCAAGGTGTCCTTGAGTTAGGAAATGTCACTATGTACATCAAAAGAACATATACTGCATATATTTTCAAGGACTGCAGAGAGCACTGCTTGAACTGTTAAAGCCAAGTACTTTTCACCCCTTTCATGCCCCCCCCCGACCCCAGTTCATTATGACTAATAGAAAAGATTCTGCTATTAAGCTTCCTTTCCTAGAGATGAACAAGTCTCAGAAGAACAGTTTGGTTAGATATCTAGATTACATAGCCAATAAAAACTTATGTGTTGAGTAGGTCTCTAGAACAGTGTTTTCAAACTGATGAAACAGAGAAGCCCCCTTCAAACATGCACACACTCCCAGTCAAATATCCAATAATTATTCTACATGGAACACACTGAGTGCAACCAGATACCTTCTAGGGTTTAGAATGTTGCTTTCTGTGACTTTATGTTCTTCTCACAACCTAGACCACAGTGTCATAGAGTTGGAAAGGACCACGAGGGTGAGTTAGTTCGACCCCCTGCAATGTAGGAATCTTTTGCCCAACATGGGGCTTGAGTACACAACTCTGTGATTAAGAGTCTTATGTTCTACCGACTGAGCTATCCCAGGCTAAAGAACAGATTCCATTCCTTTCAAGTAGTATCGTGCTACTGCAACACACCTATAAGGCGATACCAGTCTGTCTCCGAGCACAATGGAGAGTGTGAGTGTTAAAGTCCCATGCAGCTTGGTACCTAGAGCACTGGTTTTCAGATGAAAATAAGAGGGCTTTACCTGTCTGCAGATCCAGCAGCTATTTTACTTCCATCTTGTGACCAGGAGCATCGCAGGAGATTCTAAAGAACAAGAAAACTTAGTAGCACAATTCCAGGCATACCTTCATTTCCCCGATTCTTTTCGAACTAAAAACTCGCCAAGGCTTTAAGACATTAACACCACTGCAGTAATAATGGCTTGCCTTTGGAAGCTTAGTCTGCAGATATATATTGTATTTTATTGCCAGAAATACACAGTATCTTGTTATCTTATGTGAAATAGATTGTGAATGTCAAGATACTAAAATTTATAGGCCATTACAGCTGCACTTGGGGGTTAAAAAAAACCTTGTTGCAGCGGCTTTAATTGGAATTTCTTCTCTCACATTAATCTTGAGCACAGACCTTGTTAAGAGGTTTGTGGCAATCTGAAATTTTAAAAGCCATTTACTTATGAATTAATTCTTAGCTGCCATCCATAAACAAGGAGCATTTCAACCAACACAGAACTCACCTTCTCAAAATTATGTACATTCCCTTGGAGGATCTTTACACATCTCTCTTTAGGGGCAAAGGGCCGAACATCCCAGATACGAACTAGAACAGAGCCCATACAAGCAGTTAAGAACCGTAGTAACAAGTTGAGTATTATTCCACAATATCGCAGATTTGATGGTAAGTAAGCTGATAGGTTTAAAGACATAAGGAATGATCTGCTCGATCTGACCAGAGAGCCATCTAGTTCAGTATTTTGTTTCCCACACTGGTTAAACAGATGCCTCTGGGAAGGGCAAAAACAGAGGATGACAACAAGCACACAGCAGCACGATGTTTTTGAACATGCAGGGTCCATATAGCTATTGGTAGTATTTAGGTAAAGGGACCCCTGACCATTAGGTCCAGTCGTGGCAGACTCTGGGGTTGTGAGGCTCATCTCGCTTTATTGGCCAAGGGAGCTGGCGTAAAGCTTCCGCGTCATGTGGCCAGCATGACTAAGCCATTTCTGGCGAACCAGAGCAGCGTATGGAAATGCCGTTTACCTTCCCGCTGGAGCGGTACCTATTTATCTACTTGCACTTCGTGCTTTGAAACTGCTAGGTGGGCAGGAGCAGGGACCGAGCAACGGGAGCTCAGCCCATCACGGGGATTCGAACCGCCTACCTTCTGATCGGCAAGCCCTAGGCTCTGTGGTTTAACCCACAACACCACCCGCGTCCTCTTGGCAGTATTTACCCACCCCAAAATTTGTCAAAATTCCATTTAAAGCCATCTAAAGTCAGTGGTGGTTACCACATCCTGGGGCAGTGAATTCCATACTTTACTTATGCATCATGTGAATAAATATTTCATTTGTCCAGAATTTACTGGCCATCACTTCCATTGGGCAAGCCCAAGTTCTAGCATGGTGAGTTCAAGAGAAGCTGCTTTCATTATACACTCCCATCTAAAAGCTACACAGTCTCAAAAATTCCAGCCATTTTTCACAGGGAAGGTGCTCCAACCACTCAATCATTTTGGGTTACTCTCCCCCCCCCCCCCAACTTTCCCAGACCTGTAACAACCTTTTTGAGATGGCAGCAACCACAACTGCAGACAGAATTCAGCTAGAGCATGGTTTCAGCCACTGACAAGCAGCCTCTAGATGGTGACATGGCTACAACTTCACACACACAACTTCACACACACAGTGAAGCCTTCAGTGTTGATTGACTGAACTGGTGTAGTGGCAGGGAACATTCAACTGCGCAGGGAACAGAGGGAACATTTTTGCAGTCTAGCTTTTAGTGAGGGAAGGGGTGAAACTTCAATTTGACTGAGATTGTCATTTCACAGAGTTGGGCTGAGGATGTTGTGCCAGGGTGTAGGGAACCTAAGGGTCAGGCAAGCCAGAGACAAGGAATCTGAAGGATGGACCAAGAAAGAAGGACTTGAAGGAATGGTAGGTGGATTGAGGAAAAACGTAGTCATCAAAGAATTTGTTAATCAGAGAAGCAACTTAAAAAACCCACTGTGGTGCTTAATGGAGGGGTGCAGAACCTCCAGGTGTTTAAACTCTCACAACCTCTGACCATTGACCATGCTGACAGCATCTGAAGGGCTGCAGGTTCTCCAACCCCAAGTTAAGATCAGGAAAACAGTATGCTATGATGAATGCGGGAGGGAGACAAAAGTCCTACAGAAGCTTGTCTAGAGATGAAAGTTAAAGGAAGTCAGTGTCAAGTCTGCATTTTGACAAGAGAATCTGCCAATTGTGGCTTCTTCTATCATTGTAGCAGTGTGCCCTGGCGGCCCTAATGGGACACAAAGCAGGCTTCTGGCAATAATAAATCGCATCACACTTCACTTATAGTTTTGGCAACTACCCAAAGTCTTGGTGCATTTTAGGAGACATTTCCAAGTTCTGACATACTGGCTGCAAACTAGTAAAGACTAGGAGTAGTATGGTTGGTTACATGTTCCTTAATGCTTAATTTTCCAACAGAAACAGTTACCTGTATTGTCCATGGCATTAGAAAGCAAGTAAGAGCCTTCTGAACTCAGACTGAGACCTGTGACAGAATCAGCATGTCCTCTCATCGTGTAAGTTAGCTTGTTCTGACGAAGGTCCCATACCTTTAAGGATATATGAGCAGATATATGGTGTCACATACACATACATACACACAAAGAGAGGTCTTTAAAGTAGTTAGCTCTATATATGTTGAAGCTTTCAAGTGAAGTTGCAAAATGAGGAGCAGAGCCCAAAAAATTCATGGTGATTTATTTATTTGTGATATAGTCTCTTAGACTTCCAGTGTCCTTGCAAGACAAATAACCTATGCCAGGTCTTGAAAGACAGAAATCCCAGCATATGTTGACCAATTGCCCTTTTAAAGGGAAGGGACAGCCCATAACAATTAATTAATGGGTCTCCTGTTTCTGATACAAGGCCTTTCAGGTCTCACTGTGTGCCATCTTCCTGGCACAGGGAGAGCTGGCACTGCCTACTCGTCTTCACAGTAGAACCTTACTTCCACCACCCGAGAGAATTAGAAGCTACCACTGTTGTTCTGTTTCTTCCTTGCTCCTTCTGGAGGTGGCTAAGTGTTCTAAGGAGAGAAGAGAAGGGTCTGGGGCAATGCAAAACTTAAAACTCGTTTGAAACTAGTTTATTTTTCAAGTGCAGATATGCCCTTTGTCCAAGTTACAAATATGGAATCTAAGGAAGGTTCAGTTCAACAAACAGCTTACCTTGATATCATTGTCTATGCCTCCAGATATTATCTGATCACTGGTATCATTGAAGGTCACTGCTAACACCTGATATGTATTTTGAAATGTTTGAACAGCAGCTTTTTTCCTGATGTCCCATAACTGGAAGCGAAAGCAAACAAGATAGACATTCATAACCCACCCTTCACCACAGGGTCCAAAAATAGCTCAATACAACTAAGCCATGAAAGGTCTCGTAATCCTGAAGGCCTGTGCACAAAAGGTGCACCCTGATTCAACATTAAAAAGTACTTACTGACAAGGGCAGCTGTCCCTGGGAGGGGATGGCATTCAACAAACTGGGAGTCAACACAGAAAAGGCTCTCTCACACACTGCTGCCCCATGAACTTCACATAGTGTCAGAACTGAGAGCAGGGCCTCCTCTGCAGATCTTTTAAAAAGTCTACATGGGAGGAGGTGGTTCTTCATATATTTGGGAGCCAAGTCTTTTAGGGCTTTGTAAATGGCGGCACCTAGAATTGGGCTCAGAAGCACAATGGCAACTGTAAAAAGCTATTTAAGAACTTGTGTCCTGTCAGTTGTGCCCACCAGCACCTTGGTCTGTGCACCAGTTGCAGCTTCTGAACAGTCTCCAAGAGAAGGCCCACATAAAGCACATTGTAATAGTCCAGACTTGAGGTTTCCAGAGCATAGATTGGTGCGATTATCATGCTCACATTAAGAATGAGTATCTTCAAAATGATAAGTCTACAAGTGTAGGTTTTCACAGAAGCTGGAACCGGGTTCACATTTGACTAGCTGATATTGGTGGAAAGAAAATAACAACTCCGTATCCAAAAAGAATGTACCTCTTTAACAGAACTCTTTACTCAGCAAGCAGCACCTAACAAGACAACTGCTTATTGATCACATAAACCCACACTAGTATTTACTATTTACATCGCAAGATGACAATTATCCATACTAACCTTTACTGTCCCGTCATCACTGCCTGTACAGACCAGCTGAGGTCCACGTCTTGCTGGGTAACAGGAGTTCACAAATGATGTGTGACCTTTGAGTCTTTTCACCCTCTCTCCTGTCTCACTATCCCACACTGCTACAGTTTTATCGGTGGACGCAGAGAATAGCATGCTAGGAGAAAATGAAATGCTGATGAAGTGCTGAAAAGCAGCATTTCACATGTAATAAAAGGTATTCAACATTCAAAAAAATGACCCTTAGGTAAAAGACAGTTAGGGTTAGGGTTCCTCACCTACTACTAGCTGTCAAGCATTTTGCCCAGAATGCCAGCCTTCTGATGGAGGGGGAAAGGGAAGGCAAACATACTCTTTTGGTCACTGCTTAGTGACAAAATCCAGTTATGCCAAAGGGTTTCCAAATATGCAGTACAATGGAACCTCGCGAACGTAATCCATTCTAGAAGACCGTTCGAGTTCCGAAACATCTGAAAACCAAGAACTCACTACAGAAGCCTCAGTTCAATTGAGAAAATTGAAAAGCAACAACAGAAGCCATTCGACTTCCGAGGCGCGTTCGAAAATGGAAACATTTACTTCCAGGTTTTTGGCATTCCGAAACATTTGGCTTCCGAGACATTCAAAAACTGAGGTTCCACTATATACAACTATCGCAGAATCTTTATTTAATTGAAACATTTTTACTGTTGCTCTTTACCTAAAAATGCTCTCAGAACTGCTTACAAAAACAAATAGAGAAAAATCAGTAACTGTAAAAATAGGTGGTGTGTAAGTTACAAAATCTTGTATAAATCCCTAGGTGTAAGTAAATCGCCATCGTGAATAACCTTGTTCTGCCAGGCAGCCATGCACCACTCCAGTCCCCAAAGGCTTTTACCACTATTGGCATGTTGCTCCAGGATCTGTTTGGCAGAAATCAGGAAAAGCAGCAGGAAATAGTGGAAGAGATTGAATGGCTACAATGTGATGGTGCCTACCTGCCTGCATTCCTATCCAATTTTTCTCCCTCACATCATAGGGTTGTATTCAGTGCCAGTCCTACTCACAGTAGACCCACTGAAGTTAACCCACATGACTAAATAAGGCTCATTAATTTCCATGAACCTCCTCCAAATAGAACTTAGCTGGATATAACCCATAGGAAGTTCATTTCTTGCACATGCTTTCAGAATTTGTTCTGAAATATTTTGACATATTAAAAAAAAAATCACCATGTGACTAGAACCAACAAGCAGCAAAATATAAGTACCCAAGCTTCAGTAATATACTCCAAATGACAAAAAGTCATTGCTAATCAATTAAACAACAGATAAAAATATCCACAACAAGAATTATATATGTACTAACCTGCCATCAGTGTTATAATGTAGTTCCATAACTGCTCCACTATGTCCTTTCAGAGTGGCATAATTATCACAGTCCCCATACACGTTCCATAACACTAGAATCAACACAAGATCAAGATTAAATACTGAAGTCATGTTGGCATTTCCAAGTGATAAATCCTCTTAATGAATCAGATGCACTTTTCAGATCTAATGCTTAGCCTTCAAGTAGGTATAACTTCCAGAAACAGATGGTGGGTGGTGGTTGCTTTTAAGAAAAGAGCATCATTTTTTACCTGGGGAAAACTCTTCTATACCTAACAAAGGCAGTGAGAGAAAATATTCACAATCACTTCAAAGAAACTGTATTGCAGTATGTAAGCACACGAAAATGTCTGTGGTTCATCATGAATGCAAGATCAGATTCTTTTCAATTTAAAATGTTGATCTTCACACTATGTGTGTACTTTTGAGTTCACAAGTAAACCTTAGTAGATACTAGCATGCTAGTACAATGTGGCCTATGTGTTTTTAAAAAGGCTACCATCCTACTGAGTAACAGATGAAAAGAACAGATGCTCTCATCTGGCTTACTGTTGCATCCTATGTGAACATCATGGTTTGTTTCACTTCCCAGGATTCTTGGTTCAAATTAACTGAGGTAGGGATTGTGATTTTTGCTCCCACTAGAATTAGAGGAGAAACAAACCAGGGGTTGTTTGAGCAACCATGGCAAACCATTGTTTATCATAGCATGTAAACTGGTTCAGGTATTCTTAATATTAATTTAAACTAGGGTTGCAACCTGTAACTGATTATGGACCTTTCATTAAAGCATCTATAATTAATTACTTTTCCTTATAAAACTACTGATGGCTTTTCTAGCGGATAATATCTCTTAAGATTCCCATTGTGGCGACTTCTACTCAGCCAGAGTCATCAACCTTTATGGCCTGTGGGCACCCAAGAAACTGTCATTGGCACCATGCACAGCAGACAACCACACACACATGTGTCGTCACTCCACCCCAGCCAGCAATTAGGCTTTAAAATGCCCTAATTAGTGAAGGGTGTGTAGAATTCCTGACAAGTCCAGCTGGGGAGGCAAGAGTTAACCTTCCATCCCCAGCTGCAATCTCCAGGAAGATTCCCCACCACTATTTTATTATTATTATTATTATTATTATTATTAATTAAATCTGCATACTGCCCTACATTCATAGATCTCAAGATGGTTCACAGCATAAAAACACAAGATAAAAACACAAAATACATAATAAAAACAAAACAAAACAATAACTCCCACTTCCCCTCATGCTTGGGGGTCACATAACTAGCTAGCATGGTGCAGTCTTATTTGTTATCAGAATTAACCAGACAAATTGCTCCACCAACTAAGAACTGCCATACACCACCACTATCATGGAGCCAATTGAAAGCTTTTTCTAAAACCTATTTATCAAGCAGCAATTTGGGGGAAGGGTGTCGCAGCTGGGGGAGAAGGATTGACCCTGACCTTCCCAGTCATGATCCCAATATCACTTCTCCCTAGTTGCAATTAGGCAGGGGTAAGACTATTGGCTACAATAGAAGGTTTCATTCAATGCAAATATGAGGAGAGTGAAGTGTGGGACTCCATTGCACTCACAAGCACCATGCGGGTGACCCATCACATACACCATTAAAACTTTGGTATTAGTCATACATAAGTTTACTTTTAATTAATTAAATTAGCTTACTTTGGTTGATTTACTGTTATGTGTCCTTGGTTAATTTAATATGCTGTATGCTTTTCTTTAAAAAAAGCACACAACTAACCCAATTAGTTTTAAGCAAACAAATTGTATTTAGAAGTTTATAACGTAGACTTACATATCAACCTGTCGAATCCAGCTGATGCTAAGGTGGCTCCATTAGGATGAAACTTACAACAGTAAACTTCTCCTTCATGCCCCGAAAGCAACATTATAGGTGCCTGGAGAGAGGAACATCTTGGGGGGCCCTGAAATATGAAAAAATGCAGAATACCCAACAAGCTATAAGAGAGTCTGCATCCAAATGCAGAAAAGAAGACTATTACTCATAAACCAGTGATGAGGAACCTGTAGCACACAAGATGTTGGACCCCAACAGCCTCAGCAAACATGGCTAATGATCTGAGATGATAAGAATTATAGTCCGATATCATCTGGAGGGCAACTGGCTCTCCATCCCTGATCTAATGTCTTGTGGCAAAGGTAAGCACTTCCACCAGTCTGAAAACATGACAATTTAGCTCTGAAGATTAATTCTAAAAGCTGTAACACAAACCACTTACAGTTTCAACAAGTGCATTAAAATACCCTAACCTTGTTCCATTCAGATGTTTTGGACAATAGCGCTCTTCAGTGCTAACCACTGAGCAGGCTAGTTGGGGCTGATGGGAATTGTAGTGTAATATCTGGAGGGTCTTGCAAGGATTATCCCTGGATTTTGGTATAAAAATGACTGGCAATTGGCTAACACTGAGAAAATAACTTCTAAATTACGAAAAGAACAGAAAAACAAATTTTATGTAACACGGTGGTCATTTATTCAATATATAAATAAAACTGTCCTTAAAGATAAAGCATCGTTGAAGACATGGCTATCCTGAACAGTATGGCTTGCACTACATTCTTCTCTGGAATGACTCTTTGTGATTGATAAAACAAATTTTGTATTGGGGCATTATAGGCTGGCTATTTGGATATCTTGTGCTGAGTAATAATAATTATTTATGATAATGTACAACCTAACACCTCTTATGGGGGTGGTGATGTTATATATTTGTTAGAATGTCCAAAACACCAATAAAAATATTTAATAAAAAACAACAACAGCCCAGGAGTGTGTTGGGGATGGCTGGTCTAACTGATCACCCAGGTGAAATAAAAAATCAGTAACTAATGCAAACTAATTATAGTCACTGGGTGCTCAATGGTCATTCTCGCAGCCATGTGTGCTATTAAAATACTGAGCTAGAGGAACCCATAGACTCAGCATAAGACAGCTTTCTATATCTGTTACTGTAAACACTAAGCACAGTTACAGAACCACAATGATGGCAATGAAAAGCTATTTTGACCACTCATTCAAAACGATGTAGTTCTGTGTAACAGAATGGACCTTTCCCTTTAACAACTACCTCCACTGCTTATTCTCCTCTTTTCAGAATGCTAGGCCCTCAAGACTCCCCCATTAGTTCACACTATATACACACACACACACACACGTGTTTCTGAGACTAGTGCGGTGCAGCAGTTGGTATGTTGGACTGTAACAGACTTTCAGTGTTGGGACTATAACACTGCCAGACGTTGTTGGACCACCATCATTCCTGGACCACTGGTCTCTCTAGCCAGGGATTATGGGAGTTGTAGTCCAACCATACCTGGCGACCCCCAGGTTGAGAAATGTGGACTATATACCATGTGCACTTGGACTACTTCTGGGTGGCGTAGTGGTTAGAGTGCTGAAGGGAAAAAACGCGATATAAACGCAATAAACAAACAAACAAACGGACAGGGAATCGCGAGGCCGTCCAGAGGTCGCACCGCATCTCCCGTCATCCCTAACCGTGGGCTACGCTGGCAAGGGCTGCTGGGAGTTGTAGTCCCACAGCATTTAAGCGGCCTCAGGGTTCCCCGTCTCCGCTTTAAGGCCTCACTCGCTATAACGGCGAGGTAATAATGCATATTAAAAGAGAGCGGTTGGGCGCGCGGCCTCCGCTCCTCAGGGCACTCACCGCCTGCAACAAGGCGCCCGGGGGCGGCTGCCCAGCGCCAGGCCCCGGCCCCAGGATAAGCTCGTGGCGGGGCTTCTTAGCCCCGGACGCCGTCGCTACCAGAGCCATATCCGGGCCGGGCGCTTTCC
The DNA here is from genome assembly GCF_964106645.2 of Podarcis pityusensis. Classification (NCBI taxonomy): domain Eukaryota; kingdom Metazoa; phylum Chordata; class Lepidosauria; order Squamata; family Lacertidae; genus Podarcis; species Podarcis pityusensis. The sequence goes on along the minus strand of NC_138033.1, from coordinate 21,224,847 downwards.
GTTTCTGCGGGTCGATCATCGTGCTCCTTCGTCGAAAAGGTCTCGATTCCCCTCAAGGCCTCAAAGGCGCGTCAAATTGAGGGGAAACTGACGCCTCCCCGTTCCGATTGGCGGCTCCCTACCAAGGCCCCGCCCCCTCCGCGACGTCTCATTCGCGGACGCTATCCTTCCTCCTCGCGGCTGCTCTCGCGCCTCTTCAGCACGGAGCCCGGCCCTGATTGGTGGAGCCGGCGCAGACGTTAGACCTCGCGTGGCCGGCGCTGGAGAGGAGAGGCGGAGCGGGACGGGTAAAGGAGACGGCGGTTGCTGTGGGGATTTTCGTTGTCTCCCGAAGGTGGTAAGTCGGTGGGAGAGGGAGGAAGGGCTGCAGGGATGGGAGAGAGTTCGGGCCTTCACTCCACGTAGGCCTACTCGGGAGTAGGCCCCACTGTCTTCAATGGGCATTGCACGCAGGTAACTGGGTGGAGGTGGAGGAGGCGGCCTTCCAAAATAAATCAACTCGGATCATTTTTTTCCTCGGTGGAGTCGAGATTCCTGTTCAGATCCGGCGAGTTATTTACATGGCCTCTGGGATCCCAAAATCATTGAGGAGAAAGTGATAGTTCACAGTGTCCACCCATACAAGACCATTCAACAATAATCGGTTGAGGCAATCTCTCCTAATAAACATTTATTATAATGACACCACGCAGGAGGAACGTCTGGGAATGGGAGGTTTCCCTCCCATTACAGAACAGCTACAAAAATTATTATTTTTAGCTGACAAGCTGACAAATATTTGTAAACATTCAGCGTTTGAATTCTAGGGGTGGTGAAGATGCATTTCAAACTGCACAAAGAATGTAACTAAGGACCACAGTGTGTAATGGTAACTTTATTATTTATACCCCTCCCATCCGGCTGGGTTTCCCCAGTCACTCTGAAAACATAATGAAAACATCAAGCATTAAAAACCTCCCGATACAGGGCTGCCTTCAGATGTCTTCTAAAAGTTGAGCAATTCTTTTATCCCCTTGACAGTTCAACAGGGAGGGCACCACTACCGAGAAGTCCCCCTCTGCCTGGTTCCCTGTAACTTCTCTTTTCACAGTAAGGGAACCAGCAGAAGGACCTCAGGGCTGAGCGATGGGGGTGGAGACGCTTCTTCTGGGCTGAGGCCATTTAGACTCAGAAATGTACCGTGTAAAAGGAACAGGGTTTCCACATGGTTAAATTTGGGATTTTGTGAATTATTGAGCATTTTAGGTACAGTGGTACCTTGGTTTACAAACTTAATCCGTTCCAGAAATCTGTTCTTTAACAAAAGCGTTCTTAAACCAAGGCGTGCTTTCCCATAGCAGCGGGGGACTCAATTTACAAATGGAACACACTCAACAGGAAGCGGAACATGTTCTGCTTCCAAGGCAAAGTTCACAAACCCAAACACCTACTTCTGGGTTTGCAGCATTCTTAATCCAAGTTGGTCATAAACTAAGCTGTTCTTAAACCAAGGTACCACTGTACAGTGGTACCTCTGGATACGAACTGGATCCGTTCCGGAGCCCTGTTCGCATCCAGAAACAAACGCAACTCGTGTGCGCGGGTTGCGATTTGCCGCTTCTGTGCATGTGCGTGACATCATTTTGACCATCTGCACATGTGCGATGGGTGAAACCCGGAAGTCGCCGCGGAGTGCAACCCGAAAGCGCTCAACCAGAAGCAACTTCAACCCGAGGTATGACTGTACTAGGGTGCCGCTAATAATGAGTGAAGGAGAAGCACTTTAAAACATCTGGGTACTGCCTAAATAATTTGGAAATTAGTATATGAGTGGGTGTCTTTGATTGCATTTCAGCAAAAGAGATTTATGCTTCCAAGGGATAACGAAAAATCTGGCCAGGAGATTTGTGGGAACTTCTCATAATTTAAGGCAATGGAAGTAATTCCAGAACTCTATGATATTTTCCAAGGAGAGGTATGTGCTAAAACTGTTACTTTTCAGAATGTAATGAGCTTTGAAATATTTGTGTCTGCATCAGATTGAACTATTTAAATTGTCTTATGGACACAGCCCAGATTTAAAATATATTCAGAACAAATGCTTGAAAAAAGTAAGAATATCAAATGACCCATGTTTAGCATTATTTGCGTATATTAAAGGATTAGATGTGCAAGAAGGTCAGAAAGTTATCATTCATCTCTCAACTGTAGCCCAAATGACTAGCAGAAACATGGTAAAAGCAGAAGACCCCCAAATAGCAAGACTGGCTAATTAAACATTGCCCAAATAGTTAAATTAACTAATATCATTAAAGTAAGGCAGATGGGACAGCAGGAAATAATGTTATTGAAAAGTTGAGCTTTTATATAGCTTATTAGAATGAAAAAGCTAATGAAATAATGAAGCATCATGTGCTTTTGAGCGAAATATAATACCATAATGAAAAGCTATATGTTCCTGGCAGAAAAATAAATGCTATTTAATATAGGCAAATATTATTGAAATTGATTGTTAAATATTGAGATATGATATAACCATACACATGATTAAATTGACTTTGGGGAAGGGAGAATATTATTACTAATAATGAAAGTAAGGATAGTAAAAAATGATAGTAGATAAATGCATGCAAATATAAGAGGAGAAAGTACTCTCATCATGAACTTATTTAAATAAGTGACCTTATTTTGCAATTTTCCTTTTCCCTTTTCTACATGAATTTATATGTTTTACGTATGTGCTTATATCCGTTTTGGAAAGCTTTCCGCTTTATAATTTGGCAACTGGAAAAAAAGAGAAAGTAGTAAAAAAGCTGCAAGCCTGAACAAGGAACTTATGTCTGAGTAAATAAGAATGAATAGTCTTAATATTCCTCTTAACAGCGCAGTCATGTTATCTTTTTACTCCTGAAAAAATCCATAGACTTGGATAGGATATATCTGAAATAGGGAATTCTTCCTTTTGCAGCCTTGTAAATGAGCCCATAAGTTTCTACCCTGTAAAATGTTTTGGTACCCTGCTGGGGTCTGACAGAAGAGGAATGGAGAGTTCAATCCTTCCTGCAGCAGCTTGCTGAATTTTTCTGATGGTTATGGAGGTGGGGCCTTCCATTCTTCAAAAGCTTGCTTAGTTGCTATTCTGATCTCAGAGGTGAAACAGAGTGCTCTTTTCCTCCTCTTCTAGTCTCCACACATGCACACAGAATTCCATGTAGTTGCCTGCATGCAATCTCATTGTCACTCATTACTGCTGGCCTGGTGCTTAAATACAAGGGTTGGATTTTGGCAGGCTTCATTGAGGCTAGGTATTCAGGTTTCAAATGTCTTAGTGGCTATTTTTGGTTTGATACCTTATAATTTATAACTCATAGTTCAAACCTGGGTATCTCTGCTTGAAAGTAAGCCCCACTGACTTCAGTTAGACTTGTATTAAGATAAGAATACATTGGATTGCAGTCTAAATAGTAGACTGCTTTTGAAATGTACAACATGGAATGAGATGGGGAGGAGCCATACCTGCACATAAACACCCCAAGTTCAGTTCCTGCCATGTCTAGGTAAAGAGGTCAGATAGCCATTGATGAGAAAAACTTCTTCCTGAAACTCTGATCAGCCAGTGTCACAGTAGACAATACTGGATTAGATGAAAAGTTACTATAGGGAAATAGAATGCCAACCCTTTTTGACCAATAAATGTTATTTTCTTTACAGGTTGCTTCTGTGACAGAATATGGAGCATTCATTAAAATTCCAGGAACAAGGAAACAAGGTTGGGATCTCTATCAGTTGTATTAAATGGTGTTTTGGTTTTTATAGTAAAAGATTAGAAATCAAAATACAGTGTTAACCCATTAGGATTCTTAAAACATTTCTGTTCATTTCATCTGTCAAAGAACATTACTTAACAAACTTTTTTTCTCCGTCATACTTCTTCTTAGGCCTTGTACACAAAAGTCACATGTCAAACTGCAGGGTGGACCAACCCTCAGAGTTGGTGGATGTGGGAGAAAAAGTGTGGGTGAAACTTATAGGAAAAGAGGTAAACATTACTGTCCTGTTTCTGAGGTGATTGTAAAATAGGATTTTGCACTTCAACAAATTACATGAAGGTTTTTGTTAAGAAAGAAGTACACACTGATCAGCTTTTTACTTTGAAGAAAGTACCCCACAGTCCTGTCAATGGCTGATGTTGCGTTTATGTTAACGTTGAATTAATGATGAGAAGCCCGGTGGGAAAACAGGAGATGCAGTACTAGCTGTGATGACTCTTTGGTCGGGGTGTTTTCCCTTCTGTGTAGAATGTTCCTCATCACAAACCCCTGGTTGATTTGTTCTTTGAGGTCTGACCAAAAAAAAAAATTCAAAAGAATATTTCCTTGTCTTTCAGAAGACAGATGAGAAGTTAAAATTGTCTCTTTCGATGAAGGTTGTTAATCAAGGAACTGGAAAGGACCTGGACCCCAACAATGTGACCCTTGAGTAAGTAAAATATGTTGCACTTATGTGGGAGTATGGATTTTTTTTATTCTTTCATTTTCCCCTTTATCCCCAGGATGTGTGGCCCTCCAGATGTTGGACTGTAACTCCCACCCCACCCTATCAACATGACCATTGGTCAGGGATGAGGAAGCTATATTCCAACAATATCAAGAGGCCATGGTTTCCCCATCCTTGCTGTATCCCAATGGGCAGTGGTGCAGCTAGGGCCAAATTTCTGGGTGCATATCTGTGACTTTGCAGCCCAGGTGGCTCCAAATGACCCGAGAGACCAAGCAGCAGCCAGCAGGACAGGATGTGGTGATTGCACTGTGACAACAGCCAAGATTCCAGCAAGTTGGAATCCTTTTTATTGATTTCCCCCAGGGCAAGAGTGACAGTGAGGAGAGCCATTCAGATTCTGCCTTGGGGCTGTTGGACCAATGAAGACACAGGGGCAGCCGCGGAACTTTCATTGGTTCATCTACCGCAAGATGATGTCTGATTAGCTTACCTTGCTTTCACTCTTGTCCTAGGAAAAATAATTTTAAATTAAATGGTGTATAGGTCGCTGGAGCAGAGCCTCTGTTGCCAGGGCAGAACTATCTTTTTTTGTGTATCCTGGAAGGTAACCTGCATCTGCCCTGAGATATCTCCTCTTCCCAAAGACTACAGAACCCCCCCAAAGTCGGATGGCCATAAGCTCCCCTCTGTCAAAAAGCCACACACAAAGAAAAGGAGACCTGCTATTCCCATTTGCTTCAAAATAGACCACATGAGAAGCAAAAGGCAGGGAGCAAGGATGTGCCTTGCACAGGGTGCTATTGTTGCATGAATCCTGCTTGTTCCAATTGTCTGGGGAGAGTACCCTGTCTGCATTGATTTATGTGGGTCCCCTGGAAGACACATTGATTGGTGCTCCCCCAAAGCTGCAGGCCCTGTTTAAAAATGTCTGACTTAATTTCTGACATAAAGCTCCTTAGAATTTTGCTATTGGCTTCAGCTGAACTAGGATTACACCTCAAAACAAATGGTTTTGTCTGTGACTAAAATCTTTTATGTCTGCACACAGTCAAGATGCACGGAAGAAAGGCTCATTCAAAGACTACACCAGCCAGAAGATCACTCTAGAAGCAGTCTTAAACACAGTTTGCAAAAAGTGTGGTTGTCCAGGTATGTTGAGGTCAAATTCCTATTTATTTATTTTAAACATTTGTGTCACGTTACCTTTGTGTTTTTACAACACAAGTGAGAACTGTGCCACTTCTTTCTAACTGAGATACTGGGGTTCAAATAGTAACTCATCCCTGTAGCTCTTGCTTGGTGGCCGTGGTTCAGCTACTGTATCTCAACCTAAACTATCTCACAGGGCTGTTGGGAGGGTAGAAAGGGGTGGGGTGCACTTTTTTTGCCAAAGGGTGGGATAATTGTTTGTTTAATAATAATGCAGCAAGGGCAGCGAAGTTTTGAAATATTGTTCACAACATCTTCAAACTTAATTGTGAGGCTATGAATGTTAGAAATATTTAGGGGGTGTTATTACAGCACAAGTGAGAACTGGACCACTTCTTTCTAACTGAGTTTTGGGGTAGTCAAGTCTGCTCATTCAATTATACTTGCAAATATACCTTATACAAATTTACCTTAAGCCAAAGGGCTGGGGCGTTTTGTTTGGGGGAGAGTTGTTGCCATTGGTTCTTTGTATACTTTAGGTTTTCTTGTGATTATTTGGAAATTTTTCAGTTTGGTTTGTATTTTTTTTAATGTCTTTTTATTAAAGTTGGTTTGTATTTTTAATATTTATTGTCTGTGACTATTTTTGTTAATTGTTTTTTATGGTGGTTTTTATGTTGTAAGCTGCCTTGAGGATGGTTTGAATGGTGGAAAGGAGGCATACAAATAAAATTACGTATGTATGTATGTATGTATGTATGTATAAAAGTAATAAAGTCCTCAGTCACAAATACCAGCATGAGTGGATGTGGAAATCAGCAGTTCCTAGGCATGCTGTAGGTAGAACTCTTACCTCCTGCTCCAGTATAGCCAGCACAAACTTGCTTTGCAGCCTTCAAAGACTGAGGATACAGGGAATGGCCTCTTGCAGTTTCAGGAAATACAGGCCATAATGGCAAAACTTTCCATAGCTAGAAAAGATGAATACTGCTGTTTTACTTTAAGGTACTAGAAAACACAGTAGGGGCAGAGAGGTGGTAAGCAACAAGGTTTGTTTTAGTTTTTTAATTTTTTTTAACATTGCGTTGAAGGTCATTTTGCAAAAGATTGCTTTGTGCAGCCAGGAGGGACCAAGTATACTCTGATTCCAGAGGAAGAAGAAATCCCTCCAGAAGAAGAAAAGAAGGCACATAAATCTGAAGATTTTGTGAAGAAGAGAAAAAAGGTAAAAGATTGGCTGACAGGATTGAGAACAGGTAACAGTTCTGTTGCCACATTCATTGAGAACAAGCTCAGCAAGCTGCCAGTTACAGTGATGTCAGCAATCTTGTACATAAAAGTAAGTCCATTTGAATCTCAGTGTCTATAGGGAGTGGGCCTTTGCACTTTTTAAAAAGCTCTTTTTTCCCCCAAAGGCCTATCTAAATATACTTAAAGAGTAAAAAATATTTGGTGCTCTGTGCTTAGGATGTTTAATTTTCTTATCCGGGGGCAAAACTAGGCTTTATGTGACCCAAGTCAAAGACCCAATTTGGCGCGCGCGCACACACATACACACACACACACACACACACACACACACACACAGGCTGGGAGCGTCAGTGACGCTCCTCTGAAGGCGTCAACTGGGGCAAAAACCTGGCTAGCTCCCCCATAGTTACAGCACTGTTGTACCTTTACTTTTTCCTTGATTTTATTCTTATAGTTTCTGTATTCTTATCCTGCCTTGGATATTTTATAAAAAGGTGGGATATAAATCTTGGTAATAAATAAGTGCTGCCCCTTTTTCATCTTAGCACTTTGTATTTTGACAACTGTTGCTGCTTTACCATCTTAAGGGTTAGGAGCTCTGTATCTGACTTCTTTTTAGGTTTCTGTTCAGTTTTTGCAAATACTGTTGCTGCAAAATGCAGCTTGGATCAGTGAGTAGCAAGGCCTCTTTGCACATAACATTAAGCCAAATAATAGTTTGGCGCGTATTAGCAAACATGCAGGTTTAGCTACTCAGCATCAGTACTGGGTGAAAAGCGCAACGGCTCCAATCTCCCCTTAAGGAACCTGCCCGTTTGCTAGCTAGCGCTCAGCCATAGTTCTTCTTAGTATTACATGTGAAGCGGCTTTTAGGGAATCATTTCCTAATACCCTCCAACAGAAAATCTTACGCGCACTAATGTATTCTCTCTAACAGGAAAAAAAGAGAAAAAAGAAACACAAGAGCAAAACTCCTTCCGAACTGGGGGATTCTGACAGTGGTGAGTCAGATGCTGGTGATGTTCAGCCATCAAGGAAGAAAGCAAAACGGACTGAAAAAGCTAGTGCATCCCAAAAGCGAAAAAAGAAGAAGCATCATAAGAAGAAGCACAAGGACTGAGAAGCGGATCCAAGGCCTTAGGCTGTGCTGACACAGTGTGCACCCTCTGGGCTCCTCTAATCTGCTGGAGAAAAAAATAGTTGAGCTAGTGCAACTTGCATTATAACAAAAGGGGATTCCTCCTTTGAAAAGCAACGTTGTTTTCCTACGAATTTTTTCCACAAGGACTGCCACTTTTCTCTACATGGAAGAAGCCAGCTGCAGTTGGGTGTTCCTTACCACAGATGTTGCCCTCATTCATGTGAAACGCTTCTCCTTCTGTAGCTCCTTTTTCTTCTGGGCTTTGTGCCAGGCAGTTCCTTTGGAACAACCCAGAGCCATCTCCATGAAGCATGCATGGCACTGGCAATCAGTGCAGCTTCCTTAGCCAGGGTGGCAGCTGTGTGTTGAATCAGCATCTCGCCAGTCATTCTCCGCACGTCAGCAGAAAGAGCAGTGGACTCATCATCTTGGCTGGTCGATTTGTTCTGCACCGGTCACTCCACTGCATTTTTGCCCCATTCATACTGCAGTACTGGAGGAAGAAAAAAAATCATAAACTGAGTATCCCTAGGGGTTGCAAAAGCACAAATCAAAATGTGAAAACAAGCTTTGTGCTTATATTGCTAGCCATTTAAACTCTGAAATAAAGCCTTTTTTCCCTCCCAAGGTGTGATCCCTTTCTGTTACATTTTGGCCAATGGAACAGCTGGGTAATAGAAAGGAAGTAGTCTTTCTGTTGGATACAAAATAGTCTTTAGGGTGTGGCTGTTTTCCCAGGCTTGCTTCCCTTGTCTATTAAATGGCAATCTATGGTCAGCTTGTTTGTTTATTACACTTATCTGTGCTTCTGTCATAATGCAGCTGAAGGTAACATGGTCTTCCTTTGAGACAGTGACCTAGCACAGCTTAGTTTCACTGGGGTTACTATATTGTTTATTTTAGACTACCACCTAGTCGTCGGTTCTTTCAGAAAGAGTGCAAGGGCCCTTCTACGTTCTGCGTAAGTGCTTCTGTCAAAACCATGACAAGGAAAAACACTTTCCCATGTTGGGTGTGTCACTATGAACTAACTAGGAAGTCTCTGCCCAAATCCTCTGCTATGAGGCTGCTTCAGTTGGTTTGCTAACCACACGATGTCAGGCAAGTAGAATGAGAGCTCTTATTCCACGTATGATTCACTGCTTGTGGACATCATACACCTGACTGCCTTTCCTAATGACAATAAATCAGGCATTCTACTGGTCTGGTTTGCACATCATATTAAACTGTGGCTAAAGGAAAATGTAATTAAATGTGGACAAGCAGTCTCTGGGTTGATGCTGCTGAAATCATAGGTGCTTTGCTCCTCTCCTGCTTGGAAGGAAGCCAGTTAGGCTTGTCATGACCTGGTGTGAACCTGTGGTCTGTTTCCCCATAAGCACAAGCCTGGGTTTAGGCAACACAAAATTCTGGAGTCTTTCCCTGCAGGAAAGGAGTAAAGCATCAACACTTTGAGTGTGCTCTAGCATGCTACTCATATATATTAAACGATAGCTTGTTTTAACTATGGTTAAATGCAGTCCTCCAACCTTGGTGGTTTCCAGGTGCTACAACTCCCAACACCCCAAGCCAGGATAGCAGTGCATGGCTAGGTTGTGGGAATTGTAGTCCATAGCAATTGCAGGTTAGTAAATGGGAGAAGGCTGGTTTGATGTGATGTGCAAACCAGGTCCACTTGGTTTTAGTGAAGGGGAAACAGTCATTCTCACCCAGTGCTTTGTTGCTGGAGAATGCCAGTTGGTTCGCAATTGCCTGCAATTAGTCTTTGACCTGTCTAGTAGGCTGTTTGCTTTTTAAAAAAGAATTTTGCTCTTCACTCATGCTTCTTAAGACAGTTTACATGGGAAAAATTGATGGAGGATCTGAACTATCCAGCCCAACAGCAGTATAATGGTAGTGATGGTGGTAGTAGTAGTAGTAAAACTAAAAAGTTTGAATGAATAAGGTGGTGTTCTGGCATTGAAAGACAACCAAATGGGCACTGATAAGGTGGCCAGTCTGCCGCTGACTTCTGGTGGGGGCACCCAGAGGACAGCCTCCAAAAATGACAGTGCATGAGCAGGGTGACATGGGAACAGCTGTGGCTTCAGGTTTCCATGGGTCCCAAGCTGTGTAGGGCTTTAAAGGTAAGCAGCAGCACTTCGAAATTACCTTAAAAAATGTACTGGCAGACACTGTACTGTACTGGCCAGATGCATTCTCAAAGATCAACACCAGTTAATTACGGCATTATACAATGCCTCTTATTCTCTTTCTCTGCCCCACCCTCTGAGCATGAGGTTGTTCTAAAGGGCTGTCAAGAGTTTCTTAAGGAGTTTTGCAGACTCCTTAAGCGATGATGATCTGATGATCGGAAGATTTTTAAGCCCTGCCTTTCAAAGGAGCACGAGTTAATACATTCCTGACCACTTCTCTATCACTGACAGAATGGAAATTCACAGTAAATCATTTAATAATAAGTTTTTAAAAACCCGTTTAAAAAAACATAGGATTTTCAAGAAGCTGGATTCAATCCCAGACATACTTCCTGGCCAGTCCTGATATGCATGTTCCATGCCAGCTGCAAACATGTCTGAGAAGGGTGCTTTTAGAAAGTAACAGCTAAAACCATCTACTAGACATGTGCTTTTAAAAAGGGGAAATAGCATCATACTTGATTCTCAATGATAAGTTCATTGATATGCAAATAGATTTTACTTTTTGGTCAGCATCTTCAGTGTCCGAAACAGCTGGGTTCTGATTCTTTACTGGCATCCTTCAGTAGTAACACCTGCTGCAAGGCATAGTTCTTATGGACTGCAGCATAATCTCCAATGCAAGACCACAGCTGGTGTGTTTTAAAGCAGTATGTATACTCCACATGGATGAGGTTGAGTTGACATTATTCTAGGTGTAGTTACAATTCTCTAGTCTGCAATATTTATATTTTAATTTGTAGATGTTCCGGTTACTACTTTCTAAAAATTGGGACTCTAGTAATTAAAAATCTGGGTTTCTTTTACTTCTGATTTCTGAGCTTTTGCTCACGTTGCTATACTCCCAGCCAATATAAATGGGAAAAACCATTTAAGGATTCTTAATACATGTTCAGATGTCCCTACACCAAGGCATTGGTTTGTAGCCTTCAGTACCACAACAGTGCATTCTGGCATAGTGAGCTGGTCTTCTTTCAATAAATGTCTATATGATCTCACTATATTGTACTTTGTGTATTTTTGATGTTGAACTAAGACACTATTGGAAGTCATTTTGTGACCGGCACCCACAGACCTTTCTCAAATATGGGCCTATTGTCCCCCAAATGGTTGGTAATTCCGATTCTAAAAGATCCTGAAACCAAACATTGTAAGCAACGTAAACTGCATCTTGCAAGCAGCATCCTCATGTTTTTGTTGCCTGTATTTCTCAAAGCATAATGTAAAATAATGTCAGAATACGTTTGACTAGCCATAGAAGTGGGGGGACAGTGGAAATCACACAACAGATTTTTAAATGAAAACCACACGCGTTAGGAAACTTTAATATTAGGCATCCACAACTCCAGACAAACCTGTTTAGATCAGGTTACCTCAACTGAAGAGAAACACCAGGAAAATGCCCTATTTTAAAGTCACTGAAACTCATCTTTGCTTTGTCTGAAGCTTGGATAATGACTTGCATGGTTCAGCCACAAGAGCTTCCATATCAAATTGCTTGAAGGCATGTGTGACAGACAGGCCTCAGATCTGCCTTGTGACCCAGCAACCAGTTGGTGCTGGCATACAGATCAGCTAATCAGAGAGGGAAATTAACCATCAAATAGGGATGGGGAGTATCCAACAGCAAACAGGCAGGGATTGTATGTGGGTTAGACAGGGTCCTAGGTATGGAGTCAGGGACTTTGTATAGGCAAAAAGGGTCTCTGGCTATCTTAAGTGGAGTCTCACAGGGTTTATCTGCTAGAGGAAGCTGATAGCACACCTGTAAGTGGGCAGACAAGGTTCATTCTACCTGAGGGGGAAGGCTAAGATCATAGGAAAGAGCTGGAAGGTTTTATAGTGTAGAAGAATAGCCATCCTACAAAGAAAAAAATTATCTGACAGGTTGAAAGTGTTGCATTCAGATATTTAATACAGTATCTCTGTATCTGCTTGAAACAAAGTATTGCACCTTGCAGTGGTAAACCATCAAGTGTAAACAAAGTTTCTGCTTTGTCTTAGAAGAGCCTCATTCTTAACTTTGGTCTTCTGGGTGAGGTCCATATTCCCTTACACTCAATTTTAACCAGGCCAGCAAAAATGTCACCACAAACAGTCAATCCAAAAGCTGGGTCTTAAGACGCCACAATGCGAGACACCTTTAGCTCCTGTGGCTCCTTAATACAATACTCATCTGACAAATCAGCTTGGCTTTGTAAAACAATAGACTAAAGATTTAGTCTGTATGCCACACGCTTGAACCGCAGGACTGATTCTGCAGCTCTGTAACACAATTGCCATCCGACCAGCAGGCAAGGGTGAGGCTATAGTAACAGCGAGTACCTGTAATCATACCAATTAATTTAATTAGACCAGATAATGCTAGGGCTCTGATCTGTTTAACCACCTTAAACATCCATTTTGATGGTTGGCAGAGGAGGAGGAATGCATTTTCAGTAAAATGAACTAGGGTTGGGGAACCTTGGGATCAAGCTGTGACATTCCAGATCTACAGTGGTACCTCGGGTTAAGAACTTAATTTGTTCTGGAGGTCTGTTCTTAACCTGAAACTGTTCTTAACCTGAAGCACCACTTTAGCTAATGGGGACTCCCGCTGCTGCCATCACACAATTTCTGTTCTCATCCTGAAGCAAAGTTCTTAACCTGAGGTACTATTTCTGGGTTAGCGGAGTCTGTAACCTGAAGCGTATGTAACCTGAGGTACCACTGTATCCGTTTAGCCCTTGGGATTCTCCATAAGCCACACCCCTCACCAGACCTGGCTCCACCCCTCCTGCAGTGTTCAACTATGACAATGTCTCTTTGTTTGCATTGTGTGAATTGTGTGTGTAGAAATGTTGCTGCTGGAAAGCACCCTACTATTAGGAGTCTGTGCCTCTGGCCCAGCTCATCACTACCACATGGCTCCCTAAAGGTTGCTTGTGAAGGAATGTGGCTCCTAGGCTGAAAAGCTGCCCCCCCCCCCAAATGGAATGATTTATTAGTCATAATCCCAGTTATGTCATCAAGGGCGAGCAGACAGAGACCCAGCCAGACACCATTACACAACTATTTCAGTTTATTACTTCCACATAGCTTGTTTCTGCCTCACCCACTTCTTCAGTATTTTTTTTTTAAAAAAGCAATGAAAGAAAAGAAAACCCCAAAGATCAGGGTGAGAGAGTTCAAGTTGCATACTGAACAGATTCAAAAAGGTTCAACAACTATACAAAAAACACTTGTGGGGAGGAAGGGAATCACAAAGGCAATTTGGCAACAAGTTTGGCATTGGATGACTTGGCAAGAGAACAGGTACAGGCTCTTATTCTGCTTTTTGATAGGTACGGGTACAGACCACGGTGCCCATCGTCAGAGTCTGAAAGAGAAGAAAAGGTAAGCAAGTCTTAGCCCAGAAACACTGTGACCCCCCCCCCCCAGGAGGCCTGTTATAGACTGTATAATGACTTAGTCTTGGGGCATTACTTACAAAACCATAAGGGTGGGCTAATATCTAATGTATATTTTGGAAAGAGGTTTGACTGTCTATTCTCCATAGGTTTGGCTGCCTCTTGAAATATTGTTGCCAAACATGGCTTCCAAGCTGGGTGCAGAAGAGCGGTAGTCTCGTAATCTGGGGAACCGGGTTCGCGTCTCCGCTCCTCCACATGCAGCTGCTGGGTGACCTTGGGCCAGTCACACTTCTTTGAAGTCTCTCAGCCCCACTCACCTCACAGAGTGTTTGTTGTGGGGGAGGAAGGGAGAGGAGAATGTTAGCCGCTTTGAGACTCCTTAAAGGGAGTGAAAGGCGGGATATCAAATCCAAACTCTTCTTCTTCCAAACTTTGTCACCATCTTGGTGACACCATCTTGAATCAAGATGGCGGACCAGGATGGGACTTTAGTTTGACATTTTTTTGCACTGTTTTGGCTCTTAATTGCCAAACTTGGCACGAGGGTTCCCAGGGTGGGGCAGTTCCTCCACCGACAAGGACTGTATGTACTTGTCTAAAGCACAAATTTGAAAGAGTAAGAACAACAACCCTGCAGGCTGATTAAGTGGGCACCTCTTGCAGTTGATCAAAATGTTTCTAATTGATAATAGCCAACCAACCATTAAATTGCAGAGGCAGCCAAAGTAAAGAGTTACTTGCTTGTTTTTTTCCAGGCACATTTTCATGTGACCAGGGGTGGGGTGGGGTTGGAGGCAGGTTAAATAGTTTCCAGGAGTGATTTCCTTCCCTTGCAGTTTTCTCTTCAAATTTTTAACTTGCCCATGTAGGCCACAGGCAAAGAGCAGCGTACTTTGTCTTACCAAAATCAACTTTCCGTCCTTCAGTTCTCGGACTAGCGAGGTCTCCTTTCCATCCCATTTCTGCACATGAAGGAGCTTCCCTCCATCTAATGTCACAAGCGACTGAAAGAAAGAAATCAAATCAAGCTCATTAGAGAGCCGCAGAATTGTGGTTCGTAACAGAAAAGAATTCTGAGTTCCACAAGCGCAACACAGAGAGACTACAGAGGAGGAAGGTGGACAGACTGTTTCATCCCTTGGGTGGGTTGTAAGCAAGGCCCCATCTGCACTATGGATTTAAGGCAGTGTCATCCCACTTTAAACAGCCACGGCTTCCTCCAAAAAATCCTGGGGGCTTTGTTAAGGATGCTGAGAATTGTTAGAAAGCCCCTATTCCTGTCCCAGAGCTGCAATTTCTAGAGTGGTTTAATCATTTCCCCCAGGAAACCTTGGGAAGTGTAGCTCTGAGGAAGAACAGGGGTCTCCTAACAATGCTCCACATCTTTGTACCGGTTACTTGGCCGAAGAACCACAATGCAAAATACCGTATTTTTCGCACCATAGGGCGCACTGGACCATAGGGCGCACCCAGTTTTTAGGGGGGGAAATCAAGAAAAAAACTCCCCCCCCAGCCCCAAAGAGCAGTGTACAGGCTGCGCACAACTTCTCCCTGCCGGAGGGATTGCGCGCGGCTATGGCACAAGCCAAGGCAGCGAGCAGGATGGATCCCGCTCGCTGTTTTGGCTTCCCCTTTAGCCCCATGCAGCCTCTCCTTGCCGGAGGGGTTGTGCGCAGCTATGGAGCAAGCCAAGGCAGGGGGTGGGATGGATCCCGCTCGCTGTTTTGGCTTCCCCTTGCCGGGAAGACGCTCCCTTGTCTCCTTGCCGGGAGACGCTGCGCAGGGCTTTCCTGACTTTACTGGGAGATGGGGGGATTCCCCCACCTCCTGCAAAACCGGCAGAAGCAGCGCACACTTTAAAAGGGCTGCACGGCTTCTTCTGGCTTTCCTGGGAGGTGGGAGAAGGGAGTGATGCGGCCAGTCAGTCCCTTCTCCCTCCTGTGGAAAAGCCCGCAAGAGCACACGGAGCTTGTGTGCGGCTCTTGGGGGCTTTTCCCACCTGCCTCCCCCCTGCATTCGCTCCATAGGACGCACACACATTTTCCCTTGCTTTTTAGGAGGGAAAAAGTGCGTCCTATGGTGCGAAAAATACGGTAATTAATAATAATAATAATAATAATAATAATAATAATAATAATAAGTATACCCTGCCCATCTGGCTGGGTTTCACCAGCCACTCTGGGCAGCTTCCAACAAAATATTAAAATACAATACTCTGTTAAACATTAAAAGCTTTCCTAAACAGGGCTGCCTTCAGATGTCTTCTAAAAGTCTGGTAGTTGTTTTTCTCTTTGACATCTGGTGGGAGGGCGTTCCACAGGGCGGGTGCCACCACCAAGAAGGCCCTCTGCCTGGTTCCCTGTAACTTGGCTTCTCACAGCGAGGGAACTGCCAAAAGGCCCTCGGCGCTGGACCTTAATGTCTGGGCAGAATGATGGGGGTGAAGATGCTCTTTCAGATAAGTGTGGATTTTGAAGAATGACTGGGCCTTTCAGTTCTCATATTGTTACAGAAGGTTTAGGTTAGGCAAGTTCCCCTTTAAATGTGAACTGAGTCATATCCCCCACCCTTACATATGCCCCACGTGGGAGCCAGTGAGGCTTCCAGCTGCTGTAAGCCTATCCTATTGTTAACCTTCAGGCTCAGGTCATCTGTGCAGAGTGCCCTGCAACTCCTGTGAAGCTCTAAAGCAGAACCTCTCACAGGCCATACATGTTGTTTTAACATCTTGTCCTCTGGCTGCCTGCCAGCCAAAATCATTTGCTTCGAAGGTCAAACATGCAGCTTGCCAGTAATTCACACATGCTCGCTTTCTATGGAATGCAAATGAGATATTTCCATTGCCCCCCCCCCCGTTATGTTTTGCTTGACAACTGTCTGTACACCACTTAAAACAATATTTTTAGTCAATTAAGTCATTTGGCTTTGGCTTTAAGCAAGGGTAACTGAAACTGCACACCAGCAAGTCCTCAATACAAGCACCTTTTTGAGAATAAGGAAAAGCACTGGAAGAATTTACTTTCACCACTTGGAACAAAAAACCCTCTTTCCCCATCACATTAACATACCAGGGCAAAAATGGATTTAAAAAACAAGCTCGTGGGCCTTTCAAACTCAACCCCTCAATTAAAATCAGTTTCAGCTCACAACCCTAGTTTTTAAAATATGTTGCAGTATCATCACAAGCTGCTCTCACCAGTAACAGAGATCCTGCAGTGAGTCATGGCTATGTGATTATTGAAAAGAAGAATTGTTTTCATACGCTCTAACCTACTTTTTTATTTTAAACCCCACCCACCCCCGGCAAGGCTTCAGAGCTGCAGGCTGTGTCATTTGAGGGTAGAAACCAGTAGCACAGCTTCTTTTGACAGACAATAAATATCAACGTCACAGCAACGGAATTGGTTTGTTCAGGATCTGATAACAAGTAAGAGAAAACCACTTCGATGAATAGGAATCCAGTATACAAACTTAAGGTTGTTAATCAGTGCAAACCTCTGCTGGTTTACTAAAAAATAAGACTTGCTGAGTTCAGCATGGCCTGCTCTAGAGTAAGCATGCACCTGCCCTGCTTTTGTTACAGGTTCCACTTGTTCCAAATTGATATCAAATCTAACTCTGCTCCGAGACCGGAATAACCTAACACTCAGTACTTTTTTTACTGAAGTTGTTTCAGTAAGTGCCACACTTTTTACAACAACAAAAAGAGGTGCCGGTACTGTGTACTCTTGAGTATCCCCTTAAAAAGCACTGCTAACACTTAAACAAAAACCCAGCACTTACAGAAAAACAGGTAAGCTCGGGTCTGGTCAGATGCAATGACAGGGGTGTGACTAGGTACCTAAAGGACTCTGGTCACAAGCCCATGGCACAATTTTGAATGAATGTAGAGAAGACTTCTAGGCAAGTAAAGAGACTGGGTGAGTGGGATCTCGCCAGCTTTGCACTTTGCAGCAAGCCCAGCAGCTCTGCAAGCAAAGGGTGAAAATAAGGGGGAGAAGGAGGAGGAGAGTTTGGGGGGTGGCAGCACAAATGACCAAGGGGTCAGGTACCCCAAACAAAGCCCTTTCCATATGGACCATAAAGCTGAGTCTTCATAGTGAAACAGACCAGCCTGATTAATGACAATTAATAATAATAATAAATTGTATTTATACCCCGCACTCCCCAGCCAGAGCCGGGCTCAGGTCAGCTAACAACAGTAAAAGCATAATGGGGGGGGACCAATTTAAAATACAGGTTAAAATGCAGTTTAAAATACAGCCTCATTTAAAAAGTAGCCCATAGATCAAAACCATAAGGGGAGGGAGACATAAGGGTCAGACTGAGTGCAAACCAAAGGCCAGGCGGAACAGCTCTGTCTTGCAGGCCCTGCAGAAAGATGTCAAGTCCCGCAGGGCCCTGGTCTCTTGTGACAGAGTGTTCCACCAAGTCGGGGCCAGTACTGAAAAGGCCCTGGCCCTAGTTGAGACCAATCTAACCACCTTGTGACCTGGGACCTCCAAAATGTTGTCATTTGTGGACCTTAAGGTCCTCCATGGGGCATACCAGGAGAGGCTGTCCTGTAGAATTGAGCACGCTGCCACCTACTCCAAGCGTAGGGAACCTTTGGTCCTCCAGAGGTTGCTGAACTACAACTTCTATTATTCCTGGCTTTTGGTCATGCTGGGCTGACAGAAACTGTAGTTCAGCAACAAGCAAAGGGCCAAATGTTCCCATTTCCTGACCATATGCATTCTCTCTCCCAGGCCCTCCTCATCACTTTATGTTTCAGCAGCACCTTGGCATTTCTCCCCAAGTTAAGAACAGAAGGAAAGCCCTACGGGATCAGGCCAAAGGTCCAGCTTGCCCAGCATCCTGTTCTCAGAGTGGGCAACCAGGTGCTCATGGGAAGCCTGCAAGCAGGACAGCAGCACAACAGACATTCTCCCCACTTGTGATTCCCAACCCAGTGGAGGCAGGACATGGGCATCGTGGCCAGCGTGAGACTTCATCTCCACTGATTTGGTTCCGTCCTGGCATCTCGAGTGACAAGGATCAGGCAGCAGGCAGTGGTGGCTGGTGTCCATTTGGAATGGTAGGGTGGAAGGCAGAGTCAATGACAAGCGGAATCAATTAATTCTGGTTTTGCCCCATCCCCTGCTGAGTTTTATTTTTTTTATTTTTTTTAACTATCAATTCTTTATTGATTAAAAGATTTGCAGCTCTATACAAACATTATGTACTATCTCTTAACAGGTATATATATATATATATATATATATATATATATATGAAAATTTATAAAGAAAAAAGAAATAAAGAACAAAGATAAGAAACAAAGAAATCAAATTAAAAAAAAGAGACAAAGTTATTTACATAGTAAAAGTACTCATCAGCACAACCCTTCCTGGTGAGTTTTACAAGGGCAACTGTGGGACTAAGGATCAGGAAGCAAGCAAACAGTGCTACCCTTTTGAACTGGATGCAAGTAAGAAGGCAAGCAGGTGAGGGCTGGCTGACACCAGACCCAGGATGGTGTGGTAGTGCCCCATTTGCCCTAAATAGACCAGCCTGGACTGCTAGCAGCTGACAACATGGCCAGTCAAACTAGACAGTCATGGGCTAAATAGACAAATCAGTCTGATCAGCTATAAAACATCTTCTATATTCTTGTCTAACCCTTTTGTAGCTCCTGATGGGACCTAGCAAGGGTTGCAGTCACAATCTTGACAGCCAGAACTCTACCTTGACATGTCTGTCATCTGCGGTCGTCTCATCAAATTCTTCTCCTATTGTGAATTTGATCTCCGTGCTCTTGAAAGTGCTCTGGGTCTTGAGGGTGATCTTGTTGCCGTCAACCTCAATAATGGTGGTGGGTTTGGTCAGGTTTGCCATCTGCCTCGTGGCAAAGCCCACGCCTGCAGGAAAAGGAGAGGTTAAAAGGGGTGGGGGAATTAGCAGCCTAGAAGCTTGGAAGTCAGTGTGCCATAATGATCACAGCATTGATGGGATACTGGTATGAAAAGCAGATTTGTTAAAACAGAAGAAAGCTAATGAAGGCTTAAAAAGAAGGTGGAGGTGTGGGAATCTTTGAGGCCTTCTGGATGTTGCTGAACCACAACTCCCATCATCGCTGGCCATTAGCTATGGTCACTAGGGTTGACGTTGTAGTTCAGTGACATCTGGAGGGCCCAAGCTTCCCCCATACCTTCTCGAGAGAGCTGCTTGCAAAACCGCTTGGTTAAACACGCACACACAACAGAACACAATAACCCAACACCCAGCCACACCACCAAAAAGAACAAAGGCTTATTCATCAAAATTAAATCAGTTGCACTGAAGGTGGAGCAAGCGAGTCCTTCTTGACTTACTGAGATAGAGAAATCAGGCCCCCATCACCAGTCCTTGTAGGGAGTGTTCTTTCTGGCATTCAGCCATGTAGTGGAGAGGACTCCTAAGAGACCCACATGTTTGTATATGATAAGCTGCTATTGAGAGCTCTCCAGGCAGGATTTAGCAGTGTGGCAAGACTCTTACCATTTGCATTCCTTTGGGGGTGGACCTCTCCTCATTTAGCTGCTAATCTGATTGGATTTGTACCCTTGCTGGCAACTGCAATGGAAAGGAACAGCTTCATTGTGCTCCCACCAGAGAGCCCAGTCTTCCATACGCATTGCACCCTATGACCAGCAAGCCTTACATTCCCCCCCCCCAAGATCCGTAACTAGTGTGTTGCGTAGTGTATAGTGTGTCAGACTAGGTCTGGAGCAGACCCAGGTTCAAATCCTATTTTGCCTTAAGGCTCACTGCATGACCTTGGACCAGTGGCATTCACCAAGACTTGCACACCTCACGGGGATGCTGGGAGGCTAAAATGGGGAGCCCCTTGAAGAAAAGGTGGCCTAATAGATACAATTTTAAGAGGGTTACTTTGAAGATGGGGTGGGTGGTGGACCTCACCTCCGTATCTCCCAAAGGTGAGAACTGTCAGAAAATTTCAGAGCGGGTGAGTTTTTCCTTTCTGTTCCCCAGGTCAGTTCTGCTTTTAAAACTGAGATCTCTTCCACATCCTCTGTGATTGGGAAAAGGACCGTAAGCTCAGTGATGGAGCATCTGATTTGCATGCAAAAGATACCAGGTTTGAAGTCCCCATCATCCTCAGGTACAGCCAAGCATGCCCAACTTGTCTGATATCTAGTCAATGCAGAGCAAGGGCTAGGAAACTTTCCAGCTCAAGCTCAGTCTGCAGAGCATGAGACTCTTAATCTCAGAGTTGTGGGTTCAAGACCCATGTAGGGCAAAAGATTCCTGCATTTCAGGGGGCTGGACTAGATGAACCCTTGCGGTCCCTTCCAATTTTACAATTCAACATCCTCTTCTGGGCAGTCGTCCAAGAACAGCACAACATGGCGGGTGGGGCCAGAGGCAAAAGCCGGCAAAGCAACAAATACAGATTTTATCTTTGTACAGAAGGATTTGGCCCCTGGTCCTGGGTTTCACCACCCCTAAATATAGAGAATACTGAGCAAGATAGATCAATGGTGTGACCCGTTACAAGATTATGTTGTAGGTTCCTATGATTAACAGAAGGGTCAGAAGCTCAGGGATGTAGAACATGCTGCTTTTCTTGTAGAAAACCCCAGCTGCTGGAGGCTCCAGTTAAAAAGGATTCCAGTTAGCAGACAATGTTGAAAGCATTTGCTGAGATCCTGGATTTCTATTGCCAGTTAAATAAATGCCCTTAAGTTCCTCCAAACATGTCACAATGTCTACTGGGGCCTTCGAGTGTCCTTGGAGGAGGAAAATAATCTTGCCCAGAGTGCAATAAGGTATGCTAGTATTCCAAGAAGGAAGATAAGCACCATGGGAACTGACCTTCCCTGGAATATTCCAACCCCCCCCCCCTCTCACACACAGAAAATAAGCAAGTCTCTAACTCCTTTACTTATTGAGAGATACAACAGAAAGCAGGCAGGCAGGATTCTGCCCAATTTCTCATTAAGGTAGAAACTTGGCCACATTCACACCATACATTTAAAACACTGTTATAGGACTTGTAACACTCATGGCTCCCTCAGGGAATCCTGGGGTTTTTGTTAAGGGTTCTGAGAGTTGCTCCATTCTCCTCCCAGAGCTACAATTCTCCAAGTGGTTTAACAATCAATCCCTCTTCCCAGACAACTCTGAAAAATATGGCTCTGTGAGGGGAATAATAGTTGCCTAACAACTCTCAGCACCTTTAAACTACAGCTTCCAGAATTCTTTGAGGGAAGCCACAACTGTTTAAAGTGGTAGCATAGTATTTTAAACGTATGGCGTCATATGAACTTGATCTCATCTTCCAATTTCCTGGCCAAAGAGTGTACAGGGCCAAAAGATACTTTGTCCTCATCTGCAATTTCTTTCACATTTTTGATACTTTAAATTTTTAATCAGCATATTTTTCATGCCACCCGAAATTAGGCCCCGCCTGTTCTGTACTGATTTGCCAATCTTAGACAATCTCCCAGCAACTTTTCCCAGTTCCAACAAGCACACAAGAAGATCCCACAGAGCATCACAGCCTCCAACATTTTCCATCTGAAAAAACACCCCAGTCATCAAACCACAGAACACCACCTGAGCCTCTTCATGCCATAGCTCTGTTGAAGAGTCTATTTCCCCTGCTGTATTCTTTACCCTGCCATAGCCTCATATCCCATCAGTCTGAAATATGTTTGTTTTTGGAGTTTAAAGGAGTAATAGAAGTGGGTCCTGCAACAAAGTGTTGCAGCATAATCCCCCTCCTAATAGAAGTGCTCTTGTCCCAAGGTTCCAGCTACCCAATATTCTCTCTAAGCAGATAATTCCACTCTCCTTCCATTTTCCCTTCTCTCTTTTTGAGCTGTCATCCTACATTTCTTTTTTTTAAAAAAAAAACTTTATTAAACATTCAACACATATTTACACAACAATTTGCCATGTTGCAATTTATGCACACACACAAACTTCTGATTGTTCTCAAAAAACTAAGTCTCATATTATTTTTTACACAGTATCATATTATTATACTTTGTTTCCTTAATTTCCTTCAGAGAAATATTATTTAGTTTGTTGTCTATACATTACAAGAATCATTTAAGGTCTGCCAGGAGGTTTTTGCTATTATAATAGATATTCAAATATTCTTTAAAAACTATCCATTCTTTATTCACCTTCTGCATTGAGTAGCCTTTAACTCTCCCCATCATTATTGCCAATTGGATTTATTCTGTCATTTTTACCTGCCATTCTGACGTTGTAGGTTTAATTTCACTCTTCCAATTCATTGCGACCAGAATCCTGGCAGCAGATGTTGCGTACATAAAAAATGGTCTTACTTCTTTCTTGATTTCAGTTAACACAATCCCTAATAAAAAGGCCTCTGGTTTTTTTGTGAATGGGAATTTGAATATCTTTTTTTCATTCATTATATACAATACGCCCAAACTCTTTGAATTGTTTCACTCTTCGATTTTTTCCCTACATTCCATGGCTACTGAGCATGCTCAGTACTCATGGAGCCTTTTTTGGGGGGGGGAGGGGTTCCCCTTCAGGATTCTCTCCACATATGCCGATACCTCCTGCTTGTGTCTTAAGTGGGTTTTGTTTTTGGGGTTTTTTTGGTACCAGTCCAGCAGCACTCACTACCCAAGTTTGCAGACAGAGGGAGAAATCGTAAGGGGGAGGAGGAACAGGCCTTCAGTCGTGATAAGCAGCTCCAAGCATACCTCATGCTTTGTGCAAAATGGCAGGCTGAGCACTGCATGGTGCAAATGCTCATGCACTTAGGTACATATGCATTACAGAGCCCCGGAGAGTCTAACTACTCTGACCCCTAACTAATGACAATGGTAACAGCTAGCACAAATGAGGCATGCCCTTCCCATAAAGAGTAGGGCCCTAGATTACAATGAGGGGATGTATAGGGCTGCTCAGGGCTCACATATAAAAGTGAGAGAATAAAAGGCAGAACGTATTAAGAGAGCCAGTGTGGTGTAGTGGCTAGAATATGGGGCTAAGACCTGGGAGATCAGGGTTCGAATCCCCACTGGGCCATAAATTCACTGGGTGACCTGGGGCCAGTCACTCACAGCACAGCCTACTTCACAGGGCTGTTGTGAGGATAAAATGGGAAGGAAAAGGAACCGTTTAGGACAGCTTGAGCTCCTGGGAGGAAAGTTGCCATATAAATGTAATGATCAAACCGTAATGAACATGAAACAAAAGAAAATAAGTCAGCTCAACTCTCCATCAGTTATGCAGTGATTCTACCTGCATTTACTTCGGAGCAAGCCTTACTTATGATGGGACTTACTCCCGAGTAAGTCACTGAGTCATTTGCTTTGCATAGGACAGGCTAAGATAGGTTTAAATCCCACCCTTTCCATCTTGTGGCCTAAGAGTAAGAGGAGGAATAAATCTCGGGCGGGCAGATCTTCCAAGGCGCTGCAGGAGCTAAGCGGGCGGGGTCTGGCCCCATTCCAACCAGCGTAAACCAATCGCCCCACAGACCGAGAGAGGAGCGCCCTGGGCGGAGGCGGCGTGGCCTAGCGCAAATGGAAGATGCGCCCAAAGCGCAGCTGCCCCGGGCTGGCTTTCCCCGCCCTCTTCCCCAAACTTGGTTCACCGCTCTGACCTCGCCCGGTGCCTCCGGGCGCCTCTTAACCGCAAGACCTTTTGTGCACCGACTCGGAAGCAAGCGCCATTAAGCTTAGTTCTAGGCTAAGCACCATGCACGAGAGATAATACATCATACTCGAGATTCACGATTGGGCAGCTAGATCCGTTTTCTTGGCTCGCTGCAGCGGCAGACGCGCGTCCGCAACCCTTTCCACACGTGGCGTTTTCCTCTCTCCTGCAAATCCAGGAAAGCCCACGCCGCCTAGTACGCGCGTTCGCTATTAAGGCGCCCCAAGGCTCTTTGCTGCGTTTTGCTATAACAAATGGATGGCTGCAATCCCTAACCACCGCTAGCTACCGTTACCTGGGCGTAAGCCCCATTGAATTCAATAGGTCTCCTCCCCGGTAGACCTGGGATTATGCTGTGACGCGGAGATTCTGTTTTCTGCACCTCCGGGGGTGGGGCTGGGGGCAGCAGAATGCAATATACCCGAGCTACCCTACGCACCACCTGCAGCCACGGCAAGGATCC
The DNA here is from genome assembly GCF_964106645.2 of Podarcis pityusensis. Taxonomy (NCBI): domain Eukaryota; kingdom Metazoa; phylum Chordata; class Lepidosauria; order Squamata; family Lacertidae; genus Podarcis; species Podarcis pityusensis. Next base: position 21,200,085 of record NC_138033.1, on the reverse strand, counting down.
GAATTAAACGCATTTACACCCAGAAGGGATTAAGAGGGAAGGATTCTCCCGGCAGCCTAATCCGCCGCGGAGCTCCTTCAGTACTACAAAACGGGAAGGTTTGAATGAAATGCCGGCCCTCCGCCCACGTGGCTGGCGGCTCAACTTCTCCAAGCGATTTCCAGATGGCCGGGGAGGAGAAAACGCCCCAGCTCGCCGGCGCCCGGCGTTACCAAATGGCACCGCACCGAGCAAGCTGCCCAAGCCGAGCGCATTCCAAGATGCACCGATAACATTTCAGCCTCCCGGGCGGGCGAGTGATTGATGGTGGAAGGAAAAACCCCGCTGGCCTTCTCGGGGTTGCAGTGCCAGCAGCCTGCAAGGTTGTGCGCTCTCCTCCTAGGCAATCTCTCCCCCACCCCACCCCCAAAAAACGGGAGGAAAAATAGTATCCCTGCTCTTACCGATAGCTTTCATGTAATCGTCGAAATTGCAGCTGTCGACCAGGTTCCAGACGCCTGCGAAAGCCTCAGCCATGGCGAGCCTTGCCGGGAATGTTTGTGCAGCGAGGAGAGAGGCTTTCACGCAGCGCGCTTGCTGGCTTGGCGCTCTTTATATTTATATATATATATATTTTCCAGGCGCGGCCGCCGGCCTCCCTTAAATAGCTCTTGCTTCTGATCACATGGGTGGGAAAGAGCAAGTGATGGGCTGTCCCTCATACCCCGCACCCCCACTCCTTGTAAGTGACAAGTCGGGAGATTGGAGCAGCCCGAACGAGCTACCGAGCGCTTTCGAAGCCTTTAGGAACGCCTGCCGGGTGGAGCCGCTTTTGGTGCTGCTGCTGCAAGACAGGCTGGGATTCAACTGGTGTAGCGTCTCGACAAGACAGGCTGGGATTCACCTGGTGTAGCCTCTCGGCCATCCCAGCCCCCACACAGACGCGGTCCCTGGCAGACTTTGCTGTAGCCTATCACTGGGTTTAGAAGGGTCCAGACTGGATACGATAAAATAGAAGTGGCCACTGCAGCGTCTGGGTCTGTGCTTCCTTTTTAATTACTATTGCTATAATTGTCGTTGTACTGTAATTTTATGCCATCTTTCCTGCTAGGCAGGCCAAATGCAAAAGGGGATGAGGCTGCTCCACCTTTAATTGGGGTTAGAAGAGGGAATTTCAGCAGGTGCTGTATGATAGGCTAATCTCTTGCACTTCTGTATGAGGAGCTGCACTATACACTGTTCTCCCTCCAATTTTATTTTCACAACAACCCTGTGAGGTAGGGTACACTGTGTGTGTTTGAGAGCGGGAGAGGGACTGTCCTGCTAACAGCACCGTCTTAGATATATCTACTCAGAAGCCAACCCCTCTGAATCAAATGTGGCTTACTCCCAGGTAGGTGAGTGCGCAGCATGCCAGTCAGAGGGCGTTTCTAGACTGTCGCTGTCTCTGGGTGGAATTCATAGCGCAGACCAACCAATTGTACTCAGCAAACAGGCAAGGGCTGCAGCTCAATGGCAGAACGTCTGGTTTGCACACAGAAGGTCAGGTGGACCTTGTGCCCGGAGGAGCTGAGAGACACCCCCAGTCTGAAACCTGGAGAGCTGCTGCCAGTCAGTGTAGACAATGTTGAGCTAGATGGACCCTTGATCTAATGCGGCTTCCTGCGTTCCTGTGGCCTGAGCGAGCATCATGGCTGGGTGGGGATTGGAACTCACAGCATGCTGGCTCTCTCCCTTTGCATGTTGTTAGTTCTTGACCCCACTATCAACATTCCCTCCCCCCTTACCTGTGTGTAAATATAGACATATTCTGGTCAACTGAGGACAGCACTTCGTGCCTCTGATCTGCGAAAGAGCATGCCACAATCAACTTGTCGGCTTTGTTTTTTGAAGGTGCTGCAAGCAGTTCTCAAGTGGGTTTTGCAGGGAGGTAGGTGGGCCCTTGCTGAAATCCCCAAGCCCCACTCCCTGACTCTCACCTACTGATGGGTCAGTGCATCTGGCTGTTAACCAGAAAGTTGGTGGTTAGAGCCCACCCACCCAAAGGTGGAGCCCTGCATTGCAGGGGGTTGGACTAGATGACCGTTGGGGTCCCTTCCAACTCTACAATTCTGTGATTCTGTGCTCCATCTGCCACAGCCTTTGCAACGCAGCAGTGGATTAAAGGCCTGCAGGTAGGTGTTTTTCAGACATTCAAGTTGATAGGGGTTGGGGCTACATTCATAAGAACAGCCTTTGCCAAGCTGGTGCCCTCCACATGTTCCCATCAGCCCCAGGTTTATTAGGGAATGCATTGTGTTAAAAGGATGGGGAGCCAGTCGCGGCAATCTCACCCTCCCAAAAAAACTGTGCTGAATTTGAGGTCCCAAAAAGAGCTGCTATTCTGCGCACATGTCCCTATTTGTATCTCCCTTCTGTTCTCCTGAGTCTTAAGAGAGTTTTGACTGAAATACTTAAGGAGGCATCATTTAAAACAGGGATGGTAAAACCCCTGAACCATGGGCCTCCTCCCCTCCCCATAACACACAGCCATATTAAGGTCTCACAAGACCTCCCCAAAATTTAGTTGAATTAATAGTAGCCATTAATTATAATTTAAGTTCAATCGTTTTAATTAATATACACGGGGCTGCAAAATCCCACTCACTCCCCCCCCATTTCTGCAAAGTGAACCCCCTTGAGCATAAAAAGGTTAGCCACCCCTGATTTAAAATATTGACACCCACTCAGCATTTTCTCATAGGCTTCAATGTGGTCTATATCAACCAGCCACAGGGCATGAGAGGGGTGGACTGGCGGTGGCACTGCATTCCCCAGAATGGGGATGAGGCAAGGCAGCAGTGAGGTCATGAGCCTCTTGGGCTTGCTGATCAGAAGGTTGGTGGTTCGAATCCCTGGGACGGGGAGCTCCCGTTGCTCGGTCCCTGCTCCTGGCAACCTAGCAGTTCGAAAGCACGCCAGTGCAAGTAGATAAATAGGTACTGCTGTGGCAGGAAGGTAAATGGTGTTTCCGTGCGCTCTGGTTTCCGTCACGGTGTTCCGTTGTGCCAGAAGTGGTTTAGTCATGCTGGCCACATGACCCGGAAAGCTGTCTGTGGACAAATGCCGGATCCCTCAGCCTGAAGCGAGATGAGCGCCGCACCCTATAGTCGCCTTTGCCGGAACTCAACCATCCGGGAGTCCTTTACCTTTTACCTTTTTAGTGCTCTGCCATTCATGCAGCGTTCCTGCTTCCAACAAAGTGAAGCAAAGCACAATGAAAACGGCAATGGTTATAAAAGGAACAAACAACAGTAAAAGCCAAGGGCAGGCAGAAGCATCATAAAACATCATTAAATGCCACATGTGTCAGTGCGGGTGGTGGTGGGAACTAATGTAAAAAAACAAAGAAGGATTGTGTAGAACTATAGAAGGATTTTGTATTCTGTTTCTAGATCCATCTCGTCAAACCCCCTGCAATGGGGGAATCTCAACAAGAAGTCCCCCATACAATTTGAAACCATACCAGACCCTGTTTAGCTTTGCAAATGTGCTAGCAGATTTATTGCTGCACCACTAGGAGGATAGCCTAGGTCAGGCATCCCCAAACTCGGCCCTTCAGATATTTTGGGACTACAGTTCCCATCATCCTTGACCACTGGTCCTGTTAGCTAGGGGTGATGGGAGTTGTAGTCCCAAAACATCTGGAGGGCCAAGTTTGGGGATGCCCGGCCTAGATTATGGGTGTGAAACCTCTGGTCCACTGGGAGTCAAATTAGGCCTGTGAGGCCATCACTCTAATACACAGGGCATGATGCCAGCTGGTGGGAAGGGTTTGATACTGTGCTGGGAACTGGCACATGCGGCTAAAGCAGCAGAATTTAACCTCCGGCTAATCTGCCAATTCTAGATGAACACTGCTATCTCTACTGTGCTCAGCTTGATGCCTCTCCCCACTCGGCTGGCTGGAAGCAAAAGAGCACAGGGCTCCTGCGCCTTTAATAGCTACAACGGCTAAAATCCCCTTATCTACACAATTCTTAAAGGTGCAGGAGCAACTTGGCCACACACAGAGCCAGCCTTGATTCAGAGTTATTGCTTGTGCATATAGGGACTCTGATGTGCACATACGGATCCCATGAGCTTTGGATTGGTCCGACTGTGGGAAACTAATTGTTGCCATGAAGGTAGTCTCTGATGTGACAATCTTCTTTCGGACAGAAGAGTGACGGCGATTATTTATTCAACGGGTTTCGGCAATGCCACCAGACTATTTAGGGCATGTTCCTTTCCCAGCAAGGTCACTCTGTCCTGCTGACCCTGCCAAAGGCTGCTTTCCCAGTGCTGGCTCCCGGCCCACTGGTGGAAAGAGATGCCAGGTGGCCTCAGTCCATACTGCTACCGATTCCTGCACAAGCCATGCTGTCTAGTAGCTGCAGAGAGCAACATGGCTCCCAAAAACACTGCCCATCCTGTTCACCTTGGGCCTGGAGTCACCTGACTCAGCACTAAGAGCAGCAACAACGGCTCCTGGATCTGACTTTGATACTGAAATCTGAGTTGTGTTGGGGGGCTAAGTATCACATGGAATGTGGTCTGTGTTACATTCAATAATGTCAGCTTTCTCAAAATTATGCTTAGAGTTGTCTGCCTCGCCTTAATGTTCTGCAACTTCTGCAATGCACCAGAGACAGGAACGGCCCAACACATTTTGCCACCTGAGGCAAATCAGAAAATAGTGCACCCACCCTAGGAATCATAGTTTGTTAAGCATATATAATAATAATAATTTATTATTTGTACCCCGCCCATCTGGCTGGGTTTCCCCAGCCACTCTGGGCAGCTTCCAACAAAGATTAAAAATACATTAAAATGTCACACGTTAAAAACTTCCCTGCCTTCAGATGCCTTCTAAATGTCAGGTAGTTGTTTATTTCCTTGACATCTGATGGGAGGGCGTTCCGCAGGGCGGGTGCCACTACCGAGAAGGCCCTCTGCCTGGTTCCCTGTAGCTTTGCTTCTCACAGTGAGGGAACTGCCAGAAGGCCCTTGGCGCTGGACCTCAGCGTCCGGGCAGAACGATGGGGGTGGAAACGCTCCTTCAGGTATACTGGGCTGAGGACATTTAGGGCTTTAAAGGTCAGCACCAACACTTTGAATTGTGCTCGGAAACGTACTGGGAGCCAATGTAGGTCTTTCAATGAGGGTGCTTCATGAGAAGCAGCAAGAGCTCTGAGCGGAGAATGGCACACCCAAGCCAGTGGCCAAGGGTGGCAAACAGGAAGAGCAGTGGCTGGGGGCTGTGCACTCTGCCACTGCCCTGTGTTGGCCTCCATGGGGAACCCATGACCTGAGGTGACTGAAGACAGCCTGGGGGGCCACCGGCCTCAGAGCCCTGCCCAGGAGGGCAGCAACAAGTTCCTCATAGTGCTGCATTCACAGCCAAAGGAGAAGTGGCAAAGGTGCATGAGGACACCCCTCTTCTTCTTGATCTGCCACCCTCTCATCTGTCCCCAGCCTGCTGCACTGCTTGAAGTGACTGCCTCAGCAACCAGGTAACCTGGATAACCAATAGAGTTGGGGAACCCAAGGTTCAGAGGCCATGTATCATGGTCCGGTCTACGGGTGATCGAAGTCCCGGCTGAGGACGTCGGGACCAGGGGCAAGATGGCGGGGTGGGAGCAGGAGTGAGAGCCCAGAAGCCAGGGGTCTGAGGGTCAGGAAGCAGGGAGTCACGAAGTCAAGGGTCCGAGGGTTGAGAAGCAAGGAGTCAAGAAGCCAAGGTCTGAGGATCAGGAAGCAAGAAGCCAAAGGCAGGAAATGAGTTGCTGTGGCAAAGAGCCAAAGGGAAATGCTGACCTTGTATCCCTTCCCAGCTCTTGCCACCAGGTGCAGTGAGTTACCAAGTGGCCTCATCTGTGCGGCCGCGCCTTGCCTCTCCTGAACAAACTTAGGAAGGCCCCAGTCCTGCAAAGCCCTACTGGTCACAGGGCCTGGCTCCTGCACACACTCCTGACACCATGTGTCTTGCATATCTGGCCTTGAGGTGTGTGGCCTAAGGAGACTCCCCACCTTTCTCCACAAGCAGTAGGGTAGGAAGGCAGGGGCAGGGGTACACTGGGCAGCACCGAGGCTGCAGGGCACCAAAGACACTGTCCAGGGTGCCCACAATCTCCCCAAAAAAGCTTGGGTGATCTCGGGTGTTGGTGGGGCATGCTCCACGTGTTGGCAGGGGTTGCTCTGCCAGTGTCCTCAAGAGCTTCTGTCCTGCTGGATTGTGTGCTAGCACTGGGGTAATGTCTCTTGCATGGCACAATGGATGATGGAGAGGTGGGGGTGTTTAGAAATCTGCAGCTTTGGTGTGGCCTGCTGTACCAAATGAGAGGAAAACCCATTGCTGCACCCACTGCTACCTCTGGTGCTGCCCACTACTGTGGCCCCTGGAAGATTGTTCATGAGTGAACGTGGCCCTCAGGCTCAAAAAATTTCCCTGCTTCCTGCAGGAGAGACTTTGCAGGCACTACATAACTGCTTCTCCAGGTTTGGAGGCCTAGCTGTGCCCATGTCATCTACCACTGACCTTTTAAATTCTTGTCTGCCTGTGTTAGATTCGGACCTTGTAACCAGCTGCAACGCCCATCTGCTATATATTTTGGCAAGAGGCGTGTCTGTCTGTCTGTCCACCTCTCTGTTCCCTATGGATCCTTGATATATTTTCGTCAAACTTGGCACGAGGGTTCCTGAGGTGGGGGCGGCAGTCTTTGTTGATATTTGAAAGGCGGGTGCCATTTTGAATCAAGATGGCGGACCAAAACATGACTTCAACCATTTTTTGGCATAGGTTTGTCCAAGAGTTCCTGAGGTAAGAACAGCCGCTTTATCGTAGTTTGGATGCCAGGAGCCATTTTTGAATCAAGACCAAATCATGCCTTTGGCATGATTTCACCCACTTTTTGGCATGGTGGGCCAAAACTCACAAATCATACTACCCATTTAAAAATGAGATTTTTTGGTTTGTTTTCTTTAACTACCCCAGGTAGTGGCAAGTACTCTCCGCCAGTCTATAAAAACTGAAACCCGCAACACAATGTTGCAGCATGAAGTGCTGCTTTTCAGGGTGACAGCCAGCCATATCTTATTCCATAATACACCATTCTATTCCGTTCTCCCCTCCCCAGATTTTCCATTCCTCTTCCTCCAACAGCCAGCCAGCATTCTGTGACCACTGAACGCACTTCCCTTTATTTATCTTATACCCCCCCTCCATTATCCCTTGTTCATGAGTTTGGACTACATAAGGATTTCTCCTTGAGGAACTGAATTTCCGATTTGTATAGGATTGCTAATTGTGTAGGCTGGTGTTCAACAGGTTCCGATGCCGTTGTGTTCCATAGTGAAGCTCACTCTGCAAATTCCGGTTTGTGCAGAGCTCTCCTTCCAAATGCTTTCTTCTGCCTCTTCTGGCATAGTTACTTTTTAACATCCCTGCCCACTTGAACAAAATGATTACACAACGTGACCAGCTTGAACCGCAGTTGAAGTGGCTGGTAACAAGGTAATGAGGGGCACTGGAAGGAAGTCAAAGGGCATTTGTACTACTGACCAAACTATTTCCTTGCTCAGCACATTGTCCTCTTGGACATTGCTTGACCAAGGTGGTTTGGAATTGGCCCAAACCTTGGCTGTGGGTGGGAGGAGAGACTGCTGATTATATTGATCATGCTGTCTGGGGCTGATGGGAGTTGGAGTCCAACTACACCTGGAGACTATTACAGTGGTACCTTGGGTTAAGAACTTAATTCATTCTGGAGGTCCGTTCTTAACCTGAAACTGTTCTTAACCCGAGGTACTATTTCTGGGTTAGCGGAGTCTGTAACCTGAAGCGTCTGTAACTCGAGGTACCACTGTACTGGTTTGGTGAGTGGGAGCCACATGTTGAAAGTAGCTGCAGTTGAAAGCAGCTACTAATCTTCAATGTCCTGTGCTGCAGTGCCACCCTCGTCACGCCCAGAAAAGGTACTGCAGCTCATCTGTTGAAACCAATGGAAGCCTAGTAAAATGCTTTATTCTGAGACAAGCCTCTCATACACCCAGCTTCATGTAATCTAATTTCAGACAGCAGTCTCTCCCAGTCCTATCTGTAGGCGGCAGGGGTTAGACCAAGGACCACGCGAAACAGATGCTCCACCACTGAGTTACAACCGTTCCATGGGAATCAGTATGTGTCATGGGCCAGGAGTCAGCTTCACCTGCCAAACAGCAGCCTGAAGGTGGGGGGAGAAGAAGGAGTGGCTCCACCTGCAGCTGATCAGACTTCAAGGATGTGGAGGAGAAGGCACTGACGAGAACTAGCTGGCCCCAGCCTCCTTTCCCTTCAGGCTGCTGTTCAGCAGGTGAAGCTGACTTCTGGCCCATGAATGACACTATGGCTCTGTAGAACTATTCCTGCAGGCTTGATGGCTAAGTCTGGGAAACACAGGAACTCTGAGAATGGCAGACGAAATTAATGGACTATGCAGAATTGGACAAAATGACAGGAAGGATTTGAAACCTGCGGGACCAGAGATTTACAGAAGATTGGAAGAAATATATGAACTAGTTGAAGAGCAATTGTAGCCAACAAATTACGCTAGCAGGACTACAAGAAGTTTTGTAAGGAGAAATATATGAAGTGTTACAAAGTGGAAAGATAGAGATATTGGTAATGAGTTTTAAATGTAATAGGGAAAGTAAGAAATGCATCCTAAGAGATTAGATTGGAACATTTTCAGACAGGACTGATGGAAGTAAAAAAATTGAATAAGATGTAAAAGTATGTTTAATTACTGTTGAAAATGGTATGTTAAAAAACTAATATATATGTGAGAAACACAGGAACTCTGCTTTGCCTTGGTAATCTGGCCACATCTCTCTCCATCCTCCCTTAAAGGCTGTGCCTGCGCAGGTGGCCTAGGGAGAGTCTCAAGAGGCCTGGAAGGCTAGTTTGACCCCTGGGCCTGAGGTACCCCAATCCTTCACTAAATAAAAGCAAAGGCATTTTTGCATTTCTATCTAGTAAGCTGTAGTTCATTTTGGGCCGTAGGCTTTGATGCTTGATCATTTGTGCTTCTCTCATGGCTGGATGATACAGATATGGTTTGTGGGAAATGTAGAGGGAGGGTTCCCGTAGGATTGGAGAGCTTGATACTGAGGCTCCTAAGGAAGAGCCATGCCACCCTCTCTAGCCCCACATCCCTTTGCAGGGCCATTGGAGTCTATCTCTGACACTTGTATGGTGTTTACCATGTCACCCACCCTGGAGCTGTCCAATGCTGGGTGTAGACCTGCCTCCCTAGGGTACTAACGCACAGAGCAGAATAGCTAAAAAACCTCCGATTTGAGCTACATTTCGGAATTAAAACCAGAAAGTAAAACCAGACAGTTGTTGGAATGGTGGAAGTTTAATGAGCAGTATTAGCACGAACAGATCCTCACTAAACACGAGTGCTTTATAACTCTAGAAACTGGGGCAACCCACTTTTCTACAACATGTGCGTTCCATCTCTGAATTTTTGAATAATCTTTGCCCCGGAAGAAACCAGTCCAATGTTCTTAACAGAGGTGTGTGGGAATGAAAGCTCATCAATGTGGTGGATTTTGGGAACAGGAAGAGGTCTTTTGGGGGGGCAGCCTTTGTCTATATTTCCATTCTATCCTTTGTCTATGTTTCCACTCCCTTGTGTTTAAGCCATTGTTCTGATGCAATGGGAGGCAGGGTAATTACCTGCCAATTACTGGGATGGCAGCTATATCATAATCAGGACCATATGGACTCTGTGCTTTAAATATCTATACTACTGGAAATCTTTCTGACCCTCCCTCCTGCAATTGTAATAGTTTCTGAGGCGTTGCCTGGACATTTTTAAAGCCTGTCTTTGCTCCAGCACTCAAAGGATAGAGGAAAAGGGAGAGGGAACACCTAACAGAAGTCACACACCCTGATAATCACCTCCAAATTTTAGCAGAATGCCACCCTGTGACCTTCCAAAATATAGTAGCTGGTGTGTGTCTGTGTGTTTGTCACCTAAGGGAAGATGGTGAGACCCTTCTGTCATTTCTATAACGTGAGCATTGCTTCACAACCATGAGGACTTGAAACTTGAGTCCTTCCCTGTAAAGAAAGCTGATATTTTCAGAATGAGCTCAACATCAAATTCTACATAGACACCAACCCATATATGCCCGTGAACCAAGTAGTTACTAAGATGCAACAAGACGTTTTGCCATCTTAATGTTTTGAATTCCAAATTCATCTTCTTGAAGACCAGGTTGGTAGTGCCATTATATTTCTTTCCTTTTTTGAGAGGTTGGAGCAATTTTGTTCCTCAAACCACTGAAATTTCCTAAGTATACAGGACATAATTGCACTCTTGGTGGGGGATCAACCGGAATGGTGGATAAGCTGATCTCACATTTTGCCCCTTACATTTTGTGTGTGAAAAAGAATACTGGATCTGTTGGTGAAAAAACGACAACACCAAATCCCAAATAAATAAGTCGTTTCCCCAAAAATCACAGTGAAGAATGCACTCTCTGAAGAAGAAGAAGGAAAGAACAACTTGGATCCTTTAATAACCTTCAGGATCCTCTAAGGGATAGCAAGTGTACAGTTAGGGAAGGGGGGTCTATCTCAGGGTCAGAAAACATGCTTTGCATGTCAAAGGTCACAGATTTAACCCTCAGCATCTCCAGATACAGCTGAAAAATATGCTCATCCAAAAACCCTGGACAGCTGCTGCCAATCAGTGTTGACAATACTGAGCTGGATAGAACCAATAGTCTGTGTTGATACAAGGCAGCTTCCTAGGCTCTCTACGCATTTCAACAGACCCTCCATTTCCTTTTCTTTCGCTCCCCTCAAGTCCCACAGAAGAAAATGGTCCCTTCAAGGTTCTGCCGTCATCTTTGTAAAACAGATGGCTGTGGAATCCCTCCAGTCTTCCTCTGTCAGTCCATGCCGAGAGATGTAAGACAGCCTTGCTGGGTCATCCCACACAAACACACACACAACTCCAGGCAAACCTCTTCTGATACCGGGAAGTCCTTCCATGTCCTATGTGGCTTCCGATGCCTCCACAAGGAGGGGTTAAGTGGTATCTTTAAGCTCTGGGCTTTGAGGTACTGGTGGGGGCACCTCTGTGGCTGGCGACTGCATTTCTTGAGACCTGTCTGGGATTGGGGAGGGGAGGTGGGAAGAGGGTCAAGCAAAGAGACAAGATCAGCGAAGGAGCAGCCAGAAAAAATGTGCATTTCAATGAAAGATGCAAGGAGGGAACAAGGTTCCATCTCGGCCTGTGATGTTTCTATTCTGCTGCAATTTGGCTCCTGCTAAAACCTGTATCACGCATCTCACCATCTACTGCAGTGGAAACAGATTTTTAATTACGTAATTAATCTCTGTGGAGAATAAGGTTGTAGCTTGATGGTAAGGTCTAGGACACTAGGTTTAGGTTGCTGGAAGATTTAGGACATACTGTACTTAGTCAAACTATGGAATTTGCTCTCCCAGGAGGCAATGATGATGTCAGGGATTGGACTCAAGAGGGTGAGAGAGAGGAGGAATGGTGGAGATCACCCGCCCCCTTCTTCTGACGCTGAGGGAGAAGAGAAATGTAGCTTTGATTTACAGCAGGAGTTTGAGGAGTCTGAGGGAAGTCCCAACTCAGAGATAGGCGAACAAAAGAGTTGGGCAGTGTTAGAAGAAGGAGAGGGGGAAGGACTGGGGCAGGGCAGCCAGCTGACATGTTGTCACTGGAAAATATTTCTGATCCCCCTTCTCCCAGAACACGACATTCATTAGGAGTAAGGAACAAAGGACTCAAAGGCATTTGACCACGAGTGGCCACTGTAAGGGAAGGGGCTGTTGACAGGAAGGAGGGAGGAGGAGCCCAGTTTGGAGCAACGCCATTGTTAAGGCTTGTTGCTTTCTTTTGTCTCTCCCTATTAGGTAAAGGTAAAGGGACCCCTGACCATTAGGTCCAGTTGTGGCCGACTCTGGGGTTGCAGCGCTCATCTCGCCTTCTTGGCCGAGGGAGCCAGCGTACAGCTTCCAGGTCATGTTGCCAGCATGACTAAGCCACTTCTGGCGAATGAGAGCAGCGCACGAAAACGGCGTTTACCTTCCCGCCGGAGCGGTACCTATTTATCTACTTGCACTTTGACGTGCTTTCGAACTGCTAGGTTGGCAGGAGCAGGGACCGGGGAACGGGAGCTCACCCCATCGCGGGGATTCGAACCGCCGACCTTCTGATCGGCAAGTCCTAGGCTCTGCGGTTTAACCCACAGCGCCACCCGCGTCCCATGTCTCTCCCTATTAGGATGGAATAAAACTCATTAAAAAGGACTCTCCTTGTTTTCTCTACTCTTGCTGTAACCGGAGGAGGAATAGTTTTCCTGAAGCCTTGGCAGAGCCTTGACAGATGACCACCAACTTGGATGGCGTTAAAACAGGATTAGACAAATTCATGAAGGAAGGGACTAGCAATAGCTACTACCCATGATATTTATGCCCTGCCTCCGCAGTTGTAGGCCTCAATGCTTTTGAATAACAGCTGCTGGAAACCATGCAAGGAGAGAGGGCTCGTGTGCTCATGTTCTGCTCACTGGTTTCCCTCAGGCATCTGGTTGGGCACTGTAAGATCAGGATGCTGGACTTGATAAGCCACTGCCCTCATGCAGCAGGCTATTTTTATGTCCTTGCACAAGCCGTTTGGTTTGCATGCAAGAAGTTGCAGGTTCGGCAATCTCATTACTGAGTAGGTTTTGTCAGGAGTTCGTCCTACACTCGAGTAGGACCCTGGCAGAGACACATGCCCGACTGGCATGTTCTCTCCCTCCTGGTCGATCGTTCAGGAGCTTCAAAAGCTTTTTTCTGCCTGAACATCACAGCGACCGATGCCAACAGACATTGGCACACTTAGGGATCCACAGAGTCTTCGCAGCTTGCGTAACAGACCTCAGCAACTCAGCATTTTGGCTAATCTACTTTATTTACATATAAACACACACGGAGCAGTGCAACATGGCTCCCTCTCTCTCTAGCATCAGACAGCAAAGAGAAAGAACAAAGGACAATAGTCCCACTTCACGGAACACAGTAACATAAACGTCCTGTCTCCCTCACTTCCCACTCTGTGGAGTCAAAACGTATACCGTCATGTGATAGACAACAATCCCATGACTGCAATCATGGAGCAGGAATTCTAACAGGTTTCGGATGTACTAGGGCCGTTCAAACCAACAAGTCCAGTATAACAGAGGAAGAATGTTAGGAGCAGATCCATTGGCCAAAGCTACCACTGACATGGGAAGCGTTAGAAAATAAGGCCAAAATCTACCTGAGTTTAGAGACATTTCCGCCAGTTTCATAGGCAAGTCAGTGGGAGTGACGCCGGACGGCGAGCCCAGAATATCCGGCAACGCGTTCCTTCGACCAGTGCGCCCAGATGATGCAAAATCTAACACAGGCTCCACCTCAGTCATACTTCCCCTGAAAAGACACACAGGAAGTTCCAAGTTAGGCAAGGGCCCCTATTGGCATGCCTACGAGATAGTAGAAAAAGGTTAAGTGAGCTAGATCCCCTGCCATGCAGATCTGAACAGCACCACAAGCATTTCCTTGCTCTGGAGATCTGCTCCTGTTAATAGGAAAACTCATCCCGACTGGGTCCAAAAGGCAGGGAGTTTGAAAGCTGCCACCCCCATAAAGGAACATAGGGAACTGACTTGTACCAGGGCAGACCCTTTGTCTATCTGGAAGGTAAACAGCGTTTCAGTGCGCTCTGGAAGTGGTTTAGTCATTCTGGCCACATGACCCAGAAAGCTGTCCATGGACAAACGCTGGCTCCCTTGGCCAGAAAGCAAGATGTGTGCCACAACCCCATAGTCACCTTTGACTGGTCTTAACTCTCCAGGGGTCCTTTATCTTTACCTAGCTTGCTGGGGCAGCAGAGCTGCGGTGCTAACTTCCCAGCATGTGGGTTGCAATTGCTTACCGCAGGGGAACCTTTTGGCCCTGCAGATGTCCCTGAGCTGCAAGTTCCATCAGGCCCAGCCAGCATGGCCAATGGCAAGGGATGATGGGAGTTGCAATTTGGCAACATCTGGATGGCCAAAGGTTCCCCACACTTGTGCTACAACATCCCTAATAGTTGGACCTTTATTGTCTGCATAAAATCCTCCAACAAAGAGCTGTTGCAGAATGCAGCAGATTGTTGACTAAGGCACACCGTTGATACTGTGTGACGCCTCTGCTGAAGGAGCTGATCTGCCTGCCAAGATGCTAGCAGGCACAAGTCAAGGTTTTGCTTTTAGCATTTAAGGTCCTTTCCTGCTATATCCCTTCCCAGCAGCTGCACTCCTCAAATGGAGCACTGCTGAGAGTAACAAATGCCCCAGAGGTGTGCTTAGCCTGTACCAGAAACTGGACTTTTAGTGTTGCAGCTCCAGCTCTCTGGAATCAATTGCCAGCTGAAATCAGACCGGTGCCTAGTGTGATGATGTTCAGGCGCAGACTGAAAACAGTTTTGTTTAGGGAATTTCCCTCTGAGGTGTAACCCAGTCATTTACGGAAGATCAATTCAATATATGATGTAACTGTTTTGAGAGTCTGTATGGGTGGTTTTTATTGTTTCAGAGTTTGTTGATTTTATTTTATTGTTCTTAGAGCTTTTGGATTATATTCAATTAAATCCTATGCAGAAGATAAAATGGTTTCTAAGCCGTTCACAACTCTGATCCATAATTAAAGTACACAAAAACATTGAAACAATTAAAAAAATTAAGAAACAGTTAAAACAATAAAAAGACAAGTTCAGTTCAGGGGACTGCTTGCCCAGAGGTGTGTCTTGAGGAGCCGGCAGAATGCCAACACTGATGGCGCTGCTCGTATTTCAGCAGGGAGGGCATTCCACAACACTGGAGCCATCAGGGAAAAGCTCACCTCTGTGTTACTACAGTCATCAGGCCACTGGAGCCAACTTCAGGGGGTTGGGGGTGCTTTGGCACCCACGATAATATATTTGTGGGTACTGGGCACCCTCCTCCCAAAGTAAATGGGCAAAGTTGAAGCCTTTCGTTGAACCACAATCTTCGGCATGAGATGGCACCTATGCATCAGGCCATGGCAAAACTAAGCACATTCCAATAGCTCAGAGGTTTTCAGCCTTTTTGAGCCCATGGCTCCCTTGACTAACTACAGTGGTACCTTGGTTCTCTAACTTAATCTGTTCCAGGAGTCCATTCGACTCCTGAAACCGTTTGAGAATCAAGGCGCAGCTTCCAATTGGCTGCAGGAGCTTCCTACTCTCAATCGGAAGTCACGGAAACTGCATCGGATGTTCGGCTTCCGAAAAACGTTTGCAAACTGGAACACCCACTTCCGGGTTTGCGGCTTTCGGGAGCTGATTTGTTCAGGAGCCAAGCCGTTCTGCTGTACATGGAGTTTCTGCCGCATCCCTGTGGGGCTCAGGAGCCCAGTTATGTCACCTCTTCCCTGCAGAGCTGGCAGCCCCTCACCCCTTTTCATACATCCTCCCTTGTGGAGTGTTCCCTCAGCCTGCCCCCAGCCCCAAAGAGAGGTGCTTCCCAGAGGCACTATTCATCTGTGGGGCTTATAGCTAGGGCTACTGCAATAAATAGCTGTGCAAGACTTTGGGAGGCAGAGACACAAGAAGGCATGAGAGGAGGGAGAGAAAGAGGGACAGAGGCCAGTGTTGCCTGCAGCACCCCTGCCCACCATTCAAGGCACCCCAGGGTGCCACGTCACACTGGTTGAAAAGCACTTTATTAGCTGATTGTTGATGTGCCCCTGACTTGAGCTGACCTGGGATCCATCACCACCATTTCTCTTGTGGGCCCCAAGCCTCAGCAGAACAGGATAAATGGAGCCACCTGACCAAAATTACCCAGCATGCTCTTCTGATCTTCGATAGCAACCACACATCATGAGTTTTCTCTACAACATTGTTCTCTAGTAAGCCTCTTGGCTGGAAATGCTCACCCTGGTGAAACAGTGACATCTCCCCCCCCCCCCAAAAAAGATGACTATTCAGCTTTTCTCCCCCAAACCATTGGACTCATGAACTGGAGTGCACTCTGTAAAACTGGAGGAATCCCATGTACTTTGTGACTCTTAAGGTCAGCACACACACACACTCATTACGTTTCATGGCGAGCAAATGAGCCATCACAGATGAGTTGCCACTGTTGAAATTTGCACCTCAAACACAAGGCTTTCTAATGGAGGAGATAACTCTCAGCCAAACATGAGAACTGTCAAAATATTGACTAATCAAGGTGACAAAAGTTCCACTGGTACCCAGGCGTATGTGACTCAGCTCTTAGAGCCAATTTAAGCTTTAAAGAGGCCATGTAGCATATGCTCCCACTGATCCTGTTTGCAAAGGATGGCTCCCATTATTGTTATTCTTACTAGAATTACTTTTTCTCTATTTTGCCTTTTCTGGGGTTGGGAATGCCATAATTATCTATATCTATATCTATCTATCTATCTATCTATCTATCCATCCATCCATCTATACACACACATACACACACACACACACACACACACACACAGTGTGTGTGTGTGTGTGTGTGTATTATCTATATATCTATACCTATATCATCTATATCTATATCTCTATCTGAGAATTCTTCATGTTTCAGCCCCGATGCCTCAAATTTCTAAAAGAATAAACTATGATTTTATAATTTCAACCAATTTTATCTTTACTGTATTGTTGAGTTTGATGGACCCCACTTAAGAGACAATTGTGATTACGTTGCACATGCATTGCCTAAATAGATAAATAGGCATGGGGGAACCTGTGTTCCTCTACGTGTTGTTGGACTCTAACTCCCATTAGCCCCAGCCAGCATGGACAATGGTCAGGGATGATGGGAGTTGGAGTCCAACACTATCTGGAAAACCACAGGTTCCCCACCCCTGCTATAAACAGAAAGCAAGGCCTGGGGCAGGAGCAAATAAGCTGTCCCCCTCCCCCTGCTGACATGGGAGAAGGAGGCACTGTTTTCCTCTTCCCCTGAACCACCCTGCAAGCAGGAGGGTTCAGTCCTGCTGGGAGCTGCTTTGCAAATGCCTTCCCTTTGGAGAAGGTGCTTGTGAAGGAGTAAAGGGGGAAAAAAGGGCAAAGGACCTCTGGACAGTTATGTCCAGGCAAAGGTGACCACGGGGTTGCAGCACTCATCTCACTTTCAGGCCAAGGGAGCCGGTGTTTGTCCACAGACAGCTTTCTGGGTCATGTGGCCAGCATGACTAAACCACTTGTGGTGCAACGGGACACCGTGATGAGTGCCAGAGCGCACGGAAGCACTGTTTACCTTCCCGCCACAGTGGTACCTATTTATCTACTTGCATTGTTATGCTTTGAAACTGCTAGGTTGCCAGGAGCTGGGACAGAGCAGCGGGAGCTCACCCCGTCATGCGGATTCGAACCGCTGACCTTCCAATTGGCAAGCCCAAGAGTCTCAGTGGTCTAGACCACAGTGCCACCCGCATCCCTAACTTGTGAAGGAATTTCCTGTAGTCAGAAGCATTTTAATCCTTCTGGGGTTTTCTTCCTGCCACTGAGGAACCTACTGGAGAAGAAGCACCCTGGAAACAGCAGGATTGCAACCTACTTAAACCAGTTGGTGAGGGGAGAATTAAATCCTGCTGGGGTTTGCTGCATCTCTGGAGCTACATGTCTCTCCTTCCTCTCTGACAACACCAGATCTCTCCTTTTAGTGCAACCTAACTCTGGGAGATCATTATTTGGCCTGATTTGGTGTGCATTTTCACCAGATTTGGCACACAGCCCTCATTTATAGCCTACTTTTCTTCCAGGCAGCTCAAGGTGGCATGCATGTCTCTGCCCCTCCCCATTTCTCTCCCCCCCCCCCCTCCAGCAACTGTGTTAGGTTAGGTTGAGAAGCAGTGACTGGTCCAAAGTGGCCCAGTGAGCTTCATTGTGGAATGTGAATTTGAACCCTGGTCTCCCAGGTTCTAGCCAAGCGCTCCAACCACTGCACCCCACTGACTCTTACATTTGCCAGTAGCAATACAATTGCCAATGTAGTGCTTACCTTTCAGCCTCCCTCTCCCCATAATTGCATGTCCAGGCAGCAAATGTTGCTGCATGTGTTTTGACCTACAGCTGTTATCAGAACAAGTATAAACAGATCCAAATATTCTACATACCAGCTTTCCCCAGCCTGATGCTCCCCCCCTGCAATGGTTTAGAAAACTCCCATCAGCCCAAACCAGCATGACTTGTGTAGCCAAAACAGCACCATCCACACCCACAAAATTACATATCAACAGGCTTGGGGAAAACCCAAGGTTTTCAGAAGGACAAAAAAAAAAATCCTTAGAGAAAGGAAATCAAAGAGGACAAACCTCCTACCACCCCACAAATGGGGTCACTGAATGCTGACTGAATGCACGTGTGTGTGTGTGTGTGTGTGTGTGTGTGTGCGCGCGCACACACACACACACACACACACACACACACATACCTGCTCCCCCTGCTTCCTTTGCACCTAACCAAACCACTCTCCACCTGCACTGCTTCTTCACATACCTGCCTGCCACCATGTTGCAGTTGGTTTGGGCACCTTTTGGCAGATGCACAAACTGCAGCGTGATGACCGCATTACGTTTTTATCTATATACAAAGATATGTATGTGTGCGCCCACACAAACATTTACCTGGATATATGTGCTACAAGAGTGCACCTATTTTCCACTGTTGAAACAACGACACACACACACACACACACACACGATGGTCAACCTGCTATGCGATTTATACACCTCAGAAACATATTGAGGAACTACATTTTTGGAAGTAGATCACCGCCCTGAATTTGGAAAGCTAACATGTCATGAAGGAGAAGCTAGAAATCTTATCTGCGCTCCAAAGTAGAGCGGTTATAAATTCAGAGGTGGCTTGTTTAATTGGCTCTCTTGGTTTAATGAGGATTAGTAGCAGGGGAGGAGAAGAATTCCTTTTCACAGCATGCAGCACAGGGATGCTGCTAGACCAGGAGTTGCTATCCTTTTAGGACCCACGGGCAAATTTGCAAAGCAGACAACCTATAGTCAACATGGGAGCTGTGGTTCAGTGGTAGAGCATCTGCTTTGCATGCAGAAGGTAACAGGTTCGATCCACAGCATCTCCAGGTAGGACTGGGAGAGACCTCTGCCTGAAACCCTGAAGAGTCGCTGTTAGTTGCTATAGACAGTGCTGAGCTAGATGGACCAGTGGTACGACTCAGTGTAAAGCACATTCCTATGTTCCTATCTTCTGTGCACCATATACACACCTCAACCAAACACACACAGCTCCCACTCCCTATTCTATTGGCTACTAATTTCAGCGGGGAGAGGTGGCCCTGTGGGCACCATGAAAGGCCTCTCTGGGTGTATGGGCGCCCATAGAAACCACATTGGCTCCCCCCTGTGCTAGTTCCCACTGTTGAAACTAGAGTTTGCTCTGGAAAATTTCAGGCTGAAAAGCTGGAGAGAGAGAGAGAGAGAGAGAGAGGGAGGGAGAATAAAGTTTGTGGGACTTCATTTGGGCAAATGTAGGACACCGATGGGCAAGTGGTTTGTGAAACGTGGGATTCTGAACCAGTGGGTGGATCTGGGTACTGGATTACATGAGCCCAAATGAGGTACTGAGAAAGACTGTGTGTGTGAAATAGGATTAAAATGAGATGATGCTATTGCTTGGTGCAGTTGCCTGTTCAGGAACATTGTACAGAGTCAGACCATTGCTTAGCATTGCGTCCATTGACTGGAAGCAGTTCTCCAGGATTTCAGGTGGGGTTCCAGCCCTACCTGGAATTGCCTGTGACTGCACCTGGGACTGAATGCATGCAAAGCAGATGTTCTTCCACCGGACGATGGTCTTTTCCATTTATATGAATGCTGGAAAATAGCAGGGACTTTGTGTCAAAATTATGCCACCCAATTCCATCTTCAGCTCTGATACCACAATCCCCTGTCTTTGCTCACCTCAACTTTCCAGCCTGATGTTGCAAGGAAGCACCTAATCACAGGAGACCTTCAGAAGCCAGTTTCCGAGGCTTCGCGCAATCGAAGCACCTGGGAAGACATGTTTCTCTACCAAATACATATGTAGGGAAGGCTCTCCGATTGCTTCACCGACACACCCCAAACTCGCCAAGCCGATATCGCAATCCACAACCACTGTGACTCCACTATGTGACTTGTGCAAATAGACGACAACTATAGTAAAGAGCCATCTGCTCGTATGCTTGGCGAGGTTTCAGCTGGGCTCCTCCTTTTATCACTACCACCACAATGAGAATGTCAGTCATTCCACTTGGAGTATTTGTCACACACAAAAACCCTGCTAATGCACACATGGCTTCAAAGATGGAAATGACAAGTGAACAATTTTTTTTGCTTTTTAGAAAGTTTATTTTCTTTGCATTGCACACCCATAGTTGGCCACGGAAGCCAGCTCTCTCTCTCTCTCTTTTTCTATCTACACACACACACACACACACACACACACACACACACACTCTTCTTCTTCTTTAACCGCCAATTATCTGGATGGATAAATAATGCACTGATCCATATATACATCCAGAATAGTAGAACCCATCATAAGCCACCTGTAACACCTCCCCCCATTCCCTCCCAGATCCCTCCCTTTTTCTCTTTTCCTCCACAAACCATCCAGCCACCTCCACATCAAGGGCACAAAGCAGCCAAGCACGCTTACCAGATGGACTGCTAAGAAATGGAGAGCCGGTTCTGTCGCTGTGGTGGTCTCCAGTGAGATTGGGGTGAGAACAGAATCTGCCTGTGGAAAGGGGTTTCACTGTGCCCAGACAGTCTCCATGGCCAACAAAAGCATCTCTCCGTGTGTCTCTCTCCCTCTCTCTCCTTGGCTGAACCGCTCTCACGATGCTCTGGGTATCAGCAGACTGCTAGCTGCCTGATTTGCCTGCCGGATCTACCAACCGCTTTGAAGGGGGAGACCTGGATACATTTCAGCTTTCCCCCCTGGCTAACCAGGCCTAGCAGTGGTCCATTTCCTTTCTCTTCTGCACTGTTTAGGAGCAGGGAAAGCAGGGCTTCTGCTTCTCCCACACACCCTGTATAAATCCCCCCCCCCTCTCTCTCTCCCCCCCCCACCATTCTGCCTTCCTCCTGCTTTCCTGCCTCCCAGCTGGCACAACACTTGGTGCCTGCCTTTCTACACATGGCTATTTTGGAGCTGCCAGGGATGTGGATTAGCTTGTCTCTGGCAGTTTTTTTTAACCCAATGGCAGCAGCCATACCTATTTTCCAAGGCTTTTGACAGGCTATGATGGTGTTTGTGGTTGGTTGTTAGCGATGATTTGTTGCCCCTGAAGCTTTCCTTACTGCCTTTATTGCTGGGGAGGGCTGCTGTGTCTGTAGATTTTTGTTCAAATAATGGTGGTAGTAGTACTAGTAACAACAACAACAGTAACAACCTTGATGACCTGTTGCTCAGGGATTGAAGTAGAAAATCACAGAATCATAGATTTGTAGAGTTGGAAAGTACCCTGCGGGTCATCTAGTCCAATGCCCTACAATGCAGGGAAGGATGAAGAGATATTATCACCATCTTCACCATCATCATCCCTATTTCCCAGTTATTTTCACAGAGAAGCTGGTTGGCAAATCTACTGCTGTGCATCTTTGCTCCTTTCAATGGGAGCAGCCAAAGTTATTATGTTTTTAGATCTGCCGTAAGCTGCCCAGAGTGGCTGGGGAAACCCAGCCAGATGGGCAGGGTATAAATAATAATATTATTAACAGTCACGACTTCCCCCAAAGACTTATGGGAGCTGTAGTTTGTTAAGGCTGCTGAGAGTCATTAAAAAGGTAAAGAGACCCCTGACCATTCAGTCCAGTCGTGGACGACTCGGGTTTGCGGCGCTCATCTTGCTTTATTGGCCGAGGGAGCTGGCGTACAGCTTCTGGGTCATGTGGCCAGCATGACTAAGTCGCTTCTGGTGAACCAGAGCAGCGCACGGAAACGCCGTTTACCTTCCTGCCGGAGCGGTACCTATTTATCTACTTGCACTTTGATGTGCTTTCGAACTGCTAGGTTGGCAGGAGCAGGGATCAAGCAACAGGAGCTCACCCCGTCGTGGGGATTCGAACCACCGACCTTCTGATCGGCAAGCCCTAGGCTCTGTGGTTTAGACCACAGTGCCACCTGCATCCCTGCTGAGAGTTGTTAGGAGGCCCCTATTCCCCCCACAGAGCTACAATTCGCAGAGTTCACTGGGAAGAGTGATTGATTGTTATGCCACTCTGAATATTTTAGCTGTGGGAAGAGAATGTGGGAGTCCCCTAACAAGTCTCAGCACGCTTAACAAACTAGAGCTCCTATAAGTCTTTGGGAGAAGCCATGCCTACTTAAACTGGTATGATGCTGCTTTAACTGTGCAGTGTGAGCAGGGCTGTCTGATGTGTATTGGGGAGGTGTTCTAAGGGGTAAGTGCCACTGTGCGAAAGTGCTGATTCCTACATCATACAGAATGGACCTCCTGATGAGATGGTATCTGCAGGAGGCCCTTTCCAGCAGTGATTGGTTGAGTGTATAATGAGTGTATAATGAGTGAGATCATCTTTTAGGTATCCCGTTCCAAAGCTGTATAGGGGTTTGTACACCAGTACAGTTTGAACTTAGCTAACTGGTAGCCACTTGAACCTTTCTCCCACGCTAGTTGATGGCACATCAACTCCCAATACACCTGAGGGCTGCAGGCTGGCTTGCAGCTCTGCCCACCCAACTGCTCCCTATTTCACCTCCGCCTACAGCTGCATTCGTCTATCAAATGGCAGCCCTGGTTTTCACTCTAAGGCTCAAGGTCTCAGGGCCCCAGGGCAGCAAGTGTAAATCTGAATCTAGACCCTGTCCAGCAGCTAGGGACCTTCTGAACTGGAGACCCCTCCACAAGGATCCCAAGGGCCTCCTGTACTACTGAGTCTGTGCACAACTGAAGACTTAGCAGAGATGTGACAAGAGTCAAGCCAGAGGACCACCCCTTCAAGTATCTGCATTCTTCAGCAATAGGGCAGAGCCTGGGAAAGGTAACCAAGCTGGGGAAGAATGCAAGAACCCAGCTCTTGTTGGACAAAATTGTCTCTTTCATGGGACCTGTCCAGGGTTCTGAAGCTGTCTCTGACCACTCTTGTTTCCAGAGTCTGGTTCTTGACCAGTTGCTACTCTGTCTCTGCTTGTTGGTCCGTTGTCCCTGCTGGGCGCTCTACCTTGCTTCCTCCAGACTCTGCCATAGCCAAGACAGGACCCACTTTGGGTCCCTCCCTCTTTTTCTCTCTCCTCATTGCCATTTAGTTGTATTTAGGTTTTTGTAGGGGTTGTTTTATGAGAAAAGAGAGAGAAAACCCTAAAACTGGGATGCAATCCATCTTAGATGATTGTGTGCATTTGTGTGTGTATCCCTTTATGGCCCCCAGTCAACCAAATGAAGACCTAGTACTAAAGTAGGGAAAGTCTTAAAGGGGACAAAAAGATAGCTCACCTCTTGTGGTTTTCTAACTAAATGCTCTCCTTTGCACTGCCAGAGTCCATGGCTGATGAAACAGGCTAAGCCTTTTCATCCAGAAGAGTTTCTTTCAGTAGGTGGTCAAGCAAATCACCCAGACTGAGCTGCAGCCTTATTTAAGGCTCAGCCTGAGGTTACATGTTGCTGAAGCAACATTCTAAAATAGCTTCGGTTTGTGCGTCATGTGGAATGGTCAGTCCTGGCTGCACCATGTCTTGCCTAGGATCTTCAGTCTTCCAGCTGCTTGGAGCAGAACACTAATAAGGAATCCTGAGGAATGCAGGACCCTACACTGGTACAAAGTAACTGTTAAGTGCAGTGCCCCATTCTCACCAACGCTGGAACTGGGTGACTGGAGGCAGTGGAGCTGTCCAGCACGACTAGGTGAAATCTCCAGGACAAGGCTATTAAGAGCTGTCCAGCCAGGATGCTAGTGTGAGGCCAGAGAGAGACAATGGTCAGAAAAGGCATTGTTTCAGCAAGATCTAAGCTGAAATAAAAGGAGTACATAGCTGGTCCTATAGCCCCATCTCTTCAGGGTACACTTTTAGGCTGTTCCTTTTCACAGTTAAAAGCCTTTCCTAGTGCCAACAACAGAAAGGCCCTATCCTGTGTGGTAGAAATGCCATCATCTAATGCTTGCTTCTGGTCAGGCTTGTTAAGGTTGATGTTCCTTAGAAGGTGATCTTGCAGAGTCGGTGGAAGAAGATTGGAAGAAATTCAAAGATTACTTACAGAAATATTGCAAAATTAAAGAATGTTAGAGTGATGTTGGATTGAAATTAAGTGGCTTCTAGCTATACAGGCTTTAAAGTTATATATAGATCAAGATTAAGGATTAGGATTAAAAAAGTTAAAAGAAATGGAAAATTGGCTTTTAATAGGTCAAAAGTTAATGTTACATTATATTAAGATTAAGGATTGGGATTAAAAAGGAGGGAAAGGAATTGCTGGACAAACAAATTGAATTGGAATACAAAAGAGGGAGGTATGAGGAGGTCCGGGAAATAAGTAAATGTAAAAGTTGTGATGAAAAGATGGAATGGTTTTTAACTGTTTTTTCTTTCTTTTTTCTGTATTTTGTATGGTGTACTTCTCTTTTTATTTTCAAATTTCTTTTTTTTTTTTACTAAGATGTCTCTTTTCATGTGAAACTTCAATAAATACCATTTAAAAAAAAAAAAAAGAAGGTGATCTTGCAAGGTCCTGTATTGAAATGGCTGCTGTTCAAGATTCAGCCCGAGGGCTGAAATCCTTTGTGGGCAACCTTCTAAGGGCCACATGCCTGTGGGGGGGGGGCAGATGTGCCCCTTATCTTTGTTCAGGAGTCCAGCCATTCAGAATTAGAGGCTTCTGCACACATATCCCAACACACATTTGTACAGTTCCAGGGCATGTGCCAGCCAGGCTAAAGAACTGGAGGAGGCTGTGGATCAGGGCTGGTAGGAGAAAAGGCACAGTCTGTGGAGAGTCCTGAGGGTCAGATAGAAAGGCCTGGAGGGCCATTTCTGGTACTGGATATAAGGTTCCCTGCATTAAGAAAATACCATTTTTTAAAATACTGGATGTCAATGCAGCTTGAGCATGATGGAAGTTTATCTGTTGTAGTACTTTTCAGCTTGTTAGTCTTTTGGTCTATTGCAGGAGTAGGGAAGCTGTGGCACTCCAGATGACTCCAATTCCCATCAGTCCCAGCCAACCTAATCAGCAGCCAGGGATGATGGGAGTTGTAGTGCAACATGACCTACGGGGCCATGTGGTCCCAAGCCTGGTCTGTTGCTTCGGTGGTGGAATTGTGCTATTTCTTTCCTTGGTCTCTCTGTTCTTGCATTTTTAAGTGTTAGTTCACACCAGCTATATATAGTATTGACAGTGGTGGTAGCTGTGGCATGTATTTTAATTATTATAAAAATGAGAACATTAAAAACAGAAAACAAACACAACTTCAGATGCATCCCAATGGATTCACTTTTCCAAATAGGATTTAATCCTTCTCCATCCCTGGAATCTGATGGCAGTGCCATTTCTTACTACTCTTCCCGACTTTCCTAAAAATATCATTGCAGGTTTTTAGGCAGAGGTTGGATGGCCATCTGTCATGGATGCTTTAGCTGAGATTCCTGCATTACAGGGGGTTGGACTTAGGTGACTCTGGAGGCCCCTTCCAACTCTACAATTCTATGATTAACTCAAGGTGGCATGCATGGTACCATCTGCGCATGGTCTTCTCACAACAACCCTGTTAAGTAGGCTAAGCTAAGATGTAAGGATAGTGTCAGGGACTGACTGGACAGTGAGCAGTGGTGGCTGGATACCGAGAGTGTGTGGGCACTGAGAGAAAGGGGGTTGAAGACTGTCTTGGAAGAAGAAGGGATCAGTGATCTGTTACTGCAAGGAGATGAGAGTCAGAGGCAGGAGAAGCTGCAGGGCTGGAAAGAACAGGTACAGGAGGAGAGACAGAGAGAGAGGTCAGGCTGGTGTAGGGTCAAGGGCTTTCACACCTCCTCCTTCTGCCCCTGCCTCCCAGGACCAAGCAAGGATGGAAGAGAGAGGAGCAGAAGCAGGTTACACACAGACAGTGTCTTCACCTACTCGTGTGTAGCCTGGGTGGGGGAGATACATAAGCTGAGGTCAGGGGCAGGGCCTCTCTGTTGCAGCAACTGCCTCATCAAGTTCTCATCTATGGGTAGCTGAGGGACATTGGATTGGTGGACATGCCTTTCCGTAACTTACACAAGTGTACTTTTGTCAATGAATAGTTAATTCCTCACTCTGGGCATTCTTTGCCTGACAGCTCTGTGACACACAGGCCAGGCATATAGTGACCTTTGGTGCCGAATGGGAATCTGAACCTAGGTCTCTGTAGTCCATGCCTGAAGGCTAGATCACAGTAGCTCTCCCACTGGTAATCACAGGGAGCAGCCTAAGACCTGGAGAGCATTCTTTTTTTCTCGATGACTGCAATAGTGGGGTTCAGTTTGAGCAGTTGTGGTTGGTGCCCTTTGGGACTCATAGGGCAAAAGGCAGAAAGACCAACAGTAGGGGGAGTCAGAGCCAACGACAGGCAGTACCAGCCAATCTTAGCACTTTCAGCTGTTTTATTTATTTAGGCAATGCACATGCCACTTAATCACAATTATCTCTAAGCAGTCGGCATCAAAGTCAGCCATACAACGTGGATAAAACCAGGCAAAAGCCATATAAAATCTGATCTAAACTGTGCAAACTGAGCGGGGTAACAGGATGGGGGCTGCTGGAGCTCTCTTTCTGCAAAACGTCCATCCCCCCATCTGCCAGCACCCACCACCCACAGATCCAGCCATGAAATTATGTGGCATGCTGCCCTCTTTTCCAGCACAGAGGAGGTGCCAATTCGCAGGCGAAGCTCCAGCGAAGTTCCCATCTGTAATCAGAGGCTGCTTTCACTCTCTCTCCTGCTCCCTCCCCCAGCCCTGCTCAGTCCAAAGGATTTACTTAAAGCTCCTGGTTATTTTTCATCCCTAACTGCTGTTACACTGACATCCTTAGATGCTCTGCTGGCTCCAGGCAACTCGCTAACCCCTTTCACAGGGATCTAAATATAGACCTCAGCAGCTAAGCAGAATTCACTTAGCAGCTTGGCTGTTTGGGGGCTGTGTTGGATCAACACTGGAACAATCTCCCTTTGGGACGTGATGGGAGGTGGCGGCGGGGAAAAAACTCTGTGCGGGAGGCGAGATGAGGACCACCACCAGAGTCAATGGCATCCCTTTTCTATGCTTTTGTTTTACATCTCACATTGACTTAAACTCTCACTTTTCTCTCTCGGCCAACCCGGCCTGAGATTCTGCCTTTCATTTGGTTACTGCCAGATCTATTCCAGTTCAATGCTGTAAGCCTTCCTCTTTATTACAACACACTGGGTGGGGGAGGGGGGATGCAATAAAAAGTACCATAAGCGCCTAATCCCATGGCTCTGCAACCAGCGTTGTGCAGTGGCTGTTGGTGCCTATTGTGGCTGGTAGGGCAGAAGGCAAAGAGGTCAACAGTAGGTGGAGTCAGAGCCAATGACGGGCAAAGCCAACCAATCCTAGTCTCCTGCCTATCCTCCTCCATGCTGCATTATGGGAGATCAACACTGAATCATAGAATGTAGAGTGGGGAGGGACCCCTAGTCCAACTCCCCATACAGTCATACCTCTTGTTGCATTTGCTTCACGTTGCGGCTTTTCATGTTGTGAACGGCACCCTGGAATGGATCGTGTCCGCAACTAGAGGTGCCACTGTAATGCAGGAATATGCAGCTGTCCCATATGGGTATCGAACCTGCAACCTTGGCATTATCAGCACCATGTTCTAACCAACTGAGCCATCTGCTGAGAACATGAAAACATAAAAACAGCCTGCTGGATCAGGCCAATGGTCCACCTATTCCAGCATCCTGTTCTTACAGTGGACAACCTATGGGAAGCACATAAGCGGGGCCTGAGCTCACTGGCAGAGGAAGAGGGGGGCGGGGGGAGCGCACCGCCCCCGGCAGCACAATCTCGATGGGGTGCCATCGTGGCTGCCCCCCGCCTGTGCTGGGCGTCACGCCCCCGCAGGCAACGTGCCACACCCCTAGGATGCACACCACACCCCCAGGACACGCGCCACACCCCCGGGACACACGCCAGCCACAAAAATCTCCAAATGGGTCTGAACTTCAATGTCTAAAACTCCTGGTAAAGGAGAAGGATCCAGAGATCACGCTAAGGGTGGCCAAATTCTGTGCGACTGTCATAAAACTCAGGGAACAAGCTGTACTACCAAAATGATTAAGGTTTTAAATGACAATTTTAGGTTATGTTTTAGTGATCAAGATTTTATATATATTTTTAACTGCTATATCTGTATTGTCTCTGTTATACCCAATTCAATTTATTCCTGTTGTGTTTTACGATTTTCCTGATATTGTAAGTGAGCTGGAACTGGTCTGTGACCGTAGTAATAAAATTCATTCATATGTATTCATTTACGCCAGCCACGCCCCCTCCTGCTCTCTGCCCCCCCCCCCCCGGTGCCAGAGCATGAAGCTCCGCCACTGCCTGAGCTCAACAGCACTCTGCCCACCTGTGATTCTCAGCAACTGGTATTAAGTGGAGGTGGAATACGGCCATAGCAGAAAGTAACCACTGATAGCCTTATCCTCATTGAATTGTCTAGTGCTCTTTTAAAGTGATCCAAATTGATGGCCATCGCTGCTTCCCATGGGAGTGAGTGCCATCATTTAACTATGCTCTGCAGAAGGTACTTGATTTTATCTGTCCTGCATCTTCCAACGTTCAGCCTCCTTAGATGTCCATGAAGTCTAGTGTTATTCGAGGAGTATAAAACTTTTCTCCAGCTGTGTTCTCCATGCCATGCCATATACAGGCTGAACAGAAGATGGAAGGGCTCACGGCATCAACTCTTCTAACGGTCTTGCTCCCCACTGCAAGCCATATCTTTGGATCCAGCACAGAAAGCAAGTCATGCTTCTTGGTCTCTTCCCAGTTCAGGACAAGACTGACCACAGGTCTATTGTTCTCTACTTCCTGCCCCCTTTAGACCACCCTCCTGAAGCACTTCCAGCTTGTAATTTCTGTGGCAACCATCCCCTGTACTCATGCAAAGGGATACTTAACACTTGGCTAGAGACTGGATTGACCACTTGTCTCCCTCCCTCTCTCCAGAATCCCATCCTACGGATATAAAACCACAGACTTGGAGAGGACCCCAAATATGGCCTCCAGATTAATGTACTGATCAACTGACAATGTGCAAACTTTTAAAGTTTTCTGAAATGGTTAAAAACGAGGGGGGAAACGTATTTATAAAAAACTGCAGAGAGGAAAAGTGCCACCTAAGAAGAAGTGGTACTTTTGAACAAACACCTGCACCCTCAACCTATGTGGGCATTATTCAAAACCAAAGGAAGAATGCTGTTCTCTTTGGAACTTTTCTCTCTTCCCATATGCAGATTTTATTCATGTCTATGCAGGAAGGGCTGTGGCTTAATAGTAAGGTATCAGGTCCCAGATTCAGTCTTCTGCATCTGCAGGTGGGGCTGGGTATGTCCTCTGCCTGAAACCCCAGAAAGCCTCTGCCAGCCAGTGTTGGCAATGCTGAGCTGGATGAATGAATGAATGAATGGCATGACTTGGTATAAGGCCATGGGCACAGCTAGGATTCACATTGAAGGGGGTGGGGCAGGACACCCACCTGTCATCGTCCAGATTCAGCATGAAATGTCTCAACAACAGTTGTTTTAAATTGCTTTCTTTTGACGCCCAAAAAAGCCTGTCAAAATCTTTCTACAATTTCTACTCTCAGTTAAGTATTTTTATTTATTTACTTGATGCCCACGCCCACACCCATATGGTTCCTATACTCTTCGGTTATTAAAAATATGTGTGTGTCTATACAGAGACTTTACCTATACCAGTTCTTAACATAACCATGCAATAAAATAAAATCCATCGATGCAGGCTCGTCAATGTGGACTTCTTGAATCAAGGGGTCAGCCCTAGAAGGAATAAGGGAAAAGACCTCGCGGGGTGTCGGCTGTTGGGCTGCACGTGGCTGGGCGCTTACCCCGGTGCAGGGGGCCAAGCGGCACACCTTGCAAGATGACGTCATACGGATCCAGCCACCTCGACCCCAAGGCGACAGCAATGACGTCACCACCCCAGCTGAGTGGGGCCAGCTGCTCCTGCAGGGCTGGGCAGATCCCTATTCCGAGCATTGTGAGGAATCACCCCGTGCGCGACGCAGCGCAGCGCTCCAAAGGCCGGCAGCCTCTTCCCGGTCCGCCCCGGCGCTTCGACGCACCTGCCGCGACTGCGAGGCTCCTCCTGCCGGCCGGCGTCTGGCGCGTCCCAGGTGCGCTCGGCGAGGACTGCCAAGCCCCGCCCCGCCGACTCAAGAGGGAGGGAGGGAGGGAGGGAGCGCGGCTACGGCCAGGCCTTCCCGAGCGTGGGCGGAAAGAGCCGAAGAGGTGGGCAAGAGCCGGAACGTGCCGAGGAACCCCGAGCGGCTTCGGGGAGGTCGAGCCGAGGAGGCAACTTTGTCGGGATCTGAGCCGGACGGTGTTGCGTTTCGGGGGCCAGCGGCGTCATGGGAGCGTGCCTCGGGGTCTGCTCTTTGCTGAGCTGCGTGAGTGCCTTTTGCAACTTCTTTAAATATATAGATTTATAAGAAGAAGAAGAAGAAAATTCTTCGAGGGGTGGGGTGGCGGAACTAATCGTTCTCTGGGCTCTTGGGTTGGGTCAGGCGTGCCTTCGCCTCTTATTTCTGCTTCGATGGCTGCTTTTAGTGGAATAAGGGCTGAGCCGCAGCCGGATTGGGGGTTGACAGCCCACCTCTGCTTTTCTTCGGAGACACAAGTCCCATTTTGTTCAGCGTCTCAACTGGGCAAGCCTTTCTTTGTTCGCCTTTTTTAAAAAAATCGCTCTCCCTTTTACGCATTGCCTGCCCCTTCCGTCCCCACTCCCCAAATTGTGGATTTTATAGTATATATTTCTTGTCATTCTATTTATTATTCTGATGAGAATCATAAACTCTGCCGTTTACAGACTGACGATCACGCTCCTGTCTTTACTTCCTCTTGGAAAGCGTTTGCTCAAAGGACCGGCAGGTCTTTTGAAATCCTGGGCATACTCAAGCAATGCAATCCTGGTCGTTTATTTCATAAAATTTGTGCACCGCTTGGTTGGGAAAAGAAAGAAAAGAAAACCCTCAAAGCGGTTTACCAACAAGTAAAACAAGGGAATCGAGGAAAAATGTACAGTTGCACTTAAAAGCCCACAAAAGTTAAAATGCTAAAAGAGATTAAAATTGCCTCAACTTTCTAAGCATCTGCACAAGCTGGTCTAAACTATCATGGTTTTAGCAGGCATCAGAAATAAACATCTCTGGCTGGGAGTAAACTCTGTAGAATTCAATGGGGCTTGCTCAAGAGCAAGCAGTGAGAGGATCACAGCCACTCCTAAGCATGTTTCCTTGGACAGAAGTCCTGTTGAATTCAGTGGGGCTTACTGCCAGGTAAATGGGGGTTAGGATTGTGGCCCAAAGTTTAATTTCTTCCAGAGACCCCGAAGGCAGCAATGGCTACCAACCTAGATGGCATTCAAAGAGAACTGGACAAATTTGTGGAGAAGGCTATTACTGATGGCTACTAGCCACAATGTCTATGCTCTGCCTTCACAGTTGAAGGCAGTAATACTTCTGAATACTAAAACCACAGGAGGGGAGAGTGGTTTTGTTCTCAAATCCTGAATGGAGGTTTCCCATAGGCATCTGGTTGAGAACAGGATGCTGGACTTGATGGGTCACTGGCAGGATCCAACGGTCTTCTTATGTTCCTCACCTGATAGCTGAAGAACCACACACAAGTTGTGGCTTGACTACTGCAAATAGTTGCACATCCGTAGTCCATACCACCAGTTTCCTGTCTTTCTTATTCTTGTGTTTGCTTTTTTAAAAAAGACAGTCAGACATTTAAGTTGCTTTTAACGTTATGGTTCTCTGTGTTATTGTGTGTATAAATTTGTTCTTAGAATTATTTCGTGCAAGCCGCATTATGTTATGGGGTGGCATGTTGTCAATGCTGTAAAATAAATGTGCAGAAAGAGAACATGCGATCAGATGCAAAGGAAGTTGTTTGTTTCCTTTTTTAAAAAAAAATTAATTTAAAATAAATACATTTGAGAAAACAGACATACATACAAGTAAACAAGCATACAACCAGACAAACAAATAATGTTTCCTTTATCCGTATGAGTGGTGTGGATTTTGAAGTAAAGTCTTCAAGCTTTAAGAGCCGAGATCCACCTTAAACCATTTCGGGATCTTTCTGCATCAGGTCCATCGAAAGCTGTCCCTCCGTGTGCTTTCTGGACTAGAACTCCCATTATCCTTGGCCACTGGGACATAGCAAGCACCTTACACCGAGTCAAACCATCTAGTTTGGTATTGGCTACACTGACTGGCAGAGACTGTCCAGGGTTTCAGGCAGAGGGATGTTCCAAGGTCTGCTAGGAGATGCTGGGGAAATTGAACCTGGGACATTCTGTCAGCAGGGCAGCTTCTTTGCTCTAGAGATGTAGCCCTTCCCCTGCCTTGGGCTGATGGCAGATGGAGTCCGCCAACATCTGGAAGGCTGTAGGTCCACCACCTGCACTCTAAAGAGAGGAGGAGAATAATGGCATGGATGATAATGAAAAATCTTTTTGCTCCCTTGTTGCAGTTTGGGGTTTAAATGCAAGTCTGAAAGATTGATGCATGTGAAAGGTTTTGCATCTTGCACTCTCCAAGGCTGGATAGCTTCTTCCTCCAGGAACAACATTTATGTAATAATTGATCTCTGGTCATGCAGTTTGTGTGCACCTGCCTGCAATGTTGCTGTTTTGTTTTGACCTGCCCACACCCAGGAAGGTAAAACCGGGGGTGTTGCTGGGAGGAAGCAATAATTCATAATATAGCAATTAGATAGGGTTTCTTGCATGTGTCTGCATATTTGGGCTGCATTTCTATACATTATTATTATTATTAATTAAAATTCTGTACCGCTCTTCATCTGAGGATCAAGGGTGGTTTACAATATAAAAACACAAAAATACATAACATAGTAACAACCAAGAACAACGCCTCCCTACTTATGTGGAGTTAGGCCAATTGAATTCAGTGTACCTACTTTTGAGTAGACATATACAGGATTGTGCTTTTAGCATCAGTATTTGAGAAGCATTTAACTCACAGGTCACTCAAAAAAAGTTGACGTTCTTCCCAAATTGAAGAATTTTTACTATTGCCAGGAATCTGATCTTGTTAAAATCAGAACAGGTAGTTCTCAGTCTTTCTTCTCCATAGCCCACTTGGAAATTGCTGAGGGTCTTGGCAGACCACTTAATTCACTGTGTTAAATGCTGTATGATTTTTTTTTAAAAAATGGATATTTATTGTTGCTTTTATTTCTTATGTGTTGTGTATTACAGTCTGAATTGTAATACAATGAAGTGCAATACAAGAAATGAAAGCAGCAATAAAAATACAATGCAAAATTTATACGATGGATTGTGTGATGGATGTTGCAATCTCCTGCCACAAATCCATACACTTGACATGGACCACCTGAATGAAGCTCATCAACTACTGGTGGTCCTTGGAACTACATGGATCAGATTTTATTGATAGTGACAGTAATTGCAGTGTGAAACCTATTGCATTTTTGTAGTTCTTTGGGTGCATGTATGCATGCAGTAGAGGCTGGTTTATGTGTCCTAGGTTGTAAGTTCTTAGGGAGCGGAGATCTTTCTATGTTGCCCATACCACTCTGTTAGGCCCCATGTACAGAATGGCTACTGCTACTGCTATTATCATTTAATTTTTCATTAACAAACAGCAACTTTTGTAGCTTCAGAAACAAGCTTGTGATTGATGCTGATTACATGTTGAGGAAGATTAGCCTGGTGGCCACAGAAAATTTCCTTTGAAGCCAGCCAAGTTTGTTGCATGCTTAAATTTACCCACAATCTAAAATAAAAAATGTAGAAAATCAATTTCTTTAGTGGTACCCGTAATTTTTATTTTCTCTTTTTTTGGGGGGGGGGGGAATTTCCAAGCATCCTTTTGATAAAAAGTGTTCCCAAAGCAAGGAACGGCAATGAAAAACAAGATGTGGTTGGCTGGATATAGATTAAGGATGCTGCAAGTGGGGAAGGGCAATAGTAGCTTAGTGGTAGAGCATATGCTTTGCATGCAGAAGGTCCCAGGTTCAATCCCCAGCATCTGCAGCTGGTTCTGGCCATAGCTGTAAACCGTCCCTTATTTGGCGGGAAAGTCCCTTATCCCAGCGCTGTGTCCTGCTGCTGTCCCTTATTGATGATGTCCCTTAAATTTCCTGGGTTTCAAAGGAAGTAGCTCCTCTCCCTCCCTCCCTCCCTGCCGGCCAGGGAGGAGGGAGGCTCAAACTGTGTTGCTTGGCTGTGTTGCTCACCCAATAAGGAGTTTAAGAACGACTGGGGGCGGGGGAGCTTGCATGCCTTGTGCCGATCAAATCGGCCGCATTGCCTTTGCTCAGCGCTTCACAGTGGAGAGGTGACGGTGGTTTTGCTTGCTGCACTGTGGGAACCACCTCTTGAGGCTTCGTTTGGCTGCTGGCTGGGCTTTCTGCCTTTGGCTCGGAGGGGCTCAGAAGTCGAACATACCTGTGCTCTCAAAATCCCTTATTTTGGCTCCTGATCCCTTATTTTCGAGGCTGCTGGTCCCTTATTTTCAAATCTGTAAGTTGACAGCTATGGTTCTGGCAGAAAAAAAACTGTCGGAAATCCTGGAGATCTACTGCCAGTTGGTGCACACTAGTGGTCTTCAGCTCGTCTAGACCTGAGACCCACCTCAAACTCCCAACCAGGAACTTGGAGCCCACTTCCATATCTTCACTTTTGATTTACTGCATGATGGCATTTCACCACCTATCACATGCCGGCATACTATTCCCTCTCCCTCAATACAAGTGAACCAATGTTTCCTGTATTGTTGATCAGACTTTTGAGCCCTTTTAGTAGCTGCGTCCTCTTTTGATTCTCAGTGGGTTTTTTTGCTTCTTCTCTCCAACAAAGCTTGTGGTTGCTGTTGAGGAAGAGGGGAAGTCAACATCACCATGGGTGCTTGTGTTTTGTTAGCACGGAAGCCTTTGCGTCGCAAGGCGAAGCCATTTGCCTTGGGAGGCAGGTCCAACACCCTCCCTGCCCCTACCATGGTGCTGCTGCTAGCCCTGTGGCAGCTTTGCCCATGCCACTTCTGCTGCCGCCACAGCACCCTTGTCCTCACCACTGCACCCTCGCCGTTACGCCAGGGCGGCAACATAGGTGCAGCCATGGGTGAGGGTGTAGCCTCAGGGGTGGGGCTGGTAGCAGTGTGGGCATGACTCCATGGGGGGAGCCCCCAGATCTGCTCTGGGGTGGTGGGGAGTTTTGCCTGCAGTGGCAAAACAACTTGGACTGCCTCATCTAACCCTTTCCACAAATTTCATAGCCTGTGTTCTTTCTGTGTCACCAGCAACTGCCTTTTTTCTCCTACCTTCTTTCACTTTTTGTCCTCCATCACCTATCTTGCCTTTGTTTTTACTCCTCTCGCCTTTCACCTTCCCTCTGCCACCTCTTTCCACCCTCTCAGTCCTTTACCTGCTTCCACTTTCTCACCTATTCCCACAATCCTTTCTGCCACCAGCTATGTTGCCTCTTTCTCTCTTCTCATGCCTTTTCCCACCTTCTCCTTAGCGCCTCAAACACTTCTACCCTTTCTTTCTTTTCACCTGCTTTCTTTCACCTGCTGGTGTTGCCTTTCTGCCTCCCTCTCACATTCCCCTTTGGTCAGCTCACTTTCTTCCACCTTGTAAGAGCTGTTCGACAGTGGGATTTGCTGCCAAGGAGTGTGGTGGAGTCTCCTTCTTTGGAGGTCTTTAAGCAGAGGCTTGACAACCATATGTCAGGAGTGCTCTGATGGTGTTTCCTGCTTGGCAGGGGGTTGGACTCGATGGCCCTTGTGGTCTCTTCCAACTCTATGATTCTATGATTGTATCGCCTTCGCTGCCACTTCGGTTCACCTCCCTGTGCTTTTGCCCCCTCCTTGTCTGAAATAAAAATCAACAGGCTTTCTGGGAAAGATTAAACCCCCTCAGAACCTAACACAGTTCTTCATTTCCCCTTGGTCGCAAGTTTGAAGAAACTCCTCAGATTCTCCCATACTGCAGTAATATATAGTCATAGTTCCAACTTGAAGAAAAAAAGTTTTGTCCGATTAGTTTGCAAACTTTTGCCATTTTACAATCTTTTAAAAAAACAGCTGAACAATGGATCTAACAGTTCCCCAGCCAGCAGATCTTCAGAACAGGGTTAAAAAGTTTTCTGCCAACAATTTTGGGCAGCAAAGTATGCCTCATTTCTTGATACCCGCTAGGACATACACATGCCTCGTCTGTAAACAAAGTGTGCTCCTTGCTTCTGAATGATTGTCCTGTCCTTGTACAGAATTAATCTTGGCTGATAATTCACCTAAGGGAATTGATTGATTGGGTGAAAAACTTAAATAGGACCAGTTTATGCAGAAGAATAGCAATGAACCAGTGTTATCAAGCAGCCGAATTGGAAACAAGCAAACAGATAAAACCAGAGGAAACTTGTAAAAAAATAGTTTAAATAGGCCAAAATATTGAACCCAATGAAATGTGGTGTGTAACTAATTGTTGTCATCTCCCTGTCCCGCAATAGGGCCTTCCTATCTCAAGTGGCTATCAATCTGATATTTGGCCAGTTCAGATTATCTATGTGAATGCAGCAACTTCTAAGTAAAATGTTTGAGGCTGCATTCTATAGCTACTCGGGAGAAGGCCTATTTGAATCTTTACTTGTAGGAGTAGCAGAAACTGCCTTTATAGCAAGCCAGGCCATCATTCCATCCAGCGTGATGTTGTTGAACACCAGCTCTCATCATCCCTGACTGCTGGGCATCCTAGCTGGGGCTGATCGGTGTCCAACAGCATTTGGAGGGCACCAGGTTGGGGGCACTGGTGTAGCCTGATGGGTTGCAGTTCTTCAAGGGCCAGGACAGGGGTCCCTCCCTACCCTGCCCTGGAGATGCCTGGAACTGAACCCAGAGCCAGACAAAGTTCCTGGTGGAATTCACTTTCCGGTAAGGAGGCACACATTTGGTAGTACTTTCAAGTCTATGTGTGTGTGGTGTAATAGATGTAGGTAAAATGAATAAACTTTAGGATTTTGATTAATTGAGACATGGATTAAAGTGCAGAACTGTGCCAGACAGGGAATTCAGGAAATTCCTAGGCTGGCTTATGCAAACCAGCATGGCCAAGCTAGGACCATTAAGGGAACAATGATGGGCTGTAGAGGAGAGGAATCTTGGGGGGGGGGGGGGTTGAGATATTACCAAGGGGATGGGGTATGTGCTTGAGGGGACAGGAAAAGGGAGTTTGGAAGCAGGATCTTCTGGGAGTCAGAAGGAGGAAGTGAGGGTGAGATCCATCTTAGGAGTGGACTGGCTGCAGGCAGCTTACGCTGCTGCCTCTTGGGATGACTATGGCATAAGATCTGGACCCGCTCCATGCAGGCTGAAGGTGTAAATAGGTGAATAAACCATATTTCTTAAAGCACAGCAGTCTCTGCCGTGTCTTCCATTCTCCAAACAGACACAGACCCTATGTGTGTGTTCCTGTGACCACATGCACTCTTGCCACTGCTTGGCAGAGAGAGAGGGGCTGTCTTTTGTAACAGTATTATATTTGAGGACAGCTGCGAAGCCTTACCTGTGTGTGCCTACTCAGAAGGGCCTCTGGGTGCTGTGGGGCTTTCTCTTTAGTAATTTTGTACCTACAGCATCGTGAACTTAGTCATGCAATGCATGACAGAATAGCTTGAAAATGTGGAGCAACCTGTGAAGTTTCTGTAATGAGCAACTGTGCTGAGACACTGAAACTTCTGAACAAAGGAGGGTGTGTCCCTTGTATATTTTCCTCCTAGGCCCCCTATATTTCTGCACTATTAAATATCCATTTGCAAGAATGCACCAGCTGTTTTTGAGAGAAAATAGAAAATAGTGATGTGTGTGTGTTTGAGGAAGCACCCGACCCAGGAAAAGGTGGGTGGACAGTCTCTGACAAATGGTCTAACTTTCATGATGTTGGATTGTGATGTGTCATTTGGGGTTGGGTAATAGTTAATAGAACCGGGGCAATGTTTTGCAACGACTGCTTTGCAGTTGAAAGCTGCCTTCCACCTATGACAACATCATGAACTTCAAATCCTCGTTATTATTAAATTCTAATATTTCTTTATTAAAAAGCATCAATACCCACACTTTTCTGTAGTGTGGCCCAGGTGGCTAACAACAATGGCTTTAAGCCACGGGTAGGCAAACTAAGGCCCCGGGGCTGGATCCGGCTCAATCGCCTTCTCAATCCAGCCCATGGATGGTTTAGGAATCAGCGTGTTTTTACATGAGAAGAATATGTCCTTTTATTTAAAATGCATCTCTGGGTTATTTGTGGGGCATAGGAATTCGTTCATATTTCCCCCCCAAAATATAGTCCACCCCCCCACAAGGTCTGAGGGACAGTGGACCGGCCCTCTGCTTGAAAAAGTTTGCTGACCCCTGCTTTAAGCAATAACTCAACAATATTCAGAGCAGTTTTGATGATGGCAGTAGCAAAGTCAAAAGCAGAGCTTTCCAAACTTTCCATGTCTTTGACATACTTTTTAGACATACATCATTTCACGACACAGTAATTCAGTTTTACATCATTTTGCGACACAGTAATTCAGTTTTACTTGTAAACCAGAGGTTAAACTAACCCCTTTCCAGCCCTGGGAGGAGCGCAGGGAATGTTGGTGCGACACACCTACACACTGCAGCTGATACACTAACATGTCGCGACACACAGTTTGGAAAGCTCCGGTCAAAAGACACCCATACAGAAGAAGGGGGACACACAAAGAACCATTAGAAACCATTTGATTGGTTCTGAATGTTTCCAGAAGAAAAATCCCCCAAATTGGGATCAGATTATGGGTTGCTAATAAATCAGAGTAACTGATTTTGTCAAATTGGAAGATGCATTGTCTGGTGGTGTTGGCAGTGAATGGTGTATTGTGTATGCACATTTAGTTGGTCAGGTTTTCCAGAAATAATAGGAAAGGGCTCCTTTTCCTAGCACTGCTTTCATGTTTAGAGGGAAATTTGGCTGTCTTGATCACTCAGTGTGGAAAACTACTGGAGTTTTGCATGGCTTATCTTTTGGAAGTTACTATTTAACTTGGTATATTTATGGAGCAATCATAGTGGCATATAAGCCAGACGGGGGAATCTGGCACTGCTATGCCATATTCTCCTTAATACACCATATTTGATGCTTGTGCAGCCTTGTTGGGGAAGGGGAAAAACGCACAAGCAGAAAACCCCAAAGGTTGTAAAAATCACACACATGTGTACAGCATCCAGATGTAAAAATACATGCCTACAGCATCCCTGGAGATGACACCTGATTTTGCCAGTGCCCATCAGTCAACAGTGCTGGTTGGGGCTGATGGGAGTTGTAGTGTAAAACATCTGGAGGGGCACCAAGTGGATGAAAGCTGCTATGCAGAATGTCCTAGATAAGGAACTGAGATTCATGCAGGAAAATATATTACCCGATGTTATAAGCCATTACTTATATCCACACTGTGTAAAACTAACTAACTAACTAACTAACTAACTAACTAA
Organism: Podarcis pityusensis; assembly: GCF_964106645.2. Lineage (NCBI taxonomy): Eukaryota > Metazoa > Chordata > Lepidosauria > Squamata > Lacertidae > Podarcis > Podarcis pityusensis. The sequence continues at coordinate 21,160,224 of NC_138033.1, read as the reverse complement.
CTAACTCCAAACACCATGAATGTAAGAGCACTATTAGGAAATCTATGAATACAGCTTGTCATAAAAGAATGAGTGGGCAGATTGTAGTCTCAACAGTCTTAACAATCTCTATATCAGGGGTGACCAACCTGATACTCTCCTGTCCTGTGTCAGAGGCTGCAAATGCTACTAACTATCAGGGTGGGGTTTTGGAAGAGGAACCAATGATCTGCCATCTTGTTTTCCCCTCACTGTGGTTGTTATGGCACCCCAGATTCCCTGGGTTCTGTGCCATGTGGGGAAGGGAGTTCCTGGCTGTACCGGATGTTCCCTTCTGTTCACCCACTCTTCTCTTTAGATCACCGTCAGGTGATTTTATTTTTCTACAGGGCCACCTTCCACCTATCGGCCTAAAACTCCCTTTGTGTCACCTCTAGAACGGCTCAAAGATAGTGTAGGACTTGGTGTTTTTGACGTGGACTAAGGGAGACCATAAAGTTTTTAATGAAACAATATTAAAAGTTGACTTAAAAAGGGAAAAAAATGTAGTTCATAAAGGGAAAAAAAGAGAACATTTTGGTCTAAGAACAGTTACAGGCACATAATAAATGTCCCAAAGGAGCAAAAGGACAAAGAAAGGAAAGCTAAAAAGTGACCTGCTTTCCCTCTCAAGTCACAAACGTTTCCATTGTATCTTGAGATACAATCTTGCTCTGAAACCTGAAGCTGACTGACCAGTAATCTGAAGTTACTCACTAGATATAACCTCTTTCCCAACAACAGCCATGGTCTATGTGCCTCCTGTCTCAATGTTTCTGGCACCCTCCAGTTTGTTCATGTGTGTGTGTGTGTGTGTGTGAGAGAGAGAGAGAGAGAGAGAGAGAGAGAGAGAGAGAAAGAAAGAAAGAAAGAAAGAAAGAAAGAAAGAAAGAAAGAAAGAAAGAATCAGTGTGGGGAAGTCTCAACTCAGCCATGAAATTTGCTGGGTTAACTTAGGGCAGTCACAGTCTCTCAAGCCCAACCTACCTCACAGGGTTGTTGTGAGGATAAAAATGGGGCGGAAGAGAACCATGTATGCCGCCTTGAGCCCCTTGGAGGAAAAGATGGGGTATAAATGTAATAATAAACAATAAATATTTGCCCTGTTTTGGATATTCATTGCTGTTCTTTCACTGCCAGGTGTCATGTCTTTGTGGTTCTGCTCCTTGTCTCTTGTGTGGCTGTTGCCCCTCAACAAAGAACTCCACCATCACACGCCTGAGCTTCACCTTCTTCCTGTTCCTGGGAACGTTGGTGTCTATTATCATGATCATCCCCGGAGTAGAAGCAGAACTCTACAAGGTAAGCAACCATGTTTCAATGGGGTGGCTAACTTGCAGCCCCTCCGGATGTTCCTAATTACATTTCTCATCATACATAATTTTATTTGTATTCTGCCTTTCCACAGTTAAACCCACCCTCAAGGCTTTGGTAGCTGGAGTAAGTCAGGGTCCTGTCTTCCCAGGCCAGGTGGGAAAAGTCCAGCAAAGCAGGGAGCAGGTATTACAGGACTCACAGCCAAGATGGTCTGTTAAGGCCAGGATCTTTGCACTCATTCTTTTATAAGAAGCTATTATTATTATTATTATTATTATTATTATTATTATTATTTGTATACTGCTCTTCATCCAAAGGTCACAGGGCAGTTTACAACAACAAAATATAGAATGAGAACACAAAATACACAACAGCAGCAGCAGCAGCAGCAGCAACAACAACAGCACATCAGACTCAGCCAGGGCTCTAGACATTTTTTGTTGCCTGAGGCCAAGGACATGGAATCAAACTGAGCTGGCAATGGGAGACAGCAGGGTAGCTTAGGGGGTGCAGAGGGAATGGGGGGGGTGGAAACTGCTGCCTCACTCCCAAGCATCTGCTGCTCTCACTCTGCCTAGTAGTAGTAGGGCCAGCCTTGGCACCAGTTCAAAAAATGGTTGGCATGATGGGAATTGTAGTCTGGCAACTTCTAGAGGGCCACAGGTTCTCTGTGCCTGATTTAGAAGTACTGTTCCAAGACTGATGAAAGGGTGTTCTGGAAATGTAGAGTGTTTTGGAAAAATAATTTTATTTCCAAATATGCAAGCAGAGCATAAGTGGAGGCAAACAGGCACTCCTGCTGCAAGGCAGCAGTTCTGGTAGGCATGTACCAAGATTAAACCTATTATTTATGTGTAACTTTTACCAGATTCCTGGGTTCTGTGATGAAGGCAATACAGTTTTCGGTGCCCACGGTAAAGTCGCCTGCAAGTCCTTCCTGGGTCACAAATCGGTATACCGCATGTGCTTTGCCACAGCTGCCTTCTTCTTCCTGTTTGCCTTGATAATGATCTGCGTGAGGAGCAGCAAAGACCCGAGAGCCTCAATACAGAATGGGTGAGGAACATATTTGCATCTATGGTGGGAATGTCCCAAAGCCAAAGCCAAAGCCTTCTGGGATACAGTCTTTTGAGAAATCAGATCTATCATAAAGTGTTGTATTTTACCCTCACCACAACTAGCACTCCTTAATCTTCTTATGGAAGGTGATATTCTATAGTTTATAGTAGGGAGCTAGTTGGACACTATTGGCTGTTTCATGACTCATGATTGCAAGGTTTTGGAGGGATATGGCTGGAGCTGATTTGAATTACTAGTACAGAAAGGAATGGGATATTGTAGTGTTGGAAAAGTTAATGTTGAAATTAACAGTGCTCGGACGTAATAATATTATTCTAAATGGAGCAGTGAAATGTATGTTGCCAGTCCCCTTTGAGAACTCTAGTCAAAAAGCTAGAGGATAAAAGGATAAAAAGGTAAAAGGGCCCCTGACAGTTAGGTCCAGTTGCAGATGGGGTTGCGGCGCTCATCTCGCTTGACTGGCCGAGGGAGCTGCGCATGGAAATGCCATTTACCTTCTCGCCAGAGTGGTACCTATTTATCTACTTGCACTTTGACGTGCTTTCGAACTGCCAGGTTGGCAGGAGCAGGGACTGAGCAACGGGAGCTCACCCCTCACTGCAGGATTCGAACCACCGACCTTCTGATTGGCAATTCCTAGGCTCTGTGGTTTAGACCACAGTGCCACCCATGTCCCTTTAAAAAAGCTGGATACCGATCTATTAAACAAATAAAGGCAGGGCTTTTGTCTTCTGAAGTTGACCTTCGTTTGTTCAAAACCAGCAGGTCAGTTTCACTTGTGTATTGTTAGCATTATTATTATTATTTTTGGAGGGTCATGACAGATGATAATAGTTTGACCCAACTTCTTTCCATGGGCATTGGGCCATTTTTTAAAAAATTGCCTTTCTTCTATGAAACTCACCAGGCAGATTTTATTCATCTGTACTCAGAACTAAGTCCCATTGAGTAGTTCTAGGTAGGATGGTACAGCTGCAAGATTTTGCAGGTGACTTCTCGACCATCTCACGGAACAGACCCAGATGTGATAATAATAATAATAATAATAATAATAATAATAATAATAATTTATTATTTATACCTCGCCCATCTGGCTGGGCTTCCCCAGCCACTCTGGGCAGCTTCCAAAAAAATATTAAAATACTGTAATACATCAAACATTAAAAGCTTCCCTAAACAGGGCTGCCTTCAGATGTCTTCTAAAAGTCTGGTAGTTGTTGTTTTCTTTGACATCTGGTGGGAGGGCGTTCCACAGGGAGGGCGCCACTACCGAGAAGGCCATCTGCCTGGTTCCCTGTAAGTTGGCTTCTCGCAGTGAGGGAACTGCCAGAAGGCCCTCGGTGCTGGACCTCAGTGTTACCTTCAGCAAGGTTGCTGTGCATCACATGCCCCCCCCAACTCTTAAAAACTTTTAGTTAAGCCTTCACTCCAGCCTGATGGCCTCCAGCTGTTGTTGAACTCCTACTCCCATCATCCCTGACCATTGGCCAATCTGGCTGAGTCAGATGGGAGTTGAAGTCCAGCGTCATTTTCCAGGCACAAGGTTGGGAAAGCTGTTCTAGTTCCTCCTTCCTGCTTTGCATACATCATAGAGCAGCAGTGCTTCAGATGCAGAGCCTGTAGGCCAAGACTTGCGTAACTCCACATTAGCCAATGTTAAATGCCTTCATACCTTTCCTGAAATAGGACCAAGCAAGATATAAATAAACCCAGCTTTAAAATCCTCACTCAAAATAATGCACCCTACCTTTTGACAAGGGTTTCTCTGCCTGCGCCCCACAAAGCTCCAACTTTCCTGGATAATTTTTGAGTTCTAATGTTCTTAGGGCTTCTAAAGCAAGATTGCTGAGGCTGCGACAGCTGATGTTTAAATATTTCCCAACTGCAACTTATTGTGAGTTGTGTGACTACTGTCTTCTGGTTGGAAATAGCAACTCTGTTTTCCAGGGCAGGAAGCTGCCTTGTCCTGAGTCATACCATTGGGTCATCTGGTTCAGTATTGTCCACACTGACTGGCAGCAGCTCTCCAGGGTTTTGGACAGGGCTTCCCTCCCAACACTACCTGGAGAAGCCGGGGAATGAACCTGGGGCCTTCTGCATGCAAAACAGATGTTCTGCCCCTGAGGTATAGTTCTTCTGTTTCTCTTTGAGCCTCATATTCACCTGTAGCCTCTTAGCTTACTTATTTATTCCTGCAATGTATTCTTTGCTTTTTGTGGCCAAGCCCTCACAAAGTGATGTACAGAGAGAAATGGAGAACAGCAGACCCTCAAGACCCTTGAAGCATGAGCGGATGTAGAAAAATAGATGCATGAGGGATATCAAACAGGGGTCACCAAACACCATGGTGGGTTTTTTTTTGCATACGGGTCTGATAATGTTGGGACGCGGGTGGCGCTGTGGGTTAAACCAGAGCCTAGGACTTGCCGATCAGAAGGTCGGCGGTTCAAATCCCTGCGACGGGGTGAGCTCCCGTTGCTCGGTCCCTGCTCCTGCCAACCTAGCAGTTTGAAAGCACGTCAGAGTGCAAGTAGATAAATAGGTACCGCTCTGGCAGGAAGGTAAACGGCGTTTCCATGCGCTGCTCTGGTTCTCCAGAAGCGGCTTAGTCATGCTGGCCACATGACCCGGAAGCTGTACGCCGGCTCCCTTGGCCAATAAAGCGAGATGAGCACCGCAACCCCAGAGTCGGCCACGACTGGACGTAACGGTCAGGGGTCCCTTTACCTTTACCAGATAATGTTTCTTGTGGCAGTGCGCAGGTTAATAGCCAAATTTTAGGAACAAGATGAAAGAACCAAATATTGAGCACTGGTATGCACTGGTTTGGGACGTTGCATTCTAGGAAAAAAGCTTACTGAAGGAGGAGCCACAGAGTGAGAAGAGATGGGTGTTTTCTCTGAAATGTGACCCTTCTTTATTGACTTCATAAAAGAAGATTAGCTGTCATAAGACACTCTCCAAATACGACTGAGTCACTGTGGAGGGACACAGTCATATAAAGCCTAAGATGTACAGAGTTTTGGTAGGGCAGTTATAACTGTGATGTCTCTTCTCAATTCCTGCAGGTTGTGCTTTTATTGAATGTGTTCCTGGTAATGTGTGTATGTTTTAAAAGGTATATTTTAAAAGGCAGTTGTGGGGAAAAGAATCAAGGCCATTTTGAATGCCAGAACTGAAGGGGCCAAATAAATATTAAATGGAAGAACTCCACAACTGCAGGGTTACTACAAAGAAGACCTGTCTCTTATGCTTGCCAATAGATTTTGTCAGTAAGCGGACATGGATTACCTGAGACACAGGTCTTGGATTATGGGCAGGGTTGTATGGTTGGTCCTTGAGGTAACCCAGTCCCAAATTGCTAAGGGCTTTAAAGGTGAACCCCACTGGTTGGAATCAAGCTCAGAATTGAACTGCTGGCTAATGCAAGTGACAGAAAAGTTGTGTTGCATACCCAGAACTTCTGTCTCTCATTAACGTCCGAGCAGCTGCACTTTGCTCCAGATGTTTCCATCCTGGCTTAATGTTGGAGCAAAACAAATGCTGCTTAAGAGGACTTTCTAGGACTCCTCTGTTTGTTTTAAAAAGGTCTTTTCTCCTCTTCTCAACTCCAGGTTTTGGTTCTTCAAATTCCTGATACTAATTGGAATAACAGTGGGGGCCTTCTATATTCCTGATGGACCGTTCACATCTGGTAAACAAAACCTTGCATTTACATTCCTGACTTGCAAAGGGGCTGTGATGTACAGTAGCTTTTGTGTGTGTGCTGCTCTACATAAGGTGGGGTTGGATACTTTCTGTCCTATGAAAGCTAAGAAGAAGGGTAGTCAGAGCCATTCTTTGTCCCTGTCCCCCTCATACACCAGTGCCTCAGGATGGGAAGTAGTAGCTGTACCTTCTCTGCTGGGTGGCTTTGAGCCATCCACCATTTTAATTTCCACCAGGCAATGCTACATCTGGGGCATTGTGGGTAATTAAAATGGCAGACAAGCTCAGCTGCCTGGTGCGAGTTGCTCAGAGCCGTGTCAAAGGTGAGTCCTGCTGAGTCTTTAGAAGCAGTGTGAATAGAAGGGAACAGATGCTTTCCATTCTTGGTTTTTTAAAGCACTCTCTCTAATCCTCTTTAGCTTCTGAGCTTTCAGCAATGAGTCCTGCAATATTATTATTGTTTTCTTCCACGAACCACCTGGGGTAGTGATACTCGTATTGCTGACAGTGGGTTGTACTCAATATTTATTCGGCTCAGAGCAGACACATCAAAATCAAAGGATGCAACTAACAAGCTCTTTGATTTTAATGGGTCTACTCTGAATAGGATTAATGGTGGATACTGGGAGGAGTCCTTTGCTGGATCCCAAATGACACACAGCTGGCACGCAAGAGTATTCACAGTCTCCATTTCCTTCTGAGTAGTGAACAACAGCGGAAGAACTGATTCCTTGCTTCCTCTTCATGAGTGATTACACTCTTATAATAGCTGCTAGAAGGGCTTGAGAGATTCTAGGGTGGATCATCCACATCAGTTAAGATGACATACGAAGCTGTGGATCCGGAAATTCAGGATTTGAACCTCACTTCTGGCCTTAGGCAAGGTTCTATCTTGTTCTGTCTGTCTGTCTGTCTGTCTGTGTCTGTCTGTCTGCCTCTCTCTCTCTCTCTCTCTCTCTCTCTCGCATGAGACTGGGACCCAGCACAGATGGGTCTCTTGGCCTTTCCCCTAATTCTTCACCAAGGCTTTATCCATTATGAAACATCTTTTTCTGGTTCTGCAGACCTGCTGTAAGATCAGAATAAGAGCCCTGCTGGATGTGACCAAGGGCCCATTTCATCCAGCTCCTTGTTCTCACAGTTTTGAGCTATTTTTAAGGAAATTCACCAAAATCTACACTTCTGACATAGGAATCCCAGCTATGTCCAGGAAATTACGGATGTATGGGAACCCTAATACAATTTTTACATCCCCAAAGGATACCTGTTTAAAACTCCATACTGACAGCTTGTGGATTATAATCAATAACCCATATTTCCTTCTCTCTCTCTCCCCCCCCCGCTTTATACTTTTCCTCTCTCAAATAAGTTTGGTTCTACTTTGGTGTAGTTGGCTCATTCCTCTTCATCCTCATCCAGCTTATCCTCTTGATTGACTTTGCACATTCCTGGAGTCAGATTTGGCTGCACAATGCGGATAATGGCAACTCGAAATGCTGGTATGCAGGTCAGTATGGAACACTTATTTACATGTGTGTAAAATTGATGTGCTCTGTGTGTGGGTTCAGACAAGCGGGTTCCTTGGTGGGCATCAAGGGGAGCATCTGAGAAGATTGTGGTGCCCACGAGTACCACCACTGAAGGCTCCAAGAACAGACTGTTGCTGGGTTCTCCACCCCCACCACTTTGTGTTAAGTTTATATGTTGGGTCTCTCCTATTTCATATTTTCCTAATGATGTCATCACGCTGCAGTTTGTGTAGACACTGACAGATGGCGCTGTGAACTACAGCATGATAGCAGACTGGGTTCTCAGAGCTCCTGGACCACCGCAGCAGTGTTGGAGGGCAAGGAGGAGGGAACTGGGAGTGGGCAAGCTGAGATTTGGTCTGATAGGAGGGGTGAATTTGGCAAGGGTTGGTGAGTGAAGTATGCAGGGGTCGAGCCCCTAGTATGCTATATTTTTCTATTAATGCTGTATTTTTCTGCTCTCTTAGCTACTCCAAGAACATAAATTTATGTCAAACAGTGCAGGGTATAAACTGTGTGTATTGGTTCTTATTAGTCTCTGTGAATCCTCCTCTTTCAATAATTTCTTTTAGTTATAATCAAACTTAGTGGGGTGGGAATAATAATAATGATAATATATTATTTATACCCCGCCCATCTGGCTGGGTTTACCCAGCCACTCTGGGCGGCTTGCAACAGAATATTAAAATACAATAGTCTATTAAACATTAAAAGCTTCCCTAAACAGGGCTGCCTTCAGGTGTCTTCTAAAAGTCTCATAGTTGTTTTTCTCTTTGACATCTGGTGGGAGGGCGTTCCATAGGGCGGGTGCCACTACAGAGAAGGCCCTGTAACTTGGCTTCTTGCAGGGAGGGAACCGCCAGAAGGCCCTTGGCACTGGACCTCGGTGTCCAGGCAGAACAATGGGGGTGGAGATGCTCCTTCAGGTATACTGGACCGAGGGTATAATCAGACCCACCAAGAACCCCTCCCAAACATGTTGAGTGTAACAAGATCCTGTCCTGATTTCTATTTTAAGTGCCATGTTTTCCCCTCCTTCATTTTGTTATCCCTCCCCTCACTTTTTTAAAACTAAAAAGCAATGCACAGACTGTCCTACTGCAAACAGATAAGTTCCCACTCCATTCCATTTCATTGGGAGAGACTTTGGATCAGGGCAAGGAACCAGCATGGCTTTGTTTTAAAATCTGGTTCCTCTGAGCATCTGGGAAGCATCCCTCTTACTGCAGGGATGGGAAATCTGTTGCCCTCAAGATGCCATTGGGCTGCAGCTCCTACCATCACTGACCATTGGCAACCCTGTCTGAGGCTGATGGGAGTTGGGAGTCTGGTGCAATCTGGAGGATTGTGCATGACTGCTACACCTGTCCATATGCACACTTACTTGGAAACACCCATTGAACTCATTGAACTTAATTCTGAGCAGATGTGCATTTGATGGTGCCATTAGTATTGGCTCAAAGAGAACTTGCAAAAACAGCAGACGCAATGGAGAAAAGTTCTGGGAAATGAAAGGATTGGATGGTGCAGGTCAATTCTGTGTCCAGGGCAGCTGTCTACCAGCTCCATCTGGTAGGCAGGCTGAGACACTACCTGCCCACAGACTGTCTCGCCAGAGTGGTGATTGCTCTGGTTATTTCTCGCTTGGACTACTGCAATGTGCTCTATGTGGGGCTACCTTTGAAAGTGACCCAGAATGCAGCAGCTAGACTGGTGACTGGGAGCGGTCGCTGAGACCATATAACACTGGTCTTGAAAGACCTACACTGGCTCCCAGTACGTTTCCAAGCACAATTCAAAGTGTTGGTGCTGACCTTTAAAGCCCTAAATGGCCTCGGCCCAGTATACCTGAAGGAGCATCTCCACCCCCATCGTTCAGCCTGGACACTGAAGTCCAGCTCCGAGGGCCTTCTGACGGTTTCCTCACTGCGAGAAGTGAGGACAGGAGAACCAGGCCAAGGGTCTTTTCAGTAGTGGCACCTGCCCTGTGGAATACTCTTGCATCAGATGTCAAGGAAATAAACAACTATCTGACTTTTCGAAGGCATCTGAAGGCAACCCTGTTTAGGGACGTTTTTAATGTTTGATGTTTCATTGTGTTTTTAATATTCTGTTGGGAGCAGCCCAGGGTGGCTGCGCAAACCCAGCCAGCTGGGAAATAAATAAATAAATAAATAAATAAATAAATAAATATTTTCGAATGTGGAGGGTGGGATTTGTCGCCTTCTAAATGTGGTTGGACTACACCTTCCCCATTATTCTGGACCATCAGCCATGCTACAGCTGCAGCTGACAGAGGTTCTAGTCCAACAGTGGGTGGAAGTCCACTTTTCCCCTGGCTTACTGGCGAGCTGTGTATCGACATCTCCCCTGCTTTCTTTTCTCAGCCCTCTTCATCTTCACGTTTCTCTTCTACGCTGTCTCCATCGCTGCGGTGGTGCTGCTCTATGTGTATTACACAAAGGCAGACGGTTGTACAGAAAACAAGGCGCTCATCAGCCTTAACCTCATCTTCTGTGTGATTGTGTCCGTGGTTTCCATCCTACCCAAGGTCCAGGTAAGATGCTGTATTGAGAATCCAAGGCTACTCACTGATGAAATTTGTGGAGCTCTCCCAGGTCCTGGTCTGGCATTCTAACCATGATGCCACACTTCCTGACATTCTATTAACTTGGGCACCTTTGGAGCAAAGCTCACACTAGGTGGCTTGTGTATCAGAAAGATGCAACACAATGTCTTGAAGGCCTAAGTCAGGCATCCCCAAACTCGGCCCTTCAGATGTTTTGGGACTACAATTCCCATCATCCCTGACCACTGGTCCTATTAGCTAGGGATGATGGGAGTTGTAGTTCCAAAACACATCTGGAGGGTCGAGTTTGGGGATGTCTGGCCTAAGTAGGCATGACTTGAGATGTGTCTCTGCATTTGAAACTCTCTCTCTCTCTCTCTCTCTCTCTCTCTCACACACACACACACAGAGAGAGAGAGAGAGAGAGAGAGAGGGTATCAACTGGGGTGTGCACATACTGCTAATTAAAATGATCAGAACAGTCATGGACAGGGAATTTAACCTTTTCTTCCCCTACCGAAGTCCTGAGGCTCTGCTCCACCCTGCCCAAAAAGCTAGTATTTAAAATACACACACACACACACACACACACACACACTTGGGTGCTAGGGGACGAAAGAATTAAGTTATATTTTTCTCTTTATATTTTTAAAAGCCCTAGCTGATGCAGTTTTATTTTAAAGACCACAACAGCTCCCCTGTGTGTTAAATGCAAAGAAGCATTTAACACCGTGCCTCGTTCAGCCCTGATTTTTGCACCAAATATTCTTCGGTACTTTAAACAGGTGCTGTTCCTCTTCCTCTACAGGATGCCCAGCCTCACTCAGGGCTGCTGCAAGCCTCCATCATTACACTCTATACTATGTTCATCACCTGGTCAGCCTTGGCAAATGTCCCAAGTAAGTAGCACTTTTCCAACCATGAACTATTTCCTTTACTTTTATTCTTAATTCTGTGTATCCTGGTTTTTGTTTGCTTTTGTTTTTTTAAGGAAAAAACCATTGGGAGGAAAAGATCCAAAAGGGTTTACAAGCAAATTAAAACCATAGTAAAACAGAGTTCACAGAGAAAAATGAAAATGCCATATAAGAGCCTTCCCCAACCTGCTCTTGCTGGACTACAATTCCCATCACCACTGGATATTTTGATCAGGGCTGATGGAAGTTGTAGTCCAATAATGTAAGGAAAACACCAAATAGGGAAAGCCACTATAAGAAGACAGTTCTAAATTCAGTGGAAGGCTTGGAGGTTTTTTTTTAAAACCCTAAGACTAATTGAACTAAGTTCAAGGCACATTCTCCAATTAAGGAGCCACCACTGAAAAGGCTCTTTCCTTTTCAGCCTGATCTTTAAGCATGCCTGCGGTTGTGTACACACCACCGTAAATGTACATTTGGGTAACACAGATCTGATTTTCCTGTGTGCATTTCCGTGCATATTTGTGTGCAAACTTGCGCTTACTTCTTCATGCAGTGCATCGTTAAACTATGGAACTCGCTCCTGCAGGAGGAGGTGGTAGTCACCACCTGAGATGGCTTTAAAAGATGATTGGACAAATTCATGCAGGAGAGGGCTACAGATGGCTACTAGCCATGATGACTATGCTCTGCCTCCACAGTTGGAGGCAGTCATGCTTCTAAAAACTGCTTTCTGGAAACCACAGGAGGGGAGAGTGCTCTTGTGGTCAGATCCTGCTTGCATGTTTCCCATTAGGGTATCTGGCTGTCCACTATGAGAACAGGATTCTGGCTGGCCTGACCCAGCAGACTCTTCTCATGTGCTCAATAAACACACAAGACATAACCGGCTGTACTTTTGAATAAATAAGGTATACTATTCATTGTATCAAATTATAGATTTCAACGGAAGTTCCACTGAATCCTTTCACAGAGTCTAAGACAAGGATTTCCTAGGATGGCGAAACAAGGCTAATATTCCGGAAATCCTTGTCTTAGACTCTGTGAAAGGATTCTGTGGAACTGTAACAACCCTTCATGTGGATTATTGGACTCTAAGAACAGACAGGTGGAATAGATACTTATACATGTATGGACCTTATGTGTGAACTGACTAGAGAATGAACTGACCCACTGGGTCTTCTGCTTTTTTCGTTGAACTTTATGAGACTTCCGTTGAAATCTACAATTTGATACAATGAATAGTATACCTTATTTATTCAAAAGTACAGCCGGTTACGTCTTGTGTGTTTATTGAGTATGTTTCACGTAACCATAGGTTTGTTGTTGTTGTTCTTATGTGCTGATATGAGTACAGTGGTACCTTGGTTTACCATAGTTGTAAACCAAAACAGGTCGTAACCCAAGGCGCGCTTTCGCCAACGGGGCCTCCAAAAAAAATTTGTTCGTAATCCAAAAAAAGGTTGCAAATCAGGACACGCACTTCCGGGTTTGACATGTTTGTAATCCAAAACGTATGCAAACCAAGGTACCACTGTACTTTCAGTTGAACTGTATCCCAGTGTTTACATTCCACACCAGTGGCTGGTGCTTGAAAGGATGTATTTGTACTCTGTACCCCTCAATTAATATATCCCTATCCTCCCTGGTCTAAGTTTTCTAAATAAAACCACATTGACTGAGTTAACTATTGTGGCACTATTCTTGGGGGAAGTGTCCACTTACATGCTTGTTTCTTTGCTGTTTTCTCCCCATGTGCAGAGATTGGATGACTGTGTCTGCAAGTCTGGGACCAGTATCCCCTTTCCCCTCCTTAAAAGGAGGCTTTGGCAAAAGCAATGAGACAGACTTCAACCCAGTATCATGAGGAAAAAACCCCAGAGACGATTCCAAGTTGGATCTCAGTCACTGTGTTCATTTTATGGAACTGATGCCAGTTTGTCTCCATGTCATGATGACATTTCTATCGTTTACCCCTCCCTGTTCAAACTTAGGATTTTGTTCCCTCTTTTCCCCGGAGACATATTTATCTTGGCTTCAAAGACATGCCCTCTTGTTGTAGCTCAACCTGTTGTTTCTATTGACATTTGGGAGAGCCGGGCATTGCCTTGTTTCTACTGCAGCCCACAGAATCTGTCTTCTCAGGTTCTTGGTTTGATGAGAAGTCTCATCTCTGCAGACCTGACAGCACAGAATATCCCAGAAAGGATATGTGATTTATTTTCAGGGGGGTGAGAAGTTCTGAGTGTGCTTTTCCTGTGTGCAGGGTGTCTGGAAGGAAGTCGATCTGCTGTTCAGCAACGTCTGCAAAGCTCAAGGTTCCCCACACCTGTTTGAGATGTTTATCTGTTTTTCATTTGCAGACAAATACTGCAACCCGACCCTTCTGATCCGAATGGAAGGCAATGGCACCAGCACCCTTCCTGCTGGTGGACAACCAACTCAGTGGTGGGATGCTCCGAGCATTGTGGGATTGGTCATCTTCATCCTCTGCACATTCTTCATAAGGTAGGAATCCATATTCATTTAGAAACCAAACTCATCTAACTTATTAGGTGTCTTGAAGGCCACGTTCTGCCCGGGGGCCTAAGGTTCTTCTGCTCTGCCATAGGCCCCTGGTATGGAGAATAGAGAGTTAGATGGTTCAAAGGACTGATTTTAATATGAGGCATCTTAATACATGAGCAAATGGTACCTTGGTTCTCAAACTTAATCCGTTCCGGAATTCCGTTCCAAAACTGGAGCGTTCCAAAACCAAGGCACACTTTCACATAGAAAGTAATGCAAAACGGATTAATCCCTTCCAGACTTTTAAAACCAACCCCTAAAACAGCAATTTAACATGAATTTTACTTTCTAACGAGACCATTGATCCATAAAGTGAAAGCAATAATCAATGTACTGTACTATAAAATAAATAAGACAGTATTGTGGGTGATAAAAATTAAAATTAATTTATTTTCTTACCTGCACTGATGATAGTCATTGTTTGGATGGGAGCTTTTATCCATTTCCACAGTCACACAATCAATCCATCAGTAGCTGAATTGGGTTCCACACAGTCACAAAAACAAAATTACCAAAAAAGCCTCAAAAACAAAAACGCAAAATAAATAGAAAGTGCCATACTTAATTTGTTCTGGAAGTCCGTTTGACTTCCAAAATGTTCGAAAACCAAGGCGCAGCTTCTGATTGGTGCAGGTGCCCCTGAAATAACAGCCGACAGCCGCATTGGGCATTCAGCTTCTGAAAAACATCTGAAAACTGGAACACTTACTTCCGGGTTTCTGGTGTTTGGGAACCAAGGCATTTGAGAACCAAGGTACCACTGTAGAACATAAGTGGAGAAAAAGAGTAAGAATTTCTGCCAATCACTTTATTTGCTACCCCACAGTAGACAGCTAGATGGAGGCATCTGTAATGTCTGTGGCAGAGCCATTCCTTGACCAAGAACAGGATTCTAAGCTGCTGTGGTTTAAACATAGACTACTCCACCCCAGGGCTTACAAAGAATTGCAGAAGGAAGACCACTCTATATAGCTGTGAGTGAGGAAAGTACTCTAGAACGAGCCTCTGTGTTTGACAAGCATAGCCTCAACTCACATCCTTATTTCTATGAGTCCCAGGCTTCTGAACCCTTCAGACCTTGCACATCAGCCTGTCTGAGCCTATTCTACTTTATGTATATTCTGCCTAAAGGATAGCACTCAGAACTGGTTGCTTGCTGATCTCGCGCATGATAGACTCAAAGTACATTGAGCTTATGTTAGCTTCCAGTCAGGGGCGTAGCGTGGGTTGTCAGGACCCGGGGCAAGGCAAGTAATTTGCGCCCCCTAACCCGTGGATTTGCGCCCCCTAACCCTAACCCCCAGATGTTGCGCCCGGTGCGGCCGGCCCCCCCCGCACCCCCCACGCTACGCCACTGCTTCCAGTCTCCCTCTGCTGGCAACGAGTAGTAAATCCCTCCCCCTGTTAACTGAAGAAAAGCTGTGTGCATAGCTGTCTATAAACATAACATTATACAGTCATACCTCGGGTTACAGACGCTCCAGCTTGCGTTTTTTTGGGTTACAAACCCACCAAAACCCGGAAGTACCGGAATGGGTTACTTCCGGCTTTCAGCAGTTGCACATGCACAGAAGTGCTAAATCGCACTTTGCGCATGTGCAAAAGCACCGAATCGCAACCCGCACATGCGCAGATGCACCGCTGTGGATTGTGGCCACTGCGGGTTGTGAATGTGCATCCCGCACGGATCATGTTCACAACCCAAGCGTCCATTTATATATAGATATAGATATATATATTCAGGCACATAGTGGTGTATGCATATGCACTCAAAACAGCACCAAAAACGAGGGACGAAGGGGCATGCAACTGATGTTCTTCTCCTTGCTTTGCCAAAGCATCCGCTCCTCGGACCACGTCGAAGTGAACAGGATGATGCTGACGGAGGAGAGCCCAGCTATGATTGAAGGGGGCAATGCTGGCTTTGAAGGCGAGGCGCGCCGGGCTTATGACAACGAAGAGGATGGAGTGACGTACAACTACACTTTTTTCCACATCTGCCTCTTCCTGGCCTCCCTCTACATCATGATGACGCTCACAAACTGGTACAGGTGAGTGCAACTGTCGCTCCCTGCAGGAGGATGGAACAGAATTATTCTCTGTTTGCTCCCAAGGGCAGGAGCGGTGCCTGGTGGGTGGAAATCTACAGGAAAGCAGACTTTGGGGAAACGCTGAAAGAAAATAGCATGGCACATTGTTTAGTGTGGCACTTTGGAACTCCCTGCCTGTTTATATCGGGTTGATGCCTTCACTGTACTCTTTTTAACACCTGCTAAAAGCGCTTTTGTTTAAAAAAGCCTACCCAGGTGCTTAGAAAGCTGACGTGAGTTTTAATTTGTTTTCGCTTTTAATTTTTTCAACGTCTTAGCATGATAGCTGCCAGTTCTTCTTATTTATAATTTTATTGTGTTATCTTTTAGGTAAACTGCTTCGAGGTTTGTTGTTTTTTTCAATCAAGCAGTGTATAAATTTGATAAAAAATATAATAAATAATAAAATAGCAGAGGCATGCATGTCCACCTCTAATCCAGGCCCAATATGGCACTTCAGAACTGTTCAAATTTGGGGGTTGACCAAACCTTGATCTGGGCACCAAATCAATGTTGAACCAACCCCAAGGTTTTATAAGGGTTTTAAACCGGGGCAACCCGGGACAACCCAGAGCTTTTTCCACCTGATCTGGCTGAAACTGATTCATTTCAGTATCTGGGTTTCTCCTGGATTGGTTGCACAGCCCCAGAAAATGAGAAACAGAGAGCAGACTGTTTAGAGAGGTGGTGGGCTCTCCTTTGCTGGAGGTCCTTAAGCAGAGGCTGCATGGCCATCATGTCAGGGATGTCTCAGTTGCAATATCTGCATTGTAGATCTTACACTGAGGAAGAGATGGCCTAGAATGCTTCCAATGACCATTCCATGTTAATTCTTTGGTCTGGTTCCTTCCCGGTTGATATTACTCAGATGCACTGAAGGTGAGTCTGCATTTTGAAGACCCTTTGGAAATGCAGGATGTGGCTGGCTGGGTTTTGCCAGCCTGTGCACATTTTGCTGGCATAGTTTTTATTTTATTTTTTCATTTCATGTATTTATAGCCTACCTTTCTCCCAAGCTGGGATTCAAGGCAATCTTGCAACATTTTAAAAATATGATTATAAAATACAAAGGAAGGAAAACAGGCTAGTTTTCAGAATAGTTAAATTGCAAGGAAACACATTAAATTACCAGTTGCCCCCATAGCAGCCTGGCGGTCAACTTCATTTCCACCCAGTTGCCAAAGGCCTACCTAATTAAGAAGCAAAATTTCAGCAGGGCATCCCTAAAGTAAAAGAGCGAGTGAGTGAGACAGAGTGAGAGAGAGAGAGAGAGAGAGAGAGAGAGAGAGAGAGAGATGAACACACAGGCAGGTGGAACAGATAGAATTTCCTAGGCTTATGGGGTATATAGAAATTGGTCTCCTCTTCTTCTGAGAGTTCTAGTATTCTACTTTGCCCGCTACTGTTGCCTAGGTAACAAGGATGGAGCATCAGTTCTCCAAGATCAAACACTTTTTTTTTGGTGAGAAGAAAGGAGAGAGTGACCTCCATGAAGTCCAGAGGAGCAGATGGGAAGAGTTGCCTATGCATGTGCTCCAGGGAGAGGCCATTGTGAAACAGCCCCCCCCCCTTCAGAATCCCTGCTTGGAGTTTTCAAACTCTGCCTTGCTTGACTGTACACCCATACATACCTGGCGCCCCTCCCATCCCCAGCTGTGAGACCTGACTATTTATAGCCCATGACTCACTGCCATCGCACCAGGCATGACCTGTACTCCTGCCAGTGTGTTCTGCAGTGCCTTCGCTCTGAACGCTTCGTTGTCTTGGTGAGATTGGTGGCACGGTGGAAGCCGGTCTGTGACAGCAGACGTCTCTCCTGAAACCCCCCTCCTTCCGGCCTCTCCAGTGCTCAGTTTCTGAATGAAAACTGACTCGAGAGGGTTTTTTCCGGGATCATTTGCAAGGACAGGCGTAGGAAGCAACTGCAACCATGAGGCAGCAAGCAAAGCACGAAGACACAGCTTGCCACAAGTGCTTCGTGGAGGAAAGAAGGGGCTCCTGGCTCTCCTCTAACAGATAAAAGGCAGTAGATGTAGAAGGATAGATAGATAGATGATAGATAATTTATTATGGTCAGAGACCTGTTTATAAAACACACTTGGGGGTACAATCCCAGAAGGAAAACAATTTTAAAAATTACAACAATAAATTTAAAATTTATAAATGCGATAAGCGTATAGACACTTAAAACTTTCAGATAAGCTACCGCAGAGAGATGACCCCGAGTCACCCATGGAACCAAGTTTGGGGATTTTCTTAATGAACTAGTTTGAGTCGGGGGATGGTGTGCACCTACAGATCTGTACACAGAATCTGGCGACCATCCGGGTTGTCTTATGATCTTTGCCTAACAGGAAAAGGTTGAATTTTTGCTTTTCCGGGAGGTCAGTGAGCCTCACCAGTAGGGGATCAATGGTCTTACTACATGCCTCTTCACAAAAGGGACATCTAAAGAACAAGTGTTCTGGGCTTCCTATATCCCCCAATGAACAGGCGCAAAGTCTCTGAGCATATGGGACTTTTTAAAGGCTCCTTTCAGGACCGGCGAGGGCAGCAGAAGAAAGTACTTCTTCACACACTTAAACTGTGGAACTCCCACAGGAGGCAGTGTTGGCCACCAACTCAGACGGCTTTAAAAGAGGGCTGGTCAGATTCATGGAGGAGAAAGCTATCAATGGCTATTATGCATGTTTGGAGGCAGTCATATTTCTGAATCCCCATTTCTGGAAACCACAGGATGGGAGTGTTGCTCTGGTCCTGCTCACAGGTTTCCCATGGGCAGCCATTGTGGGAACAGGATGCTGGACTAGATGGGCCATTGGCCTGATCCAGCAGGCTCTTCTTCTGGATTTATGTTAATTCTAAAGGCCTAAACTAAATTGTCATAGTATGCAATGGCATAGTATGCATAGGCCTAGTATGCAATGTTAGGGACGCGGGTGGTGCTGTGGGTTAAACCACAGAGCCTAGGACTTGCCGATCAGAAGGTTGGCGGTTCAAATCCCCGTGACGGGGTGAGCTCCCGTTGCTCGGTCCCTGCTCCTGCCCACCTAGCAGTTCGAAAGCACGTCAAAGTGCAAGTAGATAAATAGGTACCGCTCCGGCGGGAAGGTAAACAGCGTTTCCGTGCGCTGTTCTGGTTCGCCAGAAATGGCTTAGTCATGCTGGCCACATGACCCGGAAGATGTACGCTGGCTCCCTTGGCCAATAAAGCGAGATGAGCGTTGCAACCCCAGAGTCGGTCACGACTGGACCTAATGGTCAGGGGTCCCTTTACCTTTACCTTATGCAATGTTACCAGAGGCAGAGAATGCAAAAGTTGTCCAGAAGATAAAGAACAATTTGGATTTTTATATCCCTTCTTAAATAGGTCAATGGTGGAGTTCGGCGTTAGGAGTTGTCTGATGGATCTGGGCTTTCTGCAAAGCTGCTGTTGTGTTCTTTGCATTTGGGGGACTTGTAAACAGTACTGCATCAGCTCCCTATCTAGATAGCAGATGCAGTCCAGCTGTGCACAGATGCTGCCTTAATTTTTTCTTTTAAAAAAATGTTCAACCATGCACAGGAAGAATACAAGAATAATGTGAGCTATCCACGATGGGCTTCGTTCAGGAGGAGGGGGGCAGGATGTACAGCCTGCTGAAGGCCACATCGCTCACTGTCCCAAGTGTGTAGAACTCAGGGGTTGCCAGTGTTTTGGAGCCCGTGCTCATGTTTGCAAACTGGAGAAAGCATCGTGGCCATTGCTGAAGCCTGTGCACACAAACCTTCTTCCCCGCCAGCAAAAGTGTTTGCTTTTCTTCAAGCTGGTGTGAGAGAGACTGAGAAACAGAGATCTTTGGGAACATGCAGCTGGGGAGCTAAGGGCTGTGTCCAAGGAACTGCTGACACGTTCCTCTTCCGAGCACTTTCATTTGCAATGTGTGCCTGAACACTTGGAAGCGGAAACTGTGTAGATACCTCTTGGAGAGCCAGCGAGAAGCCCCAGGGTTCCAATCCCCACTCCACTGTAAAACCCACTGCGTGACAATGGGTCACTAATTCTCTTTGACTAGCCTACCTCACAGGGTTGTTGTGAGGACCCAGTTACTGGGAGGGCAGGGAAACCCATGATGTATATCTGCACTTGAGATGGGACATGGTTGGCAAGTGATGGCAAGGCTGATGCAGGATGCAATATTTTTCAATCTTAATCCAGATACTTGATTTGTTTCTGTGTTCTTTCCTCAGACCTGAAGCAAACAACCAGGTGCTGACCAGCCCTTGGACTGCAGTCT